>NC_090448.1:35963082-36565026 GCF_031143425.1 Pleurodeles waltl
CAGACCACCAGGACCCCGCACCAAGTTCAGCGAAGACATCGCAGACTTCGTCAACCCTCACGCACTCTCGTCCACCGACTACATCCTCCTAGGAGACCTCAACTTTCACCTGGAGAACCTCACCGACAACAACACCACCGCCTTACTGGACAATCTCACCAACCTGGAACTGAATCAGCTAGTCAACACCCCCACCCACTACGCCGGACACACGCTCGACCCCATCTTCTCCTCCAGCAAACACATCACCTTCAGCCACACCACCAAACTCACCTGGTCGGACCACAGCTGCGTCCACTTCATCTTCAAGAAGACCACTGTGCACCACCACACCCAGCAACCACCAAGAAGACACTGGAATCGTATCACCACGGATCAGCTCGCATCAACCCTCTCCCAGAACCGACCCACCAGCACCACCGACCCAAACGAAGCCGCCAACAACCTCACCAACTGGATCTCTGACTGCGCCAACCTCCTGGCCCCCCTGAAAACTCAAGCCAGCACCAACAACCACAAGAAAAACTCCTGGTTCACCCCCGACCTCAAGGACTCCAAGAAAGAATGCCGCGCCCGCGAGAAGACGTGGCGCCTCAACCAGACTGAAGAGAACATGTCAGCTCTCAAGGACGCCACCCGCCAACACCACCAACGCCTCCGCGCCGCTCGAAAAACTGCCTACCGGATCAGACTTGACAACAACGCCCACAACAGCAAGGAACTATTTGGCATCGTCAAAGAGCTCTCCAACCCAGACGCAGAAAACAACTCCATCCCTCCATCACAGGACCTCTGCGACTCCCTCTCGACCTTCTTCCACCACAAGATCACCGACATATACAACAGCTTCCCGACCACCGACGCGAACCCCCCCCCCGGAACCCGCTACCGACATCGCCACCATCCTCACCTGGAGCCCAACCACCACCGAGGAGACCACCCGCGTCATGAACTCGATCCACTCCGGATCCCCATCGGACCCCTGCCCGCACCACATCTACAACAAAGCCAACGACATCATCGCACCGCACCTCCGAGATGTCATCAACGCCTTCCTCACCACCGCCACCTTCCCGGAGAGCTGGAAACACGCAGAGCTCAACGCCCTCTTAAAGAAACCCACAGCAGACCCCACCGAACTCAAAAACTTCCGGCCCATCTCTCTCCTGCCGTTCCCCGCCAAAGTGATTGAGAAAATTGTCAACACTCAACTCACCAACGCCCTGGAAACCAACGACTCCCTCGACCCCACACAGTTCGGTTTCAGGACCAACCACAGCACCGAAACCGCCCTCATCGCAGCCACGGACAACATCAGAGCCCTGACCGACAAGGGTGAGACCGTGGCCCTCGTACTCCTGGACCTCTCCGCAGCCTTCGACACGGTCTGCCACCGCACCCTGATACGACGCCTCAGCAACGCCGGCATCAGAGGCAAGGCCCTCGAATGGATCATCTCCTTCCTCTCCGGAAGGACTCAGAGAGTCCGCCTGCCCCCCTTCAGATCCACAGCCACGGAGATCATCTGCGGCGTACCTCAAGGATCCTCCCTCAGCCCCACTCTCTTCAACATCTACATGACCCCCCTGGCGAACATCGCACGCAAACACGGACTCGACCTAATATCATACGCCGACGACACCCAGCTCATCTTATCCCTCACAAACAACCCCACCTCAGCTAGGACCAGATTTCATGAAGGAATGAAGGAAGTGGCGAACTGGATGACAGACAGCCGCCTGAAACTGAACGCCGACAAGATGGAGGTCCTCATCCTCGGCCCCACCCCCACCGCATGGGACGACTCCTGGTGGCCCCCCGCCCTAGGCAGCACTCCCCAACCCACCGACCACGCACGCAACCTCGGCTTCATCCTGGACTCATCCCTCACCATGACCAGACAGGTGAACTCGGTGACCTCAGCATGCTTCAACACCCTACGCATGCTCCGCAAGATCTTCCGCTGGATCCCCACCGACACCAGGAAGACTGTCACCCACGCCCTCGTCACCAGTCGCTTGGACTACGGGAACACCCTGTACGCGGGCATCACCACCAAGCTGCTGAGGAAACTCCAACGGATCCAGAACGCTGCCGCAAGATTCATCCTGGACATCCCTCGCCACCACCACATCTCAGGACACTTGGAAAAACTCCATTGGCTCCCCGTCAACAAGAGGATCACCTTCCGACTCCTCACCCACGCACACAAAGCCCTTCACAACCTCGGACCCAAACTCATCAACAACCGCGTCTCCTTCTACACTCCTCCGCGCACTCTACGATCCGCCGGACAGGCCCTGGCAGCCGTACCCCGCATCCGCAAAGCCACTGCCGGAGGAAGATCCTTCTCTTTCCTGGCAGCGAAGACCTGGAACTCTCTGCCCAGCCACCTTCGCGCCGTACCTGAACACCTCTCCTTCAGAAGGCAGCTCAAGACCTGGCTCTTCAAGCACTGACCCCCCCCCCAGCGCCTTGAGACCCTTTATGGGTGAGTAGCGCGCTTTATAAATGCGAATGATTGATTGATTGATCATTTACAGAAAATGCAAATCTGGTACAAATGGCCGCATATCAGGAAGAGGTTTCTGTGGTAAAACCCGAGATATGTGAAGGTGACGTTCCCAGATCTTCTACAAAGACACACATGGTGTGTTTAATACGCTTTTTGTGCTTGTGTTGCTAAACACTTCATTGTGTGTCTTATAACTAAGAACATGTGGCTGCTGTACGTCCGTGGCGAGTCAGGTTTCCCGTTGAATGCAGGGCACTGTCTGCTACTTAGACCCCTAATACATGGCTGCTGAGCATCTCTGAACATGGGACCTTAACAGTTTACCAGAGTAGTTACTGCAGCAAAAACACTACAGTGAAAAACAAGTTCGACATCATAAAGAACAAGCAAACATGTCACCACAGAGCCACTGGGTGCTGACGACCTTGTCGAGTGGGAC
Organism: Pleurodeles waltl; assembly: GCF_031143425.1. Taxonomy (NCBI): domain Eukaryota; kingdom Metazoa; phylum Chordata; class Amphibia; order Caudata; family Salamandridae; genus Pleurodeles; species Pleurodeles waltl. The sequence continues at coordinate 35,966,037 of NC_090448.1, forward strand.
GTATGTGTGTGTAAGGCGCAGAAGGGTAAAGTTTGCTGTTTTCAATATTTATCCATAAATCAGATTACCTTTTCATGCTCCTGGGCTCAATGAAGAGCAGATCATGTGGGAACTTCAGAGACAAAAGTCTGTGGACTTTGTCATATGGAGTCGCTCAGACAGAGCCTCCCCAGACGCCTTTCTCTTCCCTTTCATGGACTCTAAAATATCTCTGACTTCTCCAGGCTCAATCTATATATGGCCTCAGTCATCATGAGGCAGTCGAAGCCTGAATAAGAATCCAAGAGAAGCCGCCGTCTTGAGGCTCAAAGCCTGAATAAGAATCCAAGAGAAGCGGCCATCTTGAGACTCGAAGCCTGGACGAGCCCAAAGGAAATAGCTATCCTCAGATCCGAAGCCTGGGTGGGTGAACCAAGGAAGCAGCCATCCTGAGACCCGAAGCTTGGGTGGGAACCCAAGAGAAGCAGCCATCTTGAGGCTCAAAGCCTAATCCTGGACAGGAACCCAAGAGAAGTGACCATCTTGAGACTCAAAGCCTGGACGCACCCAAAGGATATAGCTATCTTCAGACCCGAAGCCTGGATGGGTGAACCAAGGAAGCAGCCGTCTTGAGACCGAAGCTTGGGTGAGAACCCAAAAGAAGCTACCATTTTGAGCCTCAAAACCTGGACAGGAACCCAAGAAAAGTGGCCATCTTGAGACTCAAAGCCTGGACGACCCCAAAGGAAATAGCTATCTTCAGACCCGAAGCATGGATGGGTGAACCAAGGAAGCAGCCGTCTTGAGACCCAAAGCTCAGGTGAGAACCCAAGAGAAGCTACCATCTTGAGCCTCAAAACCTGGACAGGAACCCAAGAAAAGTGGCCATCTTGAGGCTCGAAGCCTGGATGGACACCCAAAGGAAGTGGCCATCATTAGGCATTTGAAGTTTTAACAGCTGCCCAAAGGCCACCATGAAGCACTTGAAGCCTGGATGGGAACCCAAGAGAAGCGGCAATCTTGAGGCTCGAAGCCTGGATAGGCCCAAAGCAAGCAGCCATCATTAGGCATTCGAAGCTTCAACAGCTGCCCAAGGAAAGTGGCACGTGAAGCATGGGCAGGAACCCAAAAGAAGCAGCCATCTTGAGAGAGTTAAATTCTTGTTTCGTTTTCGGCAGTCCTGGACTCTGTGAGATCATTGGCATCCAAAAGGCAATAACAACTGCAAAATCATCCAGATGCAACTAACATGAGAACTGGCCAACAGGTGTGTCTTGACAATGACCTCAGAGGTAGAGAGTAACTGGTTTCTGCATTTGTTTTGCTAATGTGATGGCCCTTGTGCACTGTATTGCATGGGCAGTTACGAGCATCTGTAAGCCAGTGGTAACTCTCTACACTTGAAAATGCAGCAAGTGCAAATTGAACTGCGTTCCTAATGAGAGCAAGTGTTCAATGCAGATTTTCATGTTCTAAGGACTTTCGGTCTCTGCCCAATGATGGTTGACGATTCCTAAAATCTGACGCACCTATGTGGACTGACATTCCGTTTCCTACCTGGCAACCAAACCCTGGAACGCCCTGTCTCTCATTCTGACTCCCCACCATCTGACCTTCCACAAAGCTTTCAAGATTCATCTTTCTCTTCTCAGCTCCTCGTTATCACTTGCCCTGCCAGCTCGTTCTCTTACTATCTGGGTAAGTTCTTGTGTGATAGAGCACTTTTCCAGTTTCTCCCATCATCAACAACATCTGTGAAAATTTCACAAATGTTTGGGAAGTTATGTTTTCAGCGTGAAATTTGGTTTGCTGGTATGGCACGTGACTGTTTCATGCAAGGGCTTGCTTCACCTAAAAAGTCACGTGAGATATTGGCAGGAGACAGTTTACAAAATGTGCATAATGTGAGATCCAGGGATTTCTACCGCACAAGGGGCCAGATGTATCAAAGATCCGTTTTGCATTTCTTAAATAGCAAATTTTAAGAAATCGCTATTTAAGAAATGCAAAATGGGTTGTATGAAATGTGCGATTCGGTAAAAGCGATTTCTTTAATTTCGCATTCGCTATTACCGAATCGCAATTAGAGAATGCGACTCCATTAATTCATAGGTGTGAATGGTTTTGCATTTCCCAATTTGTGAATTCCAGTTAGGAATTCGCAAATTAGGTAATGCAACCCCAAGGTGCTGGGGGCCTAAGGCCCCCTCTGATGCATCCCAAAAAAATATTTGCGGACATGTGAAGCACACACATGCCCTAGGAGCATGTCTGTGCTACATGTCATTTTTTTAAATGCATTTTTTAAAATTCGACATGCTTACCACCAAATTGGATTTGGTGGTAATTGCATTTCCTAAATGCCCAATTCGCGTTTAGGAAATGCTTGATACATGTGCTTTGGAAATCTCAAATAGGAATTCCCTATTTGCGATTCTCTTAAAGGGGTCGCAGTTTTAAGGAATCACTATTTTAGCGATTCCTTAAAGTTGCACAGCGAATGCCTTTCATACATCTTGAAAGGCATTTTTGCATTCGCAAACAGCCAAATTTTGCGATTCGTGAATGCAAAATTGCTTGATACATCTGGCCCAAGGCCTTGTAATTCTATTTGCATCTATTTTAGCACCTACTCAAGAGTCAGAAATTACCCTGTTGGGGAAAATAAGAAGATTTATTAATTGTAGATTCATAAGCAGAATAAAAGACTAAAAGAACTGATTAATCTTCTCCTCACAGCATGAACAATTCGGTTTTCTATGAGCTACTCCAAGCATCCATAGTAAAAACAATATCATTGCCCACTGATGGTACACTACACAAATGTAAGGCTGGTTAAAACCCCTAAAGAAAGCCTAATCCATGGTGCAGCTGTTTGCACTGTAAATACCTTTTCACCTGTCATTCATTAACCTTCTTTCCTTCAAGGCCGCTGCATCTGACTATGGCTTTGTGGTGGGCCAGGTGGGCTGTTCACGGCCGATAATAGCCATTTACACACGTTACCTTCACAATCATTAGGCTTGGGCTTTGAGGCAGCTTTAGCTGTCTCGCTAAACTATTATTTAACCACAAAATTAAATTCACACATAATATTCAAACTTAGAGGGGCTTTAGGTCAGAGGGCTTCATCCATTGGTCTGTTAAATTGTCACTAACATTTTGGTTCCGCCCATCACAGCAAACAGCACGGGACAATGGATCACTTTGTCCATTGGCTGCCCTCACTGTGAGTGACTGGTTAAAGCCTCTGCACATATACATGCACTGAAAAATAGTTCATTTCTCTTCAGTGACAAGTCTAATTCAAAGTGTGTTTTTAGGTATTATTAATATTAAATTTACATACTGGATATGTATTTCGCCTGCACTTTGGGTGCACAATTATGTAATGTTTTATTTTCTGTCTCCTTTTTAAAAAACTGTTAGAAAGTGTTTAAGTGACACTGTAATTTGTTAGCAACCAGCAATTTGAGTGCTTGATTAGTTGGCCATTTATTCTTGTCTACGTCACAAATAATAATTAAATGGATGGCTTGTTAATTTAAAAATATCAGTAGAAAAACGTCCACATCAGTGAATATTTTTACTTTATTTTGTTTATTGCAAGCATAAGGCAGATTTGTTTTTGCTGCCTGCGTGGTTTCATTTTTAGGTCGAGCGCACAGGTGCTCAGGCCTGTTGTAATCGATCTGTGGGCTTTAAACCACACCCACCGCACGCCCATCACTATCACTCGTTCATGGGCTTGCCTTTCAAAAATCCTTTGTTATCATTGATGAATGCTTTACGTTCGTCCCTCCTTGGGGCGGTTTTGTTACCACCTTGGACACCGACCCTGTTACATGGATAATTGCACATTTGCCAATATGTATGAATGCAAGCAAACTTTTTAGGGTCGATCGCTAGTGAGACGCTTTAGGTATCAGAAAAGGGCTCGGAGCCCCGTCGACATCACGTCAGTATCTTTCATTGGCAAGTTGTCTTACCTGTTACAATCCGCTTCTTTTGATTAGTCGAAGGCACGCATACGTCATGCCTTTCCGTGGTTAGCCCTCCTCGAGCGCAGTGACCAAGTACGGAAAACATGCGAGGCTCGCTGTGGTTGTGGACTACTTTTTCTCTGTTTTTGGAGTGCGATCTCACTGGGCAGAAGTCGAGCGCTTCGGTAATTGCACTTTTGCCGCACTTTTGCCGTTAAGTTCATAATTGCACTTTGTGTGAACTGTACAGCGCGATGTTTTTTTTCTTTTGATGCAGGAATTTTTTTTTTACAAAGTTTATAACATCTGTAACTCCGACAAATGCGAGACCCTAGTGCATTGTAAATGCTTGTTTTCCTTTTATGTCTCTTCTTCATGCTTATGGTGGCTGTGGTGCTTTGAATAGGCTCCCTTATGCCGTTTTACTTTTAATTTTCAATTTATGTGGCGATAAAAGTCCAGTTAGGAATTTACAACGCTAATAGCTCTAACTCAAGCAAACACGAGACCCATTGCACTGCAAATGCTTGTTCTATTTATTTTTGGGCATCAGCCTGCAATACAAAGTAAAACCTAATCACCCCACCAGTCTGCCAAGAACAGGCCTATTGTCTTTGCCAATGCTTGTTTTTGTTTTATGTTTTTTTGTGAAGAAAAAGTCTCATAGTGGCTGATGCACTCCTCCTATCTTCCGTCCCATCCCTTTAACAGCCATTTCAAGCACAGTGGAGTAAGAAATATGACAATCTACCCTGAATCTGCCCTTATGTACGTCATAGTTTGAAACGGCCCCCCACCCCTCCTCCCACCCTCCTTTCCAGCCACACTTGCCTGAGTCCTAAACTCACTTGTCTTTATTCGAGTCCATAAAAGGCGCTTTATCATGAACTCCCACGTGACGCCCGAGAGGGCTCTGCATGGGAACTGCTTCCCTCTTCCCAGGAGTCCCAGCCCGATTTAAATCCCTTTGACTCCCACACTGGGCTCATTTGGGGCTTCTCCAGGAGATGAAAGTGCTGACGTCATCAATGCACCGTTCACTGTCTCCTCCATCTATTATTTATTCAACAGCACAGAAAACTCTTCAATTTACGTTTGGACGTTTTAAGGCCAGAAAAATAAAAAAACACACAGGGCTTTGCAGGGACATAGCTTGGTCAGTAAGATTGGGAAGGGGGGGGCTCAGATTTTCAACCAATCAGGCTGGCATATAATGTTTAAATACATTATGACAATCAGGCTGCATGAGAGGAGCCTAGGGGGCAGTGGAAAGGGAGAGGAAAGCGGATTGGTATGAGTACTAAGGGGCATATTTCCAAGCCCCTAGCGCCACCTTGCGCTGCCCTGGTGTAATTTTTTTTACACTAAGGTGGCGTTAAGGAGGCCTTTCACCCACGCGGTATTTACAAAGTGACACAATGCTAGCATTGCGCCACTTTGTAAACCCTTGCGCCACATTATACCTTCGCCAGGCATAATATATGCAAGAAGGGCGTTCCAGCGCAGGGAGGCCCAAAAAAATGGTGCAGTGAAATTTACAACATTTCACAACACAATTTTTTCCATCATTTTTAACGCCTGCTCAGAGCAGGCGTTAAACTGACGCACCCATTTTAATCAATGGGCCTCCCTGTGCTTTGCTGCACTGGCGTCAAAATTTGTGACGCTAGTGCAGCAAAGCTCCACAAAAGCGTAACAAATGTTGGCGCTATTGAGCTAATGACAGCCATGGTAGGCCTCATTGTAAATACAGTGCACCCCTGGTGTCGTTAGGTGGGGCAGTGGCGACGCAAGAAAAGTGGCACATCGGGACCGAGGTGCCACATTCTTGTAAATATGCCCTGAAGGGAGAAAACACAATATTTTGTCAAATAACCAATATTTTTGAGGAGGTATATGAGAGGTTGTGGTACACGCTAACAGAAAGCCCTAGAGGTACAACAGAGGCTGTGGTGCACTCTACCTGTAAGGTCTAGAGGTATATGAGAGGCTGTGGTGCACACTAGCTGTAAGCCCTAGAGGTACATGAGAGGCTGTGGTGCACACAAGCTGTAAGAGCTAGAGGTACATGAGAGGCTGAGGTGCACGCTAACAGTAAGCTCTACAGGTATATGAGAGGCCGTGGTGCACACTAGCTGTAAGCCCTAGAGGTACATGAGAGGCTGTGGTGCACACTAGCTGTAAGAGCTAGAAGTACATGAGAGGCTGTGGTGCTCACTAGTTGTAAGACCTAGAGGTATTTGAGAGGCTGTTGGGCACACTAACAGTAAGCTCTAGAGGGATATGAAAGGCTGTGGTGCACCCTAGCTGTAAGCCCTAGAGGTAACTGAGAGGCCGTGATGCACACAAGATGTAAGCTCTACAGGTATCCGAGAGGCTGGAGGGCACTCTAGCTGTAAGCTCTAGAGAGTAATGAGAGGATGTGGTGCACACTAGCTGTAAGATCTACAGGTATATGAGAGGCTGTGATGCACACTAGCTGTAAGCACTAGAGGTATTTTAGAGGCTGTGGTGCACCTTAGCTGTTAGCTCTAGAAGTATTTGAGAGGCTTTGGTGCACACTACCTGAAAGCTCTACTGTAGAGGTATATGAGAGGCTGTGGTGCACCCTAACTGTAAGTTCTAGAAGTATTTGAGAGGCTGTGGTGCACCCTAGCTGTAAGCTCTAGAGGTACATGACAGGCTGTTGTGCACACTAACAGTAAGATCTACAGGCATATGAGAGGCTGTGGTGCACACTAGCTGTAAGGTCTAGAGGTATTTTAGAGGCTGTGGTGCAACCTAGCTGTACGCTCTAGAGGTATTTGAGAGGCTGTGGTGCACACTAGTTGTATGCTCTAGAGGTATATGAGAGGCTGTTGTGCACACTAGTTGTATGCTCTAGAGGTATATGAGAGGCTGTTGTGCACACTAACAGTAAGATCTACAGATATCCGAGAGGCTGTGGTGCACACTAGCTGAAAGCTCTTCGGCGGTATGGGAGACTGTGGTGCACACTGGCTATAAGCTCTAGAGGTATATAAGAGGTTGTGCTGCACACTAGATGTAAGCTCTAGAGGTATAAAGGTATATGAGAGGCTGTGGTGCACATCAAGAGAAAGCTCTATGGGTGTATGAAAGGCTGTGGAGCATTCCAGCAGAAACGTCTATGGGTATATCAGAGGCTGTGGTGCACACTAGCTGTAAAGTATAGAAGTAAATGAGAGGCTGGGGTGCATGCTATCTGTAAGCACTAGAGGTATATGAGAGACTGTGGTGCACACTAACAGTAAGCTCTAGAGGTATATGAGAGGCTGTGGTGCCCACTAGCTGTACGCTCTAGAGGTATATGAAAGGATGAGGAACACACTAGCTGTAATCTCTAGAGGGATATGTGAGGCTGTGGTGTAGACTAGCTGTAAGGTCTAGCGGCATATGAGAGGCTGTGATCTACATGAGCTATAAGCTCTATAGCTATATGAGAGGCCATGGTGGCCACTAGCTGTAAGCTTTAGAGGTATATGAAAGGCTGTGATGCACACTAGCTTCAAGCTCTGGAGGTATAAGAGATGCTGTGGTGCACCCTATCTGTAAGCTCTAGAGGTATATGAGAGGCTGTGGTGCATACAAGCAGTAAGCTCTGGAGGTATATGAGAGACTGCGGCCACACTAGCTGTGCGCTCCAGAGGCAGAACAGAGGCTGTGGAGTATGCCATCTGTAAGCTCTAGAGGTATATGAGAGGCTGTGGTGCACACTAACTGTAAGCCTAGTCGTAGGCTCTAGAACTATGTGAAAGCCTGTGGTGCACACTAGCCATAAGGTCTAGAGGTATGTGAGAGGCTGTGGTGCACACAAGCTGCAAACTCTAGAGGTATATGAGAGACTGCGGGCACACAGATGTGCAATCTAGAGGCAGAACAGAGGCCGTGGAGCATGCCATCTGTAAGCTCTAGAGGTATATGAGAGGCTGTGGTGCACACTAACTGTATGCCTTAGAGGTATATGAGAGTCTGTGATGCCAACTCACCATGAGCTCTACAGGTATATTATAGGCTGTGGTGCCCACTAGCCGTACGCCCTAGAAGTATATGAGAGACTGTGGTGCACACAAGCCATAAGGTCTAGAGGTATATGAGAGGCGGTGGTGCACACTATGTGTAAGTTCTAGAAGTACATATGTCGCTGTGGGGCACACGAGCCGTAAGCTCTAGAGGTATATGAGAGGCTGTGGTGCACACTAACAGTAAGCTCTACGGGTGTATGAGAGGCTGTGGTGCACATTGGTTGTAAGATCAGGAGGTATATGAGAGGCTGTGGTGTCCATAAGCCATAAGCTCTAGAGGTATATAAGAGGCTGCGGTGCACACTAACAGTAAGCTCTATGGGTGTATGAGAGGCTGTGGTGCACACTAGCTGTAAGGTCTAGAGGTATTTTAGAGGCTGTGGTGCACCCTAGCTGTAAGCTCTAGTGGTATTTGAGAGGCTGTGGTACACATTGTCGCGTGGGCTCTCATTATTCTAAATGAGACTATTGGATTTCTAGGTAGCAGGATCGATAACGGTGTGGGGGACTGAGTCTGACCCACGTGTAAAGAACTCTGTCACCCTAAATCCGGTTTTTGCTCCAGCTAACTAGCAGTGCCTCATTTCTCCCATGTGGGAGGAATGATTTGGCAGCCGAGCGCATGACATCTTTGGAACTTCTCAGGGAAGTCGTGGTTACTCAGATCCAAACCAACTCTCTTATTTCCAATATGATCTCATATACAAATGACAAAGACAGTATACATTTTATATAATGTTTTAATAAAACAACTGTATTTTAGATATTAAGGCGTGAGCCGCAATAACCAGAACGATACAACACAGTAGGATTGTGATAGTTACCAGGAGAGTAAAACATAAAAACAAAGCTATCATATTGTCAAACAGTTTCTACTCTCCCTCTGCTTGTTCTATCTAGAGCACAGCATGTTAAGCTTCTAGCTTGCCTATTAGAATCACTATGGGGATATCAGCCCTCATACCTGAGCAAAGACCTGTGATCTTGGTTCAGCATCTGCAACGAGGCAGTCAGCGTCAAGTTGTGGTTCCCTGGTCGGAATCTCCCTCTCTCGTGTACTGGGACAAGGAAGTTAGTTTATAACTAACATGTCAGCGTGATCACAAAATGTCCCTACGCAGGAATGCCCAGTCTAAACTCTTACCACGTCTATCGGCAATATACCAGACTGTATCCTTGACTGAAGCACAGAGTAAACATGTCATGGAGAACTCCAGTGCTGAAGTAGGCAAAACAGTGTGATATGAATAAAAAACAACACCGTAGAACTGGCTATCTGAAAAATAACAGTACGAAGCCTAATAATAAAGCATGTAGAGCAAAGTGCACAGAAGCTCTAAGCTATTAGCAAATGAATAAAATATATTCAGGGCAAAATGCACAAAGGCCTAAAGCCTGAAGCTAAAGCGCAATGAATACGTAAAACTAACCACACTACACCCTCCCCTTGTCGGTAGCAAGTGGTTCCAATAACATAAAAGGATGCCCTAAATATAAACAATATCTAAAACAAATATTTCGACAAGGTGAGAAGACAACAAAGTCATAAATTTAGGTAACATGTGAGCATAACCAAATTCAGTATAGTGTCAATTTTGTAAAATCCAATCATCAGACAGAAGCAATAGAACGTAGGAGTTCCTCCACTTCGATATATGTCAATATCGGAAGATCCACGCCACAAAGTACCATGGAGCAGGTGTGATCCAAAGCCCCAAAACCATTCAGGGCGGCACCCCGTGCAGGGCCTATGAACGAGACATTACCATCTTCCTCCAGGAAGGGAATCTCATAAACTGCCTCACGAAGCAAGCGCATCCGTAGTGCACAAGTCTGGGAATGAGCCCTAATCGGGAACATCAACAGATCAGCATCGACCAGTGGAGGGCGCTGCAATGAGAGACAGAGAGCCAGTGCATGTTCAAACGAGCACCAAAGGCACCGAAACACGGGTTGCACACAATCCAAAACCGGTCTGAATGACAGAGACCAGTCGCACTCCAAATGTCCCAGGAGTGTTGCTCCAAAATGCAGCATCATGCGTTCACGACACAGCTGCGCTGATGGGAGCAGCAGTACACGATCTCGTCGTGACGGGACAGCCATTGCGAAAAAATAGCAATAACAGCAAGACTCCAGCCAATAAAGCCAAAGTAATCGGGAAACCCCCAAAAATGCTTCCGAAAATAGAATGTATTGCCGAAGGTATCAAACCGAATATGGAAGAGAAGGTATGAGCAAAACCAACACCAACGACTTTGAAAAAATGTGCAATACCAGCAGTGCTGGATGCATTAAATATACGTCCCACAAGTTCACCGAAGTGAGTCGGAAAGTTAGTATTCAAAAGGGACTGTATCTCCGCCGATGACCTTGCCACTTGAAGTGCGTAGGTCTCGCTAGCAGATGTAAGGGCCACATGCTTTTGAAACAATAAAGATTTTAGCCGACTCAACTTGTCGAAATCAACCTTGGAAGTAGCAATATGAGGCCAGATGTCCGCTACCTCCCTAATTTGAGTGGGGGGAAACAACACATTCCCACAGCACGTAACGGCCTTGTTGACAACGACGATGTAAACTATTCCGGCACGCATGCCACAGCAGCGTTCGCTATTAAGAACAATGTAACTGCCGTTAGAAAGCACCTGGAAAGTGTTTTTAATAACCAGGACTGGAACTCCCTTCAGATAACAAGCTAAGTTAGCAATCGAAGCGTTACACGCCCCGTGCAAGGACAGCTGTTTACAAACCATTGAATGGCTGACAGAAGCTTCGCATTCGCTGCCGCTAAGAAAAACCTCCTTCAAACCATTAACACATCTGTACTGAAAGGGAAGGTCCCACACCTCGTGTATGTAACTGTCTTCCAATAGTTCATATCTACCCACCGGAATATGCTTCAAACACGAAGTAAATTGCAAAGTAGAGATAGGCAAATTAATAACCCCATGGATCAACCATTGAGCTGACGGAATCTCAGCTACCGTGAAAGGCAGTTTCTCTAATTTTTCAATATTTAACATAACATATGTCGCTTCCTTTTTAGCCTTCAGTTGTTGTTGACGAGTCAAATTAAAAGAGATAAAGATCTCTCTGGCACGAACGTGCTGCCATGGAACGCGACCCGCCTTCAAGGTCTGAAGAGTCCAACCCAGCTGCATGATGAACCGCGTCTGACTCTGCCCATGATATAAAGAAGACATGTCCGATTTAATAATGTCAATGGCAGAGGAAACAATGCTGTCAATCGTGTAAACACGTTCAGAAAGGGTATGCATGCCATTATCAACAACAGACAAGGTCTGCATCAGATTTTCCTGATCAATCTGCCTCAACCGGGCTGCAGCCTCTTGTTGTGAAAGCTTCCAAATCTCATTATAAACCTCGTATAAGAACCTTTTCTTCCGTGGTACTCTGGGACCTGACAAAAAATCTTGTAAATCAGTATTATTAGACAGTAACATGAGATGTGACTTAACTGCATCCAGCGTGGATGACTTCAACCATTGCTGACAAAGCTTCCCCACACTGTATGTAGTTATAATATCAGCATGTTCTGGTGAAACGTAACGAGGGTCTGCCCTACTAGTCCTGAACCCCCCTGAAGAGGTGACAAAACGTTGATGACACATATTAGTGTCTACAGGCCATAATAACCACCCGCCTGGACGTAACGATGAAGTGTTAAGTGTACCATTCTGGACCCAATGTGTAAATTCACTAAAAGTAGCATTCACATAGTGCTGCCAATTTTTTTATTTAGAAGGGACAGGTATACTAGGCAAAGTTAACTCCTTAATCGTCGCCAAGCCCAAACAGCTAGTCTGTTGTACTGTGTCATTGAGGAAAATCATCTGCACAGGGATAATACATGCTCTAAATAACGTGTCCCTGCCTCGCATTTGCCAATTTTTCGTACCCCAAACACTTTTCAAGTCAACAGTTTTGAACCAGTATTCATATCCCTCGACCGACAGTTTAGATACAAACAAATTAGAATACAACAATTTAGTATCGGTCAATAACATTTGCTTATTAGAATACGGTGTAACTTTAAAATAGTAGGACCTAGCATTACGTGGATCATGCCCAGTAAAATATGCAAATTTGTCATAATACGTTTTTGAACTCCCTTGTGGAGGAGTCGAGCAATGTTCCCATTGCACATAATTAAACATGGACTTAGGGCTACTAGCTTTATGAATAAAGTGGTGTCCATAATAGTTGTAACAAAACATGTCACCATGATTATCTCTAAACTGGTAAGCATCTTCATCGTCATAGACAGTATAATATTGCAAATCCGTTAGCATAGAATCTACTGTCTTCACATCCCAATCATCAGAAACAATGCCAGGTATAACAATATCATTCATTGATAATTTGAGGACATACGGTATTTGAATCAATTCAGTGGGACCATATATATCAAACATTACTTTATCCCACACAATGCCATCCGGAACCGGTATAGCAGAAATGTTCACTGTGGACAAGTCTCTTCGAACCATATGAGACGAAAAATGTTTTTTTAACACAGTCTCCACGTGCTCAATGTCTGATCGATCAGGAAGAAAATGACCATGTATTATCAGAAAAAAAGTAACCACAAATCCCAACCATAATAAAATAGTCATCACGGCCAAAAACATCCAAAAATAGTTCCAAGGAAAAACAAAATATGTTCGTTTAAGCCATCCCAGCAGCCGTCGTGGACCGTGGACAGAAGACATCGAAGACGAGGAGCCGGACCCATCATTATCAGCGTCGTTGAAGCAGCCAGAAGCAGTTCTAGCAAAAGGTGCAACTCTGAACGAAGAAGCAGACGGAGGCTCCCGCCGTGGCACGCTATAAACCACATGTTCAGAAACATCAGTAGAACGTACAGCAATTTGATCACAAGATTCCATATTAATCGCCGTCGGTGGAACGATCGCAAGATCATCATCCACCCTCCCCAAGCTCGGAGAGGAAACAGTGTCGGTGAAAATCACCTGCAGCGGGACCTCATCCCCAGTAGTGAGAGGGATTCCGGAACTACTGGGTGTCCCTCTTGGTCTGATGTGCAGAATCGGCCACATGTTGCAACTTGACATTATCAATGGAAACAAAGCTATTTCCTTTGGCCCCTCGCAGCGGCGGTAAAATCACAGTTCTCGTGCCGCTTACCCCTAACACAGGGACAGGTTCTCGATAAGAAGGACCAAATTCTTTTTTAACTGCGACCTTTTCACGCACCAGATCCCCAATCCTGGGTATCCAACCAGTAGGTGTTACTGGCTCATCCTTAATTCCTGAGGAGGCAGCATTGGCAGAAGAGTTATCTTCACGGAATTGTTGTAAATCCTGCAAAACAGTGACACGATCATTTATGTCAAAGGGCGTATCTGCCGCCTCCACACCAAGACCATCTAGATCAGGAACATACATTCGTGTTCCAAACAGGCACTCATATGAAGTACGACCCCCCAGTGACCTTCTAGGCAAGTTATTAAGTGCTCTCTGTACTCCATATAGGTGGGCTAGCCAACCACGACCCGTACCTATAACTCTGGCCGTTAAGGACTGCTTTAAATCACGATTTAAATGCTCCACGACAGAATTTCCCTCGGGATGAAATGAAGACGAGAATTGGAGTTGGACCCCCAACGAAGCCATGGTGTCCCTGAATGCCTAAGAGGCAAAAGCAGGGCCCTGGTCCGAATGAAAAGCCGCAACTGCAAATATATCGACCAAGATGCGCAAATCTTTAATAACAGTGCGAGCGTCAGCCGAGCGTTGTGGCCATACCCATACAAATCTGGAGCACGAATCTACAGCAACCAATATATATTTGTATGCACTATCAGGTGTCAGCGGACCACAATGATCCAAGTACACACACTGTAATGGTTTGTTTGAAATCAGAAGGGGCGTCTGCTGCGGGCGTCTAGCCGACGATGTCTTAATTTGTTGACAAATGTCACAACAAAGGACATACTGTTTCATCTCTTTATAGAGACCAGGCTACCAGTAACGAGCCTGTAAAAGTGAAATTGTGGCAGCCACCCCAGCATGTGCAGAAGCCACCCCCTCATGTGCTGCAGAAATCAATCGAGGTCTCTCAATTTTATTGGGAATTTCACGTACACCAATGCCTGGAATTGTAACAGTAGCATTTAGCGCACCATTCAAGCAGTAACTATATTTTGAAGGAAATCCTTTAGGAAAAGGCGTGCCATCAGCAGTAGCTTTTATGGCAGCCGATATTTCTGTGTCTGGTTTGGAATTCGAACGAGTTACTGCGGCCACAGTGGCGACAGCCACTGCCGATTTCGCGGCTTCATCAGCCAAAGTATTCCCAGCAACGTGTATTCCAACGCGCTGGTGTCCAAGTGTATGCACAACATGGACCTTAGGAAGCGTCTCCTTCAGATCCGCAACCTTACCCCACAACATTTTATGCTTAATGGTGTTGCCTTTAGAATCTCTGAACCCATTCATCTTCCAATAGTGTAAATATTCGTTGAAAGACTGCACACAGTAGTAGGAGTCACAGACCAGCAAGGTGAAAAGTGCCGGATCCGCATGCTCCAATGCTAACAATAGAGCTTTGAGCTCAGCCAGCTGTGCCGTGCAATCTCCCAAGGTTTTAGTATAAGTATGTCGGGGGCAGAACACTTCCCCCTCCATAGTGCCGCTCACCACCGCACATGCAGCAGAATACTGTTGTTTAGTCCCAACCGCCGGTTGCGCAGAGCCATCAGTATACATGACCACTTCATATTGGTCAATAGGCAATGTACCAGCAGGAACAGGGTATTCTATTTCGTATTGAAGAAATTCTTGAGTCTGCAGTTTAGGGTCAAATACATAATCTACATCAGTGGCTGTCAAAGACGTAGCCCATTGTATCCATCGCGGGTGTAGAGCCTTCGAATTAGGAACACTCGCTTTGGTAACAGCCTCTAAGGCCGGAACCGGGGAAACGACAACAATGCGTTGACCCTGGGCCAGCGGTCTTTCTTTAATAACAGCCATCTGTACTGCAGTGAGAATTTTCTCAGTTTGTGCAAAACGTTGCTCTGCAGCAGAATACAAGTGATATTTGTATGCAATCGGGACAGTCTCCCCTTCATTAAAGGTGACATAAGTAAACCCAACAGCCCCAGGTATTACCCTGATCACTAAATGTGTCTTGTTGTCCCGAGTGTGTAAGTGTTTAACTGCTAAAAGATCACTCTGTAATTCTCGCAGTATGTGTGTATGTTCAATCGTCCAAATTTTACTCGAAAAATTCGGGCGAATTAACTCGTATAAGGGTTTAATACGCGTTGCATAATCAGGAATGTAAGTTCTGCCAAAATTCAGAAACCCCAACAATGACTGGAGCTTCCGAACCGTATTAGGAGGCTGCAATAAAGCACATTTCTCCAAAAAATGTGGCGCTAAGCTCTTGCCCTCACTCGACAACTCATATCCCAGGAAAATGACGCTGAGGAAAGCAATCTTCGATTTCTTAAAATTGAACTTATAGCCAATATCAGCAAATCCCACAACAATGCGCGATACACGCCTTAGATGTTGCAGAATCTCATCATCTGTCAGATATATGTCATCAACATACGATAATGCTTCAGGGTCGAACTCATGCAGCATTTCAGTTACACGAGCCGAAAACAGTCCTGGGCTATTCTTATACCCCTGAGGCAAACGACAAAAATTTGTCTGAGAGCCAAACGCACTAAAACAGGTATAGTCCCGACTCTCGGGCGCTATATTCTGGCAGAAAAATCCATTCGAGATATCTAATGTTGTTTTGTATTTTTTACGCACTATATTATTCATAAGCGCTGCGCTATGTGAATTCTGTATTGCATATGTGCGTGTATGACTATTCAAATGTCGGTAATCCACCACTATCCTATATGAATGGTCCGGTTTAGCAACCGGAAACAAGGGATTATTCATCGATGAGACACAGGGCTCAATTACACCCTGATACTCCAATTGTGTAAGAATTTTCCTAACCGATGCCCTAGCTTCAAATTTGATAGGATATTGCGGTTGTGGCTGAGGTTCGCCCTTTATCGGTATTACATGATAAGGTGATTGTCTGTCCCACCCCACGTTATTTCTATACAAGACGGGAGCCTGTGCTAGAGCCCATGATTCACTATAGGACTCCGCAAGTTCTCTCGGAACAAGTGGTGAGAAGGAAGGTGTAATAACCTCCTCCCCAACTGGACAGTCGCGAACAAAGTCAGGTGGCCAATCTTGTTCGGCCAACAGAACATCATATGATTTTACCACATGGTCCCAAAAAATGGCATTAATAACACGGTCAATGTCCCCTTCCAATCGCAGAGTTACTTCAATACTCTATCAGGATCAGAGACTCGCATATCCGCCGTTTCTACTTGTATGAAGTCATCAGTTGCTTTCACCTCCAGATGCTCTAGAAGACTCCGGCGAACTATTGTGACCTCTGCCGCGCTGTCTAACAGTGCTAACGCCCAAGTCTTGTTCGTCAAGAGAACTCTCTTCTTGAGCGGCATGTCTAACTGAGACAGCTGCCACTTTCTTCTTTTTGAATTGCTGTTTCTGTTGCAGCGGTTTCTCTTCTTGTTTAATAGAAACCTCCGCTGAGCGTTGTGAATCCTGTCTCGGTTTCACGTACTCCGTCCTCCGCTCTGACCGCCCACCTCTCTCACTTCTCTTTTCCGAGGAGTCCTGAAAGGAACGAGATTGGCGTGTATCAGTATATTGATATCTATCAGGCGTCTTCAAAGTATCCTATTCCTGAGATTATACTTATTCTGTGGGGTCTCCATTTGCGGAGACTGCCCATCATCCTTCTTAGGCGTTTGCTGTTTCTTTTCCCAGCACTTTTTCGAACCCTCAGGTTGTTGCTGTTTAGCATTATCTTTATTATTTTTACCCTGTAACTGGGGTTTTTGTGGTCTAGCCCCTAGGCTATCACGACCAATACTAGAATATGTTTCTGCTATTATTCTCGGAAGTTCCCGCTCCTGTTGAAGCAGCGGAACATCCCGAAGACGCATACGCACTGCTAGTGCTACTGCCTCTCCTTTGAGATTACTCAAAATAATAGAATAAACTGTGGCAAAATTGCCCAGCAACTGCATGCCCAAATCCAAGGCAGGGGCAGCCCCATATTCTTCCTGAATCTGCTTAAGTACGTCCGGTAAATTAGCTAATGTCGGTGTACCATGTGCCGTAGTGTAGAGCGCGGCAAACACCGTGCCCCAGGTATTACAAAGGTCCACCGGAGGAACAATCCCGTACGGCAAACACATCGTCAAAATTCTATGTTTATCCTGAGGTCCCGTATGGGGAAATACTGCTTCCAGCGTATTAATTTTTTGCGCCAGCCAAAACGGAGTCTCCTCTCGTTTAGCCGGTGCCTTACCCATAACTGAGTGTACAGTGGCCGGATTAAGACCCGGAACCACCGCCTGTGGGTGCGCTGGAGCAGCACGCGCTGCATTTGTATGTAATGTCTGCATCACAAACTGAACCAATCGTCTATATGTAGCCGTTAATTCTGTATATAAACGACGAACTTCAACCACTGCCAATTGTGCAACCGCAGGATGTGGTGTATATGTAGCCAATAAAGGCCAGGTAGGACCATCATTACTCAGTGGACCTAACCTTACTTGTGCTATTGTGTGTGGGAGGGCGCCATCAAGCCAATTATGGTGTTCTTGATAAGATAGAGGTATTTCTAAATAAGCGTAAGCCCTGTATTGTCCAGGGGCATTCGCAACTGTGTATTCTTGAAAAGTATTTGTTCCCCCATCCACTGCTGGAAAAGCGACCCAAGAATAAAAAAGCTCCGTTCTATAGGCTGCATGGGTGTCCACCACAAAAGTGACTGGACCCCCCTGGACTGTCAGTCCATGTGTCAATAGATGAGCCGTGAGCGGATGTCGCATATTAATTGCTATGTTCACTACATTAGGATTCGCCATTTTATAAAAAACAGCCGCAGGGCAGAGTAGGCACACCAATATCGGGGTTTTTTCCTTTCAAAGTTCAAGCTTGAACAACCAACCACTAAGCAATAGGAAGCACCTATGCCGTGGCGGCGGAAACCCTCAGCCCCACGGACGTCTCCGTATACGGAACCGAGGAGTCAAAATATATATGAGACCAAGAGAGTCAGTCGGACCTAATCATTAGAGCCAGACCAAACGTTGGCGGCGCCATGTCGCGTGGGCTCTCATTATTCTAAATGAGACTACTGGATTTCTAGGTAGCAGGATCGATAACGGTGTGGGGGACTGAGTCTGACCCACGTGTAAAGAACTCTGTCACCCTAAATCCGGTTTTTGCTCCGGCTAACTAGCAGTGCCTCATTTCTCCCATGTTGGAGGAATGATTTGGCAGCCGAGCGCATGACATCTTTGGAACTTCTCAGGGAAGTCGTGGTTACTCAGATCCAAACCAACTCTCTTATTTCCAATATGATCTCATATACAAATGACAAAGACAGTATAAGTTTTATATAATGTTTTAATAAAACGACTGTATTTTAGATATTAAGGCGTGAGCCGCAATAACCAGAACGATACAACACAGTAGGATTGTGATGGTTACCAGGAGAGTAAAACATAAAAACAAAGCTATCATATTGTCAAACAGTTTCTACTCTCCCTCTGCTTGTTCTATCTAGAGCACAGCATGTTAAGCTTCTAGCTTGCCTATTAGAATCACTATGGGGATATCAGCCCTCATACCTGAGCAAAGACCTGTGATCTTGGTTCAGCATCTGCAACGAGGCAGTCA
The DNA here is from genome assembly GCF_031143425.1 of Pleurodeles waltl. NCBI lineage: Eukaryota > Metazoa > Chordata > Amphibia > Caudata > Salamandridae > Pleurodeles > Pleurodeles waltl. The sequence goes on from NC_090448.1 coordinate 35,984,838, forward strand.
GCGTCAAGTTGTGGTTCCCTGGTCGGAATCTCCCTCTCTCGTGTACTGGGACAAGGAAGTTAGTTTATAACTAACATGTCAGCGTGATCACAAAATGTCCCTACGCAGGAATGCCCAGTCTAAACTCTTACCACGTCTATCGGCAATGTACCAGACTGTATCCTTGACTGAAGCACAGAGTAAACATGTCATGGAGAACTCCAGTGCTGAAGTAGGCAAAACAGTGTGATATGAATAAAAAACAACACCGTAGAACTGGCTATCTGAAAAATAACAGTACGAAGCCTAATAAAAAAGCATGTAGAGCAAAGTGCACTGAAGCTCTAAGCTATTAGCAAATGAATAAAATATATTCAGGGCAAAATGCACAAAGGCCTAAAGCCTGAAGCTAAAGCGCAATGAATACGTAAAACTAACCACACTACAACATTAGCTGTAAGCACAAGAGGTACATGAGAGGCTGTTGCGCACAATGACAGTAAGATCCACAGGTATATGAGAGGCTGTGGTGCAAACTCACTGTAAGTCCTAGAAGTATATGAGAGGCTGTTGTGCACACTATCGGTAAACTCTAGAGGTATATGTGAGGCTGTGGTATGCGCTAGCTGTAAGCTCTAGAGAGGCTGTGGTGCACACTAGCTACAGGTTCTAGATGTATATGAGAGGTCGTAGTGCCCACTAGTTGTAAGCTGTAGAGGTATTAGAGAGGCTGTGGTGCCCACTGACTCTAAGCTCTAGAGGTATTAGTGAGGCAGTGGTGTACACCAACAGTAGGCTGTAGAGGTATATGAGAGATTCTAGTGCACGCTACCTGCAAGCTCTAAAGGTACATGAGAGGTTCTGGTACACACTATCCGTAAGCTCTAGAGGTATATGAGAGGCTGTGGTGCCCACTAGCTATAAGCTCTATAGGTATATGAGAGGCCGTGGTGCCCACTAGCTGTAAGCTCTATAGGTATATGAGAGGCTGTGATGCACACTAGCTTCAAGCTCTGGAGGTATAAGAGATGCTGTGGTGCACCCTATCTGTAAGCTCTAGAAGTATATGACAGGCAAGCTGTACACTCTGGAGGTATGTGAGAGGTGGTGGTGCACATGAGTCGTAAGCTCTAGAGGTATATGAGAGGCTGTGGTGCCCACTAGCCGTAAGCTCCACAAATATATTAGAGACTATGGTGCACACTAGCCATAAGGTCTAGAGGTATATGAGAGGCTGTGGTGCCCACTAATTGTAAGCTCTAGAGGTATATGAAAAGTTGTGGTGCACACTGGCTGTAAGCTCTAGAGGTATATGAGAGGCTGTGGTGCACACAAGCTGTAAGCTCTAGAGGTATATGAGAGACTGTGGGCACATTAGCTGTGTGCTCTAGAGGCAGAACAGAGGCTGTGGAGCATGCCATCTGTACGGTCTAGAGGTATATCAGAGGCTGTGGTGCACACTAGCTGTATGCTTTAGAGGTATATGAGAGGCTGTGGTGCATGCTACCTGTAAGCACTAGAGGTATATGAAAGGCTGTGGTGCACAATAATAGTAAGCTCTACAGGGATATGAGATGCTGTTGTGCACACTAGCTGTAACATCTACAAGTATATGAGAGTGTGTCTTGAGCATTAGCTGCACGCTCTAGAGATATATGAGAGGCTGTGGTGCACACTAGCTGTAAGCTCTAGAGGTATATGAGAGGCTGTGGTGCACACTAGCTGTAAGCTCTAGAGCAGTGGTTCCCAACCTGTGGTCCGGGGACCCCTGGGGGTCCGCGAAGCCTTCTCAGGGGGTCCGCGAGAGCCTAGAAAATAAAAAAATATTAATAAATATTGACAAATTAGGTCCTCAGCTTCCAGTAATGACTCAGGCGGGGGTCCCCGGATTCCAATGATGATTCAGTGGGTGTCCCTGGGTTCCATTAATGGTAAAGTGGGGGTCCACAGAAATCAAAAGGTTAGGAACCACTGCTCTAGAGGTATATGAGAGGCTGTGGTGCACACTAGCTGTAAGCTCTAGAGGTATATGAGAGGCAGTGCTGCACACTAGCTGTACACCTTAGCGGTAAATAGGTATATGAGAGACTGTGGTGCACACCAACAGAAAGCTCTATGGGCATAAGAGAGGCTGTGGTCCACACTAGCTGTAAGGTATAGAGGTGTATGAGGGGCTGTGGTGCATGCTATCTCCAAGCCCTAGAGGTATGTGAGAGGCTATGGAGCACACTAACAGTAAGCTCTACAGGGCTATGAGAGGCTGTGGTGCACCCAAGCTGTAAGCTCTAGTGGTATATGAGAGGCTGAGGAGCACACTAGCTGTAATCTCTAGAGGTATATGAGAGGCTGTGGTGCACACAATCTGTAATCTCTACAGGTATATGAGAGGCTGTAGAGTAGACTAGCTGTAAGGTCTAGCGGCATATGAGAGGCTGTGATGCACACTGGCTGAAGTGTCTAGAGCAGGGGTCCTCAAACTTTTTAAACAGGGGGCTCAGACACTGTTGGGGTCCGGACTATAGTTTGAAAAAAATATGAACAAATTCCTATGCACACTGCACACTGCACATACTTTATTTGTAGTGCACAAAAAGCAGGAGAAACAATGCAATGAAGAACGATTTTAATCAACATAAACTTATTTCAATGGGAAGTATGGGCCTGCTTTTGGTTAATGAGATGGTAATATCCGGTTCCATATATGTCACTGCTATTCGTAGCAAGTGATGCAAGTGTTCATCAGTTAGTCTGGATCTGTTTGGAGATTTCAGATGTTTCATTCGGGAAAAAGTCAGTTCACAGATATAGGTACTGCAAAGATGGTTGCAATTTTGAGTGCATGGTTCCTGAGATTAAGATATTTCTCAGAGGGGAGAGATGCATAGAAATTAGAAAGGCCGCTTGATTTGAATGTTTCTTTCAGAGAGTCACAATTCTGTAGTTCGGCCAATTCCATTTGGTAAATCGGATCAACAACTTCAATGTCAACAGAAAATGGGTTCCGGAAAAGCTGTATGTCCTGTTCATGGACATTTAAATCTAATTTGAAACTCCTTTTGCAACATTTCTAGTAAATCCACACATATTTTGTTTGGGAATGCAACTGCTGTTTTTTCCGCCAACAGGTTTTGAGTGGTGGGGAGATGGCAGAAGTTTTCCTCCTTCACTTGTTTAATGAGGAGGTCTAATTTTGCTTGAAATGCTTTCACATGTGAAAGCATATCACAGATGAGCTTCCCCTTTCCTTGAAGTTGAGTATTGAAACTGTTGAGTAGCTCTGTTATATCTGTCAGAAAGGCAAGGTGCCATTTCCATTCTGCATCTTTGAGCTCTGGTACTTCTTTGTTTTTTGAAAGCATAAAATCAGAAACCTGTGGAAGTAAGTCATGAAAACGTTTCAAAACTCTCCCTCGACTCAGGCAACGGACCTCTGTGTGGTACAGAATATCTCCATAGGCAACATTTAACTCAGACAGAAATTCCTGAAACTATCTGTGGTTTAGTGCATGAGCTCTAATGAAGTGAACATGAGATACCACAATTTTCATGACAGAGTCCAACTTCAGTGATTTACAACACAGTGCTTGTTGGTGGATGAGGCAGTGTATGGCTATTCGATGTGAATGGTTGTGTTTGACCATCTCTTTCTTAATGCGTGCAACCACTCCTTTCATAGACCCCACCATGCTAGGAGCACCCTCAGTTGTCACACTGGCTATTTTAGCCCAGTCCAGCTCCAAATCATTCACACTTTGGCAAACTTTTTCATAGATGTCCTCTCCTGTTGTTGTTCCTTTGATGCTTTTAAGTGCAGCAAGTTCCTCTATGACTTCGAAATAATCATTTGTCCCACAAATGAAAATTAGAAGTTGTGCAGAATCACGAACATCGTTGCTTTCGTCGAGTGCCAATGAAAAATAGCAACGTTTTTTCGAGGAGTTTTGCAAATGCAGATCCAAATTTTCCGCCATTTCTTCAATCCTTTGTGTAATTGTAGGTCCTGAAAGACTCACTGTACTAAATAAATCAGCCTTCTCTGGACACATCTCTTTGGCAACAGAAAGAAGGCATTCTTTAACAAATTCTCCCTCTACGAATGGTCTGCCAGTGCGCGCTATGAGCTTGGCAACTTGAAAACTTGCTCGCAATGATGATATATTTAGCTGTTTTTGCTTCACAAAAGTATGTTGCCCAGTTGTCAATCCATTTTTCAGTTTTAATATTTTATCTTTTCTCACTTGTCCGACCAAACAATCATATTGATCTTTATTTTGAGTTTCATAGTGTCGACACAATTTGTATTCCTTGAAAACAGACACTAAATTCTGGCATATTAGACAAACAGCTCTTTCTTTATACTGCGTGAAAAAGTAATTGTAAGTCCACTGTTCTTTGAATACCCTGCACTCAGAGTCAATTTTTCTTTTTGTTGACATAATGTTTTCCTAGGGATTGTGAATTGCTATTAGTAATATACCAATAAATACACAACTACAAAAACAATATACCAGCAATAATGACTAAACAAAAATAAAAAAATGTCAGCGCTCAGCAGTAACGCAAATGGTCAGTGCTCAGCAGTAACGCACAAGCTCACTCACTAGCAGGCACACACACACGCACACACACAAGCTCACTCACTAGCAGACACACACACACAGGCTCATTCACTAGCAGGCACACACACACACAAGCTCATTCACTAGCAGACACACACACACACAAGCTCTCTCACTAGCAGGCACACACACACACACACACAAGCTTTCTCACTAGCAGGCACTTATCACAGGTGTAGGTGAAAGGTGGCCCAGGTATGCTACTACTATTAAATTGATCATAGCAATTTCAGTTTAGACCCGAGAAGACTGAGCTGATAATCATCCCCATGGGAACTGGAAGTACGAACCATGCCTCAGAAATGCCCTAATTCTGGGAGGTCCTTGTGTCCCTAAATGTATGACCTATATATATTCTGGATAGGACCAAGGCACTTGAGAGCAGTCAGCGAGGTTTATAAATAATTTCTAATAATTTGTAAAGAATGACCCCACACACCCCCTGGGTGTCATGCTTCATCACTGTCCTAGCTTGCTTGCCAAAGAAGCCTCTAATAGTGGACAAGCTTCCTACGTTCACAGGAAGCACTTATGGATGGAAGGTGGGGGGTGGGATCCAGTTAAGGCAAAATACATCAAACATACAGTAAACATCAACATTTGTGTTATGCCCAATTATTGCGAACACACTTGTGGCAAATGATTTTGCTGGATGCAATTAATATTGACAAACAGACATACACATACACATACTGACATACATACATACACATACCCATACATACTGACATACATACACACAGACATACATGCTGACATACATACACATACAGACATACACACAGACAGACATACACATACTGACATCCATACTGGCATACAAACACATACATACAGACATACATACAGATACAGACATACATACTGGCATACATACATATACATACACCCTAACATACATGCATATGCACACAGCAAATTTTTCTTACTTTTTTTTTTTGCAGGAGGGTGGCTGTGGCTCATGGAAGTCGGCATGGTTCTCCTGTCCTCGTGGCTTGTCTCTTCCCTCCCATGCGGAGGGAGCTGGGAGGAAGTGACCGGCCATCACTTCCTCCCATTACCTTGGGTCTGCATTTTTTTAATGGGCCCGGTCGCGCTATGCAGCAGCGCTGACCGGGCACCAGACAAGCAAAGGCTTGTCTCTTCCCTCTTGTGCGGAGGGAGCGGGGAGGAACTGACCGGCCGTCACTTCCTCCCATTACCTTGGGCCCGTATTTTTTTAATGGGCTTGGTCGCGCTATGCAGCAGCACTGACCGGGACCCAGACAAGCAAAGGCTTGTCTCTTCCCTCCTGCGCGGAGGGAGCTGGGAGGAAGTGACCAGCCATCACTTCCTCCCATTACCTTGGGCATGCATTTCTTTCATGGGCCCGGACGCGGTATGCAGCAGCACTGACTGGGCTCCTCCCGCGAGGAGGGAGCGGGGAGGAAGTGACCGGCCGTCAATTCCTCCCATTTCCTTTCGGCTGCATTTTTTTAATTGGCCCGGTCGCGCTATGCAGCAGTGCTGACCGGGTCCCAGACAAGCAAAGGCTTGTCTCTTCCCTCCCACGCGGAGGGAGCTGGGAGGAAGTGACAGCCAGTCACTTCCTCCCATTACCTTGCGGCTGCAATTTTTTTAAGGGGCCCGGTCGTGCTGACCAGGCACCTGAAGCAAAGCCTCATCTGGGGTTCAGGACCCTGGTGGGCTGGATCCTGGACCCTGGTGGGCTGGATCTGGCCCGCGGGCCGTAGTTTGAGGACCCCTGGTCTAGAGTTATATAAGAGGCTGTGATGCACACTATGGGGGTCATTCTGACTCCCGCCGGGCGCGGTCACCGCGCGCCCGGCGGGAGCCGCCAAAATACTGTACCGCGGTCGGAAGACCGTGGTGGGTATTTTGAGGTTTCCCCTGGGCTGGCGGGCGGCCTCCAAAAGGCCGCCCGCCAGCCCAGGGGAAACCGTCCTTCCCACGATGAAGCCGGCTCGTAATCGAGCCGGCGGAGTAGGAAGGTGCGACGGGTGCTACTGCACCCGTCGCATATTTCACTGTCTGCTAAGCAGACAGTGAAATACAAGCGGGGCCCTCTTACAGGGGCCCCTGCAGTGCCCATGCCATTGGCATGGGCACTGCAGGGGCCCCCAGGGGCCCTGCGACACCCCCTACCGCCATCCTGTTCCTGGCGGCCGAACCGCCAGGAACAGGATGGCGGTAGGGGGTGTCGCTGTGGTGCACATGAGCCGTAAGCTCTAGAGGTATATGAGAGGCTGTGGTACACATTAACAGTAAGCTCTATGGGTGTACACTAGCTGTAAGGTCGAGAGGGATATGAGAGGATGAGGAACACACTAGCTGTAATCTCTAGAGGGATATGTGAGGCTGTGGTGTAGACTAGCTGTAAGGTCTAGCGGCATACGAGAGGCTGTGATGCACACTGGGTGAAGTGTCTAGAGTTAAAAGAGAGGCTGTGGTGCACACTATGTGTAAGCTATAGAGGTACATGCGACGTGGTGCACATGAGCCGTAAGCTCTAGAGGTATATGAGTGGTTGTGGTGCACACTAACAGTAAGCTCCACGGGTGTATGAGAGGCTGGGGTGCACACTGGTTGTAAGATCAGGAGGTATATGAGAGGCTGTGGTGTTCATGAGCCATAAGCTCTAGAGGTATATGAGAGGCTGTGGTGCACACTATGTGTAAGTTCTAGAAGTACATACGTCTCTGTGGGGCACATGAGCCATAAGCTCTAGAGGTATACGAGAGGCTGTGGTGCACACTAACAGTAAGCTCTATGGGCGTATGAGAGGCTGTGGTGCACACTGGTTGTAAGATCAGGAGGTATATGAGAGGCTGTGGTGTCCATAAGCCATAAGCTCTAGAGGTATATAAAAGGCTGCGGTGCACACTAACAGTAAGCTCTACGGGTGTATGAGAGTTCTGTGGTGCACACTGGTTGTAAGATCAGGAGGTATATGAGAGGCTGTGGTGTTCATGAGCCATAAGCTCTAGAGGTATATAAGAGGCTGTGGTGCACACTAACAGTAAGCTCTACGGGTGTATGAGAGGCTGTGGCGCACACTGGTTGCAAGATCAGTAGGTATATGAGAGGCTGTGGTGTTCATGAGCCATAAGGTCTAGAGGTATATAAGAGGCTGCGTTGCACAATAACAATAAGCTTTACGGGTGTATGAGAGGCTGTGGTGCACACTAGCTGTAAGGTCTAGAGGTATTTTAGAGGCTGTGGTGCACCCTAGCTGTAAGCTCTAGTGGTATGTGAGAGTCTGAGATGCCACTCACCATTAACTCTACAGGTATATGAGAGGCTGTGGTGCATGCTATCTGTAAGCACTAGAGGTATATGAAAGGCTGTGGTGCACACTAGCTGTATGCTCTACAGGGATATGAGATGATGTTGTGCACACTAGCTGTAAGATCTACAGGTATATGAAAGTCTGTGGTGACTATTAGCTGCACGCTCTAGAGATATATGAGAAGGTGTGGTGCACACTAGCTGTAAACTCTAGAGGTGTATGAGAGGCTGTGCTGCACACTATATAAGGTCTACAGGTATATGAGAGTCTGTGATGGCCACTCACCATTAGCTCTACAGGTACATGAGAGGCTGTGGTGCACGCTGTCTGTAAGCACCAGAGGTATATGAAAGGCTGTGGTGCACACTAACAGTAAGCTCTACAGGGATATGAGATGATGTTGTGCACACTAGCTGTAAGATCTACAGGTATATGAGAGTCTGTGGTGACCATTAGCTGCACGCTCTAGAGATATATGAGACGCTGTGGTGCACACGAGCTGTAAGCTCTAGAGGTGTATGAGAGGCTGGGGGCACACTGGCTATAAGCTCTAGAGGTATATGAGAGGCTTGGCTGCAAACTAGACTGTGGCACACACCAACAGAAAGCTCTATGGGCATAAGAGAGGCTGTGGTGCACACCAACAGAAAGCTCTATGGGCATAAGAGAGGCTGTGGTGCGCACTAGCTGTAAGGTATAGAGGTAAATGAGAGGCTGTGGTGCACGCTAGCTGTATGCTTTATAGGTATATGAGAGGCTGCGGAGTAGACTAGCTGCAAGGTCTAGCGGCATATGAGAGGCTGTGATGCAAACTATGTGTAAGCTCTAGAAGTACATACGTCGCTGTGGTGCACATGAGCCGTAAGCTGTAGAGGTATATGAAAGGCTGTGGTGCACACTAACAGTAAGCTCTATGGGTGTATGAGAGGCTGTGGTGCACACTAGCTGTAAGGTCTAGAGGTATATGAGAGGCTGTGTTGCACACTAACAGTAAGCTCTACGGGTATTTGAGAGGCTGTGGTGCACATTAGCTGTAATGTCTAGAGGTGTATGAGAGGCTGTGGTGCACACAGGTGGTGGTGTACACGAGCCGTAATCTCTACAGGTATATGAAAAGCTGTGGTGCCCACTAGCCGTAGGCTCTAGAAGTATATGAGAGACTGTGGTGCACACTAGCCATAAGGTCTAGAGGTATATGAGAGGCTTTAGTGCCCACTAATTGTAAGCTATAGAGGTATATAAAAGGGTGTGGTGCACACGAGCTGTAAGCTCTAGAGGTATATGAGGGGCTGTGGTGCACACAAGGTGTAAACTCTAGAGGTATATGAGAGACTGCGGGCACACTAGCTGTGCGCTCTAGAGGCAGAACAGAGGCTGTGGAGCATGCCATCTGTAAGCTCTAGGGGTATATGAGAGGCTGTGGTGCACACTAGCTGTACGCTCTAGAGGCATATTAGAGGCTGTGGAGCAAACAAGGTGTAATCTCTAAAGGTATACCAGAGGCTGTGGTGCACACTAACAGTAAGCTCTCCAGGTATATGAGAGGTTGTGGTGCCCACTAGCTGTAAGGTCTAGAGGTATATGAGAGGCTGTGGTGCACACTAGCTGTAAGGTCTAGAGGTATAGGAGAGGCTGTGGTGCACACTAGCTGTAAGGTCTAGAGGTATATGAGAAGCTGTGGTGCACACTAACAGTAAGCTCTACCGGTGTATGAGAGGCTGTGGTGGACACTGGTTATAAGATCAGGAGGTATATGAGAGGCTGTGGTGTCCATGTGCCATAAGCTCTAGAGGTATATAATAGGCTGAGGTTCACACTAACAGTAAGCTCTACGGGTGTATGAGAGGCTGTGGTGCACACTAGCTTCAAGCTCTGGAGGTATAAGAGATGCTGTGGTGCACCCTATCTGTAATCTCTAGAGGTATTTGACAGGCTAGCTGTACGCTCTGGAGATATGTGAGAGGTGGTGGTGTACACAAGCCGTAAGCTCTAGAGGTATATGAAAAGCTGTGGTGCCCACTAGCCATAGGCTCTAGAAGTATATAAGAGACTGTGGTGCACACTAACCATAAGGTCTAGAGGTATATGAGAGGCTTTGGTGCCCACTAATTGTAAGCTATAGAGGTATAGAAAAGGGTGTGGTGCACACAAGCTGTAAGCTCTAGAGGTATATGAGGAGCTGTGGTGCACACAAGGTGTAAACTCTAGAGGTATATGAGAGACTGCGGGCACACTAGCTGTGCGCTCTAGAGGCATATGAGAGGCTGTGGAGCAAACAAGGTGTAATCTCTACAGGTATATGAGAGGCTGTGGTGCACACTAACAGTAAGCTCTCCAGGTATATGAGAGGTTGTGGTGCCCACTAGCTGTAAGGTCTAAAGGTATAAGGGAGGATGTGGAGCACACAACCTGTAATCTCTAGAGGTATATGAGAGGCTGTGGAGTAGACTAGCTGCAAGGTCTAGCGGCATATGAGAGGCTGTGATGCACACTGGCTGAAGTGCTAGAGTTATATGAGAGGCTGTGGTGCACACTACGTGTAAGCTCTAGAAGTACATACGTTGCTGTGGTGCACATGAGCCGTAAGCTCTTGAGGTATATGAGAGGCTTTGGGGCACACTAACAGTCAGCTCTACAGGTGCATAAAAGGCTGTGGTGCACACTAGCTGTAAGGTCCAGAGGCATATTAGAGGATGTGTATGAGCTATAGAGGTACATGCGGCGTTGTGGTGCACATGAGCCGTAAACTCTAGAGGTATATGAGAGGCTGTGGGGCACACTAACAGTAAGCTCTACGGGTGTATGAGAGGCTGTGGTGCACACTAGCTGTGAGGTCTAGAGGTATATGAGAGGCTATGGGGCACACTAACAGTAAGCTCTACGGGTATATGAGAGGCTGTGGTGTCCATGTGCCATAAGCTCTAGAGGCATATAATAGGCTGAGGTTCACACTAACAGTAAGGCTCTACGGGTGTATGAGAGGCTGTGGTACACACTAGCTGTGAGGTCTAGAAGTATATGAGAAGCTGTGGTGCACACTAACAGTAAGCTCTACGGGGTATGAGAGGCTGTGGTGCACACTGGTTGCAAGAGCAGGAGGTATATGAGAGGCAGTGGTGTCTATGAACCATAAGCTCTAGAGGTATATAAGAGCTGCGGTGCACACTAACAGTAAGCTCTACGGGTGAATGAGAGGTCGTGGTGACACTAGCTGTAAGGTCTAGAGGTATTTTAGAGGCTGTCGTGCATCCTTTCTGTAAGGCATAGAGGTATATGAGAGGCTGTGGGGCACACTAACAGTAAGCTCTACGTGTATATGAGAGGCTTTAGTGCCCACTAGCTACAAGCTCCCGAGGTATATGACAGGCTGTGGTGCACACAAGATGTAAGCTCTATAGGTATATGACAGGCTGTGGTGCACACGAGATGTAAGCTCTATAGGTATATGAGAGGCTGTGGTGCACACTAGCTGTAAGCTCTAGAGGTATATGAGAGGCTGTTGTGCACACAAGCCGTAAGCTCTAGAGGTATATGAGAGGCAGTTGTGCAGACTAGGTACAAGCTCTGGAGGTATATAAGTGCTGTGATGCCCACTAGCTGTAAGCTATAAAGGTATAAGAGAGGCTGTGGTATACAGGAGCTGTGAGCTCTAGAGGTATATGAGAGGCTGTGGTGCACGCAAGCTGTAATCTCTAGAGGCATATAGGAGACTGTGATCACACTAGTTCTATGCTCTAGAGGTATGAGAGGCTGTGATACACACTAACTGGAGCTCTAGAGGTATATGAGAGTTTGTGGTACACACTAGCTGTATGCTCTAGAGGTATGAGAGGCTGTGGTACACACTAGCTGTATGCTGTAGAGGTATGAGAGGCTGTGGTGCATACCAGCTGTAAGCTCTAGAGGTATATGGGAGACTGTGGTGCATACTAGCTGCATGCTCTAGAGGTATATCGGAGCCTGTGACTGTGGTGCCCACTAGCTGTACACTATAGAGTTATATCAGATGCTGTGGTGCACACTTGGTGTTAGGATGCAGCAGGAGCGTCCACTCTCCATAAGCTCCTCATGTATAGTAAATGCTGTGCTGAACACTCATGGTAAGCAGCAGAAGCACGCGAGGAGACTGGAAGACACTCTAGATGTAAGGAGTAGGCGTGTAAGAAGTGGCTGGGGTGTACAGCAGATTTAAGCAGTTGAAGGGTATCAAGCGACATTGGTGCACACTAGATGTTCACAGTAGACATGTATTAGGCGCTGTGGTACAAAAGTTGTAAACAGTGGAAGTATATAAAGGGACTGTGGTGCACACTAGATATGAGCAGCTGACGTATGTGATGCATGGGGTGCACACTAGTGATATTGTGTGGCGTTATATCTAGGGGCGGGTGATAAATTCTTCTCCGTCTGCAGAGTTGGTGGTGTTTTGGGCACACATCGTTACACTCGTAATGGGGAGTTCTGTTCAAATTCCATCAACCGCCGCTTGGTGGAGTATTTTCTTGCACGCAGCTCACCAGTGGTAAATTGGTGAGCAAGATTTGCCAGACCCTAGCATGACTTTCGGCTGCTAGGATGGCACCCGGCAAGATTTCTTCAATGTGTGCGGTTGCGACCGTTTGCGGTGAGACGGCTGCCGCTCAAGTACAAAATCTACTCGAGCAGCAGCAAAATCAACACAGGACGCAAATTTGGTGTAATTCTATTCAGCTTTTTCTGTAATTGCGATAGACGCTTCCTATGGGAATTAACACGGAAATCAATGTTTTGGGACTCCCCATTTTGTGTGTGCCCCCTCTTGACGGATCACAACAAAGTTTTCCAGGAAGCAAGGGAGGTGGATGAACTGGAAACTTTTGTACACGTTCGTAATAACGGAAAAAGGTATTAGGAAAACAAAACACGCTTGTCCTATGAAAACTTTGGCCTATTACTACTAAGTAGCAACTGCCATTTTGTATGTATATATATGTATATATATATATATATAAAAATATTTGCAAATGATCTTGGCGCCTTCCAGGATGCCCTGCCTGTGGGATCGAGGCTCGTAAGTGGGCATCACCACTATATATTCGAAACCAATACACTCTGAAAACACCAGCATAAGGAGCCGAATACAAAACATTTATTCACAGAGAGCCCATGCATGACGCGTCTCAACCCCTCAGGGTCTTAATCATATGCCGGAAGCAGAGTGGTCAGTTACTCTCATTTTGAACCCTGAGGTGCATAAACACTAAAGACAGACTTCACATAGCTTCAATTACAGTGGGTGCCTGGCACTCAGATGGCACATTACTATGGGTACAAGATGTCATTGTTGGTCCATTAATTTCAATACAACACAATAACTTCCAAGTTTGGCATTTTAAATAGTGATAACTTGTTCTAATGCCAGACTTGGCAGTTATTGCGCTATATTGAAAATAAGGGACCAATACTGACAACACCAGTGACACTCTAGATTTGCTCACCTCAAATGTTTGATTGTCTAGCAAAGTTTTTAAGCATTGGATTAGCACAGTGGCATCCACAGCGAGCTAGAAAATGGCAAAGTCTTTTGCCATTTATACAGCAAAGTTTTTAAACACGAGATTAGCACAGTGCTATCCTTGCTGAGCTGTAAATAACAAAAGCCTTTCACCACTCACGCACAGTATTACAGCTTTGAATTGGTAAAATACCATTCAAGCCAACCTGGAATGAGCAAAAGCAATACCAGAGACATGTTCTGCTATCATTCTAGCTCTTCAGAGAGGTTTGGCTTTGTCCATATATATATATATGTTCATATATATGTGTGTGTGTGTGTGTGGGCATGTATAGCCCACGTTGCGAGGACCGGTTTGGTACTGATAGCGTTGGTAAACACTGAAAGTTCAAGACAAACACTCTCCTTGTGAGGACCGGTGCGTTATGAGGACATGCCCCCGTAGTGTGTTTAAGTAGTTTTGAGCGAGTGTATAAAAATATAAAAGTGCAGTTATATTTGCCTCAGTCCGCTTTATAACCTTCCCTACTATCAAAGCGCGCGTGGAGTTGGAATAGTAAATACACATTTCATTATGGTCAATGGCCGGTCCTCATAAATATAGGTATGACGTGTTGTGTGTGTGTGTGGATATATATATATATATATATGTGTGTGTGTGTGTGTGTGTATATATATATATATATATATATATATATATATATATATATATATATATATATATATATATATATATATAAAATGCAGCTGTGTGAACAAGGAAATGGCGAGGAGCGGATGGATATAGGCGAGTCCGCGCCTCATTAGCAGAAGATCACATCTTCCAGGAGGCTGGGCGCACTCCCACAAACTGATTCCACACTTGTGACGCTTGTCAGCCATTTCCAGTTCCTCCAGGAAGGAGGAAGTCCCGCCCTCCCCCCACTGTGCGCCTCCACGGCTTAGACACTCATACAAAGGCTTCTCTCTTTCTCCTATCCCTCGCCCAGCGCCCAAAAATAGCCCAGTGGTGGCGTCAGTCAAGCGGCCCTGTTCCTCCTAGCGCCTTGATGCCTAGCCAGGGTAAAAGTATGATAAACAGCAGACATAAACCCTTAATCCCTTAAGCGTTCAACAAACAAGATCTGCATGACTGTCCCAGTCCCACCAGTGCCTGCCAACTGTGCCTGTGGCCCCGGCCCATCCTGCCCTCCCTTGTGATGGTTTGGGTGGGGCGGGCCCGTTTACACTTTAAGCGCTCCATCACTCTGATCGGTGTTGACAGTAAACTCGTTCCACTTGTCGCCAAACATTCCAGAGCTTTAGTTTTTTTCCACTACGGCTTTGAACTGTTTGTCTTCACGTGTTGGCAGTGCCTACCTGCCGCAGTTTACATTTTTAAGCGCTTGGCACAGGATCCCGAGGTGCGCAGACGCTCTTGGACCTGGAATTCCGCGTGCGCTGACGTAGATACCGACACTGTTGTAAGATTACGCCGTAATCAGCCCTCCCCACCCATTCCTCTGCCTGGTGCAGCAGGGACATTGTAAGCATTTTGGGGGTCCTGGGCCAAGAGTATTTTGCCCCCCGCCCCCTGTGGAGCACAGCTTTGAATTTATGATCCAGTTTCAGCTTTTTCATGCCCTCTTTGGCCAGGTCACTGGCAGTGAACCGACACACTCGTCCACACGCCGCATGTGTTCACATCTAGTATTCAGCGGTAGTGACGTGTGTTTTCAATATTATAAAAGCTCACTAATATTACTACAAATAATCTCTGGGACCCCCTGCCATTTCCCATATGTGAGGCCCTGTTTTGATATAAAGGAAATGTTTTTATGGGCGTTACAGGAAACAGAACCTCAACATTTCTTTGCAAAATGTCTGTAATAGACTCTCACACATAACCCACATTACAAATAAATTCAAGTAGAACGACATTTAAAACAATCTATTAACGATTATTGAAGTTCATCAAGGCAAGGACAGCACTGGCTCTATCAGGGGCCCCTGAAAGCCTGGGGCCCTGGGCCAGAGCCCACTTTGCCCCCCCCCCAAGCGCCTTGAGACCCTACCGGGTGAGTACTGCACTTAAGAAATTATTTGATTGATTGACTTTGCCCACACCTTAAAACGTCTCTTTGCTGCAGTGCAATAGACTCTGCTTAGGTCCTGATGCAGAACATGGCTGGAAAACATAAACAAGCATTTGCAATGCACTAGGGTCTCGCATTTGGCCGAGTTACAGCTATTACCAGTTGTAAACTCCCAACCGGATTTTTGTTGCGTTAAAAGAAAAAAACAGCACGATTGCGCTGCTACAGTTCACTCGTAATAATACCTATTGGCAAAAGTGCAATTATGAACGTAACCAGCAAAAGTGCAATTAACTGTGTAACAGGGTCGATAGTATACAAAGCGTTCGACTTCTGCCAAGCGAGATCGCGCTGTGAAAATAGAGAAAAAGTAGTCCACAAACCTGACAGGAAACTGCGAGCCTCGCATGTTTTCTGTACTTGGTCGCTGCGCTCGAGGATGGCTAACCACCCGAAAAGGCATGACGTAGGCGTGCCTTCTACTAATCAAAGCAAGCAGATTCTAACAGGCAAGCCAACGTGCCAATGAAAGACACTGACGTGTCGGCTCCGAGCCCTTTTCTAATACCTAAAGCGTCTCGCTAGCATATGCATGCGCAAGCGCATGCGACGCAGACTCAACCCTAATAAAATTACAGATCTGCCTGTAACTTTACTGGCAGCCATTTTCTGGAGCATTCTATCTACTTCTAGAGATTTTGGAGAAGACCCATAGGAAACACGTCATCTTACTACAAGACTCCTTTGTCAGTGCTTAATTTGTAAAAGAATGAGTGCCGGTACCCAAAGCTCGTCTCTCAAGCCTGCCGCTGGTCCTATTAAATGCCAGCGCGCCAAAAGCAAAGCTTTGAATCCCCATCAGGCCTCTTTAATCCATAACCAGACACTCCCTGCACCTTTATGTCACTCCTGCAGGTTCCCGCTTTCTCACTTTTTCACAATTTTTCTGTCTTTTTCTCCTCCTGCTTCTTTCCACTTTGTGTGTTGCTCCCTCACTCGCTCTCTGGAAATGTCGGATGAGGAAAAATAAGTGCCAGTCCCCCACAATAAGTGCTGGTGGCACCTACCGGCAACCAACAGCTCAAATTAAGCACTGACAATAATTAACAAGAGGCCTGTGGTAATCCTGGGATGCCTTTCAATGTTACTACAATAGCTCATCATAACTAGAGCTGATGCTAAGGAGTCAGAACACTGTGTAGTAACCTGGTTATTGGACTTTTTCCCTCTCCAGAGAATTACCAGGTTTAAAATAACTCCTATTGGCTTCTATTATGAAGTTAGGCAGAGGAAAGCAGAGGAAAGGACACAGTAGTAATACAATTACTGGCTGCCCTAACTGCCTTATTTAGATGTATGTAATAACCAGTGGAGACATTGGCAATTCTGATAGAACAAGCTAGAAATGACATCTCGAAGAATCCCATGTAGGTGGATGCTTTTCAGGGGAAAGATCCGGAACAATGCGCCTGGAACCACGCCTGCGTTGTTGACTCAAGCGGAACGACGCTTGCCTGAAAAACGCAGGCCTTTTTCTCTGCCTTAACCACGCATGTGCCGAACAACGCACATGGGTGGTTAAGGCAGAGAAAAAGGAAGATCCATGGGGAGAGGCCGCGGCCAGGTAAGTGGGGCTGGGGCAGGGTTGGGTGTAGTTTTTAGGGGTGGGGGGTGAAGGGGCTGGGGGGGTTAGGCTATAAGGGGCAGGGGTGGGGTTATTTTGTTTTTAGGGGTGGGGGTGCGGGGGCTGGGGTAATTTTCTATTTGAGTGTGGGGGCCGGGTTTTTAGGGGCGGGGTGGGGAGTGGAGGTAATTTTCTATTCAGGGCGGGGTGGGGCGGTCGTTGTAGTTTTAGGGACAGGGTGGGGGGTCAGGGTATTTTTTGTTTTTGGGTGTGGGGGGGGTCTGGGTAGTTTAGATTTAGGGGCGGGTGGGGGGAAGGGGTATTTTTAGTTTTTAGGGGCGGGTGGTCGGGGTAGTTTAGGTTTTAAGGGGTGGAGGGTCGCAGTAGTTTTAGGTGTGGGGTGAGGGTATTTTTAGTTTTTGGGTGTGGGGGGTCAGGGTAGTTTAGGTTTAGGGGCAGGAGTGTGGGTTTGGGGTATTTTTAGTTTTTAGGGGCAGGGGTGGGGGGTCGGGTATTTTTAGTTTTTATGGGTGGGGTGGAGGGTCGGGGTAGTTTTAGGGGTGGGGGTCACGGTGGGGGGTCAGGTTTTTAGGGTGGGGGTTGGGGTAATTTTTGTTTTATTTTTGGAGGTGGGGGTTGGTTTTAGGGCTCAGAGTGGGTGGGGGTATTGTGGTGGTTTTTAAGGGTCTAAGGGTTTCTAAGGGAGGTCGGGGCACTTTTGTTTTCAGGGTGGGGGGTGGCATGCGACAACCACGCATGCTGTTTCCACACATGCCTTTACAATGAAAAATCGTTGTAAAGGCATGCGTGGTAAAGGCAAGCATGGAAACAACGCGGTCAGCGGTCCAACAGCATTGTTCAGGCATGCGTGGTTGCTGCTTGCGTGGTTCCATCATACAATCGCTTTTCAGAGTTGGCTCATGGTATTGTTTCTGCAACTTGCAGCAACACTGGGAATATATGTTAAGATCTACCACCACCAACTCCCTTGGCCTTCCCCGCGTTTCTGCCACCTAAGAGCTCACACCTGTCTCATCCATCAAGAAGTACATCACCTTCGACACCACTTAGCCGAACTCTTACTCTCAATGCTTGTCCCTTCCCCTCCTCTTTTCTTGCACCTAAAATATCTCCTAAAACTTTTTACAATCTCCCCTTTGACATTTGCACTTTCCTCACCACCCAAGTGTTGCTGCTAAAATGAATGCAAAAAGACCCCGAAACCGGTCCCAGGATGCTTGTTTCTGGTCCAGGGAGGACCTGGCCTGGCAGTTTGGTCTGGACTTTTCCCATGGGGAACAGGGTCCAGTCTGATTTGCATATGGCTGGGTCCAAACTGGAATGGCATGGTGAGCAAAAAAAATGATGGATTAAACCCAGATCTGTGACTGGGGGTGAATATTTGATTTGGTCTACATTCCGTCCATCAACTGTTCTTTTTGCATTTGTCATCCCAAGTGGGAAGGGTATGCCCAGACTTGGGTCCCATGCTCACTATGCCACCAGATTCAAGCTAGCCTGGCTGAAGAGGGGTAATACCCCGAAACCGGTCCCAGGATGCTTGTTTCTGGTCCAGGGAGGACCTGGCCTGGCAGTTTGGTCTGGACTTTTCCCATGGGGAAAAGGGTCAAGTCTGATTTGCATATGGCTGGGTCCAAACTGGAATGGCATGGTGAGCAAAAAAAACTGATGGATTAAACCCAGATCTGTGACTGGGGGTGAATGTTTGATTTGGTCTAAATTCTGTCCATCAACTGTTCTTTTTGCATTTGTTGCCCCAAGTGGGAAGGGTATGCCCAGACGTGGGTCCCGTGCTCACTATGCCACCAGATTCAAGCTAGCCTGGCTGAAGAGGGGTGATACCCTGAAACTGGTCCCAGGATGCTTGTTTCTGGCTCAGGGAGGACCTGCCATGGCAGTTCGGGCTGGACTGTTCCCATGGGGAACAGGGTCAAGTCTGATTTGCATATGGCTAGGTCCAAACTGGAATGGCATGGTGAGCAAAAAAAATGATGGATCAAACCCAGATCTGTGACTGGGGGTGAATATTTGATTTGGTCTATATTCCGTCCATCAACTGTTCTTTTTGCATTTGTCATCCCAAGTGGGAAGGGTATGCCCAGACGTGGGTCCCGTGCTCACTATGCCACCAGATTCAAGCTAGCCTGGCTGAAGAAAGGTGATACCCCAAAACCGGTCCCAGGATGCTTGTTTCTGGTCCAGGGAGGACCTGGCCTGGCAGTTCGGGCTGGGCTGTTCCCATGGAGAACAGGGTCAAGTCTGATTTGCATATGGCTGGGTCCAAACTGGAATGGCAAGGTGAGCAAAAAAACTGATGGATTAAATACAGATCTGTGACTGGGGTGAATGTTTGATTTGGTCTACATTCTGTCCATCGCCTGTCTTTTTTGCATTTAGCTTGAATGCAAACAGAGTTCTGCTTTTCCTCTCTCCGTCACCATCCTTGACTGTCTTCTGTAGCCTTATAGCTTGCCGTAGCAGGCTATTCCTACATTAAAGACCTGCCCCAGCATTAAAGGCCCAAGCTGAAGGCCTTTCACAAAGAAGCAGACCTTTTAGGTCCAGTGTAGCCAGCTACAGCAGGAATGTTGAGGCTCTGGGCTTTCACCAGTCATTAGAAGCCCAGACCTACTCCATTGTTTCCAGTGGTGCGCTAAACATTCTAATGTTCTAACTTATTGTCCTCAATGGAGTGCTAAACATTCCAATGTTCTAATTCATTGTCTTCAATGGAGCTCCCAACATTTAAATGTTCTAATTCATTGTCTTCAATGGAGTGCTAAACATTCCAATGTTCTAATTCATTATCTTCAATGGAGTGCTAAACATTCCAACGTTCTAATTCATTGTCTTCAATGGAGCTCCCAACATTCCAGTATTCTAATTCATTGTCTTCAATATAGCTCCCAACATTCCAATGTTCTAATTCATTGTCTTCAATGGAGTGCTCAACATTTCAATGTTCTAATATGCATTCCCCTCACTAAACTCCACTATTGTTGTTCCTCTGGTAGTTGATAGTCTGATCTCCACAAAATATCTAATCCTGGTAGAGGTTCATGGAAACCCGCTCAGGTCTGCTGGCCTCGGTGGCAGAGTTTATAACCAAGAATCCTACCATATCTCCTAGAATCTAATCTTTCTTCTTCCCCTCGTCAACTATATTGTACCGATCTACATAATAATGGACCTAGCTCTGGACTGTCTTTTCAACTACCTCAAATCTCAACCTAGACGTTACAGAATTGGCCTCTAAAACATCTTATAACCAGTGCTTCATTGAAGTCGGTGGTTGCACGCGGGGCCCAGTGTCACTCATTTTTTAGGACTTCTGCTTATTATTGCTTATTAGACCATGACGTAGAGTAAGAGACAGAAAAGTACACAAGAGTGAAAAAAGGAGGAAGAGATGGACAGAAAACCGTGACAAAGGGTGAAAGTAGGGATGAAGAAGAACCTGCACGAATGAGAAGGAGCAGGGAGTGTTTGGTGATGGATTACAGAGGCATGAGGTAGAATCAAGACTACCTATCCTTGGTATTCAGAGCACTAATTCAGTGTTACAACTTGAAAAACTGCTGTAAAAACCTTCCCTTAGCTCTACTTGCACTAGGTCTCTTGGCTCCCTCACACAAATACATTAATAGGATGTCGAGCACCACTCCAGCAAATACCGAGGACCTTCGATGTGGAGAGCATGTTCTTCCTTCCCTAAAAAGATATGCACAGTCCCCTTGAAAGCTACATTTCACCACCGTCCTGCCTCAGATGCTTCAAATGATGGTCTCGGCTTAACGGCAGCCTGAAAACCTGTTGAATTTGTCCCTAGTTTGACTATCTCAACTATCACTGAGCACAGACCTATTGTGAATTTTTATTCCTCTAGGAAAGCCGATTGCAATAACCTTATCCAAATACAAGTGCACCAGTTACCTAATACCTTCACTGCATTTAATGCTGTGAACTATTATTCACTACGTAGGATACTTAACAAATGCATGGTCAATTGAGGTCATTTGCTCAAACGGATCGCCTCCTACCTTACTGCCCAACGACATCAAATTAAAATTGACACTCAAGCTTCGTGTTCCATTTACCCTCCACCAGAGATCCATCAACTTCTATACTTGCTCCTAATCTCTTTGAACTGTAGAACCTCTTGGTGTCTGACTCTAAAACTCAGGGTTCCTCTATCATCAGTATGTGGATGATACCCAGGTTTATCTCAAGATTTTCTTTCTGAATGATGTCACACTGTGCAACTCTGCAAAAGCCACAAGATTGGTTGATCTCATATTACTTGAAGCACGATCCAGCACAAATACATTTCTCCTCTTCTCATCCTTCGACTCAGCACTATTAGTCCAACCTAGTGTGGACTCTTGCAATGTTCAGAACTGAGAATGAGCAACCATCGACAGTGCAAGGTCTCTAGAATTCATCATGGATAAACTAATCAACATCATGGATAAACTAATCAATCTGTAAATCCCAAATCAATGCAATAGCCAAAAGTTTTCACTTTCAAATAAGAATTTTCTGAAAGATTTGCCAGTTTATTCAATAAAAAAGCATCAAGACTAGAGGTGTGCAAAACGTAACTTACTCTTGTGTAACTATGCAATATTTTAGAAAACTTAAGTGAAGTTACACATAATTAAACAAATTGTTAGGCATTTCAAAAACAGGGTTATCCAAACTACAGGTATTCCAGAATTCATCTGTCTGGCTGATATTTGAATTAAGGAGACAGGAGCATATGTCCCTTTTCAGATGTAGATTGCACTGGTTGCTTATTGAGAAACAGATCTTATTTAAGACTTTGAGCCTGGTTTCTCATGATGTCCATGGAAGAGGGCCTCTCTCCCTACAGACTAAGGTGGTCATTATGATATCAGCGATAAAAAACGGCTACCGCTGAGGTGACGGGCGCCAAAATACTGCCACCGTGGCTACCATCCGTCCGCCCTATTATGAGCACTGCCAGACTTCCGTCACAAGAAGGGCGGAAATCCAGCAGTGTTCATGGTGCTGGAGGGTGGTAAGGTGGTGCTGCTACCACCAGCACCGCCACGCCAGTAGACCGCCGCCAGTAGACCGCCGCCAGCCGTATTATGACAATTCATAAGGCCTGGTGGTGTTCTTCTGGCAGGGTGCTGCTGGCGGCAGCAGCACCTCTTCCCGTTACCTGCCAGAAGACCTCCTCACTCAAGGTAAGTCGGGCTTCTGACAGGGTAGGGGGGTGGGAGGGTGGGGGGTGTTGTGTGTGTGTCTGAGTGTGTGCATGAATGTGTGTGTGTGAATGCGTCTGTGTGTATTGTGTTGTTTGCGTGGTTGTATGCATGTGAGTAAATGTGTGTTAGAATGGTGAAGTGAGTGCGTGTCTGCATGGCAGTGTGATCGTTGTAAAAATGTGTGTCAGCATGTCTGGATGTATGAGTGTATGAATGCGTGTATGGCAGTGTCTTTATGAATGCATGTATGCCAATGTGAGTGATTGGGTGTATGTGTGGTGCATGTCTAGGGTGTGTGTGTCTGAGGATGGGAGGGGGTGCGTGTGTGAGGATCGGAGGGGGTGGGGGGCGTTTGGATGGGGGGGTAGGGGGTGTCAGGTGAGTGTTGGGGGGTGGGTGAGCCGCCTACCGGTGACAGGGAAGGAATTCCCTGTCACCGGTAGGTCCTACCGCCATGATTTTCATGGAGTTGCTAACACCACGAAAACCATGGTGGTAGGCAGGCTCATAATGCCGCCGGCAGTTCTATGCCGGCAGCTGGGCTGGAGATACACATCTCCGGCCCGGCAGCTCATACCGCCATGGCGGTATGAGTGGAGAAGTGCCAATCTCATAATGTGGCGGTATGTACCACCAGCCTGTTGGCAGTCATACCGCCACGTTAACACTCACTGCAGGGGTCATAATGACCCTCTAAGTTTCATCAGTATTGCCCCAATCGTCTACTCTGCTTGGCCAGTGCTTAGAATCTTGTGCTCCCCAAGATTAAGAAATCTCAAATGGGAGGTCAAGCATTCAGCTATTTAGAAGCCAAACTATAAAATTCTTTGTCCAGAGTATAAAGGAGAAGCTTTTGCATTTTTCCTTTAGAAAGGCTTTGACAACTTTGCTTTATGAATACATTGGAGATGTGTGTGCAGTGTTGCCTGTTAGCCAGCACCAAGGAGCTCTTTCTGAGGAACTTTCAGTTACTCTTCAAGGCTTAACCAAAAGTTCTCAGTTTTGAAAGATGCTTCCCGGAAGGCTTCTGATGTCCTCTTCCCTATCCTCCCAAATTCCTTCTATCCTACATCTCACTGTGCCCTGCAGTAGAGTCACCTACTCTGGCGCCTTAACCTCTCGAAGGATCCCATGTTAGGCGTCACACCTCTAGCCCTTTTGTACTTCTGCGGTACAGCGGTTCCGAAGGATCGCGTGTTAGGTATCACACCTCTAGCCCTTTTGTACTTCTGCGGCACACCTCTAGCCCTTTTGTACTTCTGCGGTACAGCGGTACCGAAGGATCCTGTGTTAGGCGTCACACTTCTAGCCCTTTTGTAATTCTGCGGTACAGCGGTACCGAAGGATCCTGTGTTAGGCGTCACACTTCTAGCTGTTTGTACTTCTGCGGTACGGTGGTACCGAAGGATCCCGTGTTAGTAGTCACAACTCTAGCCCTTTTGTACTTCTGTAGTACAGCGGTACCGAAGGATCCCGTGTTAGGTGTCACACTTCTAGCCATTTGTACTTCTGCGGTACAGCGGTACCGAAGGATCCTGTGTTAGTGTTCACAACTCTAGCCCTTTTGTATTTCTGCGCTACAGCAGGATCGAAGGATCCTGTGTTAGGCGTCACAACTCTAGCCCTTTTGTACTTCTGCGGTACAGCGGTACCGAAGGATCCCGCGTTAGGCATCACACTTCTAGCCCTTTTGTACTTCTGCGGGACAGCGGTACCGAAGGATCCCACGTTAGGCATCACAACTCTAGCCCTTTTGTACTTCTGGGGTACAGCGGTACCGAAGGATCCAACGTTAGGCATCACAACTCTAGCCCTTTTGTACTTCTGCGGTACAGCGGTACCGAAGGATCCCACGTTAGGTATCACACCCCTAGCCCTTTTGTACTTCTGCAGTACAGCGGTAAGTCCTTTTGTACTTCTGTGGTACAGCGGTTCTGAAGGATCCTGTGTTAGCATCACTCCTCTAGCCGTTTTGTACTTCTGCAGTACAGCGGTCCCGAAGAATCCTGTGTTAGCATCACACCTCTAGCCCTTTTGTACTTCTGCGGTACAGCGCTGCCGAAGGATTCCATGTTAGCATCACACCTCTAGCCCTTTTGTACTTCTGCTGTATAGCGGTACCGAAGGATCCCACGTTAGGCGTCACAACTCTAGCCCTTTTGTACTTCTGCGGTACAGCGGTACCAAAGGATCCCACGTTAGGCGTCACACTTCTAGCCCTTTTGTACTTCTGTGGTACAGCTGTAAGCTCTTTTGTACTTCTGCGGTACAGCAGTACCAAGGGATCCCATGTTAGGTATCACACCTCTAGCCCTTTTGTACTTTAGCGGTACAGCGGTACCGAAGGATCCCACGTTAGGTGTCACAACTCTAGCCCTTTTGTACTTCTGCGGTACAGTGGTACCAAAGGATCCCACGTTAGGCGTCACACTTCTAGCCCTTTTGTACTTCTGCGGTACAGCGGTAAGCTCTTTCGTACTTCTGCGGTACAGCGGTACCGAAGGATCCCATGTTAGCATCACACCTCTAGCCCTTTTGTGCTTCTGCGGTACAGCGGTACCAAAGGGTCCCACGTTAGGCGTCACAACTCTAGCCCTTTTGTACTTCTGCGGTACAGCGGTACCAAAGGATCCCATGTTAGGCGTCACACTTCTAGCCCTTTTGTACTTCTGCGGTACAGCGATAAGCTCTTTTGTACTTCTGCGGTACAGTGGTAAGCTCTTTTGTACTTCTGCGGTTCAGCGGTACCGAAGGATCCCATGTTAGCATCACACCTCTAGCCCTTTTGTACTTCTGCGGTACAGCTGTAAGCTCTTTTGTACTTCGGCGGTACAGCGGTACCGAAGGATCCCGTGTTAGGCATCACACCTCTAGCCCTTTTGTACTTCTGCGGTACAGCATTGATGAGTTCCTGCAGTTGTCCTTACCCTGGCATCATTAGCCTTCCCTCAACAGCTAGCAATGTATATTTCGTTCTTACCTGTTTTACTACTAAGGCCCTGTTTATGAATCTAGCTGCTATTTAACACACCTGATAGACACCGATACAACAGCCTACATTATTTATCATGTGCAATAAATAGCACCTATTACAAGTTTGTGGGGAATAACATGTGGATAACGCACAAATATCCACATGGTATGGTAAATAACATATTTTGCCTGTAAAATTTTGGCAAGTTTGACCTTCTGAAATTTAACAATGCTTGAGTTGTTTAATGCATCCAATAACTATTGGATACGTTGAATACCTTTTAACTCGCAATTATGACGCATGCCTAAGCGGGTTTACTCATGGGTGGGCATTAACCGACCCACTTGTCATTTTTATTGCGCTTGTTTTTATTGCACCGCCTTCTCTTTGTTCAAATGCACCAATTTTTTTGTGTTTATCTCGCACACTGTTATTAACTGTGATTGTCTTATCCTAACATATATTTTAGTGTTCTTGTTCTTTTAAATTATCCTGACGTCAAAAAGCCAAGCTTGAGCTATATATAAAGGTGAATAAATAAATGCATATTCATAACGTTGCCGAGAGTCCCACGTTCCCTGATCATCCCTTTCATGGGTCACCATCTGGCTAGTCTCATTGGAATCTGCTGTTTCGTTTTTTTAAAAACTTTTATATTACATAAACTGGGTCCAAAGGTACTGGGGCAATGTACATGAACACCAGTTACCTCACACAAGATCAAATGAATTTTTATTTTAGGTATGCCGATTAAGTGATTTGCGTAGAATCACAGTATGTTGAGCTGACGCTGGGACTCAAACCTAGTTCCAACATCTGCAGCTCTGGCCACAGAGCTACATCCAAATTTACGCAGCCCTCCCCCACAAGGCCTAAAAGACACTTGGCCCCTAGCATGGCCACTTCTCTAACTCACCCCCTCCCCAGCCCACTTTAGCCTCAGGGCAATGGCCTGGCAAGGGAGGTGTAAAAAAAATGCACACTGCTACTGCTCTAGGTGAGAATGGCCCAAGGGCACAAAATCACCTGCTCCCCCCTGTGAGCCCCGGCATACTGATGGCCCGGAGGGGGGTGGCACCTCTTCTGGCAGGGCAGACCATGCGAGGCAGGGGGCCCAAGGTGAGGATGCCCCAAAGGCTAAAGCAAGACCTGGCCCACAGCCTCAATTTACAGCATGGCAGGGGAGTGCGCATGTCACTGGCGCCACGTTAAAGTTGCCTGGCGGGGACTGGGGTAGAAAGTTAGTTTCTTTGAGCCAGTTTATAGAGCCACTAAAAAAACATCTGACTGGTAACCCTGAGGCACCGGCCCATCGCCCAATGCCCGAATGCCCGCCTTCCCAATCCAAACCTGGTTGCAATCTGATTATTATGACTTAAATACCTGAATTCATCAATCAGCATTGAAATGTGACCTGTTAACTTTTGCAGAATGCCTGCCAGGGCCTTGCAGCAGGTGTCTGCACTTGGTTTTTTAACATTTGATCTGTTGAGCTACAAGTATCCTGCAGAATAGTACAGCAGATGGTGAAATGAGTTGCAATTGCTCAAAACCACACTGATGATGAAACTGCAATGACCACTCTGTTTTGTTTTCCAGTGGCTCTGCCATGGCTGGGCCGGTTTTACTGTTGATTTCCCTGATGTTACCACAAACATTGCCTGCAGCAAGCTCAAATCTATGCAGTCTCCCACACCTTCAAAAACAGCCACACAGCCTGCGTTTAACAGTTCAGAGTCATCCGAATCTGTAAACACGGGCCATTTTTCTTTTTTAGCTCTCTGAGTCACTAATGGGGGCCTTTTTTATTTTGGTACCCAAGCCGGGCATTTGTCCCAGATGTACGAAGCTTAGTGTTTGTGATTACCAAATTGTGAACTTTTGACATTCGCTCTTTGATAATCTCAAACACTAATGTACAAAAGTGTGTTTTACACTTTCTGCGATTCCCGGTGGGTCGCAAATACACCTACCTCATGAATATTAATGAGGTAGGTCTCATTTTGAGACCCATTGGGAATCCCAAAGATCCCAGGAATGGTGGCCTGATGGGGCCAGCAGACCACCATGTCTGTGATTGCTTTTAAATAAAGTAATCTTTTTTTAATGCAGCCAGTTTTCCTTAAAGGAAATTATGGTGCGGTTCAAAAAACAAAAAAATGAAGTTTTCTGTTTCTTTTATTTAAGAGTAAGAGCTCTTAAAAATATATATTTTTTCAGACTCAAACGGGAAGGACCCCTTTCTTTTTTCAAATGCCTTACCACCAACTTCGAGCAGAATTTTTCGCCCACCTCTAAAAATAAGCATTACATTTATTCATATTCTAAATGGGCTACTTGCTTAATGGGCCATTGAAGTGAGTGAACTTTGCCTCAAAATTAGGCATAAGACCTATGGGTTGTTATTAAGTGCTTTCACCCAATCTACCGCATTACAGTTGTGGAAATTACCTGAGGGTCCAACAGTAGCAGTGCATAATTTATAAATAAAAACGTGCCGGTGCCCAAAGCCCTCCTCTGAAACATGCAGCTGCTGCAATTAAATGTGTTAGCACCGAATACTGAACTGCACGCTGCGTAATACTGAAGCCATCTCAGGCCTCTTTAAACCATTTACAGCCACTCGCTGCCCCTTCAGCTCACTCTTGCAGCTTTCTGCTTTCTCCCATTGTGGCGCTTTTTCGTTTTTCTCTTCCTCCGTCTTTCCCATATGTGTCTTTTGCTCGCAGTAAATGATTGAGGCAGAAAAATAATTGCAGGCCCTGAAAAATAAGTGCTGGTGCTCCGCACCGGAAACAACGAGCACAAATTAAGCACTGAACGGTAGTACGGAACACTTCCCGGTAATCACTCCAAACCTTTCTGGCTGGGTTTTGCTGTCGAAATGAGGATGCAGAAATGCCCAGTGGAAATAATATCACTGGCAAAAGCAACGGGCATCCTTTAAACACGGGAGGAGTGCATTACACTATGGCCCCCACCAGACCCCACTCCCACTGTTCCTTTCACACCATCACTTCTCACGACGCCCCACAGTTTTCTACACTGACGTCGTTTACCTGTGTTGTGTTTATCAGGCAGGGCGTTGAAGGTGAGTGGAAAATTGTGAAATAAACTGTTCAAAACAGACACACCCAACCGTTTAAGTGATTGCTAAAAAAAGTTATTTGTTGTTAAACAAGCTTTCAGTTGGCAGCGTTTAGTGTTATGTGGAAATCTGGAATGCACCGACTGTACGACTTGTAGGAGGCCAGCCTGGCTGGTGGACACAGGGCTGCTGAGGGTTTCAAGTGGGAGAACTTTATCCAAACTTCTTCGAGCCTCAGTCCTTGAGTGGCTTCATGTTCAACGAGGGCCCGTTCCACACTATGGGCCTCATTATGACCCTGGCGGGCGGCGGAGGCCGCCCGCCAGGATCCCGCCCTCCAAATTACCGCGCCGCGGTCAAAAGACCGCGGCGGGTATTACGAGTTTTCCCCTGGGCTGGCGGGCGGTTCCAGTAAAACCGCCCGCCAGCCCAGGGGAAAACGACCTTCCCACGAGGATGCCGGCTCGTAATCGAGCCGGCGGAGTGGGAAGGTGCGACGGGTGCAGTGGCACCCGTCGCGTATTTCAGTGTCTGCAAGGCAGACACTGAAATACTTTTCGGGGCCCTCTTACGGGGGCCCCTGCCGTGCCCATGCCATTGGCATGGGCACGGCAGGGGCCCCCAGGGGCCCCGCGACCCCCCCCTACCGCCATCCTGTTCATGGCGGCTTTCCCGCCATGAACTGGATGGCGGTAGGGGGGGGTCAGAATCCTCATGGCTGCGGAGCGCGCTCCGCAGCCATGGAGGATTCCAAAGAGCAGCGGAAAGTCAGCGGGAGACCGCTGACTTTCCGCTTCTGACCGCGGCTGAACCGCCGCGGTCAGAATGCTCATTGGAGCACCGCCAGCCTGTTGGCGGTGCTCCCGTGGTCGGTGGCCCTGGCGGCCACCGACCGCCAGGGTCAGAATGACCCTCTATGTCAGCAGTCAAGTGCATTCCATCAAAATGAGGTGTGAACATTTTATTTCCAGTTATTAAATAATATTCTTAGACAATCGTGACAATTCGTGTAAGTGGTATTTTTACATACTATGGCTCTACCACCTGAGACACTGACACCTCACTTGTACTCATTCTCACACTCACACAGTGCTCATCCACTCATTTCAGTGCTTGGCTGTCAAAGTCATTAACTTGTATTGGCAGAAGTGACGCAATATCCACCTGAACTTCTCACCTTTCTATGCTGAAAGCTGTTTCGGCTCTTAGGGCCAGTTGTATCAAGAATCCATTTTGCGATTCTCAAATAGCGATTTTTAAGAAATCGCTATTTCAGAGTCGCAAAATGGTATGTATCATATTTGCAATTCGGTAATAGCAATTTCTTAAAAATCGCAAATGCTATTACCGAATCACAAATAGCGATTCCGACCCCATTCGCACCTATGGGCCTGTAGTCCTATATTTGCAAATGTTTTGCATTTCCCAAATTGTGAATTCCTAACTGGAATTCGCAATTTTGGAAATACAAAACCCAGGGTACTGGGGGCCTAAGGCCCCCTCTTCTGCACCCCCAAAAATTAATTTAGGACATGTAATGCGCACAAATGCCAAAGGGGCATGCGTGCGTTACATGTCAATTTAAAAAATGCATTTTTAATGCATTTTTAAAATTTGCGCATGGTTACCACCAAATTGTACTTGGTGGTAATTGCGATTCCTTAATGCCCAATTCGCATTAAGGAAAAGCTCGATACATGTGCTTAAGAAATCACAAATAAGGATTCCTTATTTGCGATTTCTTATTTAGAGAATCGAAATTTGTGATTCTCTAAATGGGGTTGCAATTTTAAGGAATCGCTATTTTAGCGATTCCTTAAAATTGTATAGCGAATGCCTTTCATGCATACTGAAAGGCATTTTTGCATTCGCAAACGACCATTTGCACCGTTTGCAAATGCAAAAAGCTTTGATACATCTGGCCCTTAATTATTTACAATGAGATACACTCTTCTTCAGGATACAGTTTCATTAAGCAAGGTTTACCTAGACATATCACAATGCAGTCTTTGGTGGTGGTAACAACCTTTCTTAAGCGGTAAAGAAGTATTTCAACTGCAACTAGGGGTTTCCACTAAAATTACTCTGTGGTCCCTCATTTTGTCAATAACGTCTACTGTCAAAGCCTTCATCCATTAAATATGAGAATCCTGACCTTATGGACTGTGGTGATATTAACTATTTATATTTGTATATCTATATATTTATATTTATTTATATTTTTTACTGCCGGGCAAGAAATAATCATAACGCAAGCTCCAGGCTAGTACTCTATGTCGAAGGAGTTCATCTCAGTGTATACCATATGTAGGAAACTGGCTCTGTATATTCTACACCAAAGTAGGGTACAGTGTGCACGGAGTCCAGTGGATCCCCGGAGGCTTTACAGAGGCTAAAGTAGATAATACTAACGCTCTCTTTTGTGGTAGTGTGTCGCGGAGTTAGGCTTATCAGAGGGTAGTGCTAAGCATTTGTTGTACACACACAGTCAAGAAATGAGGCACACACTCAATAGCTAACTCCAGGCCAATGTTTTTATGTATCAAAAATATACTTTGATACTTTATTTCTGCAACCTAAAGGATCTTTGTGGCAGGTAACTACATTTTCAAGAATGTATCAGTTTCAAGTATCAAATGCACTTTGTTTAGAATTCACAAGTAAAACAGTTTACAGGTAAGTAATGCTTTTCAGTTTCAAAAGTGGAAACAGTGCTATTTCTCAGTGAAAGCAATGCAGTCCTGGTGGAGGAAAAGTAACAACACAATTTGCAGGTAAGCACTCAACTTATGATCCCAGTCTTCAAGGGTTAGGGTGTCCACAGGGCAAAGTTTAGGATGACACCAAGGGTGCACTACCAGCACCATGGGGCCGGCTGGGTGCAGAGGTCAAATTTGGTGTTGGGGGCCAATGGAATCCTATGGAGACAGGGGGCACTCAGAAAGAAACTGCTTGCAGGTAAGTATCAACAACTTCAGGGCATAGACCTGGGAGGTTTAGCTTAGCACCAAACACACAACCTCAGCGGCACAGGGACGGCCGGGTGCAGGGTGCAAACACAGCGTAGGGCACCCAATGCTTTCCAAGGACGGAACCCCAGGGGTCACAAAGATGCTGCAGGCATTTTCCAGGGAGTCGTCTGAAGAAAACCAACTGCTGGACAGGTAAGAAGAAAGCTCACTGGACGTTGCTGGACCATTGGTTGAGTTCCCCAAGACCAGGAGGCTGCGGGTGCAGGGGTACCTTTAGGCATTGGGAAATCTTCACCGGAGCCGGTCGCGGTCAGGGGAGTCCTCTGGATTTAGGCTGCAGTTGTCATTGTGTTGGTCAGGCGGGGTCAACCAAGGGAGGACTAGAGGTCAGAATCTCCCTGGGGACCTTCTATGAGCCATCTGGACATGGGCCGAGGACGTCGGGTGCATTGTGCACCCTTCCTGTGCCCACTCCCTTAGGGTATGGGGTCACATTCCTAAGACTATTGGCTAAAATGCTCCAAAGCAAGATGGAGGATTCTGCCAGGAGGGGTTAATCTCAGCTCTGGGCATCATAGGGGTGGTCTTAGCTGGCGTGGACACACCTTCTGGTGTTTACTAGTTTTCCTGCAGAATCTGCCACAAAAAGTGGGTCTTGGTCCGGGGGGTGGGGATCTTCCATTAGCTGGAGTGCCCTGAGGAAGTGTAACATGAGGCAGGAGCCTTGGAGGCTCACCGCCAAGTGTTGCATTTCCTGCAGGGGGGAGGTGTGAAGCACCTCCACCCAGAGCAGGCTTTGTTCCTGACGCCAGAGAGCACAAAGGCTCTCACCCCGTGGGGTCACAAACTTGGCTGTTAGTGGCAGGATGGCACAGATTAGTCAGCCTTATACTACAGGGTTGGCTGAAATACAAGGGGCATCTTTAAGATGCCCTCTGTGTACATTTTTCAATAAATTCAACACTGGCATCAGTGTGGGTTTATTGAGCTGAGAAGTTTGATACTAAACTTCCCTGTCTTCAGTGAAGCCATCATGGAGTTGTGGAGTTCGTAATGACAAACTTGCCCTGCCCATGTACTCAATATGGCTACACTGCAATTACAATGTCTACAAATGGACTTAGACACTGTAGGGGCATATTGCTCGTGTGGTAGAGTGCACCCTGCCTTAGGGCTTTAAGGCCAGCTAGAGGGGTGTCTTACCTATGCCACAGGCAGTGGTTTGTGGGCATGGCACGGCTCTCAACATTGCAATGTTCTATTCAAGGATCGTTCATGACACCAATTGAAGGCAAACATACAGACCAATCATGCAAATCTATCCAGCTCTTAACATGGAAAGAATTCAGTTTAAACCATACTAAGAAAAAAGGTTGCACAGCTCGGCCGTGGGGTTCCATCACAAAAGAAACTGAAGTTAAACAGCACTTCAGTCATGGGGTCAACTAAAAACGCAGGTGCTTGTCGTGGCCCAGAAGGAACTCTATAACAATTTCGAGGTATGCAGCAAGAAAAGTGAAATTATCCATCTTAACGTGAATGTCTGTTATGGATATACTGCTTAATATCGCATTCACTCCACATCTAAGCACTCCAGGATAAAGTCATGCCAGTCTCATTTGCTTGCTCTTATTCAGTGGCTTTGGGCCAGATGTATGAAAATATTTTGCACTCGCAAACGGTAAAATCGGCCGTTTGCAAGTGCAAAATAGTGGTCTGCAATGCATGAAAGGCATTCGCAGACCACAAAGTAGAAATTGCAAAAATTGCAATTTTTTGCGTTGCGACCTGGATTTTGCAAATCGCAATTTGCGATTCGCAAAATCCAGGTCGCAAGGCAATGCTGCAAAAAATCGCAAATTGCGATTTTTCGCAGAATGGTATTTTGCACATGCAAATTACCATGATCTGCAACCAGGTGGTAACCTGATGCAAAATTTAAAAATGCAGTAAAACTGCATTTTTAAATTTAACATGTAAAGCACACATGCCCTTTTGGCATGTGTGTACCTTCCATATTCAAAAAAAAAAAATTGGGGTGCAGGAGAGGGGGCCTTAGGCCCCCAGCACCCTGGCCTTTTGCATTTCCAAAATTGCGATTTCTGGTTCAGAAATCGCAATTTTGGAAATGCAAAAAATTCGCAGCTATGGGCCAACAGGCCCATAGCTGCGAATGGGGCCGGTATCGCAAATTGCGATTCGGTAATAGCATTTGCGATTTTTAAGAAATCGCTATTACCGATTCGCAAATGTGATACATGGCCCTTTGCGAGTCGGTAATAGCGATTTCTTAAAAATCGGTATTACCGAATCGCAATGGGCCGTGATCATACATCTGGCCCTTTGCTTCCTTTTTTGTGGTTGTCCCTCCCGTGAAGCATCTTTCTTTGCCATCTATCTGACGGATGATTTGTAGCCATCCACAGCTTACAAGAAGAAGAGCGTGGGGCATATTCATGAAAAAGTGTTGCATCACAGTAAGTCACCTTGTTGCGATGCATCACTGGAAAAGGGCACGGATGTGCTGTATTCAAAGTAATACGGGGCATGTGTATCCTTTCTCCTGTGCTGGTGCACAATGGTCTGCCTACTGCCAAGGCAGGCACTCTGGCACTATGATGCAAGGGTGCCTGCGTTGCATGCAGGATTGTTTTTGTGCAGGAAGGGACACTCCTCTGAGGTTTGTCCTCTTTCTGTGTGTGTGCAGACTGCGGCACACATAGAAAGAGGAAAAACCGAGTAATAATAAAGCTATTTCTCATTGTTAACGCTTCTCATTGGGAGGCGTATCTTTCTGGCGCGTTCCCAGGTTTACCTGTTCTTGTAAGTCTGGGAATGCGTCAAAATCCACGGATGTTGCCTGTAAACACTCATGCAACACCCAGGGTGCAGAGTAATGCAAAGCAGCGATTTGGACTGCGCTACATTTCTCAAGATTTATGAAGCCGGGCCACACAAGATGGCTTTGCGTGGCTTCATGAATCTAATTTTTCGTATGCGTCACTCTTGCACCACATTGCGTGGTGCAAGAGCAATACAAAAGGGGCCATAAATATGCCCCCTTTTTTTATTTTAGTAATCGACGTGTATGCATGTTCTTGCTCTCTCCCATGTGTGCTGCCCCTACTCTCTACATGTTGCGCTCCATCTCCCCGCTTGTCTCCAGTTCTACCCACCCCTTCTTGTCTCACTTGCTTATTATGGGCGAGCGCAAAGCGTTCCGTCCCATGCTGTAATCTCTCTTTGGGCTGCTAACCACGCCCATGTCACGTCAGTCACTTGCATTGGTTCGTGGGCTTGCCTTTTAAAATCTGCGTACTTTCATTTGTGAAAGGCATGCATACGTCATGCCTTTTCCGGTGCTTAGCCCATCTACACAGCACTGGTAAACTACTGGAAACATACGAGGCTCGATGTTTTCAGCATGGTGTCCGGACTTCTTTATCTGTTTAGTTTTCACGCAGCACGATCACTCTGCATTTTACATAGTGCGATCGCACTGCGTTTTTTTTCTTTACAACGCTAATAGCTCTAACTCGAGCAAATGCGAGACGCGTTGAATTGAAAAAGCTTGTTTATACATTCCCCTCTACCTTCATCTGTTGCTCCCCATCCCACCCACATCACTGCTGCCTGTCAGTGGTGTGTACATGCTCTCCCCACCCCTCGGTCCTCTGTTGCTTCCCTACCCCTCCCCATTCACCACTGCCACTTGTTTGCGGTGTTCCTGTGCTGCCCCCTTCTTCCCATACCTCCCTTTATCAATTGCCTCTCCCCATACCATTTTTATTTAAATTGAAACATTTTAATACTTTTTAGCCGTAGATGACAGCTGAAATTTGCAACTGGATCATTCCTTTCTTTAGAGGCGCTTTTGTGCAGTGTTTAGTTTTCTTTTTTAATTTACCACTCCAAAATGGGCATCTGCTATCCTGGAACAGCAAATAAAAAAAAAATGCCAACCTTGTATATTGTATGGGCGCGCTTGTGTTGTGATGCATGCCAACGTGACATCAGGACCTTTTAGCCAAAAGACAAAATGGATGCTGCGTTGTGGCATAGGAGCACACGTGTGATGAAGCATGCACTTGCGTATTTCATCATGTCGTGGCAATATTTGCTTTTTTTTGTACCAAAGCTGTTCAGTACCAGCAACAAGCATTTTCTTTTCCTTTTTACCTAGGCTGAACAGCCTTGGTAACAACTATTGGCAAAACCAAAAGTTTGGGTAGCGCCATTCAAAAACAAGACCTATTGGCTTTGACAATGCTTGTTACATTATGTATACATTTACGAAGCTACCAAGTAGACAATAAACCTTCTTAAGAGAAAAAATAATGAATCAAACTTAAGGTTATTGCACACAAAGCATGAAACATGCTTCCTGTGCCAGGGCGCTGGCAATATCAAATAGTGCTCCCAGATTTGCAAAAAATTCACACAATGCATAACTGCACCGTGTTGCGTGAAAGGAAGAGAGCAGAAGAATGCCATATCTGCTAAAATGTGGCACTAGTTTCCTTTCTCCCTGCGCTGGCACGCTTTTAACTACCATGTGGCAATGTGCACACCCTTGTGCTTAATTTGTAATAAAAATAAGTGCCAGGTCCCTCGTCAGATGGACACTATATCTTGCACCACCCATTGCCCCTGCCAGCGCTGCCAATGACAGCACTAACACAACTATCAACCATCGCACCCCAACATGTTTGACAATTTAGGCTATTCCAGGCCCCCAAAGCTGTAAGAATGGCTCGGGCAGGTATTACTCATTTTAATTTATATAGAATTGACAAACAACTGTTGTTGCGCTCATCTCAAAATTAGACAAAAGTGCCACCCCGTGGCAACCTGTCATAAGTGCAGGTGCTGACAGTTAAGTGCTGGTGCCCGAAAACCTGAAACCACCAGCTCAATTTAAGCACTGCCCTCGTGCCAAGTGCAAGGGTGTCTGTACTCTGTGAGGAATAGTTTTTGTACGGTTAGGAAATCCTTTCAGTGGAAAACCCTTCCTTTAACATTTTTCCTGCTTTGTATGTGTGCTGTACAATGCAGCATGGACGCACAGTAGGAAAAAACAGGAGAAATTAAAACAGTTTCCATGGTTACTCTGGCCTTAAGGAGGCCGAATATGTTGGTGCAAATCCCTGTCTGCTAATGTTTGTAACTAAGTATTTACATAAAAACACATTGGTGGCTACATGCGGACATCCATATACGACTCATAGCAAGCCCTATTGCTGCCAATGCATGAAAAAACAGTGCATAGTCCAATTTTGTGTTAATTTGGGAAACTTTCCAACACAAATCCTGATTTGCAATGGATAATAAATCCCAGCACAACACAGTCAGATTTGTATTACAAAAGTGATGCAAACCCGGTGCAAAGTGTTAGTAACTCCGGGCTCGGTTGATTAAAGAAGAAAGAGGTAAAGGGTAAGATGTACGTAAGCACGAATCCATCTCTGAATCTATTTAGCAAAAATCCTCAGACCTGTATTCTTGCTAAATCACTGCATGTGTCAGTTTGGCTGTTGCATACGTGTTCTCCACCAGGGAAAGCAGAATTTTACTTTGACTCAGCTTTGAGTTTCAACATTTTGCTCCTAAATGACACAATGGTGATGTGAACCAGCAGAATGGCACTCATTTTTTAGACCACAGAAAGATAAAAGCTAGAGTTCACCCTGCAAGGCTTCAAGCCTGCCTTCTGCCTCCCGAAATCACCCTACCAGGATTCAACCTTTCCTCCTGAGCTCACACTGCAAGGATTCAAGTCTGCCTGCTGCAGTAAGGATTCACCCTGCTAGTATTCAGTGGCAGGCTTCAAGCCTACCTCCTGCCTCCTGCAGTAAGAGCTCACCCTGCCAGGATTCAAGTCTGACTCCTGAGCTCACCCTGCCAGGATTCAAACCTGCCTCCGCAGTAAGAGCCCACCCTGCCAGTATTCAAGCCTGACTCCGCAGTAAGAGCCCACCCTGCCAGGATTCAAGCCTGACTCCTGAGCTCACCCTGCCAGGATTCAAACCTTCCTCCGCTGTAAGAGCCCACCCTGCCAGGATTCAAGCCTGACTCCTGAGCTCACCCTGCCAGGATTCAAGCCTGCCTCCTGCAGTAAGAGCCCACCCTGCCAGGATTCAAGCCTGATTCCTGAAATCACCCTGCCAGGATTCAAGCCTGCCTCCTGCAGTAAGGGTTCACCCTGCCAGGATTCAAGCCTGCCTCCTGCAGTAAGGGTTCACACTGCCAGGATTCAAGCCTGCCTCCCGCAGTAAGAGCTCACCCTGCCAGGATTCAAGCCTGCCTCTTGCAGTAAGGGTTCACCCTACCAGGATTCAAGCCTGCCTCCCGCAGTAAGAGTTCACCCTGCCAGGGTTCAAGCCTGCCTCCTGCCTCCTGAGCTCACCCTGACAGGGTTCAAGCCTGCCTCCTGCAGTAAGGGTTCACCCTACCAGGATTCAAGCCTGACTCCAGAGCTCACCCTGCCAGGATTCAAACCTGCCTCCCGCAGTAAGAGCCCACCCTGCCAGGATTCAAGCCTGCCAGTAAGGGTTCACCCTGCCAGGATTCAAGCCTGACTTCTGAGCTCACCCTGCCAGGAGTCAAACCTGCCTCCCGCAGTAAGAGCCCACCCTGCCAGGATTCAAACCTGCCTCCTGAAGTAAGGGTTCACCCTACCAGGATTCAAGCCTGCCTCCCGCAGTAAGGGTTCACCCTGCCAGGATTCAAGCCTGCCTCCCGCAGTAAGAGCCCACCCTGCCAGGATTCAAGCCTGCCTCCCGCAGTAAGGGTTCACCCTCACAGGATTCAAGCCTGCCTCCCGCAATAAAGGTTCACCCTACCAGGATTCAAGCCTGCCTCCCGCAATAAGGGTTCACCCTACCAGGATTCAAGCCTGCCTCCTGCAGTAAGGGTTCACCCTACCAGGATTCAAGCCTGCCTCCCGCAGTAAGGATTCACCCTGCCAGGATTCAAGCTTGCCTCCTGCAGTAAGGGTTCACCCTGCCAGGATTCAAGCCTTCCTCCTGAGCTCACCCTGCCAGGATTCAAGCCTGCCTCATGCAGTAAGAGCTCACCCTGCCAGGGTCCAAGCGTCCCGCAGTACATGTGCCAGATTCTGTGCCACTAGTCTAGAGGGGAGGGTTGTGTTTGTTGATATTGACTATGAGGAAGTCTCTGAGCTGAAATGTGCTAACTGCAACCTGGAACAGCAATGGCGCAAATGTCAGAATGAAGAAGAAAACAAAAAGTGCAAAAAAACACATTAGAGATTATTCCGAAGCCATTACTGGAGCCAAAATGCTTATTTTTCTAAACGAATTAGCCAAGATCCTAATTAAATTCCAGATGCCTTCAATCTATACATTTCACAACCCCATTGTGAAGACTCCAAAGGTTCTTCGACTCCAAAGCCACCAGGAAATTGGATTATCCTCTCCACCATGACACCTCTGTTATAAACTTTTTGTTTAAACCAATGAAAACTGATGGGGTCCTAAATCTACCCCTCAGACTCACCTTGCCCAGCCCCCTGCTTCAGACAATTCTTCTAAATTTCAAGAAATTTCAGGGCCTCATCGACAGTGTGGACCAGGGCATCTTTGGTTCACTGACCCTATTGACAATCTTGGGTGATGCTGAATAAGTTGAATGATGGCGTTCGACCGATAACTTGGCCCACGGTTGCTAGTCTCAGAACCGCTTTCCTCTCAGACCTTCTGTAACTCTTTTGTGGTGTTCTGCTTGGAAGTGTGGTACTTTTCCTTAGGAGCTTGGACTAAGGGGGTCTTCTCTCAACCTACTTCTCCAATAGTTTGCTTTCTACCACCTTCAACCACCTTCTCTTCCACTTCTTGTTTGGGACAAGGGGTGAGGAGTCTTTCCTCTGCTTACCCTCTTTTGGTCACACCTGTGTCGCGTCACTGCTGGGTGATACACCGAGTTTTATACACTCTGCAATGCTGTTCTCGCAGTACACCTTGAAGGTTATGTCTACAAATCTGTGCATTTGTATAAGGAATATGTTTGTAGCTTCTTCATGGAGCATTTGTTCATGAAGCCGGGTGCTGCAAATGCACAACAATGCAAAGATGTGAAATCTGCTCATAAATATGCCCAGACTCAAGAAAGAATGACCCTTTTATCCCAGAACAGGACTACAAAAAGACACTAAGAGATGCACTAAATTGTCTTGTTCCTAATTGAAAAGAAATGAAAGCAGTGCAAAATAATCTCTATGGGATAAAAACAAATAAACCACCAATGTCTGACTGAAAGAAAAATTGAGCACACCTGGAGAAACCACACCGTACCCAATCTTGCATCTCTCAGAAAGCCCAGAGACAATTACAAAAAGGATGTTGTACTAAACCAATTGCTTCCATCTCAGAAACAATTAACTGCCAGGAACCAGCCTAAAGAACAAATAAACATACTAGAAGAACAGTCTTCCACTCCCAACTATCAACCAGATGAGTCTAGATTTGACAAATTTGCTAGTTTCTTTTTAAACAAGATCACCAATCGCAGGGAAGAAATGAACAGCTCTCTTACCACATCTAAGCCAATGCAAACATCCAATCCAAGAAAAATTGAATTCCCTTGGATTACCTTCAGCCCTACCTGGCCCCAAACATTTGAAAGAATCATCTCTGACACCAGACCATCACGGGCTAGGGATGGCCACATTCCAGCTCCCAACAGGCTAAAGAATTCAGGGATGCCATGTCTCCAGCATGGTTAAACTGAAATTGGTCCCTAAATATTGGACATGTAAGAACCCGTCCAAAGAAGAAAGTAGCTGACCCCCTTGGAAGCACCCAACTTTAGGCTTGCAACCAGACTTCCCTTTCTACAAAGCTACTTGAAATAAAGTTTAGTCTCCCAATTTAAGGATCTCTTTCATGAAAATTGGTCTCTCAGAAGCTACCAGTCAGGCTTGCGAGCAGCCCACACCACTTAAGCCAGCTTTCTCAAGATCAGGGAAAAATTTGTCAGTTCATTTTAATGAACCTCTTTTGATAATTTGATACAATTGACTATGACACATTGTTCACAATCCTTCAAGACCACGTGGGCATTGATGGCCCTGTTCAGAGTTGGTTTAAATCCTATCTTTGAAATAGATTCCCTCAAGCTCTACTTCTA
The DNA here is from genome assembly GCF_031143425.1 of Pleurodeles waltl. Taxonomy (NCBI): domain Eukaryota; kingdom Metazoa; phylum Chordata; class Amphibia; order Caudata; family Salamandridae; genus Pleurodeles; species Pleurodeles waltl. The sequence continues at coordinate 36,025,354 of NC_090448.1, forward strand.
AACTCACCCCATCATCGTTTGGAGTACCCCCAAGGGTCTGTCTTTGTCCCCACACTTTTTTGGTTCTGCCTACTATGTAGAGCATGAGCTGCCTGTTGCAAGGCATAGTGTGACTTACCAAAAACACAGAAGGGCTTGGAGTCCATCCATTGCTTACCATTGGTTGACCTTGCTTGACACCTTTATTTGCCGGCTTCTTATTTGTGTCTCAGCTTGTCATTCTTTTGATTGGGCCTCCATTGAGCATTGCCTCCTTACAATGCCTTTGGCTGGCTAGAATCGCAGCTACCATTGCTTGCTTTTTAAGCACTACTTTTTTCTTTTGTGTGAAGCACTCCATTAGTGCATGCATATTTTTTAGCTGTGTTTCCCCCTGCACTCTGTACTGCTCTGTTGCCTGGCTGCCTTTCCCCGCCCTCTCCCTCTTGGCTCACACATGTGCTTCTCAATGTTGCTTCCCCCCACACACTCCTTCTGTGTTGCTTTCCTCAACTCTTTGTTGCTTTCGCTACTGCCCTCCCTCCGGTTGCTTTCTTGTTCCCTCCAGCCCTCTGCTATTGCTTTCACAATGTCCTCCAGCTCCCCCATTTTCTTCACGTTCCCTCCAGCCCTCTGTTGCTTTTGCATCACATAAAGTGTTGGTTCAGCGTTCCACCCGCATCCAGCCATCCCCGTGTTGCTTTGCTATTCACCCCCACCATCCCTTGGGCTGCGTCACTGTTCACCCCACCCTCCCCTGTGTTACAACTACAAACTCCCAGCCACCTACTTTAAAAAACACAAATGCAGTTATCGTGTCCACCTAGGATCCAGCAGCGGTTTAAAATATGGTGGGGCGCGAGGGCGCCAAACTCACCATATTTCAGGCTCCCCCCAGTGCAACACTTCTCGCCAGTGTCCATGAGCAGGAATGGAAGGACTTCCTTCCTGCTCAGCGAAACAGGATTCCGACCAATCCTGGAGCTGTACTCATGCAGTTTTCAGAATGAGAGCAGCTCAAAGATCGGAGGGAGCAGGCTAACCCAGCGCTTATTTTGAGGCAGGGAGCCTGTGCCAGCAATCCCCCGGCTGTTAGACAGCCCTTTGATAGCTGGGTCTACAGTGTGGATGTCGGGCTGGCCGTAGCTAGACAGCCGGCCAAACGGACATGCGCTCTGTAAGGGGCAGCGGTGTTCCTGCAATTGCAGGATTCGACCCCGCCCCATTCCCTCACACTCACACTGTTCAGAGTGTGAGGTCAAAATAAAATGGCTCTATCGTGCCATTTTATTTATGTTTGCCTGGTGCGCTCGCAGCAGGTGGGGCGATGATCCTCTGCTACTAAGGAGGAACCTACCATGATTGGATAGGTAACTAAAAAGATTTTAAAAAGCACCTGTGTCATTTTGTAGACAGGCGTCTTGCCTTCGCCTCAGAATAACACAGACATCTGCTTCAAAGGCTTTTTTAACTTTAGCCATGCTGCACAGCATTGCAGATGCTCTGCAGCATGGCTAAACACCATTGGAAATGCTGATCGGTCACAAAGGTGAGACCAGTTGGCTTTGTCAATGTTTCTTCCTTTTCCTGGTTCTCTCTTTCTCTTCTCTTTCCTTTCTCCCTCTCTCTCTGATCTCTCTCCACCCCTCCTCTCTCTCTCTTTGCTTCTGCCTCTACTGTGCTCGCTGTAATAAAGTGTCGGAGGTGTCAGCCCTGTGGGGAAGAGCCCGATGAGATAATAAAACTAGTACGGACCTGAAGGAACATGCAATACAGGCTCCTTGTCAGTGCAGTTTGGAGGTAAACCCTACCTCACAAAAGCAGGGTTCCCTCAAGGATCAATCATCTCATCTATGCTTTTTAACATCTATATGATGTCATTACCAGAATTGATCAATGATTTTCAAATCACATTCTACAAAAATGCAGATGACACACAAATACTACTTAAATTGGAAGGCCCCAAAGGCATTTAAAACTCACAACTCTTCAGTTGCCTCAGAGCCGTTGAGCAGTGGATCTCAAACTGAATGCTTCCAAAACAGAAATACTCACATGTGGCGACTGGAAAAGTTATGACCCACTGTGCGCCTGACCTGACGATCTGGGACCACCTCCTCAAGTATCTAAGGAAGTGAAAAACCTTGGAATTACCATGGACTCCAAGTTAACAATGAATGTCCAAGTGGACAAATTAGCATGTACAAGCTTCATCCCCTTGAAGACTCTGCGACGCATCTTCCCCCACCTCGGATTTCCACACAAGGTGCAGGCTACTATCTCTCTTGTACTATCCAAACTGGATTATGCCAATGGCCTCTACCATGGATCATCTCTATCTATTACAAAAAAACTACAACGTATTCATAACTCAGCTACCAGGCTACTATTACAGGTAAAGCCACAAGCCCACATCTCTCCTACCTTGAGAGCACTACACTGTTTATCGGTTGCCAGACGATTCGCCTTCAAGCTGCTTTGTATCACCCACAAAGCTATACATGGAACAGGACCGCTTTTCATCAGAAACAAAATGACCAAATACATTCAACAAAGAAACCTCCGCTCAAGATTGGCACCCCGACTTAGAACACCACCATACAAGAAAAAGACTATAGGTGGTACATCCTTCTCTGTTCGAGCAGCCAAACTATGAAATTCATTACTCCCAAATATAATATCCATGGATAACTATCTTGTCTTCAGACGACTACTCAATAGTTGGCTCTTTCCTTCATAACCACAATATTCAAACAGCAATGCATTGCACATGCCTGTGTTGATAAATATTTATAATCTGATTATGTGTATATTCTAGATATGTATAGTTCTTTAGGAAATATGTATAGTTACTATTTCATAATAATAAATTATACACATACTCTTTAAGCCTGTTTCACAAATGTAAATTTACTCACGGTTAAATGTATATATGTGTGTATGCTTGGGTGCATGTGTGTATATGTATATGTGTGTGTGTGTATACATATATATGTATATATTATTCTATGCTAAACATGTTCATAGGTCATTGCATAGCTCCTAGATAAGTTGTTATATTAGATACTTATGAATCCCAGCTTTCTTTTTTATATCACAATGAGAAAATGTTATCTTAACTATTTTAACATTAACTATTTGGCTATTGAAAAATTGAGGAAAGATGAATGAATGTTAGAAAAGTAGTCTTATACATTAACATCAAATATTACAAATCTTGAAAGTCTGTGTTTATACAATACAACTTTACTTCTCATATTATTATACCCATTAACATATTCCTTACACATACATTTCCTTAATATGTATTTACATATCTATTTAGTTATTACTCTAGTCCTACTGTACTAGAGAAAAAAATAATACAAATAAATAAAATAAATAAAAAAAAATACTATTAAAAAAAATTAAATTAAACAAATACAATAAAATTGACTCTCTCGTAAGCTTTACTCTGTCTCCCCATCACCCCATGTCTCTATCAATCTATCCTCCATTCCCACTCTGACTCATCCCAAACCCATTCTACTACTTTGATCTCCAAAATAACCCTGCCTAAGCTCTTCCTTTCTCTACCGCATCTAGCTCACCCCAAACCTCAGTTTTACTACCATGATCTCCCAAACACCCCTACTAAATTCTCCCTCATTTATCTCACCTTTGACTCATCCAAACCCCCTCTTGCTACTATGATCTCCCTAACCCTTTCCACAGACTCTTCCCTCCTCGATCTCTCCTTTACTCATCCAAAGCCTCATCCTATTACTATAAACTCCCAATTAACACTTCTGGATCCCTTCTCTATCCCTCCATTACTCTAGTCAATCCAACTAACAAACTCACATATCCTCTGCTTAAATTAACTCACAATAATACTAATACTGTACTCATATTTGCCTATACTAATCCACCATTAATCCCTTTTGGGTTCCGGAGTAGCGTGCTACTCACCGAAAAGCGCTTCGCCGCCTCATCAGGGGAAGTAGTGCTATATAAATACAATTACAATGTTAGCATCCTCAGAAGTCCAAGTGTTTCTCACTTCCTGTCCGCAAGGCACTGCCCTGCTGCTTAGGCTCTGAGATTGGTTGCACTCACTGAGAATTTGCATGTGTCCAGCAATGAGTCTGCATCTTCCCTGATTGCTGCGTGAAATGAGTGTGTAATGCAATGCAGGGAAGGATAGGCACAGCCAAAAATGTTTTTTTAATAACACATGTTATTGTTTTTTGCTGCAAAGATAACGAACAGTGACATTCTAGCCATACAAATATGGCACTGTGGTCTTTAGATTCTGTACCCCTCTCCCCGCCCTCCCCAACAATACATTTAAATATTCACACCAGTGGGTGTGTGCAGCCCTGGTCCATTGTATGTCCGGATTTTGTTATCGAGTAGCAACCCAGATAGACAGCCTTGTTGATGGTCATGCCTCTGTAGGTTAGATAGGTTAGGTAGATTAGTCCCATTTATGGTCATGCCTCTGTAGGTTAGATAGGTTAGGTAGGTTAGTCCCGTTGATGGTCATGCCTCTGTAGGTTAGATAGGTTAGGTAGATTAGTCCTGTTGGTGGTCATGCCTCTGTAGGTTAGATAGGTTTGGTAGGTTAGTTCTGTTGGTGGTCATGCATCTGTAGGTTAGATAGGTTAGGTAGGTTAGTCCTGTTGATGGTCATGCCCCTATAGGTTAGAGAGATTAGTCTGTTGATGGTCATGCCTCTGTAGGTTAGATAGGTTAGGTAGGTTAGTCTGTTGATGGTCATGCCTCTGTAGGTTAGATAGGTTAGGTAGGTTAGTCCTGTTGATGGTTATGCTTCTGTAGGTTAGATAGGTAGGTTAGTCCTGTTGATGGTCATGCCTCTGTAGGTTAAATATGTTACGTAGGTTAGTCCTGTTGATGGTCATGCCTCTGTAGGTTAGATAGGTTAGGTAGGTGAGTCCTGTTGATGGTCATGCCTCTGTAGGTTAGATAGGTTAGGTAGGTTAGTCCTGTTGATGGTCATGCCTCCGTAGGTTAAATAGGTTAGGTAGGTTAGTCTGTTGATGGTCATGCCTCTATAGGTTAGATAGGTTAGTCCTGTTGATGGTCATGCCTCTGTAGGTTAGATAGTATATGTAGGTTAGTCCTGTTGATGGTCATGCCACTGTAGGTTAGATAATTTAGGTAGGTTAGTCCTGTTGATGGTCACGCCTCTGTAGGTTAGATATGTTAGGTAGGTTAGTCTGTTGATGGTCATGCCTCTGTAGGTTAGATATGTTAGGTAGGTTAGTCTGTTGATGTTCATGCCTCTGTAGGTTAGATAGGTTAGGTAGGTTAGTCCTGTTGATGGTCATGCCTCTGTAGGTTAGACAGGTTAGGTGAGTTAGTCATGTTGGTGGTCATGCCTCTGTAAGTCGCCCATGCATTCCATATTTTTGTGTGTTTTGGGGGCATCCTTAAGCTTTGTAGTTTGGTTGTTCCCTACTCATGCACCAATCCATTGGCCTTTTTGATTCCACAATCTATGGTGGAATGTCCAGTTTCCATTGTCCTGCTACGTCTCTCTTAGCCTCTAGAAGCTACAACCAAAGTAATGTCAATCCATACCGATTCAGAGAGAGGTAAGTAGAGATATGAAGAAGGGTCAATTTGGGGTCTCTGAGAAATGGATGATCTAAGATATGTTCTAGGCAGGATAACTCCCATTCCCAGCACAAGCGTAGTTTTGGGCATCCTCAGGAGGTATGCAGGAAGTCTCCATCTTGTATGCTTCATCACAAGCAATGAGGGGAGGTGCCCAGTCCTATCTGTTGAATATGTGTCTTGTAAGTTATGTTCTATGAAGATAATATAACTGAATAAGGTGAAGCCGTGTGGTTATTGCTACCTGCCTCAGAGATGTTCTAACCTTGCACGGTCTTTGTCCTCGAGTGGTCCTATGTCTTTCTCCCAGGTTTTGCCTAATGCTGGGAAGGTGTTAGGGGTGTGGTGCACCAGTGAACGATAAATCTGTGATATTTTGTGTTCTCCCCAATTCCACTATTAGCAGTTTGGCCTCCAAGGGCTTATATGCCAGGAGAGCCTCTAGGCCTGTAATGTATGGTGTAAGAGCATGGCGTAGTTGCAGGTAGCGATAAAATTTACTGCTGTGCAGGGTGTATTCTTTTTGTGATGTTTGATTTGTTTTTAAAGTTATTCCCTCTATCAATTCCCCTACCTTAGAGATGCAGATGAGGTCCTGTTGGCTAAAGCCCTCAGATGTTGCCACCTGGCTCAGAGTGGATCCCTCTCACAGTGGTGTCTGGCTCATGAGTGTCCCCCCACATCCTATAGTTTTCAGGACATTTTTCATGTCTGTATCACTACCAGTGTACCGGTGGAAGCCTTTGTGGGATAGGCCTCTCATATAGCATTTGATGTATGGTTACCCCTTGGAGCGCCCACTTCTCTAGTAGGTAGTCAGGGTCTCCTTGTGTGTCATATAGCCATTCATTAATGACCGTCAACTGGGACATAGTGTAATGTGCCTTGACTTTTGCTCCTGTGATGCCCCCATCATAAGTGGATTTAAAACACTTAAGATGAGTTATCCGGGGGCAGCCATGTTTCCATAGAAAGCTGCGGAGCACAGAGAGGACTCTGGAAAGAAGGATACAGGCAGTGTGAACGGATAGTTCTGTAGGTGATATAAAAGGAAGGGAAGGGAGACCATTTTGAAAATAGCTGAGTGCCCCATGAAGTTTAATGAGAGTGTGGACCAGGCTGTAATGTTTGCCATTGGCCCGTCCAATAATAGTTGGATGTTCAGTGTCCAGGCAGTGGCTGCATCGATGGTGATATGTACCACTAAGTATTTAACATCATTAGAGGCTATCGGTAAGCCTTTGCCCATTCCAGGGCCTTCGTTGGGGAGATGTATTGGGAGGATCACTGATTTATCTAGGTTGATGGTGAAACCTGACTTTTGCCAAATACTTGAAGAATTTGAGGTGTCAGTAAGAATATTAGGTGCATCATCCACATACAGAGCGATTCTATCCTGGCGTAGAGGTAACTACTAGTTCAGCTGTCCGGAGTTCTGGGGTCAGGTGGGCATCAGTAATTGCCTCTTTCAGAACATCTTGGAGGGGTTCACTTAACTTATGCATAAATGGCTTAAATAATTTGCTTGGGAAACCTTTAAGGGCCGGTGTTTCTATGGACTGGAGCAGAGTCAGCGTTGCAGCGATTTGGGCGCTCGTGAGGTCCGCTTCTAACGCGTTCCTGTCGGGGTCTGACAGAGATCGCAGAGGCAGGTCTGAGACAAAGTTGCAAATCAGGGTCTCCAATAAGGTGTCTTTGTGGGCGTATGTTACTGTGTAATACTGTGCAAGGTGGCTGGCTACGGCTTTGTCCCTGGTAATTTTGTGACCGGTGGGGGTAAGTAAGTATGGGTTCGGGACCCGGTATGTGATATTGGAGCAAATGTAAAGAAGTCGTTAATTGGCCTTGTTCCCCCATTGATAAATGCGAGATTGTGAGGCCAACCAAAATGGCTCCGGCATCGTTGAGTTACGTTTGTCAAAGTTGTGCTTGGGCTAGGTCAATAGTGTTGCGCAGTTTTGTGAGGAAGTTCCACTGTGTTAGTGTTCTAGGTAAAGAATCTGTGTTTCTAAATCTTGAATCTTGCCTTTTCTTGGTCTTTTTTGTGGTCAGAAAGCTAATAATCTCTGCTCAGTGGGTTGGCTGAATGGGGGTTGACAGTGCCCCGGCTGTTGGTGAAGTAAGTGCCAGTCGCGTCGGCCACCTGAGAAGTAAGTGCCCTCTAACGAAGGGACTAGGCCAATAATCTCCATGTGGGGGGGTCCTGTTGTGAATGGTGTTCAGGATGATCATCACTGGGGAGTGGTCAGAGAGACCCCGGGGAAGGATTTGTGCGTCTAGAAGTCTGTGTGTTTCCATCTTGGGGATGAAAAATAAGTTATGGTGGGAAAGAGTGCCGGGTACCCCGGAGCAGAAAGTGTATCCTCTCTCACCCTGGTGGAACAAACGACATCTGCAAGGCCCAGTGCCTCTACGAAGGATTGCAGCAAGGGGCGCTTTGTCTCCCAGCCCATTCCCCTTGTTGGAAGTCTTTCTATAGACTTCTCAACTACCCCTTTCCAGTCTCCTCCCAACACCAGAGGGCCCTATCGGGAGATCCCCTCTCAGTTTTGTTACTGTGCCTAGGAAGGAGGAGGTTAGAGGGGGTGGAGCATAGATGTTAATCAGAGATAAGGTGCTCCCTTTGAGAAGGTCCACAATGGCCAGTTATCTGCCTCGCTGGCCCAGCCACACCCTCTGAAAATCATACCACAGTTGGCCACTTATCAGTATGCCATCTCCTGGAGCCCCTCATGAATCCGGCATGGTGAATCTTCCTATGCCACGGCGGGCCAGAAGTGGGGTCTTGATCCCTAATAAGTGAATCTCTTGGAGACATAACATGTCCAGTTTAAGCTGCTATGCATTGGAAAGTGCTGCAATTCTCTAAATTTTGTCGAACATACCATTTAGGGGTGATGAGGATGAGGGTGATCTGAGTGGGCAGGGCTGCGTTGGTGCAAATGATCACATAGGGATTAGAAGGCCGTACAGGAGGGCTATGTACCAGGATTCCGCATAGAAGTCTAGAGCGCCAGCCTTAAAAAACATTAAATGACCAATAAAAACCATAACTTCCCCCCTCCCTCCCTATACTTCTAAACAGTGAAGCATCTGTCACAGGATGGATTCACTCGCTTTGCCAACAGGGCGACACCAGCATCACACCCCAATGTGGCCCATTATAACAAAAACAAGTACCAGTGGCTGCAGTCCAGCTTAGCATCTTGGACAGGGCAACTGATTGTCATGGGGTGTTAGAGGCAAGACGTTCTCTTGTTGCTGCTGTGCATCGTGACTGAATTCAGTGGGTGGCTGTGTTGCTCTAGATTAAACACATCACTGTAGTACCTCCGGGAGGCCTTAATAAAGGAGGAATAACCTGATATCTTATTTGAATAGCTGTGGAGTTGGAGCAGGATGCGCTATTATGAGGGTGAGGCGTTGCCAGAACACCCCCACCACCGAGTGCCCTCAAAAGTTGTTGCTGCATCAACCCCACCTAGGATGTTAATTTTATTGTTTTTGTCGCACCAGGATGGGCGGGCGTGGTTCCCACCGTGCCCGCAAGTGTGCAGGTGCTGCTGTGGGAACTGGTCAGATTGTCACCGAGTGGGGCTGGGGCCTCATGGGGGAGGCGTATGAAGGTGGGGGTGAAGTGTCTTATCTGTCCATCAAAAGACCACCTCAAGGGAGTTGAAGAACAGGGCTTTGACTTGGTAGATACACGTAAGTTTAGCGGGGTACAATAACACGTTTTTAATGTTCAAGTCTTGCAGTCTCTTTTCCATTGTTCCTGGACATATTTGGCGTAGTCTGGAAATATCTATATATAATGATATATATATAGATTGAAACTGCATGTTTGCTTGGAATCTTGCATAGTAAAGGGTCACGGCTCTGTCAATGTAGTTCAAAATGTGTGTGATCATGGGGTGAGGGGTTGCTCCGGGGTGAAATTTTTGAGCTAGAGCTCAGAGGGCCCGTTCAATTATAAAGCATGTCAAAAGGGCCTCTGTTGGTACAATGGACCGGAGCCATTGATCCAAGAATTGTTTGGGAGAGGATCCTTTGCAGCCTTCTGGGAACCCCACAAAGTGAAGGTTGTTCCTACAGGTTCTGCCTTCTGCAACTTCCACTCTTGCTGCAAGTTCCTTGGTTGTTGAAGTGAGTCTTGTGATAGTTTGTTGCACATTAATCATTGAGTCTTCTAGGTCACACAGAATTCAGCTTCAGTGATTCTATCTACTGTTCTCCGCAGATCTTATCTCAGTAGTGTTATATCAGATCCAACCGCCCCGATTTTTGCTTCCAATCATGGGGTAGAGCGATGGCGGCAAGAATTTTGGAAGTGGCATGGCCTGCGTGGTCCGGATTATTCTTGTCACAACGTGCGTCATCCGTTATCGCCTTAGAAGCCTGGGCACATTTATCCATTGTACCCTGCTTGGTGGGAGGAGGCATTTTGTCATTTGCCATGGTGGGAAGTAGTTAGTTGGTAGTGTCTGCTATGCCTGTTTAGACCCGCCTGCTCAGTAGGTTCCTAGGGTGGCATGAGCAGTCCTGTCGATCCAAGGAAGAGGCACCAGGCTTTCAGTGCGATGAATCAGGGTGTAGGATCTCCACAGCTTTTTGGTGCCCCAGTAGAAAAAGTCAAAGGAAAGCTTGTAAGCTGACCGTGCCCACAATGAGGTGCTTGCATATCAGGGCTCTGAAGGATGCAGTCCCCATGGCTGTCTCCCTTTCACCAGAGGTCAGTTTTGGGGCTTGGAATTCACAGGCCAACTCAGCCAACTGTTGGTGCTCAGTCTCCCTGGTGCTCCATGCAACGGTCGTTAGTGTAGCCCACGCAGGCACAGGAAGTGAGCTCCTCATGCCCTGCTGAGTTGGAAAGCCCACGGCCTGTGGTTTGCCGCACAAGAATGAGTCTTCTTGCATCCGGGGTCGAGGCTACAAGAGCCGTGTGCGCCGGCCAGCCCAGTTGCACCAACTCCCCGGGTGCAGACCATCAGTCATTTCGGACTGGCCCACTGCCCACAGGGGGTGCTGCAACTGCCTCCCACATCTGGGAGCACCAGTCTGGCCTTCATACTTGGGCCCTCAATCAGGACCACAGCTGCGGCTTCAGAGTCGCACCTCAGCCGCATCTCCAACTATGTAGCCCTGCTGGATCGCTTTCGAGGCTATGCAAGTGTCCAGGGCGGCTCCCTGTTGCCTGAGGGGCCCGGGCACCTCACTGGCTCTCCACTACTTGGTCCAGCATCAGAGGGCTGCACTCACTTGAGTGTGGGTACCAGGGATGACTGGTGTTCATGGAAAAAGGGGCGTTGCCCTGAAACCCCCCGGAGAAAGGCAAGAACAGGGAATTAAACATTGAGCAGGTAAAAAATAAATAATTGATCTGAGACAGTGCTGAATCTCTTGGGTGAATTTTAGTGAATTTTGCAGATGTCCTAATGAGCAAGTGCCATCCGGGCAAGCTTTTCTCCAACCTGCAGGCACAAGCTACAGCAGTGACATCATCAGAGAGGGAGTGCTGAATTAGAAATCAAGTGTTCCAGTGGCTTTTGGAGCACGTAAACAGTGGCCCTGAGAGGAGGTACAAAGCCCCATTCACTTCAATGGCTGGAGGTGGGGTAGGCCGATGAGACAAGGAGGGAGTGGGTGGTAACAATTTGTTGGGCTTCACAGAGGGGCAGCTGTAGGAGGGCTGCAGGGGGGCTGCTCTCCTGGCAGTAACACATGTTTAGCACTGCATCTGGTTTCACTTTGAAAGAAAACATAAAGGACAGAGTGCTCCTTATCTCACTGCAGAGGCCCAAGGGAGGGAAGTAACCTGCTGTGTCAATAATTGCACTTGTGGACTAAGAGGTGAGCGTGCCATTAAGCTTCTGCATCAGGGGCACTGGAACCCCCCACCCAACTCCTGCTTTAGCAGCTGCAGGGTGGCGTGGTTCTTGATGGGCCTCTTTTGTCTGCAGCTCAGCAGACAAATTCTCATAATTAACTTGGGAGGGAGAGTTAGTGAAAGGAACAAAGGGCATATGGATGGATGGATAAATTGGTGAATGGATAGATGCATGGATGAATGAGTGAAAGGGTGGACGTAAGAATGGAAGAGTAAAAGGCAGGGAGGATGTATGAGTGAAAGGTGGATGGAAGGATGGATGGATAGGATGGGGTGATGGATGATGAGAGAAAGGATGGATGGATGGTAGAATGAGTGAAAGGATGGATGATGAGTGAAAAGATAAATGGATGGATGAATGGATGGATGAGTGGATGGATTGATGGATGGATGGATGGAGTGAAAGAATGGAGGGGTCAGTGAAAGGATGAGTGAGTGAAAAGATGGATGTAAAGATGGATGAGTAAAACAATAGATGATGAGTGAAAGGCAGGGTAGATGGATGTCTGGATGAAAAGATGGATGGATAGATGAGTGATAGGGTGAATTGATAGATGGATGAATAGATGGATAGATGGATGGCTGAGTGATAGGGTAAATGGATGGATGTATGGATGGATGGGACAAAAGTTGGATGGATGAGTGTAAGGATGGGTGGCTGAGTGAAAGGGAGGGTGATGGATGGAGTGAAAGGATGGATAGATCGAGCAAAAGGGTGGATGGATGCGCAAAAAGATGGATGGATTATTGAATGGATGAATGAATGAAGGGTCGAAGTGGGGATGGATATGTGAAAGAATGGATGATTGAGTGGATGAATTGGTTTGATGGATAGGTGTCCCTTGACCAGAGGTGTCTTTCCTTTATGGGTGCCACAGCTACACTACAACCTCCTTGTTTTGTGATCCATTTTTATTGTATCAAGAATTAATAATTATTCACTCTTGATATAATAAAAATAAGATGCAGACCCGCTTTGGGTCCAGGAACAAAGTGAGGCAGCTGGTGACATTGTCGGATTGCTGACACGGGTGCAGAAAGGGGCCTGCTCCAGCCATCAGAGATACTGTTCAGAGCCGGTGAAATCCCAGCACTGTGAGCAGGTCTGTGTGACTACGTGTGTGAGTTAGAGTGAGAGAGAGTCAGTGAAGGAATGAGTCAGATTGAATGAGAATGAGTGACAGTAAGGACCACTATGTGTGAGAATGAATGTGAGCAAATGAGGGAGAAATGGCAATGAGTGTAACTGAATGTTACTGTGTGTGAGACTGAGTCACAGTAAGACAGTAATTCAGAATGAGTGAGAATGAGTGGGACTGAGTGAGACAGAGCGGGCCAGAGTAGAATGAGTGAGACTGTGTGAATTAGTGAGACCAAGTGAGTCAGAGTGAGACAGTAAATTTACTGCAAGTAAGTGTGAGGGAAGCCTTCAAGAAAAACCCATTTGGAATTTGAGCCAAGGATTACGCCCACCACTTTTAAAGGTCACCAGCCACCACTAGAGGGCACCCTCAGGATCCGCGGCCTCTTCTCCTCAAGGGCACCGCATGGCAGAGTAATTCCATGAAGGATGGAGTAGGATTCGAGGTCGGCGACTTGGAGCTCGTTTAACTCGTGACCGCCATCTTAGACGATCAGGCCACGCCCCCATAAATAGTTTTTATAATAAATAGCAGTACCCAGGATCCGACTGGCGCAAAGGGCAATCTGGCAGTGCCACAAGGGATAGTCTGACAGGTCAGTGTGTTGGCCTGTATTATGGCTGTTTGCGGGACCATTTTATAGTCTGCTGGGATGGTTTTTACTGTTGGTTTCTGTCATATGAAAGCAATCATTGCCAGCAGCAAGCTCAAATTCAAAGTGTCTTCTATACCTTGCAAAACACTTATACAGTGTGTCTTTACAAGTTCGAAGCTGCCTAATTTGCAAAGATTGGTCACTTTTTTAGGTTTACAAATTACTAATGGGGACCACTTTTATTTTGGTGCCTAGAACTATTTTCTGTCCCAGTCCAACCCTGGGGGTCCGATCATGACCTCGTGCAAAGAGACGCAGCTTCCGCCATTGAGCCAAATGTAAACAAAACTGACTGGAATGAACAACCTGCCACCCTTAGTTCATCCTCCTGCAGGACCCAGGGATATTTATTTGCAGAAACCATTATGTCGAATTTATCAGTGAACAACCTCTGCAAGTTCATTTATATGAAATACAACGGAAATTGAGCCATCTGCAGTGCTGTAAATTTCTGCTTAAATAATGTGTGACGTGAGCTTTATATTTCAAATGTTTAATGACCATTGATGGCGGTTTATTTCCCCAGTGAATTGGCAATAATCTTTAATGCTGATCCTGTGGCATGGTGTGCCTGAACTTCCCATCCACTCAGAGTCCCAAATCTTCTGACGCAATCGAATCACTTTGCTGCATCGAAGTCACCTTGATGCATGTGTGACAGGGAGAGTGCAAGAATGTGCTGTATTTAAAAAATCAGGGCACATTCCTGCCTTTTACCCTGTGCTGACACCCTTGTGGCTGCCTAGTGCCAATGCAGGCACCCTTGCAGGATGGTGCAAGGCAGTAGCGTAACAAAACTGGAGGGCGCTCCCCTGCTAAAAACATGAAGGCCCCCCTCCACACTCACTGATGCACTGTCAGTCCAGGGTGCTGTGCTGAAGGGGGCCCATGGAGCTCAGGGTCCCCTGCACCACAGGGGCTGTGGGAGCCTTTACTACGCCACTTGTGCAAGGGTGCCTGCGTTGCAGAGAGGATTGGTTTTGTGCAGGAAGGGACACCTTCCTGCACAAAACCAATCCCCTGAGGCATTTTCCTCTTTCTATGTGTGCTGCAGAATTATACTTGTGGTTCTTTATTTGCTTTCTACATTATCAAGACATGCAGATTTTTTCTAACTAATCGTAACTTGCGGTGTACTGGTCTACTCTGTGTCACTCTTGGTTATTAAAATAACCACAACGAGTGACACAGAGTACATCTGCATGTCTTAACGGATGTGCGGCACCGGTCCTGGAGAAGCCATCTTGACCCAGGTGGCAATAAACATGTTTCAGAAAGGGCTGAAACATGTAGACCATAAACTGGTATACAGAAGATCACTAGTGTCTCGCAATAACATCCACCACTGTTTTTAACCTCTGCCCAAGATTTCCAGTATTAAAATTTACCTGAAGAAGTCAGCAACCATGAGGCAACTTTAAATCACATATTTCAAAACACAATCCCGCCCCACTGTAACTCATGCGTTGTACCACACCCAGATGCATTAAGTGTCTCGGTGGGAATCCTATGATGAAGCATGCCACCACATGATGTTGGTGGGTGAGTGTTTTTTTAACAACCCTTAGGGTTTCCCCAGTATGGAGAAGGGGACATCCCTTGAAGCCTTTTGACTGTGGTAGCGAAGTCACTTTTTCTGCCTGAGATCATGCCAGAATGGGCCAGCTTTTCTCAGCCAGGGGGATATTCAGTAGAGGTAGATTGTCCTAACTAGCATCGTCGAGGACACCATGACCAGGTGATTCATTGCTTCACTCAGCCACTTGTACAAGCTTCCAAAACACCTGGGCTACAAAGAAGAGCCCTAGAATGTAAGTATTAAAGTACTATTGTGAGGGCAGCCCCTATAGCAGTAAGGGAACTGTGACACACCCATCGAGTGTAGCTCAGAGGGGGTGGTGTACATCCTCTGCAGAAAACTGAACCATCCTCTTTAGCCAACAAAAGACACATTAACCCTGTTCCAGTAACAACATATTCCCTGGCTCACAAGATAGCTTAAAATCCTCAGACCAAAGAACTGGCAGTGGTCCATTACCTTTAAGTGACCCAAAGCGCTGTAAGTGGTTTAATCCTAGGGTAAGCATCTTCCATTTCATTTACGTCACCTTCAACATGGGCCTATTCCCTGACTTCTCTGGAATCAACTTGATTTCAAGGGGAAGCTGGTGAATGATGTCACAATAGGTCCCAAATCCCAAACAGATTTCATACTTTCATGAATACCTATTTTTGGTAATTCTTAGCAATGCAGCTCTGGGTAAAAAGAACTGTTTTTTCTATAAACTGGATGGGGCCTTTAGTAGAAAAAAGCACTGCTCCCCACTCGAACCATGAACCAACATCACTTGTGAAAGTTGTGAGGCCGCCTCTCAGACCTAAGTATTTTCTGATACACTTAGTGCCCTTTTCTTACCATGCCTTGGTCTGAGGGGCGAGGAGGGATAAACAATGAAGGAATAACTTACTGTTGAAAATGACATTCATAGGAAAGTGGTTTTTGTTTTGGAGTGGCCTGTGATGACTTTTTCCAGGTGCACAACTTAGGGCCAGATGTACAAGAAAGTGGAGCATCCGTCCCGATATTTCTTGCGCCGCCCCTGCCAAACCTAAGGACATCATGGTTGCGCCATATTTACAATACAGCGCACCATGGCGCTTGTTTCCACAATAGTGTCATCATTTATGACACTATTGTAGCGCTTGTCTGGCAGCAAAGCACTAGCGAGGCCCATGGGTTACCATGGGCCGTCACTTTAACACCTGCCCCGAGCAGGCGCTAAAAATGATGTAAAAAAATGTCGCAGTGAAATCTTGTAGATTTCACTGCGCCATTGTTTGCAGCCTCCCTGCGTGGGAATGCCCTCTTGCATACATTATACCTGGTGCAATGGGTTACAAAGTGGCACAATGCTAGCTTTCCGCCACTTTGTAAATATGGGTCAGGGAAATGGCCTCCTTAACACCACATTAGCGTAATAAAAGAATTACACTAGTGTGGCGCAAGGAGGCGTAAGGGCCTCGTAAATCTGGCCCATAGTTTTCAATTTGAGGCACCAATTATGTCTGTGAAAGTCCTCTTCTTTCAAACATGAACTGACACATCATATATACATTTGAAAATCTCTTATCCATCTCCCTGTGTAACTTGTAGGATTAATGAGGTATGTACAGGGGAAGATTTGTACTCTTTCTGGTCAGACCCTCTTTGGTGAAGCTGGAGGTTTGAATGATTTCTGCTCACATATTGTATAAGTTCATTTACATTCCAAAGCATGCATATGTATAGGCAAGACCTAATACACAAATCTCTGATGTGTAGTTAACACTTATTCAGGAAACATAAATAGTGTAAACGACATCAAATCCAAACTATCCACAAATCAGAATCTCCAAAATAACAAAATGAATTCCCTTATTTATTAATCAGTTAAGCCATACTTTCAAAATGAAATAGCTCCCGTATTAATCAGTTAAGCCATACTATCAAATTGAAATACATCACTTATTAATCAGTTAAGCCATATTATATGCCATCACCTTTCCAACAATCTTGTACAGTCTAATGCTCTACTGACTCTTGTTTTCTCTATGTATCACAAGGGCTACTCAAACCAACAGTAATATAATATCTTTCCCTTTATAAAACAAACTGGGCTCAGAACTTTGCCTGTAAAAAAAGTATTTGAACACAACTTTAATATCAAAGTTAGAACAGTTGTAGTAAGCATTGCCACACTCGTTTCCAAAACCTTTCTCATTTTTTCTTACATTTTTTTGGATGCCATTCACTCAGAGTCAAACGTCCCAATAACCCCAAAAAACAAGCATTTGAGTATGGATGGATGTGGCACTCCAAACACATATGATTGTCAGTTCTTCAATTTTGATGTATCAAAGTCCTCACAAAGATTTAAATCCTGTGCTCTGGGTAATATTCACAAATAGTCCAATAAACACAATGAAAGCTTATATAAAAATATAGATTTTTTTTCTTCATTTTTTCAATATACACATGAAATGCAGCCAATGTGTTTCGTCCCATGTGAGGAGGGACTTCTTCAGGGCTGATGTTTAGAAAGTTACTTGCAAGAAGAACAGCTAGTAGAGGTATATCATGGGACGGTAAATGACACCATTCAAATATGTTTTCTATTTGAGTCTCAAATAGTAAATGAAGATAATTCTAAGTTGATGATGAAACAAAAAGTCAGACCAGACAGCAGGCCTCAGACCATTGTGGGTGACTTGTATTAACTCTGCCCAGCAAGTTTGTCTTCAAACTATCATGCTTTCTACCCACATATTCCAATTGTCGTGGATTTCACAAATATACAACTCAGTTGTGCAAGGCTGACTCAGAACTTAACATGACCTTGCCATGTACTTGGAAAACATAGAGACACTTCAATGGTACAAACATAAATCTATTTTGTATCTGCACTTAATTAGAGTCTTTTGAAAATGTGTGTGCGGAACGCATATAATGGATGGTGAGAGCTCTAATGGAATGTCAACAGACTAATCACTCATGGAAAGAATAATATGGAATATATGCACATGATTATAAACGTCCTCTTTAAAAAGAAATGGTGACAGTTACAAATTTTCTTTCCAATGAATGAACAATGGCAATTTATTCTTCCCACTATAAAGTTAAAACCTTTAATTAGTCAAGCATGAATATACCACTTTGCTAAAAACATGAATTAACACAATTGACACATAGGCATGGCTATCCTTATCCTTGTTTCAAGGTCTGTTATTGTATTTTCTGATCTGGGTCTATAATGAGGACACAGATTATTCCAGAGGGAAACAAGCAGTCTGCCTGCTTAGGTCATCAGCAGCTTGAATCAACACTCCAGGAAGCTCAACCAGGGAAGGCACCAAGACCAGCAGCAAGATAGGCCCATGACAGCAGGAAGCAGGTGGAGCACCAGATTGACTCAACTGGATTAACCAGAAGATTGACCCAGTATCTGCTTATCTCTGCCCAGTTATAATCTTCTCTTCCTTTCCAAGATAGGTGAGGTGATTTATTGAATGAAGTATTTTTCTGTCCCTTAGGGCAGTTTAGGTTTGACAATGGATTAAAACAATAGGGTTCATTAACTTCTTGGCCAGCAAATACCAGAAGGAAACATTTGCAATATTTCACTGGGGAAACAAAACTTACAGTGTTCTTTCGGATATGTGCCTTTCGATGTCTGACCATTTGTCATTTTGGCAACATTAGGGACAAGATAAAATAGAGGTTTTAGTAAAACCCGTAGCTTGTAGGGTTAATTTTAGGAAATTAATGCTTGTTATACAACGAGGGCTGTGCAGGTACACCGTGTTTCATTCTAGTTTAGTGTCAGAGGGCATGATGTGAAAAGACAAGTTATTACATTCATGTCTGAGTTGACAAAATATACCCAGAGAGCTTTCATAGGGTGCATCAAGCTCTATAAGTTAGCGAGGCCCTCCTTGCTTCTACAAACATCTGTAAAACGTGGGGAAAAATCAACAGCAGAGAGATTGTTTTGGTTCACTTACATTTAACATACTTTTTGCAGTACAGCAGTTTATGTGAATAATGTATCTAAAATCAAAAACAGTCACTATTTTACCTACACAAAATATATGGAATAATTTCTATAAGAATGTAATATGTAGTCATTGTGTTATTAACTTCCACTTTCACTATGCATGTTTAAATACATATAGATCAACAATTATTAAGGATTGATATCCCACCTTGGATATCACATTTGTTTACAACGTTCTAGCTAGGACTATTGATGTTGCTTTCTTCTCCAACATGTAAGTGGAATATGTCAGCGTATTGTACAGTTATTGTTATTCTTAATATATATATATATATTTTTTTAAACATGCATAAGGAAACTTTTGAGTAAATAAAGGCCTAGCATTGGTGTACCATAGGAGCCCCATTACATTGGGTTCTGTGGCATCAAGAATTGTTAGTGAATGTGCCATCTAATTTCAAAAGGGTGAACCCTCCCCATGGACACCTTGATTAGAAAGGAGTTTGGCTATGATTATTAAAGTTCTCTTTTTCCTTCAATAGCAGTGTAATATTATGAGATACTTTCAAATGTTTCCTAAGGAGTATTTTTAATACTATTCTTAAGGTTGCAGATTTTTTTTAGAGATCATGCATCCTCTGGGGATGCTTCTGTCTCTTTACCTGTAAGTGGTTCACTTTAAAAATCATTTTGAGTTAATGTTTCTCTTGCTGTACTACAAATTTTTCAGCCAAGTTGTTTTTTTAAATCACCACACCTGCATTAAAATGCTGAAGTATTTCAAACATCCTATTGTGTTCTCTTTTGTGGAGAAGTGACATCGGACGCCGCGTACCTAACAGGATGCACAATGGTGGTTCAAGTGATTACAATGCCGCTTATCGGTGCTAATGGCTTAGAAAAATTGTAAGATCTGTAGCGGTCCTTCTGGTTTTCCGGAGTATAAACAGACATGGTATTTTGGTGAAAAATACTGAATCTAAGTGAATGGAACATTTATTTTAAAGGATGCCCTATCATCGGCGAGAATAAGGGGGAGACTTGGAAGGGTTCATTATTTGTATTGAACGACCAAACGGTAATTCTTAACAATGTCTTTAAATGTATTGCTAAGGACACATATTTAGGAACTTGAGGTTAGTATCACTGATACAGGAGTGTAAATTCAACATGGGTACTTTATATGCAGAAATATTAGTAAGCTACATCGGTGTGTGTTCTCTTGTTGTATTGTAAAATTAAAATTAGAAAACAATCAGTCAGGGATGTTGCGGATCACACATTTTCAGTTTCTCAGATGAAAGAAAGAATTTGTGAAGTTGAATGGGGAATAGAACATCCAAAGGTGGAGTTGATAAATGAATTTGTTCTGATAGGAGGTAATTTGTAGGGTCTAAGTTCATCATAATATATTTTGTAGTCATAATATATTTAATCGTTTAATGTACCATTTAATATAAATATGTGGGTTTTCCTTTGATCATGATGTCAGGGTGATAATTTTATTACATATTTGATGAGGAATCACAATAGTTTTTGTCTGTTGGGCTACATTGAAAAAAAGGATGTATAACATATTTATTGGGATTTGATATTTGAGTTAGTTGTTGATATAGGGTTAATCACTATTAGTTGAAACACGTTTTGAAATAAGGCCATTTTGCAAATTGATGTGGGCTAATTCCTGATGAGACTTTAATACATCCTGATTTAACATTTTATCTTTAAGGACGTAAATAGAGAATGTTACTGACTATTTTCATTAATATGCACAATAATAATAAGAACATTCAAATGATGTTCATTAAATACATGTGATTTTAAATCTTTATTGTATTTAACAATGCATTATGTATTTTTGCATGATATTGGTATAAAAAACTGTGTGGAAAAGGTATAATGATAGTTACAGTCAATACAGTGCTATCTACTGGGAAGTGCTGCATTTACATATTTATTTGATCACTGGATATATTTTTCTCCTGTGTTTTTAGTGTTTGTCCTATCTAAAATGATTCATGACCCTATGGAGTCAGGTGGACCAGGGCTGTCCACATGAAGCTGTATGTGCATTGACCATAAAATACCAGGCCTTCTGGGGTGGAACAGGTGTACTCGACTGTTCACTAAGGTTCACTGCGGGATGTTCTCTACTACACCAAGAGGGTGCACATTGAGGTTGCATCGTCCCACGGAAAGAAGCCGTGAGGTGTGTTCTGCTGCATCATAGTTGCTGTGCGGCGTGTTTCCCTACGCCAGGGTGAGCTCCTGCATGGTGTGTTCAATTTCCCTTCTCCAACCAGGAGGAGGTGCTGTGAGGATTGTTCATCCCCATAGTGAGATGTTTTTCACCACCCAATAAAGAGGCACCGTGAAGGATGCTCTGCTTCACCATACAGAGGTACTGTGAGGAGAATTCCACCACTCTGTAATGTGTGGTCCACTGGCCCAAGAGAAGGTGCTGTGAGATGTGTTCTGTTGTCCCATGCAGTGATGTTAGATGTGTTCTGTGGCCCAGGAAGAGGCACTATGACGTGTGTGGAGCCACTTGGTCATGGGTTTGCTGTGGTGCTGTGAGGTGCGATCCACTAATCCCAGAGCAAGTCCTGTGAGGTGTATTTTATCACCTCAGGAGGAGTCACTGAGATGTGTATTCTGATGTGTATTCTATGAGGTGGGGGCTGGTTTTGTTCCTGGGGACCAGCAGACACGTTCCTACCTGCAACACGAACTAAACAATGCA
Organism: Pleurodeles waltl; assembly: GCF_031143425.1. Lineage (NCBI taxonomy): Eukaryota > Metazoa > Chordata > Amphibia > Caudata > Salamandridae > Pleurodeles > Pleurodeles waltl. The sequence goes on from NC_090448.1 coordinate 36,046,916, forward strand.
AATAGCATGCATTAAAACCATCTGCTTTGGCATTTCTGTGGTTCCTTTCTCCCGAAGAATGTGGTCGGTTGACCCACAGCAGCGATACCTGTACCCACCAGCAGTGAAACTGTCCCCCATCCTGCCAGTCCCCCAATAAAACACTACGCTCACTCACTACATGCAGTATAGGGGCTTGGTTTGCAAAATCCAGTAGGATGCGCGGACAGGCATATTACTCCACCCCAAGAGGAGGTGCTTGCTCTGAGTTGTGTTCAGCCACCATAGAAGGATGCGCGGACAGGCATATTTCTCCATCCCTAGAGGAGGCGTTCGCTCTGAGGTGAGTGCAGCCACCCCAGGAGGATGCATGGAAAATCGTATTACTCAACCCCAAGAGGCGGCGCTCGACCTGAGGTGTGTTCAGCCACCTCAGGAGGATGCACGAACAGGTGTACTACTCCACCCCAAGAGGAGGCGCTCACTCTGAGGTGTGTTCAGCCACTCCAGTAGGATGCGCGAACAGGCATATTACTCAACCCCAAGACGAGGTGCTCGATCTGAGGTGTGTTCAGCCTCCACAAGAGGATACGTAGACAGGCATACTACTCCACCCCAAGAGGAGGTGCTCACTCTGAGGAGTGTTCAGCCACCACAGGAGGATGCACGGACAGGCGCATTACTCCACCCCAAGAGGAGGTGCTCTCTCTGAAGTGTGTTCAGCCACCACAGGAGGGTGTGCGAACAGGTGCATTACTCCACCCCAATAGGAGGCACTCATGGTAAGGTGTGTTCAGCCACCACACAGGGATGCATAGACAGTGGTATTATTCCACCCCAAGAGGAGGCACTTGCTCTAAGTCATGTACAGCCACCACAGGAGGATATGTGGACACGGGTGTTCCTCCACCCCAGGAGGAGCTGCTGGCTCTGAGGCGTGTTCAGTCACCACAGGAGGATGGGTGAACAGGCGTATTACTCAACCCCAAGAGGTGGCTCTCAATCTGAGGTGTGTTCAGCCACCACAGGAGGATGCACAGACAGGCGTATTATTCCACCCCAAGAGGATGCACAGACAGGCGTATTATTCCACCCCAAGAGGAGGTGTTCGCTCTGAGGCGTGTTCAGCCACCACAGGAGGATGCGTGGACAGACGTATTATTCCTCCCCAAGAGGAGGTGCTCCCTGTGATTCATGCTCAGCCACCCCTAGGAGGATGCGTAGACAGGCGTATTACTCCACCCCAAGAGGAGGTGTTCTGTCTGGTGTGTTCATCCACCACAGGAGGATGCACTGACAGGTGCATTACTCCACCCCAAGAGGATATGCTCGCTCTGAGGTGTGTTCAGCCACCACAGGAGGATGTGTGGACAGGTGTATTACTCCACCCCAAGAGGAGGTGCTCACTGTAAGGTGTGCTCAGCCACCACAGGAGGATGTGTGGACAGGTGTATTACTCCACCCCAAGAGGAGGTGCGTTCAGCCACCACAGGAGGATATGTGGACAGGTGTATTACTCCACCCCAAGAGGAGGTGCTCACTGTAAGGTGTGCTCAGCCACCACAGGAGGATGCGTGGACAGGTGTATTACTCCACCCCAAGAAAGGAGGAGATTCTGACCAGTAGAGACTCTAGAAGTAAATTTAAATGGGGCATACCTTGGCCACAGATAAAACTGATAGGGCCACCCACAAATGTCAATTGTAAAGAGCGTGTGTGTGCATGTGTGTACAAATATATACCTTTGTGTGGCATTGTGTGTACAAACGCATACATTTGTGTTTGCTTAGAATGTTTAAATCTGACTATGGGCCTGATTTTGATTTCGGTGGACTGGTTACTCTGTCACAAAGGTGACGGACAGCCTGTCCGTCGAAATATAAATCCCACTATATCCTATGGGATTTATACTTTGATAGACGGGACATCCGTCACTGTCGTGATCGAGTAATCCGTTTGCCGATATCTAAATCAGGCCCTTTGTTTGGGTGTTTATTCATCTATGTACGTGTATTTAGTAGACGTGGGTGAGCCAACAAATTTAGAGGTGGAGTCAAGCCAGAGTCGAGTCAAGGGTGTAGCTGGGCTCTAAGAGCTAACGCATGAGCCGCGCACTGGAAATGTTTGGCACGTAAACTGTGCCACAAACACCATGTGTACATATGATAAAGACTCTTCAAAATAAAATAAAAAAGAGTATTTCTTTAACATGCAGAAGCGTTTCACCGTAATACAGCAGATTATATCACTGCATTGAAAGGCATTTATAAAATGTGACAATTTTTAAACATGAACAGAAAAATATTCATGCCCCCCCAGCCCCCTGCTCTGGCAACAATCAAACGCCATTAATGAGTTAAGAGATAAATCACGTTATGTGCACCCTATATGTGGGCTCGATTGTTACATGGAGCACCATCATAGACTAAATGAGAAACAAGAAAGGTGCTTGTATAGCACACATCCTGAACTGATATGTTTCAAAGAGTTGTCTCTTAAGTAATAAGTAAAAACCCAGAGGATGGTGAAATAAAATATTTACCTAAGATCACACAGTTTGGTCAAGTGGGGAAGCTGGGAAAAAATCGCAAGCTTTCTGATTTCATATTGTGCCTTTCAGCCAATCTATTTCCCGCTCCTGTTTTACATCAAGGGTTAATGTTTTTTTCTCTAATTCTTGTCACTTTAGGTTAGAACGTGAGTGGCAGGTAGAAGTCACATGAAGCTCGCCTACAGGGTCTTAAAGGACCTCGACCTGAGCCAAACTCAGACATGGGCACACGGGCCCCATCTGACCCCTCCCCCTTGAAACACCAGTGGCACGGACAGGTATATTACGTCCCATCACTCAGGGAGGAGGCGCTTGGCACGAGGTGTGTTCCTCCCATCAGGACCTGGACCTGGTGGCTTAGTGGATTAATGCGCCCACTGTAGGGGCCTGTGTTTGACCTCATGGTCACATGTTCAAATCCTGGCAGGTCCACTCAGCTTTTCATCCCTCTGAGGTCGATAAAATGAGTACCACTGAGTTGGGTAACAATAAACAGCAGCTATTCAGCACCAAGGTGCCCTTCTGGGTGAATGTGTGCTTTACAAATATATATGTTATGTAGACGGAGCCATGACAAGTGTATTACTCCTCCCCACCCTTCACCCCTCAGGAGGAGCCACGGCATGTGTATTACCCCACTCCTCCTCAGGAGGAGCCAATACAGGTGTATTGCTCCTTCCCCCCACCTGTCCCCCCCTCAGGAGGAGCCATGACAGGTGTATTACCCCCCCCACCCCTATCCCCCTTCAAGAGGCGCCATGACCAGTGTATTACACCCACCCTCCTCAGGAGGAGTCATTACAGGTGTATTACCCCTACCCCCCTCAGAAGGAGCATGACAGGTGTATTAACTCCCCCCTCAGAAGGAGCCATGACAGGTGTATTACGCCCCCCCCCCCCCCCCAGGAGGAGCAATGCCAGGTGTATTACCCCCCGTCTCCTCAGGAGGAGCCATGACAGATATATTACTCCTCCCCCCAACCTTCCCCCCTCAGGAGGAGCCATGACAGCTGTATTACTCCTCCAGCCACCCTTTCCCAATCAGGAGGAGCCATGACAGGTGTATTACCCCTCCCCCCCTCCTCAGGAGGAGCCGTGACAGGTGCATTACCCCTCCTCCCACCCTTCTCCCCTCAGGAGGAGCCATGATGGGTGTATTACCCCCCCCCCCCCCCTCACTCCTCAGGAGGAGGGGTGTATCATGCCCCCCACCCCCACCTCAGGAGTATTACCCCCTTCAGGAGGAGCCATGACTGGTGTATTACCCCCCCCCCCCCCTTCAGGAGGACCCATGACAGGTGTATGACTAACCCCCTTCCCCCTCAGGAGGAGCCATGACAGGGGTGCTCTCTCGCTCCAGGAGGCGGCGCTCACTCCAAGGTCTCTTCATCCCTCATGGGTCCCCAAAACTAGGCCCTGCAGTGTTTTTAATAAACTCCATCAGTCTATTTTTTGACTCTTGAGTCATCCTCTGTATGTGGTGCGTGGGTTGATTTTCAATTCATTTTAATAAGGCACGAGTGGGCGGTGCTGTGGAACAATACAATAAGTGACAGCCTCGTAGCAGCCAAGGCGCCAAAAATAGGCCTCTATTGAATCAGCTGTACCAGCATGCCTGTTCATGTATTTATATATATATCTATATATATATATATATATATTTCTGCAACAATGCACTGCCGTGCTCACCAAACCCTGCTTCCACTAAAGACTGTGGGATCCCGAAGGAACAAAGCTTAGATTCGCTGCCTTATGTAGGGGTGCTGGCGTAACGATCGATAGTGCAGCAGGCACAGTGGCACCAAGGCCGTGAGGGGCCCACTCAACCTTGCAAATAGCTGCGTGTTCCCACCAAGCCAGGATACAGGGCCCTTTTCCTTGCGTTTGGGCCCCTGCACCCTTGTCGTGCCACTGACTGCGAAAAGTTCTGAAGTTTCTAACCTTTTTATGTTCTTCGTGTGCTATACTGCTTTGATATTGTGGTTCTATGGCTTTTGTTTCAAAATAAACTGCTTGTTTGGGGTTTTTCCGTTTATTTTTAAGTCTCTGGCGGGGGAGGGGAGAAACTTACTAAGTTAAAAAACAGAGGTAGTTTCAGCGGCCCTTTGCAGTAGTGGGAACCACTTTGGGTAAGTGGGAGGGCCACTGTTCTGCACAGTCCTAGGTCGGAGCCTCTCACCCCAGCTAGCACCCACCCACCCAAAAAAGTGCCTGAATTGTAAAACGATAAGTGCATGTGCCCAAAGATTTTCTTAGGAGCGCCCGGATGGCGCCCCCAAATCAGTGCTTAATTTGAGACAGTGATTGCCGGTGGGAGGCGCCTGCACTTATTTTTAGTGACCAACACACATTTCTGCACAGCAGACATTTCGGAGGAAAACGAATACAGAAAATCCGTCACCAAGGGAGGAAGCAGACACCTGAAAGCGTGAGATAATGGGGCAGGGAGTGTCTGGCAGTGAATTAAAATGGCCTGAGGTGGATTCAGGACTGTGCACCCTCCCTACTCAATTTCTGACGTTTTATAGCGCCAGCCACGGGTGTCTGAGCAGCGCTTTGGGCACCAGCACTTATTATTTTACAAATAAAGCACTGCACCAAACGCCAGGGTGCTGAATAGCAAACGTCACAACTTGCTAGCCTGGATTCCACCACAGCCCTACACTTCCTGTCTCTTTATCTCTCTCTTACGGATGTTTTCATCCCTGATTTCTCTCCATTGTTACTTTCTCGTCTTCATTCTCCGTTTTCTGCCTTTCTGGCTCTGGGTCAAAGTCTGATGATGAATAATAAGTTTTGATCCCCCCCCCCCTACCACCTACCTGCACCCATCACCACAAACTAAGTATTCCTCTACAATGCCATCCCCACCTTGTCCCCGGCAAACTATCAGCCTCATGTTGCCTCGATCCTCTTCTGGTGTCCCAGCATTCACTACTGGGACACCCTCACAGCCTCCCCAGCAATCCTGGTGCTGTTTTCATGCACAACCTTGCATGAAAGCAGCGCCAGGATTGGCCGGAGAGGCAGTGACTGCCGCTGAGACACAGCCGTGGGGTCTGTGCAGTCTCTCCAGCCCAGCTAATAAACACAGCTGGGCATGAGAAACATCAGTGCGCATGTGTGTTTGGCTGGGCCCGGCCGGCCGGCCAAAAAGACTTGCGCATTTGGTGCTCCCTCCCCTCCGCCCCCCTCCCGTGGCCCAGCCCCACCCCTCCCTGCACTGCTGTGCCAGAAGCAGAAAAATAAAACGATAGAAAACTATTGTTTTATTTTTCTGCTTCTGGCACAGCCAGTGGGGTGACGCTCCTTCGCCATAGCGAAGGAGCCCCCCCCGGATGGCGGCACAACCGCCACGCACATAGTCACAGAGCACCAGATGTTAAAACATTTTTTTTATTTCCAAAGTAAAACCACATCTATTGCCCTAGGCAGAGTAACCCTGGGACAGCAATCCTGTGACAATACAGGTACAACCCATGACAAGCAGGCACCCAAGGACAAGACGCCTGCGCCGAAGAGTGAGCTTCAGACTTCGGAACTAGACCATGAGGGAATTGTTTTATTGTATGGTGCAGTTGTGCGACCTCACCATGTAAGAATGCCACAATTGCATAGCAGGCCCAGCCAGGTCCGTTTGTAAAACTTTAGCTCCACTCTAGGTAGCTGAGCCACTGAGCAGTCAGGCTTTACCAAAGGAACAAGTGCAAAGCAATGAGAGCAAAATACAGCCTGATAAAAATATGAGACCATTTTATAAAAATAGGTTGTAATTTTATTTCCAAGGAGACAACTCAACACAAAATTCCATCAAAGGGTTCCAGAGATATGAATTTTTAATGGAACAATAAATCACAGCTTTTCACTTAGCACAGTAAAACATTGTAATTTATAACGACTAGCGGTTTAGGGTTAGTGAAAACAAGTTATTTGAGAATGGCTATGAGGGTACTCCTTTTGGGACCAACTCCGACAGGGGACCAGTAACAGGGATCAATATAGCCTAGTTGAAAAGTTACCTCACAGTCAAAAGCAGTCTCCAGACCAGTTCCAGGTTCTTTCAGTGCACCATCATAGGATTCAATTGAGTGGTCCTGATGCAAGGGATACAGGTTGCTGAAGATGCTCAATGATGCTGAGATGTTGAGCTGGCCTCTGGGGTCTTCCTGTCGCCACCCCTTGGTCAGTCTAGAACAACAAGTTGCCAATGGCCTACTGTTCTCCAGGGACAGCAAAATCAGTGATTCCCTTGAACTTATAGTAACTTCTTGGATCCCAGAGGAGCTGGCTTCTCAGCTTTAGTGGTCCTGTGGCAATAACAGGGAGTCAGCGAACTGATTCTAGGAGTCACCTTCTCTGTCTGGGGCTCGGACAACTTTTCCTCAAAGCCAGGCACCACAGGTACAGTCCTTTCTGAGCTAGCCCGAAATTCAGTAGGTGCACTCCAGCCTTTGGTGCAGCCTATCTTTGCTGGGTCCAGGGAACTGCAGTGTAGTCCTTTACTGCAGGGTCATCCTTCTTATACCCTCTTTCCAGTCCAGACGTGATCTGAGGTCTATGTGCTAATGGGTGCCACTTTTATGCTTGTTTCTTGCCAATGGGGGGTGTGGTGGCTAACTAGTCAAAGAGATAACAGGTTCCCTCTAATCTAATGGCAACATCCTTCAAAGAGTGGCATGTGCCCCATCCAAAATGCACCATTCTGCCCACTCTGAACATGGCAGAACTGTTCTCTTAGTCAACATGAGTGTTCGAATGAACAGAGCACTGCGAAGCAGCTAGCAACGCTAGTGCCTTGAGACCCTCACAAGTGATTTGCCATGCTTTATAAATCCCGATTGATCCTAGTGCCTGAAGCTCTCAAGCCCATCCCAAGGGTGTGGCTGCCTGGAGGGCACACGCCCATGGAAAAAATGGTTTGGCCACTGCTATTTCCTCTCAAGTTAGAGATGCCAGCCTGTCTGTTAAAACAAAAGATCAGCCCCTCCCACAAGTGCCTATGATTTGCCCTTCCTCTTTTGAAGCTCACCTTTTGGGCACACATCCAAACTGCCCGTCCTGCCAGGTGGAGGTTACACCTTTACTCTCAGCAGATCCTTTCTGAGAGTTGTTCACATCTCTCCCCAGGAGGGCAGAAGGCTGTCTCAAGAACAGCAGCTTGTGTGCAACGGTAAACGGTCACTAGAAACCTTCTAAAGTTGGAATCTGTGCAAAAGTTACATTAAAGTCGACCTGTCAACTCATCCCTGCAGCCAGCTTCTCATCCCCCCCCCAAGTCATGCCCACATGGAAGCTGTCAAGACCTTCTCCGATCCCTTTCAACAGTCACCAGTAAAAAACACTCACCTCACTGACGGAACATAGGCCCCAGCTATTGCAAAAGTCCAGTAGGAACTTCTTCTAGGCACTATAGACCAAATCTCACAGAAACATTGCATTGCAGAGTTGTTCACTTCCTCTCTGGTGTCAGGCACAGTCCAAGCTCCTGGAAACAGAACGTAGTACCTCCACTTCCACAAAAAAGCCTATTTAGATGTGGTTGATGTAAAAACAGCTATCACCCTACAAAGTTGTTTCTTGGCAAAGTCCTGACAACTTCCGGCTTTCAGTGTTTTTAGAAGGCAAAATCTTGGATGATTGGCAGATGGGCTTGTTCACAAATAGAGGTTAAAAAACTGGTTTATAACCTTGACCGATGAGATTAGACTCACTTTGAATGAAGATGTTGCAGCGGGATTACCTTACCACATCTCTCCGCTTTGATCAGCACGATAATGTATCATATGCCGATGGCCAGGCTTTCCGAGGTGGATGTCATGGGCACTGATTGGCACAGGCTTCAGTCATTCTTAGCTGATCGCTACCAATCTTTAAGACTGGCTACTTTTCAAACTCCTATCAAGCTGTGGTGTGACTCAGGGATCTTCGCTGTCACGAAAATGTGCTTTGGCTTGTACATGAGACCCCTAGCAGGTATTATCCTCTCATTTGCATGCTAAGTGATCTCCTAGGCTGATGACCAACAACACCTTATTTGGCTAAGACGTTGTATACCTACATGGGGGCAGTTCACCTACTTGGCATGTTAACCCCCACTTCTGCCTGTTTGTCAGTGTGTTTTTACTGTCTCACTGGGATCCTGCTAGTCAGGACCCCAGTGCTCATAGTTTGTGGCCTATATGTGTTGTCAGTATGCTTGATTGTGCAACTGGAGTTCTGCTAACCAGAACTCCAGTGCTTATGCTCTCTTTGTTTACCAAATTTGTCACTATAGTTTAGTGACTCCATATTCCAATTCTGATTGGCACACTGGATACCCCTTATAAGTCCCTAGTATATGGTAGCTAGGTACCCAGGGCAATGGGGTTCTTGGAGATCCTTATGGGCTGCAGCATTTATTTTGCCACCCATAAGGAGTGTCATACAAACACTACTTCAGGACTGCCACTGCAGCCTGAGTGAAATAGTGCACACACTATTTCACAGCCATTTTCACTGCGCCAGGTAACCTATAGTTCACCTATATGTCTAACCTTCAGTTACTGAAGGCTAGGTGCAAAGTTACTGTGTGTGAGGGCACCCTTGCACTAGCAAAGGTGCCTCCAGGACCAATTTTCCGGACTTCGTGAGTGCGGGGACAACATTATAAGTGTGCATTACATATATGCCAATACATATATGTAGCCTCACAATCGTAACTCTGAATATGGCCATGTGAGGTGTCTAAGATTGCGAAATTGAACCCAGAGTCCAAATCTGGTATTGGGGGGCCAATTTCATGCTCCACCATAGGCCCCCAGCACTGCCAAACCAGCTTTCTGAGGTTTCCACTGCAGACCCTCTGGGAGCATCTGAATGGCCAGTGCCAGCAGGTGACGTCAGAGACCCCTCCTGATAAGTGCATACCTGGGTCGGTAGCCAATCCCCCTCTCAGGGCTATTTAGCGTCTCTCCTCTGGGTGTTTCCTCAGATTCGGTTTGCAAGACTCCACCAGGACTCCTCTGCATTCTCTGCTTCAGCCTCTGACTGCCGGATCAACCACAGACTGCTCCAGGAACCGCTGTAACTGTAACAAAGTATCCAGGAAGGCTACTGTGACCTGCATCTTCACCTCCAGCCACCAACTGCAACAGTTTCCAGGTTGTGCACACTCTGAGGACTGCCTGTCTTCACCCTGCACCAGAAGAACCAAAGGAATCTCCCGTTGAGTGATGGAGTCACTTCCGTGCTTCAGCAGGCACCTCTCTGCAACGATGACCGGTACTCTGGGACTCCTCTCCTGCTGGCGAGCGTGATCTCTGGAACACAGGTGGTGGACCGAAGTGATTCTGACTGTCCAAAGGTCCAGCTGCCCAAATTTGGGGGAGATGAGGGCAGGCCTCCCTGTGCCAGACAATACCCCTGTGCATTGCGCCTTCAGCAGCTCCTTGGGCTTCTGTGCACTTCTTCCAAAAGTTCTTCGTGCACAGGATAGCTCAGGTACCCAGCACAGCCAGAGGACCACAACTATGCTGATTGCTGACCACTTCGCTACTAGTGACAATATGATAGCGTTATCTCTATGCTTCACTCTCCTTGTCACAATTCTAATCTTGTCATGCTGTGTCGTCCTGGTTATTGCAGTACATGCTTTGCTACCTAAAATGACTCACTAAATGTGCTCTTGCAGTATGATGTTTTCCTCCAAATTATTCCTGATTACGTAAGCAGGAGTAATCTCATAATTATTGGTAATTTTGTGTCAAAGAGTAATGCAGAATTACTGAAAATACTCTGATTACTCCAGCGTAATCTAAATGTGGTCCAGGCCTACTTTTAACCATCGTATCTCAGCCAGAGCAAACTCCTGCTTTACTTTTCTAAAGGCTTTGATGAAAGCCCTTACCTCCCTCCCTAGAGAGCAGCGGGCACCGGTGATGACTCAATGCATTATGTCCAGACTGCACTGTTGCATCAACCTCAAGATATACGATGGAGCATCAGCGGCTGGTCACAGCATGTGCTGGTAATCCATTTGTCAGAGCATTAGGATTAAAATGCTGAAAATAATTTGGTCCAGGTTTGTCGAGTGGCTTGCACAACGTTGAGCAGCATTTTGTAGCACTCATAAGCTGTTTTGACCTGAAAGTTGACAGGACTGTAGTACAAAAATTGCTTACATCATCAGGTGCAAACCCCAATAACGTGCAAAAGGGATGTAAAGGGGACGTAAAAGGGAAGCAAGGAGGAGCACCAGTGCAGACGCCTATAGGGGTTCAGACACAGAAATATCATTTAAAGTCATGCAAAGGAACGTGACCTCCAGGCAACTCTGCTCTGCTCAACTGGCCCTCGCCTCCATCCCCAGGATCCGGAAGAACACAGCTGGAGGAAGATCCTTCTTCCACCTCGCCGTGCAGACATGGAACTCAATGCTGCTCCACCCGAGGCAGTCCCCCTCACTGGCTCAGTTCAGGAAGGACTTCAAGACCTGGGTCTTCGACTGACCCACGTCCCCCAGCTAGCACCTTGAGACCCCCCAGGTGATAAGTCACGCTTTATAAATATTGATTGATTGATTGACCTGGCTTTGCGTGGAATCCTAGCATCAAATGAAAACAATGGGCAAAATAAAAATGGTGTGATATTTTTACATAGCTGTACTTTTTTGGTAATTTTTTACAATATTACACATTGCTTGATTTACCTATGGGTGTTTTTTCATACAGATTTATACTGAAAGGTGTCCCTCGAGGACAAAATCTACTCACAATGCTACTCATTTGCTGTTAGGATGTGGCACAATCAAAAACGTGTGTTTACCATCTTGCAAAAAAATCATGTTTATTCAAGCAATGACGTCATCAGAATGCAGTGTGTTTTCAATAAGGCGCTATGTAATTTTTTGCCATTAGCGCAAAATGTTCCCAAATCTTGGTACGTTTGGGCCTGACTGTTCTTCTGTGTGATGCTACTGGAAACAGAAAACCTCAGAAAAATTTAAGTTACAGAAAATCTGCATGCTTTTTCTAGTTTGGTTGGGATCGAATAGAATGAAAATGATCTGATCATGTAGCGAATGAAGTTGAAGGTGAAAATAAGCCGGGAAACTAGACAGACTTTATAAAGGGAAAAAATCATGACTGTAAGGAAAGGTCACTTTGTTGCATGTTCACCACCCGATGTTTGGACGGATGCTGCTAGTGTATGGACTTTTTGAAAACTGGGCCACTGCCCGTCCATCACCTGCTGCATGTGATCTGACCCCTAAAAACATGTAGAGTTGACTCATCCCTGATTGACATATCTAACTTACCTGTAAGTCCCTAGTATATGGTACTCTGTGTATCCTTGGCCTATTAGTTAACTGTCGCCACCAGACTGCAGCTCATATTGTGCCCCCACTTAAGTGACAGATGAAAATATGACCCAAGGTCTGACACTGCAGCCTTGCTGTGCAGTTTGTAAACTGCAAATTCAACCTGGAAAACTACAGCTTTTGCTAGGCCTAAACCTTCCTTTTTAATACAGGTAAGTCAACCCTCAGGTAGACCATAGGTGCCCAAAAGGCATGGTGCCTGGTATTCAACAAGCTGAACATGTGTTCCTAAGGCTTACATGTCCTGACAGTAAAACATCTGTAAGTTGTTTTTCTCAGTGGCAAGGCTGACCCTCCCATAGAATTCTATAAGTCTCAAACGGACATCTCCTGTCATAATAGATGTAACTCACACCTAGGGCAGCCCTCGCAATTGTCTAAGTAGCCATAGTGGCACCAATTTCAGTGGGGAGAAAACCTGTCCAGGAACTGGTTTTGCAAGGGAGTTCCTCATTTTCCTAGGCACACCTCAGCGGTGTGGCCAGAACTCTGACCAAGGGAAGAAATATTCTGCCATGTTGGATTTTGGCAGAGCAGGGCACTGTGGGATTGCTTAGGGACAAACCCAGGAAATTATCTCAAAGTGGGTCGGTTACCCATGGAAAGGTTTTCCTTATTGGGTAGGGAATCACCCCCACTCATAAAATAGTACCAGGCATAAAACACTGCTGGATCTGAGGAAGACCGAAGAAGGACTGCACCTGTTGAACCCTTACTTCAGAAAGTGGACTGCACCTACTGTAACCTGTGGAGAGAGATCCCAAGGGCTGGACCTGCTGCCAATGTTAATCAAGGACAGAGGTGTGGACTGGACTGCAAGGGCTAGTTGGCTAGCCTCCTGTCAAGCTACAGGGACACCAAAGCTGCAAAAAATCCATCTCCTTGAAGAGTTCAGCTGACCAGTTCCAAATTGACTTACTGTGGACCCTGCTGGTGTGAAGCCCTGGAGTGACTCCTGACCTCCAAGTGGTGTCCCCAATTACCTGGGTCCCTTGGACAAGTGTCAGAGTGTAATCCTCCTGCCTAACCCTAAAAGCTGGGGCTGAGAAATGTTTTCAAATACTTTTGTCTAAATTACGAGAGGCTGCCACTGGACCACCACCAATTTGCAGCTACTAAAATCACATCGCTGGTTGGACTCAACTTGCTGGTTTGCCCTGCTGAAGGGATCCTGACTTACAGAAATGTTTCTAACTCTGAAGGTAGAAATCTTGACCAGGAGAAGACACTGAAGGTATCCTGCCCGTGAGTGACCTTCCCTGGGTACGAATTTTGAATTTCTCATGTTCTGAGCTTTCCTGCCAAAAGTCAACAGCGTCACCGGGATTGTGTCCAATGGCTATTCCGACTTGTGAAACTCATTTCGGCTACAGACTGCTGCCTTACCTTGCTAAGAAAATTTGACTTCCAAAAAAGTTTCTAAGTCAGAAGGTAAAACTTTTCACTGAACCGACTCTTGTCCTTTTATCCAACCCTCGCTCTAGCACAGTTGGCCTGAACTTGTGACTTTGACCCAATACCAGCAGTTGGCGATTTACGCTTTTTGGTGCTAGAAAGATCCATAACTTTGAAAAATATCTCTAGTTCCCTATACCATTTTGTCATGTTGATGCGTTTTGCTCATTACATCTTTCTCTATTTACATAGACTGGAGTGGGATTTGTATTGTGCTGTGCTTTTACCTTTTAACTGTGTCTGAACAGATAAATATTTTGCACAGTTCTTCTAAGTTAAGCCTGTGTGCACTGTGGTTCAGTTGCCAACGGTTGAGCTGAGTTTTTAATTATTGAGACCTAACTGGACCTAGTCAGAAATAATGCCATCATTACTTGAAGAGGACTGTCAAAAATTTCATCTAACAATCCACTTTCTCAGTGTTTAGTTTAGTTTATTAAATTATGCGTGATAACATTTCTGCAAGGCAAAACAAATATTGAACCCTTTAACAGCAAAAACATTGTCAACCAAACAAAACATAAATCTCACATTTTATACAATCATGTTTTATTCCAATTCCCCTCAAACGTCTTATAAACATTAATTCATTATGCCACAATGTTTGTTCTTTCGCTTCACCTTCTCACAGTGGGTCTTTGCAAAAACTTTGCTCACATGAATATTTTGTAAAATGCACCATCTTGCTTCCTGGCACTCTAGACCAGTGGTTCCCAACCTTTTGACTTCTGTGGACCCCCACTTTATCATTACTGGAACCCAGGGACCCCCATTGAATCATTTTTGGGGCCTGGGGACCCACCCACTGAGTCATTACTGAAAGCTGGGGACCTAATCTGTTAATATTATTTAATTTTCTAAGCAGTCGCGGACCCCCTTAGGAGACTTTGCGGACCCCCAGGGGTCCCGGACCAGAGGTTGGGAACCACTGCTCTAGGCGTTTTGCAGGCCTCCTGTGCTGCTGACAGCTTCTGGGGTTCTGCTGCCATAACATCTGTTCTTTTGCAAACAGGCCTTCTGGACCATACTGTACCAAGAACAGGATTAGAGAGAAGAGACAATCATTTTAATTAGCAACAATTCATACCGCAGTGGACCTTGTCTGATTGTGAAGTGCACTTCGGCTTGATTGGATTAGGAGATGAAAGAGTAAATGGCAGATTAGTTCTGATTAAATAAATTCCACATTCCAGAGACACGGGCTCCTGATGCGTGATAATTAGGCGCAAATTAGGAAACTGTTGCAGGGGTGCCAGCATATAAAATCTGAAGTACATTCCGTGTCAGAGGTCAGTGAATAAGTAGTTTTTGATAATGAATTTCATTCAAAAGTGTGATACTTTATAAAAAATAAGTCAGTACCCGCAGGTCGAATTTATTGTGTTTAATGTCTCAGTTCTTCATTTTGATAGTCATTTTTGCTGCTAAAAACAGGTGTAATATCTCATTACCTCCCAATCCACCTCCTCATTTCAGTCGTTACTCCATGAGGTGAGTTCACCTCCCACAGCAGACATTATTTGTATTATATTTTTGCAGTTTTTATATAGCACTAACTCGACCCAAAGGCTTTGGAGCGCTTTACATGAGCATCAGTTACATTACACAAGGACATATTCATTTTTTGGGGGTTGGGGGAGATTATGGGCTTGATTTAGATATTACTCCATCACACCAGTGACAGATATCCCGTCCGCCGAAATCTTAATCCCATTATTTCCTATGAGATTTAGATTTTGGCAGAAGGGATGCTCATCACCATTGTGATGGAGTACCCTATCTGCCAATATCTAAATTAGGGCCTAATTGATTTGCCCGGAATCACAGGATGTTGACCCAGTGCAGAGACTTGAACCCCAGTTCCAAAGTTGGCAGCTCTGATCATTACGCCACATTCTATGTCCTACCTCAATTTCTATCTAAAAGTACTCCTCCCACTTCCCATAGGTTGCCAAAAGTCACCCAGAAGGCAACTTGTTCTGTCCGTCTTCTGGACTGTATCTCAGGGGGTGCGGAGTTTATGTTACTCTAGGTTTTTTTTTTTCTCTTTCTATATATTATTAGCCTAATGTGGGTTGCTATAACTAAGTATATTTTTTGTATTTTTTTTACCCGTAAATCCTTGTGGGGCTTGCAGCAATTAGCCTAATGTGGGTCATGGGTTGCTATAATTAAGTATATTTTTTGTATTTTCTTACCTGTAAATCCTTGTGACGCTTGTGGCAAGTTAGTTAGCTAATTGTGGAACTTAGAATTCATTTTATGACAGTGAAGAAGGGTCTTTTCAAGGATTTTCAGCACCCCGGATAATACATATTTTGGGGCCCCAGTTCAGAATAACTTTGAATTTGCGAAACATTTTTTGCTAATTCAAGCCAGCATGATGCCAAACAATATTAAATTATACCTAAAACTTTCGGAAATCATGGCAACAAAAAAAAAGCCAAAAGATCAAGCTGCTTAGCACCCACTGGCCAATAGTATCCAAAGAAAGTTTGAGCGTGCATGGATGAAGTCATCTCTTTTTGCTCTTCGATTCAGGGTTTCTTTAATGTTAAACACTGAATTCAGTGTTTGGCCATCCTGCTCAACCTGTAGTAGGAAAGACCTGGAAAGAGAAACTTGGTGAATTTTATCAGAATAAGACATATGAACATAGTGCTGAAATTTGTAGCTTTAACTGCCAAACATTCACAATCCCAAATAAATCACCCTTCACAACTGGCATTCGTGCTGATTATTGAAACTCAAAGCACTGGTCTGAGGATTTTCAACACTCATTGGATGAATTCTGATCATTTTCTCCTTCTTTCTCTTTTCCTGGTTTGCCCCATCTCTCCTCTTCTGTTTGTGTACTTCTCTGCCTAAAAGTGAACTGCCTCTGCTCAGTGCTGAATTTGAGCCAGTGGTTTCTGGTGCGGGTACTGGCACTTATATTTTAGGAAAATATTTTTAGCGGAGCACACCAATTATTCTGAAAGAACAGATCGTAAAAAGCCAATAGTGGCTATATAGCTGATGACAGAAAATCCAAAATGTATTTATACTCCTATATTGTCATTAGCCTCAATGATGTAGGTTCTCTTGATATCGTACAATGACAACATTTATTTAAAAAAATAAATAGAAACGTATTTCTTATTGACAATAATACAAAAATATATAGAAACTTATTTCTTATTGACAATAATACATGACATACAATACAAAACATCAACTAATACAATCAAAATCCACTGTTACGTGGCTAATGCAAAAATAAACTTTCAGTCAGTGGGACTGGGTGGTGTCTGTTGAGCCCACAAGCAGCATCAGCCTTATTGACAAAAATGTATAACATATAATGGAAATCATAACATGACACAAACTGATACAATAAGAATCCACTGTCGAATGACTGTCACAAAAGTAAACTTTAGGCCAGTGGGGCTGGATGGTGTATGTTGAGCCCACATGTAGCATCAGCGGACACGTGTTTCGTCCAAAACTGGACTTCTTCAAGGCTTAATATCTCCACTAGTCCTTGAATCACCAAATGATATCCAAACCTCTTATAATATTAGCACATATGCTCATTGATTGTGCAAAATACCGAAACCAACTTCCATTTCTACTCGACATACACCATCCAGTCCCACTGACCTAAAGTTTACTTTTGTGACAGTCATTCGACAGTGGATTCGTATTGTATCAGTTTGTGTCATGTTATGATTTCCATATAGTAGTATGGGACATGACGCATAGGAAGGGAAGACAACAGCACACAAGAGAGACGAAGAAGCAGGCAGGTAGAGACAGCAATGAGGGATAGAGATACTTCATGTAGGGAGAGATGCAATGCACAGTGAAAGGTAAGGTAGCCAGAAAGGAAAAGACAGAGAAGTAGATAAAGCAAGAAGTGAGTAGAGGAGAGAGAGAGATAGAGAGAAAGATGGATAAGGTTTTGAGGGCTTATTTACAAGCCCCTTGTGCCACTGGAGCGTCACTTTTTATGACGCTCTGGTGGCGCACAACGCACACCCATATCTACAAGGTCATGCAAAACCACCCTGCATGACTTTGCACGACCTTGTAGATATGGTGTAAGGCAATGCACCGCAAGTCACTGTGTTGCCTCACACTGCGTCGGGCGGTGTGCCATGGGCATTGATGTGGGTGTTCCCACTCAGCACTCATGGATTTTGACACTGCCCCAGATTTACAACATAGCGCACGCCTGGGGCACTGTCAAAAACGTGCACCTCCCCAGAGCAGGCATAAGGAGGGGAAATGTTCACATTTCTCCTTGTTTTTTCATCTTTGCATGTGTGCTGCATTTTTTAGTGCACACAGAACAAGGAAAACATCTCTTGTGATTGTTTTTGTGCAGGAAGGTGTCACATGGTGCAAGGGTGCCTGCATTGGTGGTCTGCAACATTTTCTGCGTTGGCGCTGTCTGAAAGGACAGGAATGCACGCTATCTCGTACAGACCATGCATTCCTGCGCTTTTCATTTGGCGTAGGGCAATGAGATGAGAGGCTAGAGGCGCTGCCCTACACCAAATGTTTGTAAATAAGTCCTCTAGAGTGTGGTTAAGAGAGTGAGAGATAGGAAAAAGGAGGGTAGAGATATGGCGGGATACAAAGACGGGGAGGTGCAGGGAGAGGTAGAGGCAGAAAGAGAGGTGAGGTAGAGGTAGAGAGAGGTAGTGGTGAGAAGTGAGGTAGTGAGAGGTGCACAGAGGGATGTAAAGGAGAGAAAGAGTGGGAAGTTAGAAATGAGGGCAAACTGAGAAATACATTACAGAGTGGCAGGCCTGGTAAGGTGACTAGTGAGGCAGAGATAAAACTACAGTGAGAGCGGTAAAGGGAGGAAGGGAAGATAGAAAGAGAGAAGAGATGTGGAGCAGATGGTGGTGTACGAGGGAGCAGAGGAGAGGTAGAAACAGAAGGATCACTTCACCACTTTAAAACTGTACAGGCTTTAAAACCTGCCTGCTTGAAGGACCTGTGTAGCCCATGCAGCTCAATGATGGTCAGTGAGTCTGAAAGCGTGAGGTGTGGGGTGTGCAGGAGGGTGAGGAATGCTTGCCTAGCTAGGACAGGGGGAACAGCAGCCAAGTTCTTATTCAGCATCACCAGTGATGGGCTGAGAGTTTCTGCTGTGACTTCAGGAACTTCAATTCTGACAAGGAAGGTGCATGAAAAAAACATCCTTATTGAAGATTCTCTTCTTGAGAATTAAGGGGCGTATTTATAACCCCCTTGCGCTGCTGTTTCGCCACTTTTTGTGATGCAATGGTGGTGCATATCTATGAGACCATGCAGTGCCACTTTGTGTGGCTTTGCATGGTCTCATAGAGATGGGGCAAGACAAGGCAGTGCAAATCCCTGCGTTGTTTTACTCTGCACAAGGGAAGCGTTCCATGGGCGTTGCAGTGGGTGTTCCCACGCAACACCCATGGATTTTAATGCATCCCCAGATTTACCAACCCTGGTAAACCTCAGGATGCGGCAAAACCTTGCGCCTCCGCAGGTGAGGCCTTCTGCAGTTCACATAGAAAGAGGAAAACGCCTCCCAGGATTGTTTTTGAGCAGGAAGGTGCCCCTTCCTGCACAAAAACAATTGTGCCAACAATGCCGACACCTTTGCACTATGGTGCAAGGGTGCCTGCATTGGTCCTAGGCAGACCATTGTGCACCAGCGCAGAGGGAGAGTACAGGAATGCACCATATTGGATAAATACAGTGCACTCCTGCCCTTACTCTTTGGCGTATCGCAGTGCTGCTGTGCTGCCCTACGCCAAATCCCTATAAATATGCCCCTAGGATTTTTAGAGACCAATTGGAGCAGCTGGTTCCCAAAGCCTGCAAGGACCAGAAGCACCTCTTGTCATACAAGAACAACGGATCAACCTCCTCTAACAGGAAATCTTTGGAGAGAGGGAAAATATTCTACTAGCTCCCAGATTTCTTCTCTGAAACCATTCCCAGGCACCGAAACCTGGAAAAAGGCAAAAGTCCTGTAGCACAAAAGCAAGAGCGTGCCTGACGTTCGGAGGATGGAAGAAGATTCAAAGCCCCAGACCCAGGACTTATTCAAGGCTTCACATCAGTAAAGCCCTTTATTCATTTCAGATCAAAGTTTTGAAAGACAGAGTCATTGGGTTAAGCAACAAACTTCATCTCCATGCCTTCAGGTTCAACCATCATCACTGCTTCTTTTCCCAGAGGTAAGATTTAGGCAAAGACATTATTGAAATATATTTCTGCTTTATTTTACACAAAAGCTCTGTTCCCTCAGAAGAAGAATGATCAGGAGTCTACTCCACTCTGCTTCTGGTCAAAAAAGCGACAGGATGATTTCTCCCCGTGCTAGAACTAAAATCTGTCAACATCCAGATCAGAACTGGCATTTTAGGATAGACCCGGAGAGTTCCTAGCAATGTTAAAACCCTAGTATGCTTATCCCCAAAGTCTGGAAAAATATGTCATGGGAAATTTCTGAGGTTTGCAGTACAGCGTCTCCATTTCCAGTTTACACTACTGTGCTTTGGGCCACATTTATGGGTTGGTTTGCGTGATGCTTGCGCCACGCAACATGGTGCAAGAGTGATGCAAACCTTAAGTCAGATTTATGAAGCCACACAAGGCCACCTGCATTTTGCAGCACACATAGAGAGAGGAAAAGTCTCTCAGGATTGTTTTTGGGCAGGAAGGTGTCCCTTCCTGCACAAAAACAATCCTGCATGCAACGCAGGCACCCTTGCACATGGTGCAAGAGTGCCTGCATTAGTGCAAGGCTGCCAAAAAGGCGCCAGGGCAGGGGGAAGGGACACGAATGCACCATATTGGATAAATACAGCAAATTCCCGCCCTTTTCCTGTGGCACAGGGCAGCGCAGCAAGGTGACTTTGCTGCGCTGCCCTGCACCACAAAGCTCATAAATATGGGACTTTTACCTCAAATCTGCCCTACGAGTTTTCCCAAAGCGATGGCTGCTTTGGTAAGGATGCTTCATGAAAAAGTCATGAAATAGTGCCTCTCTAGGGGCGCTGATCCCTTGAATGAGGAAGGTCTGCATATTCTCCTTCTCTCACAAGGTGGTACCCGTGGGCACACATATTTGAGATCCTTGGGGACGAGTCTAGAACTTTGCTCTTAGACACCTTAGGGATTTTCAGTATCCTGCCCTTGTCGAAGAGCTTTGGTTCAAGGGGTCTTCTTCTACGTCCCCATTCCTCACCCCAGTCAATTAGGTGAACTTAAATCTTTCTCTAGCAAGCTTTTTTTTTTAATTTTTTAAGGCAGACTTGTTCAGATTGAATACATTTTATCAAGAAATTGAGGTTTCGGAATTCCAACTTTCAAATTCCAGCGCCTTCTTCCCCTGGGGAAGTTCCTCTTCGTACGTTGGTTGTGTGGCAGACATTTCTTCTGCATTTGCCATATGAGACCTCTTTTTACAAACCTAATTCTCTTTTGTGAATTTTGGTTTGGATCTGCAAGATGGTCAACCTTCCACCCCCAACCACACTCTTGCAATGAGACTTTAGTGGTTCTCTGTGCCATGGGAGTTCAAGTTGCTCTACTAAAGGATATGCTTGTTCCTGAGCAGAGGTTCAGGGAGCTTATTTGGTTGAAATGTGCAGGGCTACTGAATTTGCTAGTCCTTCTACTTTTGTATCTTACTGTATCTGGTGAGAAGGAACAGGGAATGGGAAGTTTGTTATTAGGCTGCTTTTTACTGCATGGAATTGATTGGTTGACTTTTGTTTTAATTATTATTTGAACTAGCTAATAAAGTGTACATGGTTGATGCGTCAGTTGCTGTCGCGGGGTTCTACGAAGTTGGGTAATGTTGCTCTGAGACATGTTATGGTTGTGTCTTTCCTAATCAGATTGGACAGAGGAAGTGGACGAGGGGTCATGGTTTAGTTGTGGGAGGAGTTTGGAGATAGTGAGGCCTGGCTGGGAGGTGAACCCTACTCAATCAATAAAGACTGGAAAGAGGAAATGGACAAAGAGATCATGTTTTAATTAGAGGTGGAGTTTGTAGTCAATGACCCCGGTCCCTCCCCCCCCCCCCCACCCCCCAACCCCAAGTGGGAAGTGGACTCTCACCAATCAGTAAAAATTGGAATTTGGAACTATGAATCAGTTACTGAATTACTGATAAGGAATTAAAACATTACATGAGGGGGCGTTACCTATGCAAATGAGGGGATTGTTGATTGGCTAGCTTGAAGAGCGTTCATTGGAGGGCTCTGCCTCTTAGGAGACTTACACAAAGCACCAGGAGGACTCTCCTCATTCACATTAAACATTCGCAGGATTTAATAGAAGTCAAAGAAGGACTAAGCACTCACAAGTTACTGAAAACATTCTGTCCTTTCAGCTCCTAAATTGGAAAACAATTCCCCTTTCTCTACTCTGTTGTAGTGCCTTTATATTTCTGCAAGGGCTATGAGCGCTATGCAGAACCAACGAATCATAAATAAATAAACACATTTGGCAAGTTGTAGGAGTTTAACAAAATAAATCATAACGTTAAAATGCCAACTTTGCAGTTACGCGCTCACCTACTGTGCCTTTGTGTAAGGTGATTGTGGGTTCAGGGGTACTGTAGGTATTGTTTTTCTCACATATCCACTGAAGTTGGTCAAATTCCATATCCCTCTCCCTACGTATTTTTGGGAGAGGTGGCTTTAAAGTGACCAACATAGGCAGATTGCACTTGTTGTTCTCAATAAATTATTTTTCAAGTGCCTCTTTTAGCATGAAATCAGGAGTGGACAAAATTGTGAAATTTTGTTTCCAAGAAATATGCATAATTTTCCAGATAATTTCATGAAATTACATGCATTTTGCTGAATGTCCTTGGCCTGCATCGTGCATGAAACTTGAATTTGAAGGGACACCTCGAGTTCAAAAGTTATGCGCGATACTGATTGCGGCTCAAGAAGAAAATTTTCACAAAAGATATTTTGTACTCAAGCCAATGGCCTGCAGGACAAAGTTATCCCAACTTTCACGCATTCCTAAGGAAAACAAGAATGTTAGTCCAACAAACATTGGCAAAGCTGATAGGTGTGCTTTAATATGGCAACGAACGCATAAACAGGCATTCACAACTTTCTGATTACATGTGCTGCATGCAAAAATAATGCTTTGCACATTAAAACCTGCCGTATTGGTTTTGTCAGTGTTGAGAAATAAAGTATGTGTGTATGAGATAAAGCAATGAGGGCTAGATTTACAAGGCCCTACTCCCTCCATGCCACACACTAGCATCATTTTTTAAATGCTAATGTGGCTCAAGGAGGCAATTTTCACCACGTCACATTTACAAAGTGGCGCAATGCATGCTTTGCACCACTTTGCAACCTCTTGCACCACATTATGCCTGCGTCAGACATAATGTATGCAAAAGGGGCGTTCCGGTATTAGGAGGCACGCAAACATGACGCTATGAAATCTACAAGATTTCACTGCACCATTTTTGGCGTCATTTTTAACGGCTGCTTAGAGCAGGCGTTAGAGGGATGTACCCGTTTTAATCAATGGACCTCCTTGCACTTTTCTGAACTAGCGTCAACATTTTTGCACCAAAAAGCCAAAATAGTGTAAAAAATTGTGACACTATTGGCCTAACGTGCACCATGGTGCGTCTTATGCGCCCATGGTGTTGTTAGGTGGGGCAGGAGCTATGGAAGAAAACTGGCACATCAGCACTAATGCGCATGTTTCTTGTAAATGTGCCCTGAGTGTGATAAAGGGTGCGATGATTGGATGTACTTTTCAGATGTGAAATAGTCACTCAAGCATTCCAATGCAAGTACTTCCTGGAAGGCGAAATGATACATCACATAGCCAATGCCACGAGAGAGAAATACTCCTCTATGTGAAGCCAAATCCCACTTTTTGTATCTTTTAAAGACCTGGTAACTATCAGTACAACAGGATAATGCAAACCATGTATACAATTGCTCTGATGGCTTCCTTCCTGCCCGTCCACTTGTGTCCATTGCTTCCTCGGTCTTACAACAAAACTCACTAACTCACTGTAAACTAAATTGCCTCAGGGGGCTCCCAGTAAAACAAGGGAACTGAGGCACAGGTGGACAAAGTGATTTGCTCAAGATCACACAATTTGGTCAAGTAAGGAAGTGATGATTTAAACACACATCTTCTTTCACAGAAGTCAACAGCTTCCTGGTGATGTCAAATTGATACACAGATTGTCAAGTGAGTCTGTTGTACAGTGGAAGCCACAAGACCACTAGATGTTATGTTCAGGACAAAGGACCATATTTATACTTTTACATGCAAAACTGTGTTTGTGCAGTTTTGCATGTAAACGTATAGCGCCGGCTAGCGCAGTCCCCGGCCAGTGCCATATTTATGTAATGGTGCTAGGCAGTGCTAATGCCCTAACTGGGTGGGGGAGGCGTAGGGGAAACCAGAGGTTGCATGCCGAATCATGTCGCTACACTGTTGAGAGGCAAAAAAATGCCTATCAGCAGTATAACGCCATTTCCTGGCACACTACCCCCATGGACATGGCTCTTGTCTTAGTAAAGACAGGAGCCATGCCCACCACCCCAATGGCCATGCACAGGGGATGAATGTCCCCTGCACATGGCCATTGGGGCCAGCGACATGCAGGGGGCCCTAAGTCAGGGCCCCGAGTGAAAAAAAAATACTTACCAGGACTTACCTGGGATGGGTCCCCCATCCTGTGGTGTCCCTCTGGTGTGGGTGGGGGTGGGTAAGGGTGTCCCTGAGGCCAGGGAAGGGCACCTCTGACCATGGAAAAAGGCCCAGAGGCCCCCTAACGCCTGCCCTGACCAGGTGTTAAATAATGGCGCTAAGCAGACTTAGCGCCATTATTTATGGCCCCCATCCTCCTGTGCTTGTTTTCATCACGGGGGATAAATATGGCGCTGAGGCCATATCGTCATTTTCTGGACGAGAACGCCTACCTTGCATCTCATTGATGCAAGGTAGGTTTCCACATCCAGAAAATGACGTTAACTCCATAACTTTGGCGCTAGACGTGTCTAGCGCCAAAGTATAAATATGGAGTTAAGTTTGCGCTGGATTAGCGTAAAAAAAAATTATGCTAATCCAGCACAAACAGGGTATTGGCGTCTCTCCCCACAAGGTGTATGTATGTCAAAATAGTGATGATGCACATGAATTAAACTTATGGTAAGTTGTATATTTAAATAAAGCCTACAGGCCTAAGAACTCTACTGAATCTAGCGCATGTGCTAGAAAACCACCCTTTGACCCTTTTGTTAATAATACATTTTAAGTGTAAAACCTACCAAATACACCTCAAGATGTCTGGGCTAACATCAGAGGCCTCTCTGGAAGTGATTTTCAGGAGAGGGGCGCTGTATGGGCCACAGAGGAAACTGCTGGGCCACTTACAATGGGCCAATATATATTAATAACTTACCCAGTGGTGGTAGTTCTAGTTAGGACCACACTTTCATAGGAAAAACACTTTTTGGTTTGCTAATAACTTCGGCACAGTTTGACAAATCTTCACAAACTTTTCCAACAAAAATGTTCTTCCACCCCAGCTCCTTCCTGGAAAGTTTCAGGGCGATTTCTCAAGTACGGGCCAAGTAAAAAGGGGGCTCCCAAAACGCATTTCCTCATTAATTGTTCAATAAGAAAATTAGACACAGCTGCAGCCCAAACTGCTCAACGGAATTTCTCAAAATTTGGTGGAAAGCAAACTTGTGGTCCAGAAAGTGCTCTTTTTGTGATTAGGTGTAATTCTGCTCAGTAGATTTTTAGAGCAATTAAGGTTCAAAACATTGAACATTTCATGACATAGACAAGATATGGATCCGCCAAGAAGGATCAGCGGATCCTGCCAATGCCTAATTGGTTGACAGCGACTGTTCGTGATGAGTTCGCAGGTCTGCGATCCCATGTGCGGGATCCCATTGGCCACCCACAACCTGAAGAAAATGTTGAGGCACCGTCTTAGGACTCAGTCCCTGAGTCCTACAAGCATTTTACTAAAAGAATACCCTGGCCCCTTGGGCACTGAAGAGGCTTTCAGAAGGCCCCCCTAGGATCAAAAAGAAAAAATATCTTTAGTCACTGGTCAGTGGTTCCATGCGTCCACTGTGGTGCCCAAGGTGGTTCCCTGGAGACTCTCAGTAGATTTGTGGTTACAGAGGAATGGCAAAACCCCCCCATAATAGTGAGCTGATGCCTATGGGGAGGGGTATAGTGAATGGCAGGGATGCAGCTCCAGGGGTTCGGGTGCAGGGCCTGGCTGCCATCCACGCCCTGCACCCAGCACCGTTGCTGCACATGGTCAAAGGTGGTGCAGTACACTACTTGTGGGGTGCTGCAAAGGCAGTGCATGGCAGGAGGATGGGAGCCCACGAGTGGATGTGTGCAGGGCCTGGCCACAGGCGATGGATCTTTTACTTTACGTTAAAAAAGAATAGAAACTCATTGAAAAAAATATCAAATGTTAAAATGACACTGATAAGTAGGCTTTTTAAAAAACCTTGAAAATTCACTGAAAAATCATATGTTATTAAGATGTTATAGTTAGGTGAAAATGTCAATTAAAACACTTAGGCCCTCATTACAACCCTGGCGGTCGGTGATAAAGCGGCGGTAATACCGCCAATAGGCTGGCGGTAATAAATATGAAATTATGACCACGGCGGAAACCGCTCAGACAGACAGCCACTTGAACACATGGACCGCCAGGGCGAAACCAACAAGCACCACGGCGGTAACCGCCAACAGCCAGGCGGAAGACAATGTATCGCCCACAGTAATATGACACACTTATCCGCCACCTTTTCTGGGGCGGTACCAACGGCATCAAAAGCCTGGCGGAAACACTGCACAGAAGGGAAATGACTCACCTGTGGAGACTCAGGGAAGAACCACTCCTCCATGGAGCCCGAGCTACATGTGTTCCAGATGCTCTTCTACCTTCTGCTCCATTACGAACACCAACGCCGGCGAAGATGACCACGGTGAGTACTGCCGCCTAGCACACAGGGGAGGGGGGAAGGAAAAAGAGAGTGACACACACATGCAACATGCCCACCCCCAACACCACACACACAACCAGATGCAGTAACATAACATATACACCCCGTACCCCTCAGGAATAATGCAAGGGCAACTACTATAGTGTTAAAAGGCTGTAATAAGATAAATATGGGTGAAATTCATGCATCCAAATAAAAAAAGTATACATATTTACAATGCAAAGGACACTGCCCAGTCCTCAATGTCCGTGGGCCACAGGGCCACATCACAAAGTCCAAGGCCCAACCTCACTCATGCAACAACACGGAGAGAACACTGCAGGGGCATCAGGTCAAAAATAGACAGGCACCTCAGGGGGACAGGGAATGGGGGGCACCTCAGCTGGAAGACGGTACAACACCACTGGTCCTGGAGGGGGCAACATGCCCAGTGCTCTGTCCTGGGGAGTGCAAGGCCACAGTCTCTCTAGTGGGTGATTTGCCCACTGCTTGGTCCTGGGGAGTGCAAGGCCACAGTCTCTCAAGTGGGTGATTTGCCCACTGCTTGTCCTGGGGAGTGCAAGGCCACAGTCTCTCAAGTGGGTGATTTGCCCACTGGTTCTGGAGGGGGCATTGTGCCCAGTGAGCTTCATCCTGGGAAGGATGGGGTGAGTGGATGGCATCTCCACTGGTTCTGGAGGGGGCATTGTGCCCAGTGAGCTTCATCCTGGAGAGGATGGGGTGACTGGATGGCATCTCCACTGGTTCTGGAGGGGGCATTGTGCCCAGTGAGCTTCATCCTGGGAAGGACGGGGTGAGTGGATGGCATCTCCACTGGTTCTGGAGGGGACAAGATGCCCTGTGATGCAGATCTTGGGGAGTGCAAGGTCACAGTCTCTCACCTGGGTGTCAGACCCATAGGATTTGCTGGGGCCAGGCCGCACAACAGCCCATGGATGCAGGACTACACACTGTCGGCCAGCGGTGACAGCTGCTCAGTGGTGGGGGTGGCGGTGCTGGTGGCGGTGCTGGCAGTGGTGGGGAGAGGCTCCAGCCCTTCCCCTGCAGCCTCGGATGGCTGCCCACTGGGGCTGCTGCTGCTGGCAGTGGTGCTGGTGGCGTTGATGGTGGCGGTGCTAGCAGTGGTGGGGGGAGGCTCCAGCCCATCCCCTGCAGCCTCAAACGGCTGAACCACCATGGTTGGTGGTGGGGGCTCCGACTGAGTCCCCAAACCAGGCCTCTTGTCCTTTTTGCCTGTTGGTGCAGGCCCCTTGCCCTTCCTGCAAGCAGCTGGGGATGGCTCCTTTGGCAGCAGAAGGAGACTGCTCCTTGCCCTTCCTCTCAGCAACCGGGGATTGCTCCTTGGCCTTCCATTTTACCAGCTGGTGGTGCCTCCTTGCCCTTCCTTTTTGCAGCTGGGGGTGCGTCCTTGCCCTTCCTTGCAGCATTTGGTGCAGGCACCCTATCAGTGTGGCTGCCTGGTGCCCGGTATCCTCTCCCACCTGGTGTAGCTGTGGACACTACTGTGCCCCTGGACTGGGTGGCTGAGGTGCTTGCCTGGGTTTTGACCACCCTGGGCTGACATGAGGGATGGGGGGGAGGGCTAGGGAAGAGGTCAATGTTGGCAAGGAAAAGCTTCTTAGTGACATTGGGGCATGAAGAGGGAGATGGTTTAGGAGTGGAGGAAAGAGGGAGCGGTTGTAGGAGGTGTCAGTCTGCTGTTTTTGGGTGCTGGTGCATGGGCTGGATGCTGTTGTGAGGTGGATAGCTGTTGGGTGTCTGAGTGCTTGCGTTTGTGCACTTTGGGAGAAGGGGGCATAGACACAGTGGGAGAGGACACAGGGGACGTGGGCCTGGAAGTGGGGGTGGTCACGCCAGTGAGGGGCATGTGCTGTTAGGTGTACTGGTGATGGGATGAAGTGTGGTGCTTTGGTTTACCATGTCCACTCTTGTGTGTTGTCCTAGGTGCATGCTCGTCTGCCTGTGTGCTTGGGATAGGTTGGGGTTGAGGGGAATGGGATTGGGTAATGGAAGTTGGAGGGGGGAGGCTAGAAACAGGGACAATGGCTGCCATCAGAGAGGAGGCCAGAGACTGGACTGATCTATAGTTTCAAAGAGAGGGAGGGATCTATTTTGGGCTGCCATGCCAGTGTGAATGCCCTCCAGGAATGCATTTGTCTGTTGCATTTGGGCTGCCAGCCCCTGGATGGCATTCACAATGGTTAACTGCCCAATAGAGATGGATTGCAGGAGGTCAATAGCCTCCTCACTCAGGGCAGCAGGGCTCACTGGGGCAGGGCCTGAGGTGCCTGGGGCAAAGGAGATGCCCACCCTCCTGGGTGAGCGGGCACGGGAAATTCACTGAGGGGCTACTGGGAGGGCGGTGCTGGTATGGGGGTGGTGGCTGTACCTGTAGCTGGGGTGGGTACAGAGGTGTCTGCCACCACCAGGGAGCTTCCATCGGAGGAGGAATCCGTGTCCAAACTGTCCCCTCCTGTCTCCGCCACGGTGCTCCCATCACCCTCTGTCCTCCTGGGTGCTGTTGGATGCAGCTGCCTCCGTCGCCGGTGCCTCTGCTCCTCCACCAGATGATGCTAATGCACATAAGGACAGGGTGACAAAACAAAAAGGGGGGAAGAGACAAAGGATACACTTGGTCAATGGTAGCAACAACACCACCGTTGGCGTACACGACACACGCACACAGGGAACAGCCCTATGCACTAAGCAATGCACTACCAGTCACAATGCTAGTCGCCAGGCCATGGATAGGGACACCTAACACCAATTGCAGCTTACCTGAGACCCACAGACCCCTGCCCAGTAGTGGATGCCTACTAGCTTGGTTGGAGGTATTTTACATCAGAACCCTGCCCACCATGGGACCTACACTGCAATGTCAGGCCTGGCCTTGGGGCATCCAGAGGCCCACATCCCCCACCCGGATACCACCCCACCAGGCGCAAGTTGTATATTGGAGCACTGTACTCACCCCCTTGTGGCTGCTGTGATGCCCCCAAGTGCCCGTCCAGCTCCGGATAGGCCACCCCCAGTTTGAGGGCCATCAGGGGGGTCAGGGTTCGACGGGCACCCCTTCCTCACAGGAAGGCCATCCCCAGCTGGGCCTCTGCCGTCTTCCATGCCCAGCGTCTCAGGTTCTCCCACCGTTTGCGACAGTGGGTGCTCCACCTGCCGTAGACCCCAAGGGTCCTCACGTCCTTGGCGATGGCACGCCATATACCCTTTTTCTGATGGACGCTGACCTGCAGGGAAATGGACACAGGGAAAGATATTAGTGCGACGTTCCTGCCAGTTACACTCATGGCCCACCATGCCCCTTCCCATCCCGATTAGCACAGACATGGCCCACCATACATGCAGCACGCTGCCCAGGGCCCATCCACCACACACCACCTACATGAGACCTTCACACACAGCACTCCATGCATTCTTGCCCCATGCATCGTACTCACGGTGTACTCACCTGTTGGTCTGGAGGCCCACACAGCATTCAGTACTGGGGTAGGACCCCATCCATCAGTTTCTCCAACTCCGCCGAGGTGAAGGCAGGGGCCCTTTCCCCAGTGACACGAGCCATGGTCAGTTCGAGGCACAGGGCACAGCAGCACATGCAGTGTAGGTCTTCTCCTGTTGAAGGTCAGGTAGCAAGTGAGTGAACAGATAGAAAATGGCGGTGACATCCGCGGTGGTGCATACCGGCACCACCGGCGTACATCACCTTTGGCCACAGTGCCCCAAAGAGCCCAATGTTAACCAATGAGGAGTAGCACTGAGGGTTTCAACCGCCTCCTGCAACGGCACACAACGTCAGCGGAATTACCTCATTTCCACCTATCCCTCCAAACAGGACAGGCGGATGCCATTTCAGGGGGGGGGGGTGCAGGCCATGGCTCCTAGCAGCGTCACAGTATGCATATGCATCACAACATGCATTGAAGTGTAGTGGTTGGAAATAAGAGATACTGACCAGCTGCTCACTATTTTGCCCCAGAGATTGCAACCACTGCGGATGAATAGGAGATGGAGACATACCCCTGTGTACAGACCCCTGGTGGACTTGGCAACAATGGAGGCCGGGCACATTATCCTCACCTATAGACTGGACAGGGCCACAATCACAGAGCTGTGTGCCCAATTGGAGCCTGACCTAATCTCTGCTATCCGTCACTCCACCGGGATCCCCCCTCTTGTGCAAGTGCTATCACTGCTCCATTTTCTGGCAACTGGCTCCTTCCAAGTGACAGTGGGCTTGGCAGCAGGAATGTCACAGTCTATGTTCTCAATAGTGCTGACCAGAGTGTTGTCTGCCCTGATTAAACACATGCACAACTACATTGTTTTCCCCCAGGTGGAGGATTTGGCCACAGTGAAAGCTGACTTCTATGCAATGGGATATATCCCCAACATTATTGGGGCAATTGATGGTACACATATTGCATTCCTCCCCCCCCCCCCCGGCAAAACAAACAGGTGTTCAGAAATCGAAAGAGCTTTCACTCCATGAATGTGCAGATGGGGTGCCTGGCAGACCAGTACATCTCCCACCTCAATGCAAAATATCCTGGGTCTGTGCATGAAGCCTTTACCCTGAAGAATAGCAGCATCCCATATGTGATGGCTCATCTACAGAGGCACAGGGTGTGGCTAATAGGTGAGGCTTGGTTCCCACCCAGTATATGTTTGTGTATGGGTATGGTGTGGGCCCTAAGGGTTGATGTGTTTGCTAACAGCTGTCCCTTGATATTTGCAGGTGACTCTGGTTACCCAAACCTCTCATGGCTACTGACCCCAGTGAGGAATCCCAGGTCAAGGGCAAAGGAACATTACAATGAAGCACATGGGTGAACAAGAAGAATTATAGAGAGGACATTCGGCCTCCTAAAGGCTAGGTTTCGTTGCCTCCATCTCACAGGTGGTTCCCTGTGCTACTCACCCAAGAAGGTCTGCCAGACCATTGTGGCATGCTGTATGTTGCACAACCTTGCCTTGCGCCGCCAGGTGCCTTTTCTGCAGGAGGAGGAGGCTGGAGATGGCCGTGTGGCAGCAGTGGAACCTGTGGACAGTGAAGATGAGGAAGCAGAGGATGAGGATAAGGACAACAGAAGTGCAGTGATACGTCAATACTTCAAATGACACACAGGTAAGACAGTGTAACTTCACATTTCATTGACAGTTTTGTGTTTGACATTGTCACTGGCAGGCTGATTTTCCCACTTCTACGGCCACTCACTGTACCCTTTGGCATCTCTATTTGCAGATATTTGTGCCCCACTATCACTCCTGGTGTGTTGACTGCAGCCACCCTACAGGCCATTCCTATGTATACATTTCTGTACAGTTGCTTTTCAATGTATAAACCTTGTTAAACAAATACATACTTAAATCATTTAACATACTCCATACTTGTATTTTTTTAAAGGGTGTTTATTTAAGTGCTCAGAGGTAGAGGGGGATGTGCAATGGGCTGGGGTGATGGTGGAGGAAAGTCCAGGTTAGAGTCCAGTCTATTTGTAGCACAGGTGCATTGTCCAACGGGGCATAGGAAGGGGAGTAATGGCAGTTCAAGGTGGACAGGGTGACAAAGTCAGGAGAGTCTTATTTGCTGGCGAGGGTCTTGGTAATAGTCTCTGGCTTCTGCCTGGATCGCAGGGAACGTTTGCGGGGTGGTTCTCCTTCTGCAGGGGGAGGGGTGCTGGGGCCTCCTGTCCACTAGAGGCAGCGGAGGTGGAGGGCTATTCATCGGTTTGGCTAGTGGCAGAAGCCCGATGGGGTGCCACTGCCTCCCTCATAGTGTTGGCCATGTCTGCCAGCACCCCTGCAATGTAGACCAGGGTGGTGTTGATGTCCTTCAGGTCCTCCCTGATCCCCAGGTGCTGTCCCTCCTGCAGCCGCATGTTCTCCTGCAACTTGTCCAGAATCTGGCCCAGCATATCCTGGGAATGTTGGTATGCTCCCAGGATCGTGGTGAGTGCCTCCTGGAGAGTCGGTTCCCTGGGGCAGTCCTCTCCCTGTCGCACATCAGTCCTACCAGCTTCCCTGTTGTCCTGTGCCTCTGTCCCCTGAACCGTGTGCCCACTGCCACTGACCCCAGGTTCCTGTTCGTCCTGTGTTTGTGTGGTGGCCTGTGGTCCCTGTAGTAGTGGACACACCGCTGTTTGACGTGTCCTGGGGACAGAGGTATGGGCCCGCTGGGTGGGTGCTGTGGTGGTGTTTCCTGAGGGGGAGGCTTTGTGGTGGTGTGAGAGTGTGCCTGGGTAACCGACTGTCCGGAGATCCCTGATGGGCCAGGTGAGCAGAGCTGCTGTCATCACTGTGGGCCTCTTCTGGGGGAGGACTGGATGTTGCTGGCACCTCTTCTCCAGTGACATTGGCTGGGGGACCTGTGGGGATGTAAATACAGTGTTATTGTTTCTGCGTGTGACATCATGTGCATGGGTGTGTTGCCCTCTATGGTTGTTGTTGCCCTGGCAGATTTGCCTTTGTGTGAGTTGCTATTTGGTGGGCTAGGTTAGTCTCTACAGTGTGCATGCAGTGGTGATAGGTGTCCATGCAGGTCTGTGAGGGGTGTCAATGCATTGGTGTTACATGCAGGGCTTGGTATTGGGATGAGTGGATTATGATGGTGGGGTATGTGGGAAGTGGTGAAGTGATGGGAGTGAGGGTACGGGTAGGGGTTTGTGATGGCATGCAGGTAGGGGGGGTGATAGCAATAGAGATTTGACTTACCAGGGTCCAGTCCTCCTTCTACTCCTGCCCGGCCCTCAGGATGCAGTATTGCCAAGACTTGCTCCTCCCATGTTGTTAGTTGTGGGGGTCCACCGCCAGTCCTCTGTACAGCTGGTTGGTATCTTGCTGCTGTGGAACGCACCTTGCCCATAGGTCGTTCCACCTCTTCCTGATGTCATCCCTTGTACTTGGGTGCTGTCCCACGGCGTTGACCCTGTCCACGATTCTTCGCCATAGCTCCATCTTCCTAGCAATGGATGTCTGCTGCACCTGTGATCCAAATAGCTGTGGCTCTACCCGGATGATTTCCTCCACCATGACCCTTAACTCCTCCTCAGAGAATCTGGGGTGTTGTTATGGTGCAGTTGTGGTGCCATGGGTGTAGTGTGAGTGGTGAGGGTGTGTGGGGTGATATGTTGGGGTGTGTGATGTAAGGTGCGTGGATGGTGTATAGGTGATGATGTTATGTGGCTCTGGTTGTGTGGGTGCTCCTGCTGTATCTCTCTCTGGTGGCAATTTTTTCTAGTCGTAAAAGGTTGTGGGTAGTGTGGGTGGGTGTTTTATAGTGGTGTGGGTGTACGGGTGTGGTGTGTGTATGTGTCAGGTGTGTGTAGTTTGAATTGTCCAATGTGGTTTAGTTTTGTTTGAGTGTGTGTATTTTGAGTGCGGCGGTATGTACTGCCAATGGTTTACCGCCATTGAATGTCCGCTGCAGTAATTCATTGGTCATAATGCTGTGGGTGTAGTTCTGTTGGCGTAACGGTGTGGGTTTGGATACCGCCAGTTTATCACTGACCTTTGGGCTGGCGGACTTGTGTGTGTAGCTGTATAGTGACGGATTGGTATGTGTGTGTCATAATATGCTTGGCTGTTATCCGCCGCGGCAGCGTTATTTTGGCGGCGGTCGGTATGGCAGTAAGCGGGATTTACCGCCAATGTCATAATGAGGGCCATAATGTTTTAAATGGAAAAAAAACACTAAACTTCACCAGTTATAGTTATCTCAAGTAACTATAACTTTTGCCTTAAAGTAAATATATATTGGGCCCTCGCCATGCACTGCTAATTACCTCACACATAACATCACTCATGACATGTTCTACATCATTGATAATGTTACTGCAACATCTGAAATTACATTATTCATGACAACACTGTGCATGGTGGAGGCACTCAAAACAACTGTCCATTTCACAGCACCAGACATTGGCAGAAATAGGGCCAACTTGTAATTTAGAGAACAACACAGAAAGTTCAAGTGGCAGAGGTTTAAATGGCAGTGTTGAGGGCCCAATCACGATGGGCTTGTTTGCGGACACTTGCTTAAGTTGTTGCCTGTGGTCTATAATTCTTCATGCTTTTTAAATAACAGTTTGAGTAGCTGTGCATCACTATTCCTTGACTACTTTGAGAACCAGCGATTGGGCAGTCTCAAGTAGAGTGTGGAAAAAATAAACAGCAGTAATAGGTCAAGCTGTCTGTGCTAAGATCTTCATTCCACCTGCACAGATTACTGCTTTAGTTTATAACACTCCTTTACATTTTGCCTGCTAGCCTGGAGCGCACTCTATTCGCTGAAGACAGGTCTTGGGCCTTTTGCAGTAATTTTGTTTCACCACTAGGTGGCACCCTCTGGCTGATATCTTTGTTTCATGGAAGGATCTGCTCAGGCAGCACCTTCTGCTGCAGTAGTAATATGTGGGAATGAAGCAGCCCCTGTGGGAGAAGGAATATTGCAGCCGGTTCCTTGCCAAGCAGATGCCTGCCTACAGCTAAACTGAAGCAATGAGGTGTGTCTGGAGATACCTGTAGATACCAAGTGGAGCTGAAATATTGTGCTCATCTTCTGCTCCGGCTTCTGCAGGTAATCTCTGTATCACCGCACTGAAGTAACCAAAAGACGGCACGCAGTGCTATGTGAAAAGCCTTTAGAAACTTAAGAATAGATGTTACAAAATAGCAACAACTTTAGACAGGAATCAATAACAGGCAGGCAATGACGCCACAATTTGCCACCCAATAGAAATAAGGCAGACAGGTTAGAACATCATTCATTAGTGGCCGGTGACCCTTAAAAGTGAAGGGTCGTCGAGCCGCAGTACAGTGTCAGGCATGGTAAAAAAAAACACAATGCCTTGAGGCTCAAATTCCAAAGCTCTTAATCATGGCTCGTTATTTTGACGGCCCGTGACTGAGAGCTCTGGAGTTACAGCCGAAGACAATGTGAGTTTCTCACAGTGCTTGTCAGTGGGCCAAAAAACTGAAAAATGTACGTACCCACTCTCCTGCTCCTCGTCTTTGTGCAGTCAGTGCGACGGCACTTCCTGGAGCCTCAGGCAGTTCCCCTCTCCAAATCCCGACGCTGCTCTCATGCTGCAGATGAGCAGCATGAGAGCAGCGCCAGGATTGGCTGAAGTGGGCTGCCTCGACGCTCAGCAGGTACAGGGGATCTGTGCCTGCTCTCCACCAAGCTAAGACAGCTGGGTGAAGAGGTTTACACTGCACATGTGAGACTGGCTGGCTCAAGACAGCGGGCAAACTAACATGTGCAGTGTAAACTGAAGGAGTGAGCACCACTCCCCTGCTGCCAGTCAGCAGCAATGCCCTGCCCGCAAACACTGCTCGGGCTCGGAGCAGTGTAAAATGAAATGGTAATTCATTTCATTATCATTTAATTTTTCACGTTTGCTGCAGTGGCAGTAGGGGGATGACGCTCCTCTGCACTAATCAGGGGGCCGCCTCTGACATCATTGCCTGTCCTAATAAGTGGACATAAGGGGGCAGAAGGTGTATGTGTCAAAGAATGGCTCAGCCTCACCTGACTAGCGAAAAATAGGGCTGGGTGTGTGGGTTTCTTATTTAGTGCTCCCACCTGGGGTGGGCAGTCAAAGAACTGCCTCAAGCATCTTCCAATAAACAGAAACTGCCAGTTGTATTGCATTGCAAAATGTATATAACACTTAGGGGGTCATTCTGACCCGGGCGGGCGGCGGACGCCGCCCGCCTGGCGGGAACCGCCAAATGGCCGCTCTGCGGTCAGAAGACCGCAGAGGCCATTCTGACTTTCCTGCCGGGCGCTGGCGGGCGCCCGCCAAGGGAGCGCCCGCCGGCCCAGCGGGAAAGGCCCTGCAACACAAAGGCCGGCTCCGAATGGAGCCGGTGGTGTTGCAGGGGTGCGATGGGTGCAGTTGCACCCGTCGCGATTTTCACTGTCTGCTAAGCAGACAGTGAAAATCATGCTGGGGCCCTGTTAGGGGGCCCCTGCACTGCCCATGCCAGTGGCATGGGCAGTGCAGGGGCCCCCAGGGGCCCCACGACACCCGTTCCCACCATCCTGTTCCTGGCGGTAAAAACCGCCAGAAACAGGATGGCGGGAAGGGGGTCGGAATCTCCATGGCGGCGCTGCAAGCAGCGCCGCCATGGAGATTCAGCCCAGCCAGGGGTAATCCGGCGGGAAACCGCCGGATCCCTTTTCTGACCGCGGCTTTACCGCCGCGGTCAGAATGGGCACTGAAGCACCGCCAGCCTGTTGGCGGTGCTTCCGTGTCCATCCACCCTGGCGGTCCATGACCGCCAGGGTTGGAATGAGGGCCTTAATGCCCCTATGTGAGATACTGATGCCCCGTGCCTTCATGCACAGCATAATATGCTGTGTATGGTGTAGGGGTGAGTGAAAAATTTTGCTCTGCTGGTGGAGTTCAAGGCGTTTTGCCCACTCCGCGCACTGCATGGAGCACAGAGTTCTGGTAAAACTCCACCAAATGCAGCGTGGCAGAGTTTTTTCCCACATGCGGTTCACCAATGTTGAGTTGGTGAGCACGAATGAGAATTTGCATCCCCTAGTGTGATTTTTAGGCATTAGAATGCCTCCCAGAGAGATTTCTCAATGCAGGCCATCGCGTTGCGAAATCTGCTGTCCGAGTACTAATTTTACTCAAGCGGCAGTAAAAAGCAAGGCTCTCTGGTGCACCGCATGGTGCAGTTTGTGGAACAAGTTCCCGGCACTACAAATCAGCGCAAGCAGCGCAATGTGCCCAAATTCCGCCTGCTCATGGAATACCATGATATCTCGCTGAGTTTTTAAGTAACTCCATGGAATTCTGCAGAGTGAAACTCCATGAGTTCCACCCAGGCCTATTATGGTGTTGTAGTTGGAAGGGTATTCTCTTTATTTTCTATCCTATGTAGGAATTGCTCCTAAGCTGTGCATGACAACCACCAAGGTGCAGTTATGGTGTTATGGGATGCAGCGCTTAGTACTGTGGTGGTCGATTTATGGTATTTCTTATATTTTAAACTCCACTTAGCTAGTTATTGTGCTAGGTTGTCCAACCTGAGATATTCTGTTTAAGAAGTTTATGGTTCTGAGCAAGCATGGTTGGAGAGAGCAATGGTATGGAGATCTGCTGGGATGGACTTTCTTACTGTCACCCAATGTCTGATTGTCATTGTGAGATGTAAAGAAGCCGTCATAGTATGGAACTAGTTGGGAGCTGCCGTGTGGACTAAGTGAGAGTCCTCCGATTGGCCAACAGTGCATGACAGATCTCTTCAGTTATTGCACCTCTGTTCAGTTGCTGATGGTTAGTTTATGGGCTGGTGCAGTACTGGGTGAAGACCAGGACCTTTAACACATAAGTTTCATGTGAACTTGGGGTCACTCTCCCCAAGTAAGAGGACTAACCAGTCTAAGGGATTTATTAGTCAACATGTATGAACTACAATTGGCTGCCGACTGCTAACATCTAACTGTCCTCTTTCTGCCATCACTTGTGCTATGTTGCCGCCAGGATCCAGGCAACTCATCCAATGATCAGTAACAGACCAGGTCACCAGAGTGGAACAGTGACCAGTGGCTCAAGCGGGACATAGTACCCGGTGAGGAGAATCTTCCTTGGTAGGCCTTCCCATGGCTAACAACCCTGAGGGCAGTGGCATAACAAACACCCCCGCGGTGCGTGGGTCGATCTCCAGGGGGCCCCCATTGCATAGCACCCTGGCCGTAGAGCTCCTGAGTGAGTCCAGAAGAGGTTCCCTACATGTTCTTTGCAGGGGGGGGCCTCACATTTCATTACGCCACTGCTTGGGGGTGTCAAGCCAACAGGCACTTTGGACTCTCTACCTCAAGTTTTCAGCTTCCAACACTGCTACTGCCACCAGAGCCTTCCAGCCCAAGCAGCCTTCACCTGGCCAGTCACACTCAGTCCAGGTGCACTGGCAGCCAGGCTCCACTCGAGCCATCAATCAAGCCAATGTCCTGCTACTAGGGGAAACAAACCACACCATCCACTTAACGGTTCAATCTACAACTACATCCTCAGGCACTGTGACGCTCTGGCACACAGCAAGATCTGTGCCTTGTTACCTGGTTTACACAAGTAGGAACCCACAGTAGCTGAAGTCAGGTCTGAACTCAGACATGCAAATATGCCTTGCCCTCACATCTACCATACTAACATCTCTATCACCGTCGCCAAACTAATACATAAATTCATTTAACTCCCATGTGACCTTAACAATTCAACCCACTTATACTGGCTGTAAAGTTCCAAACTCCCTCCTTATATCATGGTTTTTGGCCTCCTTAATCTCCATAAAGGACCTCTGTTTTATGAAAAATAATCTGATCACTTAAGGTTAATGTACCCATGTTTCATCCAAATTCCACTTTTCAGCTTAGAAAACCTACATTTTCTCTTCTCACCTGTTGCCTGGTCCTGTGAATTGCTGTGAACTCCTTTGTCTATGCCAAAACTCTTCTAGGCACCTCTGGGTCCAGGGTCATGATCTTGTCCAAAACCTTTTGAATTGTGACAAAACCTCATGCAAGTGTTTTATACCTATCATCTGAATTGGGTCACTTTCCCCAAGTACACAGACAGGCCTGCATTGGCAACAACACAGGGAGTGGTTCAGCCGATCTCAACTCTCTTCCAGCCCCCGTGAAGGCTACATCAGCTCTGGGTCATTGGATGACGAAGAGGCCACATTCCCAACCTTCCTTGAAACAGCTCCAATCCTGAATGAGCGTATGCCACAGTCTTTGCCCAATCACACTAAGAGCATGCATCTCTTAGCACTCTTCAAGTCCTTGCCACCACAATCCCACACTTCCCATTTGACCTTATTGTCAAGAGCATCCTAGCTGCTGTTTCTGGTCCCACCTTCTCACTTGAGGCCTCATTTACAAGGCTTTTGCCCACTGTTGTGTCATTTTTTTTAAAGCTACGGTGGTGCAAGCAGTGCTCTACACTGCTCCACAATTACAAACTGACGCATCGGGCCCTATGCGTCAGTTTGTAAAGCCTTGCGTCACATTCTACTTGTACCAGGTATAATGTATGCAAAGTAGGCATTCCCACTGGAAAAGCCATGCAGAACTGACACAGTGAAATTTTCAACATTTCACTGCGTCATTCTGTGACTTCACTGTGTCAGAATTTTACCGCCTGCTCAGAGCACGCATAAAACTGATGCAGGGCTTTTCTCATTGGGGACCTCCTAACATTGCTGGAGTAGCGTAATTTTTTTGATGCTACATCGCCTCCCCCCCGCCAGCAGCAGCTGCCAAACTTCCACACTACAAAGATAATAAACTGTGTTTATTATCTTTGTAGTGTAGAAAGGGCGGGGCCACGGGTCGTGACAAGCACAGAGGGGGGTGCTCAGCACTCCCCCTCAGTACGCATGTATGTTTGGCCGGCCGTCTCAGGCCGGCCAAACATACATGCCCACTAAGCTCTGTCTAACCCGGTAACGCATTGCCGGGTTGGAGAGAGCAGGCAGACTTTCCCAGTCTGCCTAGGAGCACCCTGGCTGGGCGCTCTGACCAATTCGAATGCTGCTGTCATGTTGCCAGCAGCATGACAGCAGCGTTCGGATTGGCCGCAGTGCAGGCTGGGAGCCTGTGCCTGAGGCAAAGGAAAGGAAAGAGGAGCTGCGTGGTGGTGATGGTGGCAGTGGGGCATTCAGGTAAGTTTTGTTTTGTTTTTAATTATTCATTTTTCTTCCCCCGCACACCGCCCCGCCATGCGCCTCGAGCCGCTACTGAGCAATGCATGAGTTTAGGGCTACAGATGCCTCCAAATTTCTGACGCATCTGTGAAAACATGCACCATAGAGCTCTGCATTGTAAATACAGCGCATCCAAGGCATCGTTAGGGGGTCATAGGGCAATGCAAGAAATCTGACTCATTAGAGCTGATGCATCAGATTCTTGTAAATGAGGCCCTTGGTTCCTTCAATGAAACCAAGACTTCTCTGCTCCTCTTATCTGTCTGGGTTTTCCACAGACTTGAGTTTTTCACCTTGAGATGCGCCCTCATGGCAGCCGAGCATCTCTTGTGGCCACAGCGATGGCTACTTTACTTTTCTAACTCCGGTCCTAGAATATATGGGAAAGTGCAACTTTCCCCCGAGTAGTCCAAGGGGCTGATTTACTGTTCTAATTCTAGTCTTGGTATATTGAGAAAAGTTAAAGAAATACCTTAATAGGGTCAAAACGGTTTAAATGGTGTAATTTAGCATTTCCAAGGGGTGCTGCCCAATGGGGATCGCAGAAGGAAAAAACAGGAAAACCGATTTGAGTTTTCTCACTCATGACCCTACCCCTCATCCTTTTTCATTATCCTTGGTCTTCCGTTGTGGCTCGCCTTTCTTTCTGGGAACTACGAATGTACCCAAAATCACCCAGCATCCTCTACCCTTCTTATCACTCCAACCCCCAAACCACTTCCCATGCAATTCACACTTTATTGAATACTTTATTTTACCATATTTTAAACTCGATGTTGCCATTTATTTCACATTTCACTTTATTTTTCACTTAAACGTACTTTATTGTAGACGTCACACTATTTATTTGACACTTCAATTTAACCTGTGGGCTTCTCAGCAATACAGCCGAACACTGAAAAACCACTGTGAGTGTAATCCTGTTTTGGGTGCCTGCCCTTTGCCCTTTAACCCTGACATACATGCCACCTCCACTACTACACAATCCCTACTCACTGGTGTCTGATTCACAAACCTATTTGTGCACCTAATGAATGCTAATGTACAGGTAAAGGAGCAACCACAAGACAAAGGGGGTGATTCTCACCCTGGCGGGCGGCGGAGGCCGCCCGCCAGAGTTCCCCCCTCCAAAATACCGCTCCGCGGTCGCAAGACCGCTGACGGTATTTTGGGTTTTGCACTGGGCTGGCGGGCGACCGCCAAAAGGCCGCCCGCCAGCCCAGTGCAAAACAGCCTTCCCACTAGGACGCCGGCTCAGAATTGAGCCGGCGGAGTGGGAAGGTGCGACGGGTGCAGTGGCACCCGTCGCGTATTTCAGTGTCTGCAAAGCAGACACTGAAATACAAAGTGTGGCCCTCTTACGGGGGCCCCTGCAGAGCCCATGCCATTGGCATGGGCAATGCAGGGGCCCCCAGGGGCCCCACGACACCCCATACCGCCATCCTGTTCCTGGCGGCAGAGCCGCCAGGAACAGGATGGCGGTATGGGGTGTCAAAATCCCCATGGCGGCGCAGCGAGCTGCGCCGCCATGGAGGATTCTACAGGGCAGCGGAAAACCGGCGGGAGACCGCCGGTTTTCCCTTTCTGACCGCGGCTGAACCGCCGCGGTCAGAATGCCCTGCGGGTCACCGCCTGCTTGTTGGCGGTGCTCGGGTCAGAATGACCCCCAAAGTCTTGATTTGTTCCCTTGATTTCTTTCACTCTGAAGTTCCAACTGTGCAGATGCATCTCTTGTGAGCAAACCTGTTCCGGATTTTCCCTCCCTGGATACACTCACCCACCTGGTCTCATCCAAGACAGTAGTAAAACACCTTTCAGGGTGGGAATGAGGGGAGGACATTCTCAGTACTGATGGGGGTGCAGGAGAAGGAGTTTTTTTTCTACAGGAAAAAAAGTTTTACACGTGGAGAAAAATTGTAATAGTAAAAGTTATATGGTTCAAAAGCATTTAGTGACACATTTCCACCTGCAGAAATAGACTGCCCTACATTTCTCTGTGCGTAAATGATGACCACTGTGAGATCCAGGAGTTTTACAGAGGTTCCTTGTGAATTCTATGATTGTCAGAAAAGAACGCAATCAGGGGCTTAGCAACCACTGTTGCAGAAGGTGCAGTGGCACCGGGGCCAAGAGCCCTGACGGGCCCATTTAACTAGGGGTGGGTGGAAGTCGCGGAGTTTCACTCTGTGGAATTCCGCAAAGTTACAGAAAAACTCTGAGAGATTCCACAGAATTCCTCCTAGAAGGGGAAATATAGCATCGGCAGTAGGAATACTACTGAACATCAGTGCGAACTGCACCATGCGTTGTGCAAAAGTGCATGGCCATTTGAGCTGATTTTGCTGCCGCTCAAGTAAAAAAATCTGCTCAACAGCAGCAACTCTACTCGAACGGCAGCCCTCTGATTACAACTGATCACAAATGCCGGCGACTGCCAGATTAGAAACGCGCGCTAGGGCTCACCAAATCTCGCTCGCACTCGCCAGCTAGCATATTTTGGAGTCTCGTGGGAGAAAAATTCTTCCACATGGAGCGTTTTTTTTCCATAACTCCGAGTTAAAGAGTAACGCAGTGTAGACAAAATGCGCCAATTCCGCAGGCAGAACTGAATATTTCGTCCACCGCTACATTTCACCCATATAATTGCTTTATCTAGTATCCCAACAGGGTCATTATCCT
Source organism: Pleurodeles waltl (assembly GCF_031143425.1). Lineage (NCBI taxonomy): Eukaryota > Metazoa > Chordata > Amphibia > Caudata > Salamandridae > Pleurodeles > Pleurodeles waltl. The sequence continues at coordinate 36,089,703 of NC_090448.1, forward strand.
TGCTACAACAGGCCTATCGCATACACGGAGGCTTATTTGCAAGCCCCTTGTGCCGCTGCTGCGTCACTTTTTCCCATATAAAAATTGACACACCAGCGGCACAAGGGGCTTGTTAATAAGCCTCTTGGGTCCATATTTATACTTTTTCACACAAAACTGCATTAGCACACTTTTGCATGAAAAAGTATAGCGCTGGCTAGTGCCATTCCAATACACCGGCCGGGCACTGCATTTATGGAATAGCACTAGTCGGCGCTAATACCTTGTTAGTGTCCTTGTAAGGGACGCTAATAGGGTGGGGGAGGCCTAGGGGAACCTGGAGCTTCTGCGCCAAATTATGGCGTTACACTGTTTAGAGGCAAAAAAATCCCTCTAAGCAGTGTAGCGCTATGTTCTGGCACAGAAACCCTATGGACATGGCTTCTGTCTTAGTAAAGACAGGAGCCATGCCCACCACCCAAAGGCCATGCCCAGGGGACATCTGTCCCCTGGGCATGACCATTAGGGCCAGCGCCAAGCAGGGGGCCCCAAGTCAGGGCCCCCGAGTATGAAAAAAAAAATGAATACTTACTGGGACTTACCTGGGATGGGTCCCCCATCGTGTGGTGCCCCTCTGTAGTGGGTAGGGGTGTCCCTGGGGCCAGGGAAGGGCACCTGTGGGCTCTTTCCATGGTCTCTGACCATGGAAAAAGGCCCACAGGTCCCCTAACGCCTGCCCTGACCCAGACGTTAAATAATGGCGCTAAGCAAGCTTAGCACCATTATTTAAGGCCCTTATCCCCCCCGAGCGTGATTTTAGCATGGGGGGATAAATATGGCACTAAGGCCATATCGTCCTTTTCCGGACGGGACTGCCTACCTTGCATCGCATTGACGCAAGTTAGGTGTTCACGTCCAGAAAATGGTGTTAACTCCATAACTTTAGCGCCAAAGTATAAATATGGAGTTAGGTTTGCGCTGAATTCGCGTAAAACAAAGTGACACTAATTCATCGCAAACCGAGCATAAATATAGGCCTCGGTACGGTACTGCACGCTAAGTGCACAAATGAACATTTCAAGCCATAAGAGTTGTGAGTCCCTCCCATCCCCATCACTAACCTAATTTAATAATATGAGATTGTGGGCCAAGGACTCACATCTCCAGCAGCAGGGTGACACTGTCTCCCAGGCTATAATCGCACAAGACGGCCTTACACAGTGGAGGCGCCCCGGGCTCTATGGGGGTTATTACAACTTTGGAGGAGGTGTTAATCCGTCCCAAAAGTTACGGTAAAGTGACGGATATACCACCAGCCGTATTACGAGTCCATTATATCCTATGGAACTCGTAATACGGCTGGTGGTATATCCGTCACTTTTGGGACGGATTAACACCTCCTCCAAAGTTGTAATAACCCCCTATGTGTTCCATAAAGTGCGGGTGGCGGCGCCCCGGGCTCTATGTGTTCCATAATGTACGGGCCATTAACTCGGAGCTGCCCGCCGGGTCAGGCGAGGATAATGTCAGAGTGCAACCAAGGGCATCCACGCCAGGCTTCAGGTCCGCACATCTCCGGCACTGCTTGGTGATGAGACCTGAAGCCAGCTGAAGTGTAACCGCTTCTGAAAACAGCTTTTCAAAAAGAAAAAAGAAATGCATGTTCTTTGTAAGCAAAGGATATTCCTTTTGCAATCCCTGAATCAGAAAACGAGTGAGAAATTCTGCGTTTGTGCTGTATTTTAAATTCTTTATATAGCGCTTTATGACGCATCAAAGCACATTACCGGACTGGCGCATGGTACGCCGGTGGGGAGTGCTGGGGTGCTCTGAGCCTTTGTGGGAAGTGTTTTGGTGTCGTGCATGAGTGACTGGAGCGCTGTCCGCCGTGTATAGGACGTAGCGTAAGTGAGAGACACGCGCCTATCGCGACTAGATGGCACCTATGGTCAGGGCCACTGAATTATGGAGCAGGAGAGGTGAAAATTATGTGGCAGGGTTGAGTAAATTATGCAGATTATGTGCCATAATGTGGCACTTTTTGCATTAGTTCACCATTTTTAGGGGCGAGCGCAAAGTGCTCCGTCCCTCTTCTGATCTCTCTTTAGGGGGATTTTAACCGCGCCCATGTTACGTCAGTCACTTTCATTGGTTCGTGGGCTTGCCTTTTAAAATCCGCTTGTTTTCATTTGTGAAAGACATGCATGTGTCATGCCTTTTCCGGTGTTTAGCCCTCCTCGAGACCACCGGTAAACTACTGTAAACATATGAGGCTCCATGTTTTCCATATGGTTTCTGAACTACTTTTTCTCTTTACTTCGCAGCGCGATCGCGCTCGTTTTTTTCCCATTTAATGTGGCAAGAAAAGTCTGCTTAGGAGTTTACAACGCTGACACATCTAACTCGATGTAATGCGAGACCCATTGCATTGCAAATGCTTGTTAACCTTGGTAACACTCTTGGGTCATTGGTTGCACCTCATTAGTACCAGTTCAGAACCCAAATATAGAAATAAGCAACAGAAAGGTGACCAGTCCAGCTTTGCAAAGGGCTTTGAAGCGCACATGTTGCTTTTAAAGTAACTTTTGAACCGTTTGAGCAAAAAACAAATTTTTTCATTAAAATCTGCAGATTATGTGGCAGATGCTGGATTATGTGGCAAATGTGACAAATCTATAATTATGGGAAAATGGCCACGGCTGCACAATCACATTCTATGAGTGGCCCTGCCTATGGTGTACTCTGCGGGTCCCTGGTGTGTCTTGTGGCTGTCACTTGATTCTCATCACCAGGCCTTGTAGACACAGGTGCAAGTGACCGGAGGCAGGCTGGTGCATCTCTTGAAATATTTATTACTGTATAGCTCAGCACAGAAGTAGGATAACCAATCAAAGGCTCGCCAGGAGCTTGGTGTTATCAACCCAGTCCCTGGGGTACCTCTCCTGGTTCCAAGTGACCTACAGAATCCTGGGGTCCAGGTGACATCACACTCAGCACCATGTGTTTATGGAGATTACAAGTATTTATCAAGCCACTTCCTTCGCTGATTGCAGCAAATCCGGCACCTTCTGGGTATCTTTGAGTCTGGAGGAGAGACTTAGGGCAGAGAGAGGGTGGAGGGATGATACAGACCAACCTACATGGTCTCTTTGCAGCCATCCCATGTTATGAAAGTCCATTTGTGATGATGGGAAGGAGTCAGGTTGGAACCTGCAGGGATGGACCATATAGGAGTTTCCCAGGATGCATCTGTACGCCGCAGATTGCTCCTTCCTGGGGTCACCTCTTCTTTTTCTGGTATTGAGTGGCATGCTTTAGATGGATGGAGGGTTTCCCCTGGCACTTGAGGCCTCTTGAGGTAGTAATCAGCTGGATTGATAAAGAGCATGGCTGTCACACAACCTGACCTTGGTTACTGTCGGCTATGGAATGGTCCAATTGGGATTATCCATGTGACATTTGGGCATCACTTTTCCAACCTGTGCTGTTTCCAACCGGCTGTGAAATACACCCTTGTGTCAATTTTTGGCACAAAGACACACTCAAACAAAAGAACCGTGAACAAAGGCTGTTCAAATTCTGTTATTCCTGTGGTTTTGCTGTAGATTTTTACTGCAAATCTGCTTTTGCTGTAAACTGTTACCAGGATTGGTGTGTAATTAAGCAAAGTCACATACTAGCATAATGTTGGCAGTTTAGTGTAACAAACTTAATGTGACATTCCCAAAATTACACAAATGACGCCAGCGTAATTTACATTTTGCTCAGGCCTACATTTGGGCACGCTTCATCGGGGTGTTATGTTCTAATCATGAATGATATTCAGTTTAGAAGTTAAGGGTCTAGTTGCGCTGTGCCATTATCTTGGAAATAGCCAGGTTTCCATGAACGTAATTTAGTGGTCACCAGTAGTTGCAGCTGCAACCCCTGAATCCCCCCTCAATATTAGTGGCAAAAACAGTCCCAAAAACAGAAGGGAAGCAGTCCCCTGATGAGCACTCTTTACTTTCTGCAGCTCAAACTTTGAATCATTTCTGTAAAATGAGTAAATTCAGTAGAGCAAGGAGGACTCCCCTGTATCAGTAAAACAGTGCAATAAAAACACACATTGTTAAACCACTTATCAACTTTCCTTATTGTGCAAACATGAAATATCTGTTGGTGAACATTCACCCCTGTGCTCAGCCAGGGTGATGGTTCCTTTCAAGTGATCATAAATCAGAATGTGTTAACAATGATAAGGTAACTGTAAGGTAATAATGTCATAGTCAATATGCCTTCCCCATACTTAATAAAGGCGGATATACCAGCTTCTGCTTCTGTCATCTTTAAATGGTTTTCGTATTAAGTATCAATACATGTTTTCCCTGTTCTGTATCAACACATTTTCCATTTTTGGGAGCACTGTGGGACCTATTGTATCATGACCATTTATGGCAGGTGTGATATTGGTTCCTTCTTTTGTTCTATGTTTGGCATCGCTAGATCTTCACTTCAAATGTAAAGAAATGTGCAGTGTTTCCCTTCTTGCATATCATGTCAGCATCCTACCTAACATAAATGTGGCATCTAAAATGGATTTTTTTGTCTGTTCGTAACTTCTATGTTGTTATAATATTTGTGCATTTGTTACAGGGTTGTTAAAGTCAGGGTCAAAGGTCATATGATGTCACTTCCTATGAGGTCAAAGGATGTGTGAGGTTACTTTCGCTGCCCCCTGGCCTTTCGGTGAATCGATGTCCATGCAGGTTTCCACTTCTTACTGTAATTGTAGGTGATCTAATATACATATATATATATATATATATATATATATACACACACACACACACACGCATATATATTGTATTTTAGCTGGTAAAGAGTTACACAGTTTGCCCCTTGTACTGAGAACACTGTGCCACTGAGAGTCTTTTATCGATGGGATGGGAGGATGAGCCAGTTGCTAACCTGGGGCATGGTGTCCTGTTCTATGAGTATTTTTGGAAGTTTAGTCATAGGCATGACAGGTGTTTCCCTTGAATGGCTCTGTAGATGATGCAGGGTGCACTGTAAACACAGCATCCGGCTATCGGCTACCAGTGCAGTACCCGAAGTACTGGCATCAGGTGTTCCCTTCAGTGCATTACTACTCTAGCTGCAGTGGTCTTGGCCCTTTGCAGTAGTTGCAGAAGGACGCACAAAGTAAAATTCATTTGTGTTTTCTGTAGGTTTGGGTGGTACCATTAGTAAGGGAGGATACGCCTTAACATCTGCATTTTGTAGAATTTGCTGGTAGTAATTTTGTTGACATGAGGGGTTAAAGATAGGTTTGAGTCCAGGGTCACTCGGAGTTTCTTAATTCACACGATGTTTCTTGTGGCGCCCACAGCAACATCACAAAATAAAATGATGGAAGGAGAGTTGAAACTTTTCAAACACTCACCCCAGTCACAGAGCTGGATTTAATCCATTGTTATTTTGCTCACCACAGCATCCCAGCCATATGCAAATCAGTCTTGACCCTGCTCCCCATGGGAACAGTCCAGCTTGTGGTGCCTCCAGTTCTTTGGGTTATATCTCGGATGCTTTAGTCGTTCATTTTTCCATGATCTCAGTTTCGCATGCTCATCATTCATTGACCATTGCATCACTGGCACTCAGTTAATCTAGATACATCTGTGCCCTTATGGTCTTCTAGTTTATAACAATCTTTTTAGTCTAGTTTTTAAATAATTTGTGTGTCATTGACATATCAATGCCAAGTGAGGTTGAATGATCTGATCAGTTCCACTAAGGGGGTGAATTAGAGATTGAACAAGACCGGAGAAGCAGTGGCGTAGCGTGGGTTGTCAGCACCCGGGGCAAGGCAAGTAATTTGCGCCCCCTAACCCGGGGCAAGGCAAGTAATTTGCGCCCCCTAACCTGTGGATTTAGTCTCTTCCAAGATGTTGCGCCCGGTGCGGCCGGCCCCCCCTGCACTCCCCACGCTACGCCACTGCGGAGAAGTAATTGAGCCTTGTGCAACGCCACAATGTGGGTCATGAGGAGCTGAGTTGAATGGTGGCCTTGTTGTCAGGTTTTGCTTGTCATCTGAGTAGGAGGTGCACAAGCTTTTCTGGTCTCAGTATCAATGACTGGTGATGGACGTTGTCCAAGGCTGCTGATCAGTTCAGAAGTAGTCTTGCTGTCACTGCATTTTCCCTACTGTTAGCTTCAGGTTGCCCCAGATGGATATCAGTGTTGGCACCTGCCTTGGCTGAACCAGCTGGGTGCTCTGAGCAAATGTTGTGCTCATTAAAGGTAGCCATGCAGGTAAAAGGCACTCTTTCTATTCATTTTCCTAGGACTGGTGGATTGAAGTTTGGTCTGTAGTTGGCAGGATTGAATGAGCCGAGATTCTTTTCTTGATGAATGAATGAATGAATGAAAGGGGATTTATAAAGCGCAACTGTTGCCCTAAGGCGTCCAAGCGCTGAGTAGAAAAAAACGGTTCACTGAGGGAGTCAATGGGGAATTAGCTCCTGAACAGGAAAGTTTTTAATTCCTTGCGGAAGGAAGGGAGGATGGGATTGGATCTAAGGGATAGGGGAAGTGAATTCCATAATTTGGCGGCGTTGAGGGTGAATGCCCTGCCTCCTGCTCTTGACCTCTTAATTCTAGGTACGGTGGCTAGAAATGCGTTGGATGAGCGCAGCATTTTCCCGGGGAGATAGGGAGTGAGAAGAGAATGATTGATCTCTGGGTTTGCTCTGTGAAATGCTTGATGGGATATGCATAGGGCTTTGTATTTTATTCTATCCCTCACCGGGAGCCAATGGAGTGATCGAATTCCCGTTTTGGCAGATTCTCTTCTCGGTATCTTAAGTAGCGTACGTGCAGCACAGTTTTGGATTTGCTGTAGTTTGTGCAGCACAAATTCAGGGGATCCCAGATAGAGAGCGTTGTTGAAGTCTATCCGGGACTGGATGAGGCCCTGAATAACCACCTGTTGGGCTTCGAAAGGTAGGAGAGGCAAAATTTTCTTCAGCATCCGGATGATGCCGAAACAAGTTGCTGAAGTTTTGGTGGCCTGGGTGTTCAGAGTGAGTGAGTTGTCAAGCCACACTCCCAGGCTTTTAATATTCTCCTTCGGAGTAGGTGGTGGGCCTAAACTAGGGGGCCATAGCCGGTCGAAGTCAGTGAGGGTGGAGGGGCCGAGGAGCATGACCTCGGTTTTATCCCCGTTTAATTTTAATGAGGATGCTGTCATCCATTTCCTCACCTCTTCCATGCAGGCCGCCAGATTGTCCCGAGGGGACCCGCTGTTCTTCTGTGCCAGGGAGACCACCAGCTGGGTGTCGTCCGCATAAGAAATGATTTTAATACCATATTGGCGGACAACCCCGGCCAGCGGTCTCATGTACACATTGAACAGCGTGGGGCTTAGGGAGGAGCCCTGGGGCACCCCACAATCCAGGGATCTACTAGTGGAGCAGGAGTCGCCATCGAAGACCTGAAAAGTCCTTCCGCTCAAAAAGGAGCTCAGCCAGTCAAGGGCGGCCCCGGCGAGTCCCAGATGAGATAGCCGGCAAAGAAGAGTTTTGTGGCAGACAGTGTCGAACGCGGCGCTTAAGTCCAGGAGGACCACTGCCACTGATCCCCCCTGATCCAGGATCCTCCTGGATTCCTCCGCCACGGCTAGGAGGGCTGTTTCTGTGCCGTGTTTGGGACGGAATCCGGTCTGGGTGGAATCCAGAAGCTGGTTCTCTTCAAGGAATTTAGTGAGGTGAATGTTAATATGTTTCTCCAAAATTTTGGCTATCCAGGGTAGCAGGGAGATGGGACGATAGTTATTTGGGTCATTCGGGTTGAGGGTAGGTTTTTTGAGTAGTGCTCTCACCATCGCATGTTTCCAGGTTGGGGGCACTACGCCCTTTAATATAGAGCCGTTGAGGAATTCCAAGATAGTGGGGAAAATGACTTGGCTAACCATGTTCATCATACGGGGGGGGTACAGGGTCACGGGGGGAGCCAGACTTTATTTGTGAGGCCAGGAATTGAAGTGAGTCTGAGTCCATTAGTGGGAATTTGTTTAGCATTGCTTGTGCGGGGGATTCATTCAGCGTAGGAGAACAAGGTTCAGTGGCTATGGGTTCAGGTACAGGGGTTGAGAATGACGAATAGATTTTATTTATTTTTTGGTAAAAAAATTCAGCTAACTTGTTGCATCTATCTGTGGGGTTTTCGGCTGGAGCGGCCGGAGCGGAGATCTTGGAAAGGCTCTTAACTATTTGATAGATTTCTTTTGGTTTGAACTTGGCGGACATAATCTTCTCTCTAAAGTAGATGGATTGGGCTATATTGATTTCCAGTTTATAGGTCCTAATGGCTTCTCTATACCTGATTTTATCGACGGGGTCGTATCCCATGCGCCATTTTCTTTCAGATTGTCTACACTGCTGTTTTTTCTTCCTAAGCTTGTCTGAATACCACGGAGCGGTTGCTCGTGCTCTTTTTAGAATGGTTCTCCTCATGGGGAGAATGGAATCGATGGAGTCCTCGATCCATTTGTGGACTTTGCTATTGTCAAGTATGGGGTCTTGGGATAGAGACGGCTTTGTGTCAGATAATAGATTTGACCATTGTACCAGTGGAAGCTTAGACCATTTCCTCATTTTACGTGGTGTAGGAATGGGAGGAGTGAATTTGTGGATCTTCCAGTCAAGGGGGATAAGAAAGTGGTCGGTCCAGGGAAGATGTTTGATGGTGCCGACCGAAAGGTTGGGGCAATTAGTGAAGACAGGGTCAAGCAGGTGGCCCTTGTCGTGGGTAGGAGACTGGATTAGTTGCTCCAGTTGAATCGCAGCCAGGCTTCCGACTAGCTCCCTAGTGGTGCCATCATTGATATTATCAAAGTGCATGTTAAAATCTCCAAGAATCGTAAAGTTGGAGGATGACATTACGTATTCTGCTGCTAGCGGAGGGAGTAGGGAGTGAAAGTCGTAAAGTGAGCCTGGGGGACGATACACGAGGACTCCTGTTAGACTGTCATTGGGGGTAAATTTCAGGCAGAAAGCCATGCTTTCGCAGTCCTGAAGTGGGTCTGGGGTACAGTAACAATGATACTGGGATTTATGAATAATTGCAATACCTCCTCCCTTACCTTGCGTGCGATCTCTGCGTGAGATCTTGTAGCCAGAGGGTAGTGCTTGGATCACGTCGGGGGTCACAATCCAGAGTCAGCCAAGTCTCTGTCAGAAAGATGGCATCAGGTGCCCGGTCTTCTATTAATAGGGAGATATCTGCAGTATGTTTTGGCAGAGATCTACAGTTTAAAAGTAATAAGGAATAATTTTGCTGGTCCGATGTCTGCTGAGTGCTGTTTAGTCTGGTATTGCAGGATTGGCAGATGGATGGAAGGCTTAGGGGGTGGTAGCGGTGGAGGCAGCGAGCTTCCCTGGGAGGATTATGTTTGAGAAGGTCAGCTGGGTTATATTGAATCATGGGGCGAGGGACAGGGGGGGTGGCCCCTGTCCCCGTCCGGCCGCGGACGGGCGCAGACGGGCTTGCCTTTAGCGCGCCTTCGGCGCGCCCGCAGCGCGCGTCCGCTGCGTGTCCGGGGGTGGCACATGATTTTATAGGGAGGGGGGGGCGTGGCCTCCCGGGTGTGGGCGTGGCCAGAGTCGAGTGGCGAAAAGGCGCCAAGAGATTTCAGACCTGTGTCAGCCCTTAGCTCGACTGCGCGGGGAATCCCAAAAACAGGAAGGGCTGGGGAGTGCTCAGGGGGAAGTGCTTGTCAGATAAAAACACACAAATCAATACAATTCTGTTTTTTAAAAAAAGCGAGCGTGCTCCCGGCTATTCGCCTCAGGAGTTAGTATCTTCTACTGCGGTCTCTGGCTTCAGCACGCCTTATGTAGAGGATTCAGTGGGCGTGGCCTCCCGGGTGTGGGCGTGGCCAGAGTTGAGTGGCGAAAAGGCGCCAAGAGATTTCAGACCCGCGTCAGCCCTTAGCTCGACTGCGCGGGGAATCCCAAAAACAGGAAGGGCTGGGGAGTGCTCAGGGGGAAGTGCTTGTCAGATAAAAACACACAAATCAATACAATTCTGTTTTTTAAAAAAAGCGAGCGTGCTCCCGGCTATTCGCCTCAGGAGTTAGTATCTTCTACTGCGGGCTCTGGCTTCAGCACGCCTTATGTAGAGGATTCAGTGGGCGTGGCCTCCCGGGTGTGGGCGTGGCCAGAGTTGAGTGGCGAAAAGGCGCCAAGAGATTTCAGACCCGCGTCAGCCCTTAGCTCGACTGCGCGGGGAATCCCAAAAACAGGAAGGGCTGGGGAGTGCTCAGGGGGAAGTGCTTGTCAGATAAAAACACACAAATCAATACAATTCTGTTTTTAAAAAAAAGCGAGCGTGCTCCCGGCTATTCGCCTCAGGAGTTAGTATCTTCTGATCAGAAGGTATAACGAAGGAGGTCTAGGGTTCAGTGGAAAGGATCTTTATTTAAGGACTTGTTCATGATATTCCTTATCATGGAATTAGCACATGTATTTAGGAGAATGCATTTGAAAACGTCACACAAAAATTTACCTTGAGTTTTGACACTGTGATGCCTCCTGCCAGCACCCAGGGTGAAAGGCGGGTCGCAGAGCACAATTGCACCTATAACTGAAACAACACAAGGAAAATCAAAATCTAGCCTTTTGTTCTTCTGGTCTGTTTTTCTAAAACAAACAGTGATAAGCAGAAAGGAGATATTTATAGCAACATGGCTATTTTGTGCACACTAAAGGTCGCTACTGAAAGATAGAGCCTCATTGCATTTTTCCAAACATTCTGGGTCTCAGGCCTTTTTAAATCTGGTTTACAATAAATTGATTCTACTGTCAGGGTTAAAAAATGGATGAGAATGATGAAAGTATAAGATACACAGCAGGTAGAGAAATACTTTGGCCTCTTAAAGCATAAAGCTCATGCAAAATACTAGCAACGAGCAGAGGGTGAACAGTGGAAGAGGGGAGGCAGGAAGGAAGGGTAGGTAACCCTTTCACATTTAAAAGTATAACCTTGGAGTCAGTCAGTAACACATATGATTTACCATAATGGGCCTTGCAGTCAGTCAATAACACATATCATTTAGCACTATGGGGGTGATTCTCACCCTGGCGGGCGGCGGAGGCCGCCCGCCAGAGTTCCCCCCTCCAAAATACCACTCCGCGGTCGCAAGACCGCTGAGGGTATTTTGGGTTTTGCACTGGGCTGGCGGGCGACCGCCAAAAGGCCGCCCGCCAGCCCAGTGCAAAACAGCCTTCCCACTAGGACGCCAGCTCAGAATTGAGCCGGCGGAGTGGGAAGGTGCGACGGGTGCAGTGGCACCCGTCGCGTATTTCAGTGTCTGCAAAGCAGACACTGAAATACAAAGTGGGGCCCTCTTACGGGGGCCCCTGCAGTGCCCATGCCATTGGCGTGGCCCCACGACACCCCATACCGCCATCCTGTTCCTGGCGGCTGGATGGCGGTATGGGGTGTCAGAATCCCCATGGCGGCGCAGCGAGCTGCGCCGCCATGGAGGATTCTACAGGGCAGCGGAAAACCGGCGGGAGACCGCCGGTTTTCCCTTTCTGACCGCGGCTGAACCACCGCGGTCAGAATGCCCTGCGGGGCACCGCCAGCTTGTTGGCGGTGCTCCCGCCAACCCTGGCCCCGGCGGTCCATGACCGCCAGGGTCAGAATGACCCCCTATGTATCTTGGAGTTAGTCCCATTTCTCCTTATGCCCTGTGCACCGGTTGCTGGCAACATATAAGCCAGGGCCACAGGAATTAGGCAATTGTCAAGCTGTAGCGATTTTCGCATAAATATAGATTTGCCCCATTTGCCACGCACTCCATCATCTGATGCATATTTTAACCCCCAAAAATGTTTCTAGCTCAAATGGTTCAAAGGTTACTTAAAACGCAGCAACACATGTTGCAGCAAAGTGCAAGGCCCTTTGTAAAGGTTGTCTGGTCACCTTTCTGTCCTTTATTGCTATGTTTGGGTGTTAAACTGGTACTAATGAGGTGCAACCAATGCCCAAACAGAGTTAACAAGTGTAAAAATGATAAAATAACGAAGTACCATTATCACAAACTGTGCCGCATTATGCTGCATATTTTGTCTTTTCTTGCTGCATAATTTAGTCAACCCTGCTGCATAATTTGTCCCTCTCCTGCCACTTAATTCCAGTGGCCCTGATATAACCATCCGACTGGTATTGCAACTGAGTGCCACAGATACTGAAAGCAGGCATGAAACTCACTAGCATTAAAAGTCAATGCCACAGACACTGACAGCAGGTGTGAACCCCACAGGCTTTAAACCTGGGGGCCACAGGGGCAGACAGCAGGTCTGAAAACCACTGGCATTAAAGCTGAAAGCCCCTGCTGTGGCTGCCACCACGGGGTGGATGTTTTGTTCTCAAGGCACAGGAAACTGGAAAAAACCTTCCCTCGTCAAGTCCTGGCCAGATCACAACTTTGGCTGTTCCAGCTGTCATTGTACATTGTGTGGATTTCTTGGCTGGAGTAGGTCTTACAAAATCCAATTACAGCATAGTATGCCCTTCAGGGGGAAAATATCCTTTCAAGAGAATTTCTTGCAGAATTACTAAGCGGCCCATTGTGTTTCATTTCCATGATCATTAGGTTTCCTTATTAGATGTGTAGATCTAACTCCAACCTGGTCCTTTTCTCCTTGTGCTTTAATGAAAACTGATGAGTGGTTAACAAAGAGGAATGAATGGTTATGGAAAAAGGAATGCTGATCACAGAGATTACATTTGTCAAGGTGAGGTGACCGCAGAGGGTACACAGCCTTGGTCCCACCCCTGCTCATTGACCTGTAAGGGTCAGGTAAGATTATGGACATCAATGTGTTGTGAACACTTCCTGCCAGAATCTTTTCCAACAAGGCTAGGGTATTGGCTGAGTTCCATCGACTATACCTCGTGAGTTCAAGGTGGCGTAGAAGTGGGGACGTGAAGCGGAAAGCAGATGAACAACAAAGATGGCTGCCACAGTGATCCTTTATCTGTAGATTTGTCAAGGTCACCTGCAGCATATTTGTGGCGGCAGAACACCTATAGAAATAGCAGTAAGTGGCAGAGGACCAAAGATACAAGCAGTATCTGGAAAATACTTCCCCTGAGCCCACGGAGCGTTTAAGTAGTTAGCCCTGAGTTATTATAGCAGGACTATGGCACGGGTTCTATGTCTCATTTTTACACAATGATTAGTTTGAGCTGTAGTTGCGACGATGCACTTGTCTTTATTGTCCTGACAAAGGCCCTTGACTGTATGGTTTTTATGGGCAGAAACATGTTGACTTTTAAAGACATAGGGGCTGATTTAATAGCCCCTAGTGCCACCGGAGCGTCACTTTTCACGACGCTCTGGTGGCGCTAACCACTCCTCCATATTTACAAGGAGGTGTGACGCCACTTTTTGTGGCATTACGCCTCCTTGTAAATATGGGCCCCTCCACACAGTTTTCTGCGTCAGAGGGGCGTGCAATGGTTGTTGATGTCGGCATTCCACCGTAACACCAATTGTTTTTGACACTGCCCCAGATTTATGAGAAATCGTAAACCTGTGGGTGGCGTTAGCCTGGCAAAACAAGGAGGAATGCATTTATTCCTCCTCGTTTTTTGCTTTTTCTATGTGTGCTGCTTTCTGCAGCACACATAGAAGAAGCAAAATGACAACGGTGATTGTTTATGTGCAGGATGGTCTCCCTTCCTGCGCATAAACCATCTCTCCCCTCAACGCAGACACCCTTGCACTTGGTGCAAGGATGCCTGCATTGGCACAGGCAGCTTAATTCGGTGCCGGCACAGGGGGAAACGCAGGGGTGCGCCATATTTCTGTAAATACAGTGAATCCCTGTGTTTAAAAAAGTGGCGCAACGCAGCGCTGCTGTTTTTGGTGCAGCACCGCCCTCACCACTTTGCCATAAATCCGGGCCGTTGTATGGTTTAAATATCCCCCTTATGTCTCTTATGTCCTTTTAATCTAAAGACAGGCAGATTAGACTGAAGCACACTGGATAAATCTTCCATTGCACAGTCTTACTCTAATTGGTCCCTTGGGTGAACCATGGCCTTTTTCACTTACAGTAGCTTGCTTACTACTGGCTACCTGTCTAAATCACGTGGTCCAGTAGTTAGAAGCTCACTGTATGTCCACAGCTAGGAGTGGACTGGATGATGAAGCATGCTACAAGATGTGGGTGAGAGTCAGCATCCTTATTATAAAAAGTGGCTCTTTTAATGAGGTGGTGTTCACTTTCCCAGGCAGAGATAGGTATGTAGAAAATACAAAAGGTTCAAAAGAATCAGTGAAAGATTATCAAGGTGGGTACTTTAGATGTAAGACTAAACTTGGGGCCACATGTATGAACACATTTTCCCAAAGACACAGAATGGGTAAAACCCTTTGATACATCTGGCCCTTGGTTACTAAATTCCTTTCACTTCCCCTCGGTTGGAACGCCCACCGCAGCATGCAGCCTGTTGGCCTGCACATGCTCCTCTGCACTCCTCTGACACCAATGCATGGTTCACTGCCAGACTGCAGGCAGTGGATGAAGATCTGCAGGAGAGTCTGGTCGAAGAACGTGAGCTGGTCCAGGGATCCACTGTGTCTGTGCTGCTGGGCGTGAACCAAGCTCTACAAGATCAAGGACGTGACCAATGGGAAGACAGTGAGAGAGAGCCGATGCTGTCCATGAGGTGTGCCGTCATCCACCTAACCTCCTCACTTCTGACCATCAGATGGGAGAGACCTTCACCAGCACCTGTGAATGTTCTTGAGATACCAGGGAGTTCTTCTGTAAGAGGACCATTACCCCTTCCTCAACCAGGCCATCATCATCCTTGCTGCCACCTGAGTCAGCTCCACTAGGACAACTCTCACCACATCTGACTCTGAAGAGCTTGTTCAGCTTTCCTTTCTCCAAACAGTAAGCATGGGAGTCTTTGTGATGTACAACAAGACAATGTGAATCTTCTATGGTGAGGATGCTCTGTCTATCCATGATTTGGTGGTTTGTAGAAGGTCACCATTGAATCCAGGAATATCACAAAGTCATGGTTGGCAGTCTGTCAGTGCCCCTTTGACTGCTTTCTTTGACTAGAGAAAAATGAAGGCTAGAAGACCCATTCTAAGTAGGGCGGGCCTTCCGACTTTCGAAGACCAGTGATCCTGTGGTGAATGGGTCACCAATGTACTCTAGAAGAGAAACAATGGTTTGCGCAAGACGCTTTTCAAACCATATAAATGGTAATCTCCTTTTTTTTCAATAAAACATTTTAAATCATGATTTTTTATGCTAAAGGTGGCTGTACTCTTGATAGCAAAGAAGTGCATGCAATCTTAAAACTACCAATTACTGAGCAGGGAGATTACCTGTTGAGTGCAGGGTGGGATTAGCATCCTTCAGGGACAACAAGGAAAAGTCCTATTACCCACCAAAGAGAGCACAGATGTGTATGGGGGGGTTGCCCTGTGACAGAGACTGTAAATGAATGTTCACAGCTACTCACAGCATCATTTTAGGAGAGGGGGCGGGTGGGTCACTACCTCCAAACTGCTGTGGTGGCACACGCCCCCTATCTGATGACCCTCAGGCAGTCCTCCTGCTATATTTACACGTCCCCAATTGTCCTGTAGGAGAGTGTGTAATGAATCTGCTTCTCTCAACATTGCAGAAGCAGTTTCGTCAATAATGTAATGAGGGGCTTGGGGTGTTGCTATGGGGGTCCGCTTGGCATTATTTTTGTTTTGAAGGATTTCTAAAACGGGGGATTGCTTTTTGAAGAAGCAAACACTAATGGTGATGATCAGCAGGCTGCACGTCTGGGCCCATTGCTTAATTTGTACTATATATATATATATATGTGTGTGTGTGTGTGTGTGTATATGTGTATATATATGTGTATATATATATATATATATATATAAAAAAAAACACTCTGCTTATTTAAAAATACAATGACAGCGCCACAGTGTGGTGGACTTCCATAAATCTGCCAGTGTTAATAAATAAATGCCGGTGCCGAGAACTAGCAAACACCGGCACAAATTAAGTACTTCGGCCACTTAATATTTTTCGCGGTCAGTAGTGCCTAGCGTAAACAGGACAGGCCATCCAATGTTCCTAAGCTGGCAGCTCAGTGAAGATGGACACGTTTTATAGGTTTATGTGGCAGAACCAACTGAGGAGCCGCAGTTGGACTCCTAGTGATTTTCCTACCTCTGAATAAAGCGCAGGAGCCACAGGTTTGGTGGAGTGGGAGTTCTACCTCTTTACTCTAAATGAGGAATTTGCCATGCTTTCTTTGAAAGGGCCCGCAATCAACAGTAAGCCCCACTTTTATTGGGGAAGGCATTTGATGATTTGGGTTCTAGAGCTGATGGCGCACACAGTAGGTGAGCACCACGTCATGTAAGTCGCGCCTGCCAGGAAATGCCGGTACACACATCTTTATAGTGAGACGATCACTGTGTGCTGGTGTACCTACTAGCCATTGTAGGGGACCTGAGATACCCCGTGAGGGTCGCTGGAGAGTGTAAGCGCCAGCAGGGATGAGATGTGTGTACAGTTGATTTGTACCCAAGAGACCCCTGCCATCTTTCTAAACACACCAGGCTCTGGCTATGTGCCACAGATCCCTTCCAGTGGAGGTGTGGAGGGAGTTACAGGGAAGTGTGTGTATGTTTGTGTGTACGGGTGTGTAAACATGTGTACATGTGTGTGTGCACATGCTTGTGTGTGTGTGTGTTTTGTGCATTTCTCACTTCACCAGAGGCTACTCCATAATAGGATTATGGCCCTCACCCCTAAAGGGCTGAGTGAAAGTGTGACCGAAGACCAGGTCTTATTTTTGTGCACAGCTGCAAGTCTATGCTTCTCCTTGACCATGAGGGAGTGCCACCACGGCTCGTGTGCCCAGGTGGAGGAGGGCATCACTGCCTCCTTTGATGATGACCGGTGTGTCCACAGTGCGCATGGCCAAAGTCTGTTGTGAGATCTTCGCAGTGACTGATTGGCTGTGTTCCTGACAGAGAGTGACTGAACATGGTAAAGAGAGAATGTTTCAGCACAAGGTGGAGCATCGCTGCCTCGGGTCTTGCAGTCTTCTGGGGGATGAGCCACTCTGCAAAGGCCCAAAGGGCATGAACCCCAACAAGGGATGACACAGACTCTCATGAACCAGGGCTGGATGGGCCACCACTAGAGTGACACGATCTCGAGGTGGGCAGCGTTCTGTGGATATTGTGGTTCCAAGCACAGGCTAGTGATGAAGACAAGTCATCATGAACCTAGAACTACTGGACCACCACAATGAAGTTTGGGAGAGACACTAGGCAAGTCATCACCTACCCAAGAGTGTTCCTCAGACCTTGCACTCCACCATCCATGTAGCCACAATTTTCCCACAGGGATCAAAGGCATCTCCATTGTTTTCAGTGGACCCCTGAGGGACACAGGAGGGGTGGCCCCTCAGACCTGCCCGCATAACTTTGTTGCACTGATTAATTGTTGGAGCCCTAAGGGCAGGTTGGAGAACCCTCTCACTCCAACTATGTGAGGCGAAAGAGCATCATAGGGTGAGAAGAAGTGGTGAAGCAAGGAAGATTGACATTAGATATAAAATCTCTCCTGAATGTCTAATGCAGCACGTTGAGGTTATGCTTTAAGAGACCCGACTATCCAACTCTACCTGGTCTTTACGGAGAGGTATGTAGTCGGTGAGACAGGATGTTGAGTACGGGCCTGAATTCTCCAAGGTTCTTAAGGTTCCTGGTCCCAGATAATCAGTTTGGGGCACATATAGGCAGTGATATGTTGTTAAGAAGTCCTGTTTAGGACTATTTTAAACAACGCTCATTAGTATATTCCCGTGGAGCGAGTCAGGATGCACAGACGCAGACTGTTAGTGCCCACATCACTCCACCCACACATAAGTACCATTCAAGAGTGGGTGGCACACAAGGGAGGTTCAGAGCCATGCACCAGGGAAGAAAGGATCCCCCTGTGTGAATCCACACACAGAGGGTCATATAATGTGATGCATAGGAGGCAAGATTTCTTCTGTAATATCTACCAATGAGCAGAGGCAGTGTTTGCTCCTCTTAGATAGAGGTATAGATTGGACCCGTACCTTTTAAATAGATGTAGATGTAAAGCCCCCCCCCTCTGTTAAATTACACTAGACCTGCTTCCAAATACACATACAAAAGGAACATCCTTAATCCGAACCTGGCCTTCTTTCAATATAAATATATAGAGACAGGAAAACAGCTGTCAACAGAGATGGGATAAGGGGTTTCACTGCCACCCATCATTTTACCAACAAGGTGATCAGTAAATGTTCAACAGCACGTTGCCTTAGAATTGCTGAGCGGACACTCTCAGCGGTAGGCTGAAAGCCATTAGGTTAGCCCATCTGTAGACCGGCTGCCTTGGCCGCAACTGTTCTGTGGCCTTGCAGCACTTCCTATGAGCTTACCAACAGTTCAAACATTGACTTTTAAAATGCACATGTCAGACAATTTCCGAGCCGGCATTCTCGCAGGTAGACCGACGGCCACCACGTTAACCTTTCAGTAAGTCAAGGTTGTGTTTCCCGGCCTTGGCACTGACTGTCGTTGAATGTTCTGGTGGTGACTGTCCAGCGGGCTCTTTGTACAGGTTCAGCCTCTAGTTTGTAGATAGTCTAAAGTCCAGGGAGGTCATAGATAGGAAAGCCGGGTAATACCACCAGCCTGATGGTCATTGGGTCATGGACCGGCACACGCTGGAGCTCTTCAGATAACTTTGTAATTATTTCTAGATTCATTTCCCATCATGCAATGGGCAAAGTATTGGTGGTCTAGTGCATGCACTATTTATTTTGAAGAGTCATTGGCAGAGATAGTGCTGAAGAAAAGACAGTGTAGATTCCACACTCTGTAGTTGCACGGCTTGCTTAAGGTGTATGGGTCGCTGCAGACAGTGATTATGAACCCAAAACACGGGGAAGGAGGGAGAAATGTTTGTTGTTCTTCCCAATTGGAACTGGAAACAACCTCAAGGCTTCTGTTATGGGTTCTAGAATTGAGGTCATGAGCATTGGGATGAAGATATATTGACCCCACACATCATCAAGTTGAGCACAGCAAGGGAAGTAGAAATTGACTACTCTTAACTCCACACCTACTTACCTTGACCCCCTGTAGGCAGCTGATATTCTGGAACAGACATAGGTGCCGGCTATCATTACAACTTTGATATTAGAGTGGAACACCTCTTTTGTGGGCCTAAATGTTGGTGAATACTTGACTTTTTTCGGTGTCCATTCTTTCATCAGACTGTACCATATTTTACGTTGATAACTATGAAGACCTCCCCTTTCCCCAGACAATTATTATGTTTTTAAAGATTTTTTTCAGGCATTAAGGCAGAGATTTGGGACAGGTTTTAGTTAATCATATCCAGTTAAATGGAGTACACTGGTTGCCAATGCATGCTTCTTACCTTTGCATCATGAATTGGTCACAGGACATATTTTTATCAGTGAAATCTGTTGATTCTGCACCAATCAGGGCTGGCTTTAGTGCTGGGGGCACCCAGTGCGACAATCATTTTTGAACCCCCCACCATGACATCCTCCTCGAATAACCTCATCTCTCCACAGCCCTCCTCTCTCTCACACACACTTCATTTGTTTTAAAGCGCTGGTAAAGACTGGCTTTACTAATAAGAATGCCTATCTACCCAAATGAACCCTTTATTAGCAACATCTGGAATAGATAAAGAAAGCTTGGAGGAAATAAACCACAACATCCTAGCTTATTTTATGCAGCTTGCATGCAGCCCTTTGATAACAGTTCTATATCAGGGTGGTATCTTGTAAACTGCGGTAACAAAAGAATCTCTGTGACAAAAAAGCAGTAATTCACTTGGCTATCCATATAAAATACACATCTGTGATCTGCACGGTTCACGTTCTTTGCAGCAGGCATATTAACCCTCTGCGCTACTTTATGGGGAGTCAAAACTGCCCCTAGACAAAAGTCTGATCTCTCCCTCTA
The DNA here is from genome assembly GCF_031143425.1 of Pleurodeles waltl. NCBI lineage: Eukaryota > Metazoa > Chordata > Amphibia > Caudata > Salamandridae > Pleurodeles > Pleurodeles waltl. The sequence continues at coordinate 36,109,756 of NC_090448.1, forward strand.
GCAAGAAGAGTTATCTGGACATTTTTACTGCTGCCTGAAAGCTGGACGCACAAGGAACTTTGCAGCAGATATTTTTAAATAGTAAGTTCTTGCTAAACAAAGCGCCCTCCCCTCTGCCGAGGTTAGTGCCCCACCAGGTCAGTCCCCAGTGCAGCCACACCAGTCGCACAGCCTTAAAGCAGGCCTTGACACTAGTATTCAAGTGCTTGCATATTTCCCTCCAGGTCTCTAGATCCTCGTGCAGTTTAGGATTTGTGCAAGTAGGGATCATTCTCATTTCCTCCCTAGTGTCCATTGGTCAATATCCTTGTACCGCAGGTCGTGTGCAGCACTTTTACTCTGCGATCATGAGAGTGAGTGAATACATGATTTAATGCAACAAACAGCAAACACAACACCACAGCAATGTCACAATGTACCTGCAAGAAAAGGGACTGTGCTTGTTCAGTGTGCCAAATAGGAGCACAAGTGGCCACAAATGTCCCCGGATTTGTGTACTGAATCACGACAAGGGCTGGTCGGGAAATGGAACAATATGAAATGCAAGAATGTAATAAACGTAATAAAACTCGGTGTTGAGAGGGGTGAGCACTCCCGATTAAATCAACACGTTTCGGCACATCATGCACAGGTCTGATCTCTCGGGTAGGTCATCTCGGTCGCTGGCACTGCGAACTCAGCAAATGTTTGCAAACACCATTGTCTGACAAGGCTGAGTCCTCAGCAGCCCACATCCATCATAACATCCAACATAATTCAGGCTCTCTCTAGGTGCAGGACTTCCCCAGGCTGGCTAAGGCTTCCATGCTGATCAAGGGCTGCAGCAGGGCACATGGACAGCGCATCATCAGGGCACTGGCTTAACCCCAGCTACGAGGAAATGGGCAGCACTTGTGTTCCGCTCTCTGAACACCGGTCTGCAGTGAAGGGCCCCGCAGAGCCAGGGAACTTTAAATGAGTTGCAGGGCAGCTCCGGTTAATATGAAATAAAAGCTAACAACCAGCTGTGAACTATTGCCAAATAACACCAAATACAAGTTTACATGTCCAAGGTGGCAGCCAATCAGGCTAGGGTCAGATGTGCCTCCTCTGGGAGAAGCCTGGAGTTCATTTAATATGGTGGAGGTGACCAGCTAACACCTCTTGGTGTATCTAGGCTCCCCCCAAAAATAAAAAAAATAAACATCATCTGCATCGGCTACAGGAAACCAGGGCTAATGCAGAGGGGGTCACAAGGGTTACACCACTGAGCCTACTAAAGGGGGTGGAGGTTACCCCCATTCTCAGGATACAGAAAGGCTGACCCTGAGAGCCACCAGATCTTCAGCTCGAGGGGTCTATATTGAGTAGGGGGCCACAAAAACTCTGCCAGGAACGAAATCTTCAATGTAACAAATACAAACAAATTGAGAAATGCAGATATGAAATAAGTAGTTTGTTGCCACTAGAGGTTTGTCCCAATACTGTGATCACGGAGCCAAAACAACAAATATTTGGTTTGGAGTAGGTGAGAGTGGTGCATAAGCAAGGCTGTTCAGAGTTGTATGCTGAGATCTCCCGGAAAAGCCAGAGTGTCCCCACCCAGAGGGTAGCTAGTGCCCACCGCCCTATCCCCAGTGGACACTGCTACACCCATAGGCTTACACCACTTGTTCTTCACCCATGCCACTCTGATCTGCACCCTCTTCCCCCACGAACAGGTATAGCACCCTCAGCCTATGAACTGTAACACCTCCTCCCACAGACCATGGGGTCCCACATTTCCACATATCGCAGTGCCAGCAATGGGGCCCCTGGTCCTATGGCCTGTCACCCACCTTCTCTGACACCAGCCCTAGACCACTGCTGCACCTACCACCCTACAGTCTACAGGCTGCCCATCTGTCGCAATACCCCGGGATCCCCCTCCACCGCCCATAACTGCATCACTCAGTCTACAGGCTGCCCATCTGTCGCAATACCCCTGGATCCCCCTCCACCGCCCATAACTGCATCACTGTGGCTACAGGCTGCCCATCTGTCGCAATCCCCCGGGATCCCCCTCCACCGCCCATAACTGCATCACTGTGGCTACAGGCTGCCCATCTGTCGCAATACCCATGGATCCCCCTCCACCGCCCATAACTGCATCACTGTGGCTACAGGCTGCCCATCTGTCGCAGTACCCCGGGATGCCCCTCCACCGCCCATAACTGCATCACTGTGGCTACAGGCTGCCCATCTGTCGCAATACCCCTGGATCCCCCTCCACCGCCCATAACTGCATCACTGTGGCTACAGGCTGCCCATCTGTCGCAATACCCCGGGATCCCCCTCCACCGCCATAACTGCATCACTCTGGCTACAGGCTGCCCATCTGTTGCAATACCCCGGGATCCCCCTCCACCGCCCATAACTGCATCACTGTGGCTACAGGCTGCCCATCTGTCGCAATACCCCGTAATCCCCCTCCACCGCCCATAACTGCATCACTGTGGCTACAGGGTGCCCATCTGTCGCAATACCCCGGGATCCCCCTCCACCGCCCATAACTGCATCACTCAGTCTACAGGCTGCCCATCTGTCGCAATACCCCTGGATCCCCCTCCACCGCCCATAACTGCATCACTGTGGCTACAGGCTGCCCATCTGTCGCAATCCCCCGGGATCCCCCTCCACCGCCCATAACTGCATCACTGTGGCTACAGGCTGCCCATCTGTCGCAATACCCATGGATCCCCCTCCACCGCCCATAACTGCATCACTGTGGCTACAGGCTGCCCATCTGTCGCAATCCCCCGGGATCCCCCTCCACCGCCCATAACTGCATCACTGTGGCTACAGGCTGCCCATCTGTCGCAATCCCCCGGGATCCCCCTCCACCGCCCATAACTGCATCACTGTGGCTACAGGCTGCCCATCTGTCGCAATACCCATGGATCCCCCTCCACCGCCCATAACTGCATCACTGTGGCTACAGGCTGCCCATCTGTCGCAATCCCCCGGGATCCCCCTCCACCGCCCATAACTGCATCACTGTGGCTACAGGCTGCCCATCTGTCGCAATACCCATGGATCCCCCTCCACCGCCCATAACTGCATCACTGTGGCTACAGGCTGCCCATCTGTCGCAATACCCCGGGATCCCCCTCCACCGCCCATAACTGCATCACTGTGGCTACAGGCTGCCCATCTGTCGCAATACCCATGGATCCCCCTCCACCGCCCATAACTGCATCTCTCAGGCTACAGGCTGCCCATCTGTCGCAATACCCCGGGATCCCCCTCCACCGCCCATAACTGCATCATTCAGGCTACAGGCTGCCCATCTGTCGCAATACCCCGGGGTCCCCCTCCACCGCCCGTAACTGCATCACTCAGGCTACAGGCTGCCACCTGTCGCAATACCCCAGGATCCGCCTCCACCGCCCATAACTGCATCACTCAGGCTACAGGCTGCCCATCTGTCGCAATACCCCGGGATCCCCCTCCACCGCCCATAACTCCATCACTCTGGCTACAGTCTGTCACATAACGCTCCACAGGCCGGGCTCTGGACCCCTGCAGGAGTGCAGGCCCGCATTATACTCAGAGCCACTGGAATAATGCGATTATGCAGCCGCTGCGTTTTTTGCATAATTAAGTATGTGCCACATTTGCCACACAACCCATCATCTTCTGCAGAATCTGCAGATTTTGACAAATTCAATTTGTTTCAAAGACAAACAGTTCAAAAGTTACTAAAAACACAGTAACACATGTTGCGGTGCGGTGAAAGGCCCTTTGCAAAGGTTGACTGGTCCCCTTTCTGTTGTTATTGCTATATGTATGTGTTAAACTGGTGCCAATGAGGTGTAACCTATGCTCAGATAGTGTGAGCAACTTGAAAAGTGTCAAAATAACAAAACAATATTATCAGAAAATGTGCCGCATTATGTCGCATAATTTCCCTTTCTTGCCACATAATTTGGTCAACTCTGATGCATAGTTTGTCCCAATCCTGCCGCATAATTCCAGTGGCCCTGATAACACTGCAGGTTGGACTAAATTGTGTGATAATAAAAGGCAAATTATGCTGCCATGTTATCTGGCTAAATTGTCATTTTAACACAGGTTGACATCAAAGGATTCCAAACTGTAAAATGCAAAAGTTTATTATGAAAGAGAGGCATACATATTTACCAAATCCAATTATAAATATTATTGACCAACAAATAATGATTTTGTCTTGGAAGCTTACAGAACATCATTACAATAACAAACGGCCACGTGTATGAACATTTGGTATTGCGATTTCATAATTGCGATTCCATGCGAATCGCAATTAGAAAATCGCAATTCCAAATGTAAGAAACCCCATTGAGTTTCTTTTGCGATTTTCGGTGGGTCGCAAATAGACCTACCTCAATGAGGTAGGTCGCAATTTGCGACCCACTGAGAATTGCAAAAATCACAGGAATGGTGGCCTGCTGGGGTCAGCAGACCACTATGTCTGTGATTGCTTTTAAATAGAGCAATCTTTTTTTTAAACGCAGCCCAATTCCCTTGAAGGAAAATGGGATGCGTTTAAAAAGAAGAAAATGAAATGTTTCAGTTTCATTTTTGAAGAGCAGGCAGAGGTCCGTGGGACCGCTGCCTGCTCTTAAAAACGTTTTGCATGCATTCACAAAGGGGAAGGAGTCTGGTTAACACCATTTAGAAACTGGTGTTAACTGCGATTGTTTTGCAGCCGCATTCACGGTCACAAAACAATCATACATACCATTCAGACTCAGTATTAGGAAGGGACGCCCTGAACATGACCCTTTCTAATACCGAATCGCAAAACCCAAAATGCGATTCAGTAACAAGTAACTGAATCACAATTTGGGCTTTGTACATCCCAAAAAGCATTTTCCTAGTTGCAAAAGACTGATTCTGCAAATCGTCCCGTATGCGACTAGAAAAATGCTTTGTACATGTGGCCCAAAGTCCTTTTTAGGTTGAGCATGCAAGCGCTTTGACCTGTTGTAAGACTTGTTGGCTTTTAACCACGCCCACCTCACGCCCATCACTTTCATTCGTTCATGGGCTTGCCTTTCAAAAATCCTTTGTAATCATTGGTAAATAATTTACGTTTGTCACACTTTGGGGAGGTTTTGTTACCGCCTTGCAGAGTGATCCTGATACAAAGATAATTGCACAATTGCCGATAGGTTTGACTGAGCGAACTTCTTTTTCCTTTTGTGTCTCTCCTTCACGCTCATGGTGGACACGGCGCTTTGGATCGGCTGACTTATGCCAACTGTTTTACTTTTCATTTGCAATTTATGTGGCCAGAAAAGTCTAGTTAGGAATTTACAATGCTACGAACTCTAACTCGAGCAAATGTGAGACTCATTGCATTGCAAATGCTTGTTAACTCTGAGAGGTAAATAATGGGTTTTACAAAAAGTGTGCACTTGTAGGCTCATCCTCTACTCTGCAGCTCTGTGGAAAACAAAATAGGAAAGCCAACATGTAATAAAAGGTGTGCCTCTTATATTCTGTGTATCTCAGTTATCTGCTCAGGGGGCGTAGCTTCAGAGGGGGTGTTCGGGGTGCTACACTCCTTAATAAATGTATTTTCTGATACATGGTTGGGTACAGGTGCTTTTTGTTGGGTATGTTACGTATCTGTCGGATTTCACCAAGAAGTTTACGCAGACAGAGAAAAAAGCGCACACACTCTCGCCCCCACTCTGTTTGGGAAGACTTAAAAATGTTGGTTATTTAACAGAATAATGTGTTTTCTCTCAGCTAGTGCTCCGATCAACCCTCATTCCTTTCCGATGCCCCTTAAGCCCCTCTCTGTGCCCTGCTGGTCCTATAATGCATTTTGACATTTTGTGGCAGCCTGATTGTTGGGACACCTGAAGCTCCCCCCCAAGGTTTAATGACCAAGGGCCTCATTCTGACCCTGGCGGTCTATGACCGCCAGGGTGGAGGCCCGCTGAAGCACCGCCAACAGGCTGGCGGTGCTTCATTTCGTATTCCGACCGCGGCTGTGAAGCTGCGGTCGCCAGCCGGGTCCGGCGTTTTTTCCGCCGGATTTCCCCCGGCTGGGGGAATCCTCCATGGCGGCGCTGCTTGCAGCGCCGCCATGGGGATTCCGACCCCCTTCCCGCCATCCTGTTCCTGGCGGTTTTTACCACCAGGAACAGGATGGCGGGAACGGGTGTCGTGGGGCCCCTGGGGGCCCCTGCACTGCCCATGCCATTGGCATGGGCAGTGCAGGGGCCCCCTAATAGGGCCCCAGAAAGATTTTCACTGTCTGCATTGCAGACAGTGAAAATCGCGACGGGTGCAACTGCACCCGTTGCACCCCTGCAACTCCGCCGGCTCCATTCGGAGCCGGCTTCATTGTTGCAGGGCCTTTCCCGCTGGGCCGGCGGGCGCTCCTTTGGCGGGCGCCCGCCGGGCCAGCGGGAAAGCCAGAATGGCCTCCGTGGTCTTTTGACAGAGGAGCGGCCAAATGGCGGTTTCCGCTTGGCGGGCGGCACCCGCCACCCCCAATGTCGGAATGAGGGCCCAAGTTATGCCCCGTATGTTTCAGAACGGGTCTTTAGCTCAGGTTCATTTTGTGCCCATAACTGGGCCCCGGATGTACCTTGTTCTATTAGGAAAGATCCCTACAGAACAATGTTACAGATGTTAAATATGTGTGATTTAAACGTCCTGCTATGAGGAAATGTCAGACTCAAAATACCAAACCTGAAGGACAGAAGCGCTTGTGATTTTTCCGTCTTCTGTTTCCTGTTGAAATGGCTGCTTCTCTGAGAGCAGTGTCTCGGAAGTAAGATGAATTTTGTGTGAATAATGAAACACAACATCTTCATGACAAAGAAGTAATCATTGGGCCTGATTCACTAAAAAAAAGGAGGAAAAAGTACAAGCGGAGATTTCCGCCTCCTCCTGAAAGTTTTTTTTCTTTGGGTTTTACCGACATTCCCAGAACATCTGGAAAAGCTGCGCCAGGCAGCGGTTTCAAGGCGCACCCCTGAGAAGGTCAGGTGACTGTCCCAGGTGGATCCTAGTCCCCCTGTGAGAGTTTCTCCTTAAGGAAGAGTCTACCCAGCTGTAAGGGACCAGGTGAAATGGTCTCCTGTACATCACAACGCAGAATGATCTCCTCTGCAGTCGCTTTTTCGATATTCTCTGGGACGAAAATAAGTATACCCATGGAAAAAACACCTACCCTCTTTTCCGAGCAAAACTGGGGGTAATCTGTTCCCCTTCTCACCCTGAAAGCGAGTTACGCCAACCCTCTGCAGGGGCAAATACCCTTTCCGGAATGGTAAAAGGAAAGACAGGAGCCTTGTGGCCCACAAACATAGATATGTGTGGGTGTTACCAAACTACCCAGGCAAAAAACACTGTAAAACCCCCACATCCCACCCCTCGAGTGGGAATTACACCTGTGGCAAGATCCCCATCCTTGTGTGTTGCCACCTTACCACAATCCCTGTGTGGGTTCTTAGCACGTGAGAAAAAGGTAAATTTGGGTTAGAAAGTAACTGTACAACTGAATCCAATTTTGTTAATATGGCCATTATTCCTGCAATGTTTTCAGTGCATTAAAAAAAGTGTTAGCATTTTTATAGGTTGCGGGCAAAAGTACTTTCCCAGTTCACCACCCCGGAACATTCTGTCCGGGCAACAGTTTGTCCTCATTAGTAGCGGTTTAGCACTTGAGTTGAGCAATCGACAACTGAAGGTGACCAGTTAACCCCTTCAGATCTGCTGGCACCTCCAGTGCTTAATTTCTAAATAAAAACGTGCCGGTGCCCAAAGCTCTCCTCTTAAACACGCAGGTGCTGCAATTAAAAGTGTGAACACTGAATACTGAGGCAGCGTAACCCTGAAGCCATCTCGGGCCTCTTCAATCTATTACAGCCACTCCCTGCCCCTTCAACTCACTCCTGCAGCTTTCTGCTTTCTCCCTTTGTGACGCTTTTTCGTTTTTCTCTTCCTCCATCTTTCCCATACGTGTCTTTTGCTTGCAGCAAATGCTTGAGGCAGAAGAATAAGCCCCGGCCCACAAAAATAAGTGCTGGTGCTCAGCACCGGAAACAAGAAGCACAAATTAAGCACTGGTCACTGCGCTGCACCAGAAGTATCACTTCCCTTTCAGTAACTTTTGATCCGTTTGAGGTAGAAAGTCTTTCTTGTTGGAATGGGCACACAATGCAGCAGATGCTGACACACATGCAGGAGCGGTTAGTAAGCATCACACCTATTTGTCTCACAGTTTGCAAAGGGAATCCTGCCTTACTGAGATGCATGAGGCAGTATTTTGGGAATGGATCTGAAAGCCCATTCTGCAGAGAAGCGGATTAGTACATTAATATCTGCCTAATATTAGCCTTGGGTCGCAAACCAGTCACTGCCCAAACCCAGTGACTACAGTTGCAGCTCGCAGAAGGGGGGATGGGGTAATAAGCATTTAATTAATAATAAAAATAACACACCTCGATTGTCGCAGCTTCACCGCTCCATCCGCTCCTCTGCTGCAGGTAAAGGCTCCCATCCTGCCCTGCGGCCAGTCCCGATGCTGCTCAGAGCAGTGCCAGGATTGGCTGGGAGTGCCCAGCCAGGGCGCTCCCTGGCAGACTGGGAGCCTGTGAGGCTCTCTCCAGCCTGGAAACTGTGTTGCTGGGCTGGAGAGAGCCTACTGCGCATGTATGTTTGACCGACCCGAAACGGCGGGCCAGACATACATGCACAGTGAGGGAGAGTGCTGAGCGCTCCCCCTCACTGCTGGTCACTCCCGTGGCCCGCCCCTTTACCAGAAAACAATAAACTCAGCTTATTATCGATTCCTGTTAAAGCTGCCGCTGCTGGGGGAGGAGGGGGGTGACGCTCCTCCGCCCTAATGGAGGAGCCACCCCTGAGTGACTGCATTGTGACCCAAGGCTTGGTACATCTTGCCTCATGTCTGGGGCCTCTAGTTACCATATGCCCGGACTCTGATTTACTTGGTTACTCTTTTTGATTCAGGGCATTGTACATTGAGAGTTATGCTTATTAATGTTTCATGCAACGTAGGGCAGCAAGCAAAGTTGCCACCACTGGCTTCCTATCGAGAAAAGAATTAACTTCAAACCCCTCGTACATACATACAAGGCCCCCCATGACCTAGGACCCACCTACCTCAACCACCGCATCACCTTCTACTCCCCCACCAGACATCTCCGCTCAACAAGCACTAGCCACCGTACCCGGCATCGGGAAGACCTCAGCTCGAGGAAGACCCTTCACCTACCTCGCGGCAAAGAGCTGTAACACCCGCCCCTGCACCCCAGGCAGTCACCATTGTTACCTCAATTCAGGAAGGACCCTAAAACCTGGCTCTTCGACTGAAGTACAGATGATAAACCCCCTCAGCGCCTTGAGACCCTAACGGGTGAGTAATTGCGCACTATAAATCCTGGTTTTATTTATTTTGATTTGTGTGAAATGGAGATAGTCGAAACAGGTGGAGATAAAGCCCCCCCTGAAGAAACTTCCTCACACTCTACAGAGCTGAAAAACTACAGACCTATCTCACTGCTCAATTTTCTAGCCAAGGTAACTGAAAAAGCGATAAACGCACAACTCACTGAGTTCATTGAAGCCAACCACCTCCTCAACCCCTCCCAATGTGGATTCAGGAGCAACCAGAGCACCGAAACCGCACTCCTAGGAGCCACAGATGATATCCCCACCCTACTGGACCGTGGTGACAAAGCTGCCCTCATCCTCCTTGACCTCTCCACTGCCTTCGACACCGTCTCCCACACCACCCTGTGCACCAGACTACATAATGCCGGCATCTGCGGCTGAACCCAGAGAGTCAGGCTCCCACCTTTCACCTCAAAGCCGACGGAAACCTGATGCAAAGCTCCCCATGGCTTCTCCCTGAGCCCCATCCTCTTCAACACCTGCATGACCCCGCTCGCCGAGATCGCCAGGTACCACTGGCTCAACATCGTCTCATACGCAGACGACAAACAGCTGATTCTCTCCCTCACCGACGAACCATCCACTGCCAAAATGAACTTTCATAACGGAATTAAGGCAGTCGCCGACTGGAGGAGGGGCAGCGCCTCAAACTAATCTCGGACAAGACGGAGATCCTCATCCTGGGGGCCGCCAGTTCCACCTGGGATGACTCCTGGTGGTCCAGTAGCCTCGGTACTGCCCCACCTCCGACGAACCACACCCACAACCTCTGCATCATTCTTAACTCATCACTGTCCGTGGCCCGCCAAGTCAACGCCGTCTAATCATCATTCTTTCACACCTTTTGCCTACTCCTGAAGATTTTCAAGTGGATCCCCATCGACACAAGGAGAACAGTCACCCAGGTAATCATCAGTAGTAAACTCGACTACAGCAATGCACTCTATGCCAGAATCAACAAGAAACTCCGAGCAAGACTCCAGAGAATACAGAACACCGTGGCTAGACTGATCCTGGACATCCCCCACCACAGCCACATCTCCACCCACCTGAGAGACCTATACTGGCTCCTCATCAACAAACGCATCACCTTCAGGCTCCTGACCCACGCACACAAGGCCCTTTACAACATCGGACCTGCCTACCTCAACCACCACCTCTCCTTCTACGCCCCCTCCAGGTAACTCCGCTCGGTGCAACTGGCCCTCGCTACCATCCCCAGGATCCAAAAGAGCACGGATGGAGAGAGATCCTTCTCCTACCTTGCCGCGCAGACCTGGAACTCGATGCCGCCCCAACTCATGCAGTCCCCGTCGCTGGCTCAGTTCAGGAAGGACCTCAAGACATGGCTCTTCGACTAACTCGCATTCCCCAGCTAGCACCTTGAGCCCCCCTGGATGATAAGCCGTACTTTATAAATATTGATTGATTGATTGTTTAATTGGCTGGAACATATAGTTAAAATTCCTTCTGAAGCCTAGCCATGGAACATTTATTCTTTATGTAGTGCATCAGGCAGGTGCCCTCTTGGAGCAAGGTGTTTGTAACACTTTGGGGCATATTTATACTTGTTTTGCACTGAATTTGCGTCATTCTTTTGATGCAAATTCGGTGCAAAACTAACTCCATATTTATACTTTTTCGCTATACCCGTCGAGCACCACATTTATGGAGTTAAAGTCATTTTTTGGACGTCGAAACCTACCTTGCGTTAATGAGATGCAAGGTAGGCGTTCCCGTGCAAAACATTACTCTATTGCCTTAGCGCCATATTTATCCCCTGTGCTAAAATCAGGCACGGGGAGGAGGGGTCAAAAAATGGTGCAAAGCTTTCTTTGCATCATTTTTTAACGCCTGGGTCAGGGCAGGCGTTAGGGGGCCTGTCTGCCTATTTCCATGGTGGAACACCATGGAATAAGCCCACAGGTACCCTCCCCAGGACCCAGGGACACCCCCACCCACACCAGAGGGACAGTGGAGGACGGGGGACCCCATCCCAGGTAAGTATAGGTAAGTACAGGTAAGTATAGGTAACTGCGTTAGTGCAGTTTTGCACCAAAAAGTACAAATCAGGGCCTTTGTTCGTGTGTTTATAACACTGGTGGCATTACTCCGATAGGATTAGAAAGATATCCAGACACAGCATTCCTTGTGCGGCTGCTTTGGCCAGCCCATTGGCATACTCAATATTACTACCATTAAACCTACGTGTATCTTTCGTAAGTATTTTTAGGTGGTTGAATAGATTGCTATCAACCATTGATTAAAAATGTGCTATCTTTCAGATTCACACGTTATTGTTCCAATAAAAACATTCAGTGCTATCTGTCTTTGCGGTTTGCAGTTGTATGATGTCACTTCATGTGATGTCATTTAAAATTCATGAGAATATGCTTCCAGCACCCCCAGGTGGTCGATGAAATGACACTGCTGGAGTAAATACAATTGGCCAGCGTAGTAAACTTGAGTTCATACATCCTCTAGACATGGGGCGATACTCGGTGATTTTTAGGGTGATGTGGTGCCCCCTCTAGCTGCACCCTAGATGTTGTCATGTATGTCTTTGAAACAGACGCAGCATATGAAAAAATATATTTCTATACATCCGCAGCTATACATTGGCCCAGATTCAGTCTTGCATATTTCAAATGGTAGAAAATTGAGCAGTTCTATATTTACATAGTGTCGCACTCTGATGATGTCATTGGCTGTGCTTGCACAACCACTGCCATTTTAAGGTGACACTAAGCATTGTTCTATAAACAAGGGTGAGTCGGTGGACATTAGCTTGGCCTTTGTGCTTGAGAGCCCATCTGGAGTTCACATTTCTATTCAAACACAACTACCCAATGGTAATCTACGTAAAGTGTGTGATTGTGCGAAAATCACACGTGTTGAGTGTCGGAGTGTCGTGCATTCCCATTCTTTGAACTTTGTTTCATTTGGTGCTAGGATTTCTGGCAAATTCAGTGAATTTTATTTTAGCAGATCAGGCTTTGCGCGAAAACTTAGAGGTGTTTTGCACTGTTTCTGTCCCATTATACCCCACTGGTATTCATTATCAGAAGTTTCCTTCTAGGTGATAAAAAAAATCATTAGAGTTCCATTCTTTCCAACTTTTCGGCACAAACATATATTTTGCGCAGGAAAACTGATCAATGCTCCCATTAACACAGCTTGCTATGACTCCAGTGACTGTGAGAAAGTATATACATCTGGGCCATTGTTTGTAGACACTGATAATTAAAATAATAATAATAATTAAATACATTTTAAATCCCATCCCAGTAAAGATTTCACAGAAAGAAGCACTGTCGTGTTTTCGAGGATGGGAAGGCACACATTGCTGGCTGTTCATGGTTGAATTTGCATAATCAGAGGTTAGCTCATTGCCTGCCTTGCTGTGCGCACAATTATTCCACAATTATTCCACTATTTGCATCCAAGCAGGCGCCATCCTCGGGGATTCCCCGAGCACATTTTCGGTTTCCTTTCGCCCGCTCGGCCCTCAGCACTGGGGATCAGCCCCGGTTCAGGGTAGGGCGTCTGATGCCTGCAGCAGGTTTGCGTTTTCCCTTCTTGGGTATATTTTTGGCAGACCTTCCCTCTGAGTCAGGCAGCCCTTGGCAGGCGCTTGTTTCGCTTTAAGTTATGCAACCTGATGTGACGCTCCCATTCCAGGAAATATTACAAATTCAACCTTTGCTCCGGACATCATTGTCATGGCTGCTTGTAGGACATGTTTTACGCCCTAGTTCTTGAATGTTGTTTGGTTTTGCCAGTGACTTATGTGTGGTTTTACAGCAAGCCTGACGTAATACCTTTTACTATGGAAGCTCTGCTTCATATCAGATGGGATTGTTCAGGCCAGGTGCTTTTCCTGTTGAGGAAGGTATGAATTATACGGAGATTCGCAAACAGGGCTTCCTATCTCAGTAATGTTATGCTATGACAATTTATAGAGCGCATAGCTACCCGAAGGCCTCCCAGCGCTATACAGAAAAATACTTCACACACATCTACAGAAGTCTCCACCAACATCTTGACCATTGTACATTTTGCCAAAGGCCAGGTCCTGAGACGACACTCGCTGTGTGCAGCAGGGGTTTGGGTGCCTAGAAGGGATTAGTCTCTGGCCAGGGACTGAGGGCCTGCCCCGCGTTCATACGGCCAAAGGCCGTGCGTAGCAGAGGGTTGGTAGCCCACAGCAGTTTGTGTCCAGCGTCTGGCTGGAGGGCAGGCCTTGTGCCCAGCCTCCATAAGGCCATGGCCAAAGGCCATGCTTAGGGGTGCTGTGGGTTGGGGGCAGGGCCTGACTGGAGGCCATCCCCTGTGGTCAATCTCCCACACACACAGCCAAGGGCCATGGGCAGCAGTGGCGGTCGAAGCATTTTAAAGGTATTGGGGCAGGTGGAAGGGGCTCAGGGGGAGCGTACGGGGGGCACAAGACAGGGTGCGGGGGGAGGTTAACAATAAAAAAAAATAAAAAATTACCTGGTGCTGCCAGCCACCTCAGGCTCCTCTTCTTGGTCCCAGCAGCTTCGAGACTCCCTGTGCAATCTCTGCACTGCTCTCATGCTATTACCAAGCATGAAAGAAGTTCGGGGATTGGCTTGAGTGGACTGGTTTACCGCTCACTCAGGCACAGGGATCCTGTGCTGTTTCTCCAACCCGCCTGTCAAACACAGCTGGGTTGGAGAAACCTAAGTGCGCATGTCTGTTTGGCCGGCCTCAGAAGGCCAGCCAAACAGACATGCGCACTTAAGTGCACGCAATACTTGACTCCCCCACCTCCCATGGTCCAGCCTCGCCCCTCCCTGCACTTACTGGCTCAGCCAGCAGCTCAAAAATAAAACAGTAGCTGTTTTCAGCTCTGAACCAGTGGGGCGATGCTCCTCCACCACTGCGGCTGATTGGCAGAAAGGTAGTTGTCAGCAGGTTGCTTGGGAGGGGGATAGCATATGCTCAACTTAGAATATAATCAAAAACACAGAAATTAATTGAAAAAAAGGTTATAAATACGTTACTGTTACATGTTGAGTTCAGATACAACTTTAATACTTTAAAACCTCTGAAATTCACCAGATACAACTTAGTGAACTAGTTATAACTTGCACCGCCATAATGCCCTGCTTATGATCTCACATATTAAATCACTCATGACACATTAAGTGACATCAGTGATGACATCACTTAGGGCATCTCAAATGTTGACATTGATGACATCATGAAAACAGTGTGACAGTGTCCTATGGGCTTTGTGGAAGGAATTCAACAAGCTATGTCTGTGGCCTTATCTTATCCCAATGCCTAATTATAATGTCACTTTAATCTCTGTTTTTTTGGCAGAGAATCTATTCAGCGAAAAAACTAAGGTTACAGGGACATTATAGTTCGGTTGACGTTTTACCCATACAAAACCATAGAAATTCAGCGGTTATAGTTGTACTTATGTTCAGAAACAATAACTCGTTGCCTAAAGTTACTTTCTGGGATGAGTTATAGTTTCTCAACATAAGTATAACTATAAGTATAACTGTAACTGCTGAATTTCTATGGTTTTGTGCAGGTAAAACATGAAATTCTATGTGTATTTTAACGCACACGTTAATATTTTCGTCAGGTTGTGGCCAGCCAATCAGGACCTTGCTTTTCTCCAGGATCCAAAGAGGATCCAAGGAGGTTCTGAGGAGGATCCTCAAATCTGTGGATCGGCCGAAAAAAAGGGCAATTTTATGCCCACGAGGGGTCCCTTAAGGACCCCGCCATGTGTCCTATGGGGTCAGGATACCTGTATCCTGACACCTTTTATGTTTTTACACTGTTTTTTCCCACCCTCCCAGGAAATGCGAGAAACAAAATGGTGGCAGCAACTTTTCTGTCAGATCCCGGCCAGCCAATCAGGGCCTTGCTTTTCCTCCAAATCCACGGAGGATCCGAGGACAATCCAAGGAGGATCTGCATCCCTAATATACAAATTTGGTTTCCATTTAATAACTAGAAAACTAGTGAATGAATTTACCCTGAATAACATCACAAAAAGGCCTCTTTGTGGACCAAGAGCTACCTTCTGCCAAATTTGGTTTAATTGCGTCCAGTGCTTTCGGCGCTATCGCTGTGCAAAATCTAAGGAAAAATGAATGGGAAAAATGTGATTGGGGACCCCCCTTTTTTCTCGGCCTGCTTTTTTTTAAAACACATTTTTATTGTTTTCTTCACAGCTTATACAATAAATCTTATGTTGTGCATTACAGTATAACTTGCCTTCTGTACATGATCCTTATCAGGGTATGCTACATTTATTTTATATAGCTGCTCGATCTGACCGCCATTCGACATGTATCTATGTGATCCTTTCCGATCTGGCATGCAGGTTAATCAAATTTTCGTAGCATACACAACTTCAAAAATTGCTTATGTTTCCTCTAATAACCAATTACTTTCCCCTCCCCCCTTAAACTTGACATCGAATTCTCGTGTGTTGGGCACAGCAGTGGTATTTTCTATCATTAGCTTTTTGTTCTGTGTCGTGTATTTATGACACGTATCCATGTCGGATGATGGTCTAGTAGCTTATGACTGTTGATAGCTTGTGGAACTAACTCTTATTTTCACTACATCCTGTTTCCACAATCTCTATTTCATACCGGAGGATTTTAAAAAGCCCAGTATCATGTTGTGGGCGACACCCACATCCTCACTCATTCCCCATTTCATTCTCACAGGTTGTCCTGAAGGCTTCTAGAGGGGCATCCCATTCTATTGCTAAGGGACACCATCGCAAACCTCTGCCTTCCTCCCGTCGGAGGGCTTCACTTTCAGCCGCGCCCACTTTCCCTTTTTTGGTATGTGGGAAGAGACCGAGCAGGCACGCCTCTGCCATCCGCCAATCACCTCTCCCCGTTACCTCCTCCAGGATGGATACAGTACCAGTATTGGGTGATACTAGGGAAGCTTCAGAGCATATGAAGCAGCATTGCGTCCTCTACTTTGCATCTCGGGCATGTCGGGGATAGCGCCGGGAATAAGATGTGCAGCCTATGTGATGTAAGATATGCTCTATGTAATGTGGTGTATTGTATAAACTTACATCTGGTATCACGGGATACTTGTTTTGGATATACCAGAATGGAAGACCACTCTTTGTCTGAGAGTTCTCTACCCATATCCTCCCCCCATTGGGTTCTCAGGGGTGTTAGGGGCTTCTATAAATGTACTCTGAGGCCCTTATAGAGCCATCTAATTAAGTGTCTCCCATGTCCCATAGTGTGCATTGCTTGAATGAAATCGTGTGTTGGGGGTTCAATTCCATCCGGTGCCCAGTGATCCCTAATATAGCGTACCATGTTCGCATATAACAGAAACAGTGAGGTAGGCAAGTTGTGTTCATGAGTGAAGTCTGTATGTGTGAGCAATAGGCGGTCCTTGAACAACGCTCCAATAGTATCCACTCTTTCCTGTGTCCACACTTGTATCCTACCGTGGGTCAATATTCCAACATTCGTGGGGAGTCCCAGCAACGGGATATTTGAGGCATAGGGAATTGTGTCGGTGGTGTACCTGAGGGTAAGCTTCCAGTATTGGAGGGCCACTCGTAGTAGGAGCGGCTGCCCTCCCGGGGGGCGAGATCCAGGACAGATCAGATAGTGGAGTCGGCCCCTGTCGAGCATGGATTGCGTAAATTCAGTTTCATGTACATTGCATCCAGCTAGCCAGTATGCCAGCCACTGAACCTGACCTGCTATACTGTAGGCTTTGAAATCTGGTGCTCCCATATGTCCTTGGTCTGCAGGCATCTGCAGCTTCGCTAAATGTATCCGGCGTCGACCAATCACCCATATGAGGACTAACAGGATAGAATGTAGAGTTTTTAAATAAGCAGTAGGGACCATTACTGGCCGGTTCACGAAATAGTACATAATGCGAGGTAACATCACCATATTTGCCAGCGCCAGCTGGCCCGCAGTGGACAGCGGCAGAGTTATCAAGGACCGGTCCTGCGACCTGAGCGAAGCTATCACTCTCTGTAAGTTGACCTCCAACAAATCTGCTGGGGTTCTGTATATGGGAATTCCTCGGTACCAGAAGGTGTCAGTGGCTACTTGCATTGGTTTGTTACTAAAAGCAATTGTTTCTCCTATATCCGTCTTACAGAATAAGAATGCTATGGATTTGCTGTAACTGATCTCTAGTCCAGACAGGGGGGCGAAATCTGCAAATATCTGCGCAGCCGTCTTTAGATTCTGGCCCAGATCTTTCACGTACAACACAATGTCATCGACATACAAAGATACAGAGTGCACGTGGTGCCCATCGCAATACCCCATTTCGCAGCGTCCTGCCTAAGTTGCTGTGCCAGAGGCTCTACTGCCAGGACAAATAGCAGGGGAGACAGTGGGCACCCCCGCCTAGTGCCTCGAAAGACGTGGTAGAAGTCTGATATGTTCTGACTAGTGCGTGCCCTTGCAGTCGCACCCATCGTATGTATTCCTTAGGGAACCCAAATCGCTTAAGTACCGCGAACATGTAGTCCCAGTTTAATGTATCAAAGGCCTGGCGAAGATCCAGGGAAAGGCAACCTGCTCGAGGATATCTCTCTCCCGTATAGCCCATAATATGATATAAGCGGTGTATATTTAGGGACGTATTACGGGTCGGTATAAATCCACATTGATCCGTATGTATCAATTTACTTATTAGTGGGAGGAGTCTCTGTGCTAACACTTTAGCCAGTATTTTATATTCGGTATTCAATAACAACAATGGCCTGTTGGAAGACATATCTGTTGCGGGGTTACCAGGTTTCAGTAGCGAGGTTACTATTGTTTGCTTTGTCATATGGGGGAGGCAACCAGCGGCCAGCGAGGCCTGGTATAGTTTTTCTAATTGAGGAATCAATTTTGTGCTGTACATGTAATAAAACTCAGCCGGGAGGCCATCTGACCCCGGCGATTTATTACGAGCCACACTCTTAATGACGTCTCGTATTTCTCCTTGCCTTATCTGCACTCCCAGGGCTTGCTTGGCTGCATCGTGGAGCTCCGGCAGGGTGATATTAGACAAAAAGGCACTAAGCTGCATTTGGATCTAGTGCTGGGGGGGGCAGAATACAGATTTGCATTGTAGTCTCAGGATGCAGCGTTGATCTCTGCCTGTCTGTTTATGTCAGTGAATTATAGAGTGAGGATGTCTAAGATAGGAGTGGGAGATGGCTCGTTCTTTATAAGACGTGCTAGCAGTGTGCCCGCTTTATCCCCTTCACTGTGAGCTCGTTCTCTGTATTTTGTATAATCTACCACTCACATTCACTCAAGGAATTTGCGTGCTCAGCCCGGACTTCCTGCAACACCTGGGCTTGGGGGGCATGAAGCACAGCTTCCACCTCCAGTGGGCCCAAGCTGCCTCTACACATTTCAACTCCTTCGCTATGACCACTCGGGCGCCCACGGTCGCTCCCATTATTGTCCCCCTGATCACCACCTTGAATGCCTCCCATTCTACCAACAAGGAGGAGGCGGTCCCTGCATTGTCAGTGAAGAAGTTTGTGATTGCTTTAGCTATCTCTTCCTTCAATACTGCACCCTCAAGGAGCAGTGGTTGTAGCCTCCACGTAGGGATCGGTGTGGGCACCCAGGTCACCGCCATTTCTAGTGGGTTATGATCTGATAGTGTTTTCCCTAAGTAGGTGGGGTGGGTTATTTGGGTCTGCAGTGTAGTAGTGCATAGTACACAATCGAGTCTTATGTGTACTTTATGTGGATAAGAGTAAAAGGAATATTCCTGGAACCCCTCATTTCTTGCCCGCCATATGTCAGTGAGTGCCCAGGCCTGCATCCATCCTCTTAGCACCTCTGCCTGTCTCTGTGCATTTGTGCCCAATAACAGGGGTGGCGCGGTCAAGGGAAGTGTCTAGTACCGCATTATAATCACCCCTAGTAGCCAGGGTAGTTGTGCCCATTGTGACAGGATGCTCAAAAGGCATGTCTGGATGCCGTCTTGGTCGGTGTTTGGGGCATAAATGTTTCCCAGCACCACTGGCTCTACTTCCAAATTACCCCTAATCAAAGCGTACCTGCCATCTCAAGCCACTCTTGTGTCTACTACTTCAAAAGGGAGGCCAGAGCATATCCATATAGCTGCTCCACGAGCAAATACTGAGTATGAGGTGTGGAATAGCTGTCCTCTCCATTTTTTGCATAATTTAATTGCCTCCTGGGTGGTTAGGTGTGTTTCCTGTAGATACACTATATGTGCTTTACGACGGGTTACTTGGGCTAATATTCTGAGCCTTTTATGGATAGAGCCCATTCCGCGCACATTCCAAGTGATAATATTGTAATTACGTGGGGACGACATGGTATGTTACTTGCGTACTACTCTCCCTCGCATTCCCACATATTTCTGCCATACCCCATGTGTGCTGTTTGCAATACAGGTGTTGATATCTTAGCAGTGACACAGTAAACATTTCCCCAAACTGTGTTCAATACTAGGCTGAGCAGGAACTTTCTCAGCCAAACCATTAAATAGCAATAAAGAAACCGATTTGTAACCATTATATAAAACAAGCCTTCGCAATTGGGATTATCTGAGATAGAAGCTATATGTGTCTCTCTTGTGATTGACAACATATCTCGCATAATATACTGATCACAGAGTCCGCCCAGGACCACCACTCAATAAAGGAAATACATCCTCCATAGGAGATAGGGCCCCATTTACCAGCAGAGGGGTCCACAATTTACTGCTCACAGTGACGCATCATTTTCATGGCTGGTTCTACCTCTTTTTGCTAGTTGCATATTTGACCCCACACAGAAGCAGTGGGTCATATCATGTCCCTTCCGTTCTGCATCACGCTCTGGTCCAGGAAAGTGACCTTCAAGGGTCAGCGCAACTCTTCATTTGCCCCCTGGTAGCAGCTAATCGGCCATCCATGTCCATGCATCAGTCAAATTACAACTTGCATGCCGTCTGGGGAGTGATCGAAGGGATTAAGGCTATACTTCCCTCTGAATCGGACACTACAGTGCTGTCCGCGGAGGAAGCAATGCTGGGAGGAGACCCATATTTCTGTATTGAATATGCTGTTTGTATTGCTGCTTTCTAACTCTCCAATACTTGCAAGAGTGTTGGCCCAGTATTTCTTCCTGCTGGGCGCCGCCGAGTTTGTCCTTTCCCACATGGGAGTCTGGCCTGCCTCGGCGGCAGGGTATCAAAATGTTCCTCGTGTTCCGAGTGCGGGAAGGTCTTGTCTAACTAGTCACTTACTAGTTCAGATGTGTCAAAAAAGTGGGGTTTTTGGTTGTGCGTGATACGTAACTGGGCCGGGAACAGCAGGGCATAGGATAGTCCCTCCACTCTGAGTCGTATTTTTATGGCCTGGAAGGAGGCCCTGCACCTCTGGACCGCCAACGTGTAATCTGTATACAGTGACACCCAAGCATTGTCCACTATGATAGGGTCCGCCTCCCGTGCTGCCCGGAAGAGGGCGCCATGATCCCTGTAGTTCAACACACGAGCCACCATGGATCGGGGCAATGCCCCCAGAGGAGGTCTCCTGTTTGGGACTCGGTGTGCTCTCTCTATCGTGAGACGAGCCGATAGTCCAGTGGTCGCTATAGTTTTCAGCCATGTCTCTACGTATTGTGTGGCATCCCACCCTTCTGTACCCTCTGGGAGGCCAATTATTCAGGTGTTATTGTGGCGTGATCTTCCTTCCGCATCTTCGATTCTCTCCTGTAGGTTTTCCACTTGCCTTAGTAAATGCTGAATCGCATTTTCACTGCCTTTTTGTCCAGGCTGGAGGGTGGTGACATCCATTTCCGTTTGCTTTACTCTGTCAGCCAATTTCCTATGGTCATCCTTAAGAATGCCAAGTTCAGTGGTGATAAAACCCAGTCTTTGCTCTATTGCCAGCTGTGATTCTCGAATTTCTTTCAGGATGATGTTCAGTTTATCCATTGGGAGGGTCTCCTGCTGTGGCCGGTACATAGTTCTCTGGCATCGAAGCTCCTGCACTGTCCAGGTATTTCACTTTCATGAGGCCCAGTCTTGTGTGCTTGGGTAATGTTTATATATGCTATGAGACTCGATCACAAAAAAGGGGGGGGGTCTATATCCTCTCCTGCTCAGGCCCCTACAGCCACCACTCCCCCGCGGCCCAGTCCAGGCAGCATTCAGGACCCAATATTTAGTCCAGCGGGGGGCAGAGCTGCCCAGCTACCTGCTATCTTTCCAGGCCGGGGGGCTCCTTCAGGGCAACCCTGACCCGGTGACTCTCCTTCTGGGTCGGAGGCCCGCACCATCCAGCAAGGTCTCCAGGTGTTTATTATCTGGTGGGGGGGCTTAGGTGTGTACGCCGTCTCGCTCACCAGTGTTGACCTCACTGCTCGTTCCCATCCTCATGCCTTGGAGACGATCCAAAGGACGAGGCCATCCTGTGTTCAGGGCCTCCTGGTAAATTCTTCCCTGGTTTCACTTGCCGTCAGCCACTGCCCTCCTCCGTCGCTGTGCCAGAACACCGGGGTCTTTCTGCTGCGTACTGCTGCCAGACGCGGTCGTCAGCGACTCCCACCTCCCAACAGTACAGCTCATCTCTGGACCCAGGCCTCCGTGCCGCACCATTCCACGTTTCAGGGTGGGGTGAGGGGTTCCCGATTCAGGCCCCTCCTGGTTGTCTCCAATCCTGACAGCACCCACGCAGGGCCTCCCCCGCTCAGCGCCGACCCACCTCGGTGCTGCAATCTGCCTCCAGGCAAAGGTAGCTGCCGCTTCCAGGCAAGTAAGGTCCGCTTCTAGTCCCGGCTCACCCTTCTTCTCATTCCCACTGTCAATGGGCTCAGCCGGGTCTAATTTTTACCCCTTCTGCTGCTCGGCTCGGTCGTGCTCATGTGGCACCCCCTCTCAGTGGCAGACAGCCCTATTTGTACTCAGATATTTCATACTTGGTGGGCCCAGATCGGGAGCTCCGTGATCAAACGCCCGCCATCTTTGGCGTTAGCCACGCCCCCTTCTGGGCCCACGCTTGATGGATCACCCCAAAACTTTCCGCACAGCAGCTGACATAAGCATGACAGTTTTGGGGGAAATTGCGTGAAGATTCATCGAATGGCAGCAAAGTTATTAGCAAAAGAAAAAAATATTTTTCTATAGCACATAGGTTCTAACTATAACTACTTAGTGGCTACTGCCACTAGGTAAGATATATATATATATATATATATATATATATATATATATATATATATATATATATATATATATATATATATATATATATATATATATATATATATGTGTGAGGAAATGCCTCCTTGGCATGGTTACCCCCTGACTTATTGCCTTTTGCTGATGCCAAGTTATGATTGAAAGTCTGCTGGGACCCTGCTAACTAAGCACCAGCACCAGGGTTCTTTCCCTAAACTGTACCTTTGCTTCCAGAATTGGCACAGCCCTAGCACTCAGATAAGTCCCTTGTAAATGGTACCCCTGGTACCAAGGACCGTGATGCCAGGGAAGGTCTCTAAGGGCTGCAGCATGTCTTATGCCACCCTGGGGACCCCTCACTCAGCACATGCACGCTGCCTCACAGCTTGTGTGTGCTGGTGGGGAGAAAATGATAAAGTCGACATGGCACTCCCATCAGAGTGCCATGCCAACCTCACACTGCCTGGGGCATAGGTAAGTCACCCCTCTAGCAGGCCTTACAGCCCTAAGGTAGGGTGCACCATACCACAGGTGAGGGCATATGTGCATGAGCACTATGCCCCTACAGTGTCTAAGCAAAACCTTAGACATTGTAAGTGCAAGGTAGCCATAAGAGTATATGGTCTGGGAGTCTGTCAAACACGAACTCCACAGCACCATAATGGCTCACTGAAAACTGGGAAGTTTGGTATCAAACTTCTCAGCACAATAAATGCACACTGATGCCAGTGTGGAATTTATTGTAAAATGCACCCAGAGGGCATCTTAGAGATGCCCCCTAAATACCAACGCGACTTCTATTGTTAGGCTGACCAGTTTCTGCCAGCCTGCCACAACCAGACGAGTTGCTGGACACATGGGTAGAGTGCCTTTGTCACTCTGTGACCAGGAATAAAGCCTGTACTGGGTGGAGGTGCTTCTCCCCTTCTCCTGCAGGAACTGTAACACCTGGCAGTGAGCCTCAAAGGCTCACCCCCTTTGTTACAGTGCCACAGGGCATCCCAGCTAGTGGAGATGCCCGCCCCTCCGTCCACTGCCCCCACTTTTGGCGGCAAGGCTGGAGGAAATAATTAGAAAAATAAGGAGGAGTCACCCACCAGTCAGGACAGCCCCTAAGGTGCACTGAGTTGAGGTGACCCCTGCCTTAAGAAATCCTCCATTTTAAGTTTGGAGGATTCCCCAAACAGGATTAGGGATGTGCCCCCTCCCCTCAGGGAGAAGGCACAAAGAGGGTGTAGCCACCCTTCAGGACAGTAGCCATTGGCTACTGCCCTCCCAGACCTAAACACACCCCTAAATCTAGTATTTAGGGGCACCCAAGAACCCAGGAAATCAGATTCCTGCAACCTAAACAAGAAGAAGGACTGCTGACCTGCAAGCCCTACAGACACGACGGAAGACGACAATTGCTCTGGCCTTAGCCCTACCGGCCTGTCTCCTGATTCAAAAAACTGCAACAGCAACGCATCCCACAGGGACCAGCGACCTCTGAAGCCTCAGAAGACTGCCCTGAACCTAAGGACCAAGAAACTCCCGTGAGCAGTGGCTCTGCTCAAGAAACAGCAACAACATTGCAACGTCTTGCAACTTTTAATGGACTTCACTCTTCTCGCCGGAAGCGTGAGACTTTTCCCTCTCCACCCGACGCCCCTGTCTCGAGATCCAGAGAACCAACACCACAGGGAGGCGACTGCGACCTCGTGAGTAGCCTGAGATGACCTCCCTAGACCCCCACAGTGACGCCTGCAGAGAGAATCCAGAGGCTCCCCCTGACCCCGACCCCGACTGCCTGTAACAAGGGACCCGACGCCTGGACCAAGCACTGCACCCGCAGCCCCCCGGACCAGAAGAAACTGAACCTCAGTGCAGGAGTAACCCCCAGATGACCCTCTGCCTAGCCCAGGTGGTGGCTGGCCCGAGAAGGCCCCCTGTGCCCTGCCTGCACCGCTAGAGTGACGCCCGGGTCCCTCCATGAATTCAATACAAAACGAGACGCCTGCTTTGCACACTGCACCTGGCCGCCCCTGTGCCGCTGAGGGTGTGTTTTGTGTGCCTACTTGTGTCCCTCCCCAGTGCTCTACAAACCCCCCTTGGTCTGCCCCCCGAAGACGCGGGTACTTACCTGCTGGCAGACTGGAACCAGAGCAACCCTGTTCTCCATAGGCACCTATGTGTTTTGGGCACCTCTTTGACCTCTGCACCTGACCGGCCCTGAGCTGCTGGTGTGGTAACCTTGGGGTTGCCTTGAACCCCCAACAGTGGGCTGCCTATGCCCAGGAACTGAGACTTGTAAGTGTCTTACTTACCTCACAATCTAACCAATGCTTTCCTCCCCCAGGAACTGTTGATTTTTGCAGTGTGTCTACTTTTAAAATAGCTTATTGCCATTTTAACAAAAACTGTATATGTTATTGCTCAAATTCAAAGTTTCTAACTTACCTGTGTGGAGTACCTTGCATTTTATGTATTTACTTCAGATCTTGAACTTGTGGTTCTAAAAATAAATTGAGTAAATATATTTTTACATATAAAAACTATTGGCCTGGAGTTAAGTCTTTGAATGTGTGTTCCTCATTTATTGCCTGTGTATGTACAACAAATGCTTAACACTACCCTCTGATACGCCTACTGCTCAACCACACTACCACAAAATAGAGCATTCGAATTATCTAATTTTGTCACTATCTTAACTCTAAGGGGAACCCTTGGACTCTTACTTTGAGATAGTATATACAGAGCCAACTTCCTACAAAATATATATATATATATATATATATATATATATATGTATATATATATATATATATATATATATATATAGAGAGAGAGAGAGAGAGAGAGAGAGACTTTGTGGTGCACCTTAGCGTCAATGGTGCCTGATCACAGCCTGTGCGCCAGCATGTCTGAATATCACATATCACAAAACCTCATTGGGAAACCACAAGACCGGCACTCCAATTGATGCATAAAGTATTTATTTTCAATGGCACTGGCTGAAGATTAACACCATTTAGGTGCTTCGGCTCCACCCGGCAGCATTGGTCATGATGTTGGATGCCATTATTTGCTATGTACATTATGGGCCTGATTCAGACCCTGGCGGCCGGTGACCGCCAGGGTCACCGGCCACGGGAGCACCGCCGACAGACCGGCGGTGCTCCAAAGGGCATTCTGACCGCGGCGGTTCTGCCGCGGCCAGAAAGGGTAAACCGGCGGTCTTCCGCCGGTTTACCGCTGCCCTTGGAATCCCCCATGGCGGCGCAGCTTGCTGCGCCGCCATGGGGGATTCTGACACCCCCTACCGCCATCCTGTTGATGGCGGTTCGCCCGCCAGGAACAGGATGGCGGTAGGGGGTGCCGCGGGGCCCCTGGGGGCCCCTGCCGTGCCCATGACAATGGCATGGGCACGGCAGGGGCCCCCGTAAGAGGGCCCCACTGTGTATTTCAGTGTCTGCCTAGCAGACACTGAAATACGCGACGGGTGCAAACTGCACCCGTCGCACATGCCCACTCCGCCGGCTCCATTCGGAGCCGGCTTCCTCGTGGGGAGGGGTTTCCCGCTGGGCTGGCGGGCGGCCTTCTGGCGGTCGCCCGCCAGCCCAGCGGGAAAGCCAGAATGGCCTCCGCGGTCTTTCGACCGCGGAGCGGCCATATGGCGGTTCCCTCCAGGCGGGCGGCGACCACCGCCCGCCGGGGTCAAAATGACCCCCTATGTGTTTCCTTCCTCATAGGACTACATCAAAATCAAGAATGGACTACTAAAAAAGAGCGCCCTGGGGCCGCCATCTTGAAACTTGCACATAATTCATGAATGCTGCACATCCTCTTCTATTGTATTAAAGAAACCATTATAAAATCAATCTATACAGCATTCATGACAATAAATCATAGGCAGAAGGCTAGTTCCTGAACTCAGCTACTTGTCCAACTACTTCTTGATGGTATCTTTGCCTTTAACTCTGAACGGCACTCTGCTGCCTCTTGGCTAGGGTCACGCCATACAAATATCACAAATATACAGTATATATATATATATATATATATATACATATATATATATATATATATATATATATGAACAACCTAAACAAAAACTTACAAGGGCATGCAGCTCCCTAAAAACCTGGGCTATGGGTGAGTGGCACTGTTTCTTTGTCCCTGTGTGCAGTGTGTTATAGAATAATGGTTGATAACAGGAATAAGTGCTCAGCTACTGACACTACCTAAAGGCAGACCTACGTTTAAAAGATCCGTAGTCATACAAGTTAAATCACAGGGATTGCAAAGTATCCCAAAGGAGTAGGAAATAGCAGAATAGGGATAGCAATATCTTTGCACCCTTAACCTCAAATGACACCTCTTGCAATCACACTCGATGGCTACTTCTTCACTGAATACCCTGCAGTTGTCCCTGGCCAAAGTTATAATTATACAGCTGCAGCATTATTGTTTAATAATGAATGTTTAAATTATTAATTTGATGGCTTTTATAATTTATATATCTAAATCGTTAAGGTGCTACTGCTGCTCTTAGATGAAGTGAATTAGTCATTGAAGGATGAAGAATAAATTCCATATTCTGCCCATCTTGTTTGCTACCACCAATCAAATCAAATTGGCGCAGAAGCATGCAAACATGGTTCCCATAGTGGTTCCTTGTTTTGTTTACATGCTGAATAGAAATACTGTACTTTTCAGGTAGAAATTATTCATTTGTGCAGTAATTTTCATGTAGAACAAATCACTCATCTATTCCTCATCCACTGAGAGTCTAGCATATATTAATATTGGCTAGAAGCCATTCTTGGTACATAAGGACCATGATAATCTTAATGTAAGTTAATTGCAACAAGATTTTGTTGACCGTAGATACCATGGGTGTCACTTGGTGTGGTAACAAAGGGACAGACCATCCTTTTTATGTACTCCAAAAATGGTTTCAATAAGGGATATAAATGATTCGATGAGCCATCCTAGCAGGGGGGCCTTGAGTATCTTGCCTAATGGCAAATGGGTTTTTACCAGACAAAGGTTATTATTGAAAGCAAAGTCTTCTTCATAGTTTGGATAGCCGAAGGTCTAACAGCTGTAATAGTACACAAACACCTGGATGGTGGCCCTGCAAGTTCTCTCGGCTGCCTTCTTTTTTTAAAACAATTGTGGCATTTCATGCGTGAGAACTTGGACTAGTATTGAAAATGAATTGCAATGCAAAACTTACCATTGTATTCTATTCATTAATTTCTTTACTGTGTCTAGTTTTTGCTGGAGTGAAGGGGAATAGAATGTGTGTTTTTGGCATCTGGTTTCTTGTTGAAGCGCCAAGACTATTTAGCGCACAGTACAATGGGGATATTCACAATGTCTCCACTATCCTACACACATGTAAGGCCTTAGGACCAGATGACAAAATGCCTATTGTCAAACTTTAACTTTATTCCCCAGTAATTGCGTGCGCCAAAACATGTTCCAGATAGTTGCATCACAAGTAGAGAAATTACAATGCATTCCTTAGTAATTGAAGGTCAGCCGTTTTTGCATTGTAAACTGAAACGTGTTATACTGCCAGCGGAGTCATGTTTGGCCAATTGGAAAATAAAAAGATTTTTTGACAGGCTCTGCCTATAAAAGGTGCAGAATGGGTTGTGTCAACCACAGAGTAGGCGCTCCTGGGGTGTGGCTGATTGAGCCCTAACCTTTGTAGAGTTTCGGAGATCTGGTCTGATAGTCTGCTCACTTTTGGATTTAAATGACACCTAAGCACTAGCGACCAGAAGATGTATCTTCCTCCAAAACAGACTACTCTACTGCCTTACCCCCAAACAACAAAGTACACGCTGAATGGACAAAGAATTTGTGAAATTTCACAAACAGTTTTTCCATGCTTAGTCACAAGAACTTTATTTGCATGAACAGTTATGCTAGGAACGCCCACAAGGTATCACAACTGTGGAAGAATCTGTTTACTTAGTGGAATTTCATCACGTATGAAGGAGCCAAGCTATCAGTGGTGCAGAAGGTGAGGTGCACTTGGGCCCAGGGGAATGAGCAATGCTTAATTTGTAACAAGATGAGTGCCTTGGCGCATCTCAGGAGGCCATTGCAGCCTGCACCACTCATTTCCCCTGGCAGTGCTGCCAATGACCGTACCAACTTAGCTACTATCCACTGAACTTCTACAAGTGCGACAATTCGGACTATTCCAGGACACCCAAAGATATACCAATGGCGTGGGCACCAGTTACTATTCATTTTTAATGTATATTGAAGTATTAAACACTGATGTTGTGCTCATCTCAAAATTAGACAGACTGGGCCACCAAGTGGTGAACTGCCATTACTCATGGGGCTGGAATAAAGTGTTGGTGCTGAGTACCACAAACAGTTGGCTCAAATTAAGCACTGGGTGTGAGAAGCCCATTGCTCCTCTATTTTAGTGACATTTTCACATCCGCCCAGAAGTAAGGAGGCCTTATTTCACATCCTTGCATCTAGGCCTTGGTACACCACTGCACTCATGACATATCCTGCTTCTGTGATTTAGGATTGAATTTAGCAGGCGACTATTCTGATTTTAGAAGACAAAACACTGTCTTAAAAGCTGATAAGCTTTTTCAATCAGATCAGATGTCTTACCAAGGGTTTAACCTATATGTCTGACTCTACATCATGTATGAACTACGAGTTGAGATTGTTTGAAGCAGCAAGTACACGCCTCAAGTCTTGCCCATTGAATTAAAGCTAGGAGTTGACATAGCTGGTGTAATTCTATCTAAAGTAAATACTTGCAGTTAAAGCAGAATTACTCGTAATTATGAGTAATTGTGTGAGAAGCATAATACAACATTTAGTGCTATTTTCTTAGTTCACTATGCACCCTCATGTCTGAAATGGGTCAGAGGAAGCATTTTGTGCTAAGAAAATAGCACTAAATGCTACAGGATACGAACAACAGTAGCCAATATTTGCAAGATTCTGGCGCATCAGAGCTGATACGGCAGACATCTGGCACCCCCCCCACCGACAACTGCCGAAACCATGGATGTGCAGTATTTCCAATAAGGTGCACCATGGCGCACATTAGGCCAATAGAGTCAACATTTTTGAAACTATTGCTAGCGCTTTGCTTCACTAGTGTCAAAAATGTTCATGCTAGTGGAGCAAATTGCAAGGAGGCCCATCTACTACAATGGGTGTGTCCTTTTAATGCCTGCTTTGAGCAGGTGTTAAAAAAAATGTAAAAAATGGCACAATTAAATCTTGTAGATTTCATTGCGCCATTTTTGCGGGCCTCCTATCGCCAGAATGCCCCTCCCCTTGCATACATTATGCCTGGTGCAGGCATAATGTGGCGCAAGCGGTCGTAAAGTGGCGCAATGCATGGATTGCAGCACTTTGTAAATATGGCATGGCAATTTTTGCCTCGTTGAGCCACATTAGCTGAAAAAATTACGCTAATGTGGCACAAGGAGGAGCTAGGGCCTTGCAAATCTGGCCCTTCGTTCATTGTTCCCACGCGCCTGCAGTAGGATTTTTGTCCCAAATTACAGTCAATTACTGAAGCTGGCATAATCACCTAGTTTTGCATCACAGGAGTAATGCGTATTTACCAAAATTACTCAAATCACTCTGACATAATTAAAATTCCTCCCATGCCTAATACAAACCATTCAGATACTTCTGTGACTCTATATATTGGCGACAATTGGGGTACGAGGTTGCTGTACTAGACTCACCCTGGTACAGCTTGTACTTTACAGGGGCAGTTGGTGCTAGGTGTGGTGTGGTGACTGAATATCATTGTCACAATACTGTCTGATATACATATGATGTCCTATGATCTGTCCTCTAACAACTCCTTGTTAAGTGTTGTTATGTGCCTTTCTTTCCTTAGCTTTGGCATCTAGATAATAGGTTGCATAAATCTCCCAGTCTGGGTGATACAAAAGAAGGGCTATGTCCTTTAAGGCAGTCCTTTGTTTTGGGTCGGCTGGAAGTGAAGAAAAGAAAGCCCCCTCGCTGCTGCAGGTTGCTGCTCGAAACAGAATGCATGTGGGTGCAGTGAATTGTGTCCTGGTGTCAGCAAATGATACCAGGACAAATTCAGCATGTTTTCCTGTGTCTGCCAGTTCCCAGATCCGGCCCAGAAATAGCTGCCAGAACAGGGATCAGGTGAGATCCGCCTGCTTTCCAGCACTGGAAAAAAAATACATGCAATTGATAAGAAGTGAAACCAAAAAAGTTGTTTTCATATGTATTCTATGGGTGGGCGGAACTCAAGGAGTTTCACTTTGTGGAATTCCGCGGGGTTACATGAAAACTCCATGAGATTCTGTGGAGTTCTGCAAGCAGGCGGAAATCTGCAGGTCATGCTGCCCACGCTGATTTTTTAGCACCAGGACCTTGTTTTCTTATGAAAAATCAGTACGAACGGCACAACGCGGCGCGCCAAAGGGCGCTGTTGCACTAATTGGTTTTACTGCCTCTTGAGTAGATTTTTTTACTTGAGTGACTGGTTTCTCAACACGAATGGTTACGACCGCCCCCACATTGGGAAAATCTCTCCAGGTGCATTCCTAGCAACTGAAAATGGCACTAGGGCAGTGGTTCCCAACCTTCTGGCTTCTGTGGACCCCCACTTTATCATTACTGGAACCCAGGGACCCCCACTGAATCATAATTGAAATCCGGGAACCCCCTTCTGAGTCATTACTTAAAACTGGGACCTAATCTGTTAAGATTATTTAATTTTCTAAGGAGTTACGGACTACCTGAGGAGGCTTCCCGAACCCCTAGGGGTCCCCGGACCACAGGTTGGGAACCACTGCACTAGGGGATGCCAATTCTCGTTTACGCTTGCCAACTTACCATTGGTGAGACGCATACAAAAAAAAAATCCAGAAATCCATGCGACATGCTGAATTTATGGCCCACTCCTGATAATATAAGTTGTTTCTTTAATACATGTGTCTGACGTTTTAAATAAGGATTATAATAAGGGCATAGCCCCGCATCTTGTGAAGTCGCTTCCGGTGACGTCATTTGTGATTTTGTGACGTCGTTTCCGGTGACGTCACTTGTGATTTGCATACTCACATCTCCCCCCACCGGTTATTCTTTAGGACTGTGCCCAAGGCAAAGTTTACATGGAAACAAAAAGAGGCAGGAAACGCACGAGCCCAGCCTGTGACTGGGATGGGTGGGCGAAAGCACAAGGACACCCTGTCCCTGCAACAGAAATGTCTTCATATAATGCACCCTTTTGTTTCACCCTACAAAGTACCATTGAGTGTAACTTTAAAGATGTGATTTTGTGCTCGTTCCTATAGGCCGCTTGAATGAAATGTCCGCGCACTGTCCTTGGCCAGAAGGAAACCCTCGTCTCGTGCGTCGCCTTGTCTGTGCCGGGGCCGCGGAGGGCGCAGGGATGGACATTTCATGGAACTGGGGACACAACAAAAGGGGCCTTTCATTGAGACGCGTCACGTCTCTCATATTGTTTCTCTTTACAGGCCAATGTCTGTGCTGCGTGGGCCTGTCTGAGAGCCAGTTCCATAAACCTGGCAATGCGATGCAACGTGACTGTCGTGTGGGCGCTTCCCAAGCGGGGAACAACAAGTGGGGGCCAGTGTTGCTGAACTTTCCAACAACGGAGGGGAAGAGGGTGTCACGCGAAGTGAACAAGCTTCACCTGCTCCTGGCGCGTCTAGAATAAAATCTAGGGCCCCCCGCACCCCATAAAGTACTTTGGGGAAAAAACACAAGGTCAACTGGTGCAATTTGGAGCAGAAACGCCCGAAGACAATTGGACTAAAAAAACACAGGTTTTGAAAGTAGTTCAGAAGAAAAACTCGTGAAATATTCAGGTGGCTGCTGAGAAAACCAGCCTCCATCAAGGGTGCGTGGGCTGAGCTCTCTCTAAGAACACTGCGCAGCACAAGGACATTGGCCAAAGGACTGCTTGGAAATAATCTATATGTACCACTTGACACACTTTTCTCACCCCTACCATCCTTCAGTTCCTTTCATGCCCCATCCTGCCTTGTGACATCACCCTTTGTATAAGACGAGCAATGACCCACTTGCAATGGGAAGGATGAGAGACTGAATGTGGATGTATCCCAATAGCAAGCTTTAACCAGCAGAGCTATGCCTCAGGTTAGGCAGATGTTACAGCCTCAGGTAACAGGGCCTAGGCAGAACGATCGGGTAGGCTCAAACGTGAGGCGGTAGTAATTAGATCTGGCCATAACAAGCCTTCTAAAGAAATATACCTCTGCCACCAAAGAAACAATGCCACGATGTCTGCACTAAATGGGATATTTAGACCCAATTGGGCGGTGTGCAAAATTTGCATAATCTGCTTTCACGTAGTTATGAGAAATGTATGCAAATTTACATAAATTTACACATAAGCACATGAATAGCAAATCTGTCACTTGGCGCTACATCTTGGTGTGAAATGGTGCATATGTTAACAGTGCAATAATGCAAAAAAACAAGGCACTGCAAACAACAGCTGCAAATGGAGCATAACTACGCAAAGTGGCATAATGGTGTAATTTTTGGAACTACGCAAATTTCACCATCATAATTTAAATTTCACCCAGGCCTACTGTACACCAAATTTACTGCCACCACTGCAGTAGAAATGCGTTTATTGAAAATGCAATGCTGGCTGCCATGCAATGAAAACTGCAATTTTTATGCCTGGCCCTGTGACCGCTTTAGACGTCTCTCAAATGCAAAATATAAACATTTATAAAAGGAGTTTGGGACAGCTAGCTTCATCTTTTCGATCTGTCAAATGTCACTCACATTTTGAGCATACTCAAATCCAAATTTGTATATACAGGGATGCGAAGGATTCTCGACGCCTCCCAATCTCATGCTGAGATCTGACTAGCTGCCAAGACTTCTACAAGGAATGTTGGGACTCAGCTTCAGCCAGTCCCAGAAAAAAAGAATTGAAAAAAAGAAAAGGGGCCAGTGTTCAGACACCCTGACCTCTTAGCTCTGGTGCTGGGATCCCAGAGGGACCCTCCCGCCCACAGCAAAAGAGCATGTGACTGATCCATCCTTAGCCCTACCAGCATTTACGGCACAGGGCTGGCATTAAATACCATAAGTCACAGGGTCTGCTCACCGCCCATCCGATGATTTAAAACTTAATAAAATGTTACTGTGACTTGCAGACTTTCTGCATTCTTCATAGTGGTACTATCCACCTAAAGCACCTATATCAGTGCTTAATTTGTGCTTGTTGTTTCCGGTGCAGAGCACCGGCACTTATTTTTGAGGACCAGCACTTATTTTTCTGCCTCAAGCATTTACTGCGAGCAAAAGACAAATATGGGAAAGACGGAGGAAGAGAAAAACTTAAAAGCGTCACAATGGGAGAAAGCAGAAAGCTGCAAGAGTGAGCTGGGGGGGGCAGGTAGTGGCTGTAAATGGATTCAAGAGGTCCGAGACTGCTTCAGGATTACGCTGCCTCGGTATTTAGTTTGTGCACAGTTAATTGCAGCAACCGCATGTTTAAGAGGATGGCTTTGGGCACCGGCACGTTTTTATTTTCAAATGAAGCACTGGCCTATATTTTTCATTAAGTCTTGCAGCGCTAGGATATTCTTTCTCCATTCCATCCCCTGATGTATTTGGATGCATGTTGTTGCATGTTTTTGATATTATGCCATTTTGTATTCGCTTGGGGTGCTTTATGTTGTACGGTCAGGGCCACTGGAAGCTAGCGATTCTGCAGCCACATCAGCCATCATCTGCTGCAGATTCTGCAGAGTTTAACCAAACATATTGTTTCTAGCTCAAACAGATCAAAAGTTACAAAAAATATGGTAACTCTGGTTCATGCGCAGTGACGTCTTTTTTGCAAAGATTGACTGCTTATCTTTCGTTTGCTTGTCCCTGCATTTGGGTGTTAAACAGGTACTAATAATGCGAACTCTTTTCCCAGACACTTTTGCAGGTGTAAAAATGGCAAAGTAATACTATCACAGAATGTGATGCATTATGCCACATAGTTTGATTTGATTTCTAATGTTATATAGCGCTTGAGTGCAAGGAGGTGTCTTGGCACTGATGCTGTAAAGAGGAGGGAGATATAGAAAATGACGGGGTTTACCGATCCTTTTGTGTAAAGAAGCAGGTCTTAGGAGATTTCCTGCAACTCATCGAATCAGGGCTGACCTTTAAATTTGAGGGAAGGGAAATCCATAGCTGAGCTGTTCTATCCGCCCCCCCCCCTAACCCCCTCCCAGGATGCCCGTTTGACTCTAGGCAGCAGAAGACTCTTACCTGCCGTTGATCTAAGCATTCGCGAAGGTCTGTATAGGATAAATCTGTCCTGAATGTATTAGGGGGTGATCTTGTGAACCGCCTTAAAGGCCATGCAAAGCTCTTTAAATTCTATTGTCTTTGCTATGGGAAGCCAGTGAAGTTTTTCAATGGCTTGAGAAGCTGATTGATATTTGGGGATATTCATCAAAAGCCGAGCTGCTGCGTGCTGAAGCAACTGAAGTTTAAGAAGACTTTCCTTTGTGTCCAGGAACAGCGCATTGACATAATCCAATTTAGACCATACAAGGGTGGTGACAACCATCCCTTGTAGATAAGGGGGAATAAATTGACAAACCTTTCTAATTACCTTCAAGGCATAGAATGTTGTTGAGGGTAACATATTAAGTTGATACTCAAAGTTTAGTTTTTTGTCAAAAACCATCCCCAAATTCTTAACTTTCTGCACTGGTATGTTAAGTGATGCCATTTCCTGAGGCCACCACTGGGGGGTCCAATATGAGATGTAATTTCCTAGGACTTCTGTGTTACTAGAATTCATCTTTAAAAAGTTCCTGTTCATCCAGTTACTTACTTGAGTCACGCAGGAGCTGAATTTGGAGGCAGTATCATCTGGATTACTGGAAATTCATATCACTATTTGTGGATCTTCAGCGTATGAAATCACCAAAAAGCCATAGGATTTGATGAGTCTAGCCAGAGGTGTGACATAAAGATTAAATAAAGTTGGACTCAATGAAGGTCAATGGGGCACACCACAGGGTAGACAAAAGTGATCTAACGCAAAACCCTCCATGGCGACATGGTATACTCTGTCCGTGAGGAATGGTTTTATTAAACTTAGGGCAAACCCTCCTATCCCCAATCCGACGAGGCGGTCAGTCAAGATGGTATGACTGATCGTGTCAAATACCACCGAAAGATCCATTAAAATCAATGCAGCCTTGCCGGCTTTGTCCAGAATGGATCTTAGTTCCTCTGTAGCAGCTGTTAGCGCTGTTTCTGTACCACAGAATTTTCCGAAACCATATTGACTGCAATCCAGCAGATTATTGGCATCTATTAGAGTCATTAATTCCTCAATCTATGCCATTTTGAATATCTTATCTAGGAAAGGAATTCTAGATATTAGCCTATAGCTGCAAGGCTCTTTAGGGTCCAGATGAGATTTTGTAAGTAGGGGTAGAATCGAGACTTTTTCCACTATCAGAGAAAGTAGCCTGAATTGATTATTTCATTAAATATGAGAGACAGTTGGCTGCTTATAATGTCCGGGACAAGTTGTGCTATCTTCAGAGGGCACGGGTCTAAGGGTGAACCAGACCACCTCATTTTTATCTTTCTGAAAACCTGTTCGGTGCTGAGTATGGAGAATTTATCCAGGGTAGAGATTGAAGGTTGTTGTTGTCGCTCATTGTCTATATGGAGATCGTCAATGAGTAATTATTGTATTGGAAAGTGTCATGAACTTCTTTAACTTTAGTCTGGAAGAAATTGGCTATTGCAGTGAGTCCCAACCTGTGGTCCGGGGTCCCCTGGGGATCCCCAAAGCTTCCTCAGGGGGTCCGCGACTGCTTAGAAAATTTAATAATCTTAACTGATTAGATCCCCAGCTTTCAATAATGACTCAGTGGGGGGTCCCCGGATTCTAATAATGATTCAGTGGGGGTCCCCGGGTTCCAGTATTGATAAAGCAGGGGTCCACAGAAGTCAAAAGGTTGGGAACCACTGGGCTATTGTGTTGCAAAAGGCTTGGATACTGCTGTTGTTTTTAACTTCCAGTAATTTAGCCAGTTTCCTTACAGTATTAAACAGTTCTCTTGCAGAGTTTTTTGACTGTAGGAATACAGTTTTAGTAATACATTTAATTCTACGCCGATAAGCCGAGCTTGCTAATATTCTAGTCCGATACTGCGTTCCAAAATTAGCCCTGCCTCCTCATATACCTCTCTCCTGATGAACAGAGCCCGGCAGATAGGTGTACCTATCACTGTTGCAGAAGGTGCAGTCACACTGGGACCAGTGGTATGTTGGGCCACTACCCTGGAATTACGGCTTCCATTTACTACCCAACCAGAAAGCAGAGGGGGCCATTTTTTTGTCTGCAGTAAGGCCCGCAGCACCATTCCAATACTGCTGCCCTCTTCTGTTCGAGAAACACATTTTGTTGAATTTTGTAATAAGGTGCAGAGGAAGCATGGTTCCATACAAACAAAAGTGTAGCGAGTCCCCTGTTTAGAAATACATTCACCATTTCTGATCCATTACTCCCCCCCACCAACCTCCGAAGGTCCATCAACATTGCATATTATATTGCCCAATTTAACAGATAAACCATAGTATTCCCACCATTTACTCCAGATTTTTGAGAATTGTTTGAGGCAACCATGTGCCCTGCAGTTCGGTTCCTCTTATATGGCACACCAATCCATGCCGGTACGCCATTGGCTTAACAGGGGGGATCAGGCTGTTTCCAGGATTGCGCTATGTCCCTTTTTGTGAGGAGCCATGCACGCCTAACGCCACCCAGCCTCCTCCAACTCCCCAACCCACTCGTCCCACCTCTGGCGGATCCTCTCCATTGTCTAGGGTGACCACCCATCTGTAAATTTCACGGACTGCCCGTAATTTTGCCCTGCCATCCGTTGTCAGTGATGGAAGGCTTAACGGGCAGCATTTGTCCGTAATATTAGCCTTTCACCAAAAGGTCAAAGGACAGCAAGGGCGAAATTACGGGCAGATTAGTTTCCCCAGCTGGAGTAGAAGGCAGGGAGTCTCCTGTGCTCTGAGGGAGGGGCAGACAGAACAGAAACTGACCTTCCTGCCAGGGGGTCTCCTTCCCCTAAAGAAATGCAAATGTGGGCACCTGGTAAATCTGCAAATGTAATGGGGCTTGAAAACCGGCATCCACTTTAACCAAAAGAAGTCACTTGAATCTTTCTGATGGCAAAGATATTTTCTTTTAGAGAGGTACTGCAAGGGTGTTCCAAGGTGATCTATGGAGTTTGTGGTTTTAATGGAGTGTTATAAAAAATGTTAGTACTAGATATAAACTGTATATTATTCAAATATTATTCAAGCACTTTTTTTATTTAACCAAAATGTATTTGCGCATTTTGTAGCAGCCTATATATGATGTAATTGCATTTATATAGCGCTTACTATCCCTGACTAGGCGTCGAATGCATGTTTAAAATAAGGTCATTCACAGTTCTCTTAGGGGCCTCAGTACCTCATAGTACTAACAAACATTGGCAAAGCCAATAGGTCTAGTCTATGCAAGAGTTATTGGCATTGCCAATGTGTTTTAGCCATGTTATATACTAGAGTGGCTGCTGTTCATGGCTAAAAGTGAGGTACATAGTGGTGTGGAGTGGAGTAGAGCGGCCGAGGAGCAGTGGCGTAGAGCCCAGTGATGCAGGGTACCGTGCAGTTGTTTACAGTGCATTGGTGTAGAGTGCAGTGGTTTAGAGTGCAGTGGCATGGAGTGGCATGCAATAGAGTGGCAGAGAGTGCAGTAGTGTAGAGTGGTGCAGTGGCATAGAGTGCACAGTAGACTTGTGTGGCAGAGAGTGCAGTGGCATAGTGTAGAGTGGTGCAGTGCAGAGTATAGTGCTGTAGAGTGCAGTCCCATAGAGTGGAGTGATGCAGAGTAGAGTGGCATAGAGTGCAGTGGCATACAGTGCAGTGGCATAGAATGCAGTAGTACATAGCAGATTGGTTTACAGTACAGTGGCGGAGAGTGCAATGTTGCAGAATAGAGTGTCAGTGCAGTGATGGAGAGTGGAGCAGAGTGGCACAGAGAGCAGTGGTGTAGACTACAGTGGTGCAGAGTAGAGGGCAGTGGCGTACAGTGCAGTTGTTTAGAGTGCTTTGGTGCAGAGTGCAGTGGCATAGAGTGGCATGGGATAGACTAGCATAGAGTGCAGTGGAGTGGAGTGGCATACAACAGAGTGGCAGAGAGTGCAGTTATGCAGAGTGGTGCAGTGTCATAGAATGCAGAGTAGACTCATGTGAGATCAACGTAGAGTCCCAGACATACACTCTAGTGCTGTGAGACTACAGACAAGTTGTGGGTACCTCACATCCTGACATTAGGTGTGAGACTGTCGCCCACACCATCGGCCCTGCCTCTTTAAATTTTTTTTAGGTTGAAAGTCCATGGGCTGTTGGGTTGAGCCAGATGTTTTGTTCAATTTGTTTAAACTAGTATAAGGTTAATTACCTTAATGTTTCCCAAACTGTTTGCCAGGGGTTTTAAAACGTTCAGAAACATAATAAAAAATGTGATGTTCCTTTCTCTTCGGGAAAGATCGGGTAGATTTGGGTTGGGGTGATGGCCTTGCTGCAGTACTGAAGGGCATTAATTTAGTACTGAACAAGGACGTAATGTGACACCTGAATGTAGCATACCAGGAGGCAATCACAAAAAGACCACAGTGAATAAATAGTGCTATGTTAAAAAAGAGTAAATAAATGCACTGACAACATAGTGAGGCATGGCCTCTCTTGCGTGTGTCTGTAAAACTGACGTTTGTTCTTGAATTTTTGTCCTGAATTTTGACCCTTTGTCCTGAAGTTTTGTCCTGAATTTTGACCCTTTGTCCTCAATTTTTTACAGTCCTGTCCAGAATTTGCATCAATGCCGGGTGGTCACCCTACCATTGTCTCAGGGGCATTATCAGGGTGCGTATAGCTGGGGGGTACCATTCCGCCCCATTCTCCCCATCAAAAGCTTTGCCTCGAGAGGGTTAAATTCCGGGAGGTCCTCACACATCTATACCAAGAGCCTCACCAGAGGTCTGTAGCGCCTTGAAATCCTTTCATGCCACTTAATCATACAGAATTGCTTACACATATTATTTTTTATCACAATAGTGATACACTGCATTTCTGCACATCCTGGTGGAAACTGCACACTGACTATCTTTGATTCTTACCACTGAAGTAATCTTTTATTTTATCCCAACAGTTAAGTATACTGACAAAATGTATTCCTTGGAATAGGTGTGTAAGCCTATACCGACTGATAAAATATTTATCTTTTGTTACCAATAGTCATTTAAAGCATCCCAAGGCAGTGCAGTGTGTGGTCTGTGAGACATAATTATGTAGTTCCATTTGGAAATATCCAGGTTTTATTTGTATAGCGCCTTGGTATTAGGCCTGTACATGTGAGCACATGAAGAGTTTGTTGTTCCAGATAGAGAAACTGGGCAGAGAAGGAGTGATTTAACCAAGATCACACACAGGGTTCAGTGGGAATGCTGGTTGAAGGGTGGACACCATAGGATGCAGACAGTGTCCTTTGGCACAGGAAGGTTAAACAACAACACCTCTCCGTCACAGTAACCTTATAGGCAACTGATCTGGCTTTTCACTTGATGTGTGGCATAGCAACCCCGAGGGCGCAAACTCTGGAACTCTGGGGTCACTCAGCCTTTCACACAGCACTTTTACAGAGCACTGTTACAAACATAAAATATTCAACTAATGTTTCTAAGCCATAGAGTATATCTACTGTAATTTTTCTGTGTCAAAATATGTTCTTTGCACTTGCTGTAACACAAATTAATTTTCCTTTAAATGATAGTCTTATCATTTTGAAGGAAATGTATTTCCTGACACAGTAACAACCAGTGGCAATCTATGATAAGAATGATTCCTGTGATGGCACAATGTTTTAACTAAGCACTAATTTCCCTACAGCTGAGTTGTTTTCTGCTGGTCAGAGCTAAATGTTTGTACTGAACACAGACTCTGCTTTCCCAGAGTGGGAAATGTTGGTGCACAGAGGTGCCTCCTTGTTTTTGACTCCCTTTCTGACTCCTTATGTTCACTTCTTCATTCCTCTGCCTCTCTCTGTCTTTCTCTCACTTTCTGTACCTTCAGGCTCAGTAGTGCAGACTCGTCACTCAGGCTCAGTAGTGAGACTCGTCACTCAGGCTCAGTAGTGAAGACTTGTCACTCAGGCTCAGTAGTGCAGACTTGTCACTCAGGGTCAGTAGTGAGACTTGTTACTCAGGGTCAGTAGTGCAGACTTGTCACTCAGGCTCAGTAGTGCAGACGTGTCACTGAGGGTCAGTAGTGCAGACTTGTCACTCAGGCTCAGTAGTGCAGACTTGTCACTCAGGGTCAGTAGTGCAGACGTGTCACTCAGGCTCAGTAGTGCAGACTTGTCACTCAGGCTCAGTAGTGAGACTTGTCACTCAGGCTCAGTAGTGCAGACGTGTCACTCAGGCTCAGTAGTGCAGACTTGTCACTCAGGCTCAGTAGTGCAGACTTGTCACTCAGGCTCAGTAGTGCAGACGTGTCACTCAGGCTCAGTAGTGCAGACTTGTCACTCAGGCTCAGTAGTGCAGACGTGTCACTCAGGGTCAGTAGTGCAGACGTGTCACTCAGGCTCAGTAGTGCAGACTTGTCACTCAGGGTCAGTAGTGCAGACGTGTCACTCAGGGTCAGTAGTGCAGACTTGTCACTCAGGCTCAGTAGTGCAGACGTGTCACCCAGGGTCAGTAGTGCAGACTTGTCACTCAGGCTCAGTAGTGCAGACTTGTCACTCAGGCTCAGTAGTGCAGACGTGTCACTCAGGCTCATTAGTGCAGACTTGTCACTCAGGGTCAGTAGTGCAAACTTGTCACTCAGGCTCATTAGTGCAGACTTGTAACTCAGGGTCAGTAGTGCAGACTTGTCACTCAGGCTCAGTAGTGCAGACTTGTCACTCAGGGTCAGTAGTGCAGACTTGTCACTGAAGCTCAGTAGTGCAGACTTGTCACTCAGGGTCAGTAGTGCAGATGTGTCACTCAGGCTCAGTAGTGCAGACTTGTCACTCAGGCTCAGTAGTGCAGACGTGTCACTCAGGGTCAGTAGTGCAGACTTGTCACTCAGGCTCAGTAGTGCAGACGTGTCACTCAGGGTCAGTAGTGAGACTTGTCACTCAGGGTCAGTAGTGCAGACTTGTCACTCAGGCTCAGTAGTGCAGACGTGTCACTCAGGGTCAGTAGTGCAGACTTGTCACTCAGGCTCAGTAGTGCAGACGTGTCACTCAGGGTCAGTAGTGAAACTTGTCACTCAGGGTCAGTAGTGCAGACTTGTCACTCAGACTCAGTAGTGCAGACTTGTCACTCAGACTCAGTAGTGCAGACTTGTCACTCAGGGTCAGTAGTGCAGACGTGTCACTCAGGGTCAGTAGTGCAGACTTGTCACTCAGGCTCAGTAGTGCAGACTTGTCACTCAGGCTCACTAGTGCAGACGTGTCACTGTGGTCTTCTTTCAAGACGTCGAACACTGGGGCCACAAATCCCTCTGTGGCAAACTTGCTTCCAATATCCTTAGGCACAACCACAATACAAGTGTGCATAGACACACATAAACACACACAAAGACACACACACATAAACACACACACAAACACACACACAAACACACGCATAAACACACTCACATAAGCACCCACACACATACATAAACAGACACTTAAACACACACACACAAGCACACACTTAAACACACACACACAAACACACACACATAAACACACACACACACACGTAAACACCAACACACAAATACACACACACATACATAAACACACACATAAGTACACACACGTACACCGAATCCGAATAAGAAGGTTCAATGGGAAGATGAAGTAAGCAGGGGGAGGGCTGAGGTCGGGTGTGATGGAGGCCGCATGGGACAGTAGCTTCCTAGGGGAAGGCAGTGGAGACCCCTCACATTATGTTTGAAGTGGGGATTCCTGGTTTACTTCGGTCTGGTACATGCCCCAGCCTTTCCACAGTCTCCTTCTGCATGTCTCAAGCCCTGAACACTGCCTCCACGCCCCAAACTTCTCACTGTCTTTTCATGAGCCTCAAGCTCTTCGTTCTGAAAGTCCGCCTTTGCATCTATCAGTGTCTAGTGCTTGTATAAAGCTTCAAACTGCTAGTCAGTTGGGTGCTAATCTAAAGCTTCAAACTGCTGGTCAGTGTGTCTCTAATAAGGTTTTGAACTTTACCACATAAAGGAACTGAGGCTCAGAGAGCGATATAGAACGACTTGTCCAGAAACACACATTTAGTCATGTTGTGAAGCTGGGATTAGGTGTCACGTCTCCTTTATCCAGAGCCAAAACGTGGACATTTGTACTCAGCCCTGATTTAGAGGCACCCTAGCAAGGGAGCACTAGTGACTCGCACGGGATACCAGGGAAGCCAGTAGAACCCCCAGGATTTCACTGGTACTGCAAATAATTCAGAGTTTTCATAAGATTCGATGTCACAGTATCTCAACATTCCCAATCCTGCAGATCCCTTTTAGAAATTATTGTTTTCACATAAAATAGTCACACTCATTTAATTGAACTAAACCAGGCTTAGTCACCTTCATTTAGTTGAACTAAACCAGGCTTACAAGTCCCATCGTGCACTGATTTGGTAAAGGAATTTACAGAGAGCGAAATAATGTATCCTGGTGGCATTAATTCAGATGTCTGCCTTAGCAAATATACCTAGTTTCACGGCAGTATACAACTTGCAGGATTGGGCAGAGCCCTGATGTACTGTCCTCAAATTACCCTCATTTACCCTTAATTATGGCTGAATGAGGTTTGGGCTGTCAGCCCTTCTGCTGTGGGCAGCAGCTAAGACTTTAATGCTGTGGTTGGCAGGGACGTTTTAGCTACATTAGATGTGTCAATGGTTACTGTGGTCAAGTTCCCATAAGTGTTAGAGTGTGCGCAATCCATCACCAGTGTAGTGGACCCGCGCATTATGTGGGCACCCACAGCTGGGCTCGCAGTGGCCAGACCCGACTGATGTGTTTTCTGAGGTGCCTCCAGCCCAATCTTATAATGACCCTGGCGACATAATGAGAGGAAGGCGGGTGGATGAGGCTAGACGACAGTGTCGATTGAGAAGGGAACAGGTGAGTCAAGGTGACCGTGGGGCGTGCCGCTCAGCGTACATTAGAGGGAATACCACAGGTGCCACCGCAGAACTACAATTTTCAGGTGCCCAAATGGCAATCGTTTTTCTGATAGTGGGACTTCCCAACGTACAGTTCCGGGGAAAGGACTTTCATAGCCGAGGGTAAAATTACATTTTGCCCTTCATCGCTTCCTCTCCTATAGCAACAAAGGCATTTTCTTGTTTTTAGAATGTTTGTGAAACATTGTGAAAAGGAATAGAAAATTGTGATGGGTGGAACTCGCGGAGTTTTACTCCGCGGAATTTCAC
Source organism: Pleurodeles waltl (assembly GCF_031143425.1). Classification (NCBI taxonomy): domain Eukaryota; kingdom Metazoa; phylum Chordata; class Amphibia; order Caudata; family Salamandridae; genus Pleurodeles; species Pleurodeles waltl. The sequence goes on from NC_090448.1 coordinate 36,153,951, forward strand.
AGTTACGGAAAAACTCTGCAAGATTCCGTGCAGTTCTGCGAGTGCAGAATACGGGTACATTGTGCTGCTCGCACTCATTTTTAGCGCTGGGTGCTTGTTCCGCATTGTAAATTCAGCGTGAACAGCACCACAAGGCGTGCCAGAGGGCGCTGCTTCTTTCTGCTGCTCGAGTATATTTTCCACTTGAGTAGCAGCTTCCTCAGCGTGAACGGTCGTGACCTGCCATGTCTGCCCTCCCTCATTAAAAAATCTTGCCGGGAGGCATTCTAGCATCTGAAAATGGCACTAGCGGATGCAGATTCTAACTTGCGCTCACCAACTTAACTCTGACGAGCCACGCTCCAGAAAAAACTTTGTCACACAGTAGTTGGCAGAATTTTGCCTGAACTCCCTGCTCCAAGCAGAACGCAGGGTGGGCAGAACTACACGAACTCCACCAGTGGAGCTGAATTTTTTGTCCACCCTTAATGAAAACCCCATGAGCCCTAAACTTATTTCAACATGGCTAAGCCTTGCCAGTCAAGTATAACTGTAGTCCTATTGCAGACAGAATGGCACTGTGCTCTTTGCTTGGCAACGTGAAATAGGACGGTCAAAGTGCTGCAGGCCAATGTAGAAACTAATACTGGAATGTGTGCCTAATTGAGGCAATGGGAAACTCTCATGGCAATAGTCTGTAGGCTAAATAGAACCTGGAATGGCAATCTTTGCTTAAGGGGATAATTGCAAACTGAGGTGACAGTGTGGAAACTGGTGTTGTAACATACAAACTGGCTGAAGAGGGGCATTCCAAACTAATGTGGTAATGTTGAAACCTATGTAGTAATGTAGATACTGGGATGGCAATGTCAACTGAAGTGGTCATTACAAACTGGTGTAGCTACATGCAAACTGACGTAGTAACATAGAAGCTGGCCTGGCAATGTGCGCTGAACCGGGGCGCTGCAAACTGGCGCGGTGATGTAGAAACCGGCATGGCAATGTGCCCTGAAGTGGGGCATCGCAAACTGACGTGGTAATGTCCACATTAGTGTAGTGATGTAGAAACTGGCCTGGCAATGTGCACTGAAGTGGGCCATTCCAAACTGCTGTGGTAATGTGTAAACTGGCGTACTAATGTAGAAACCGGCATGGCAATGTGCCCTGAAGTGGGGCATCGCAAACTGACGTGGTAATGTCCACATTAGTGTAGTGATGTAGAAACTGGCCTGGCAATGTGCACTGAAGTGGGCCATTCCAAACTGCTGTGGTAATGTGTAAACTGGCGTACTAATGTAGAAACTGGCCTGGCAATGTGCGCTGGAGTGGGGCATCACAAACGGATGTGGTAATGTGGAAACCAGTGTGGTAGTGTAGAAACTGGCCTGGCAATGTGCGCTGGAGTGGGGCATCACAAACGGATGTGGTAATGTGGAAACCAGTGTGGTAGTGTAGAAACTGGCCTGGCAATGTGCGCTGGAGTGGGGCATCACAAACGGATGTGGTAATGTGGAAACCAGTGTGGTAGTGTAGAAACTGGCCTGGCAATGTGCGTTTAAGGAGGTTAATCCAAACTGCTGTGCTAGTGTGGAAACTGGTGTATTACTGTGGAAGGAAAGATGACAATTTTCCAGTGGTATGTAGAGAATGGGCTTGGCAATATGTGCTCAAATGGGGAAATGGAAAACTTGATATTCTCTTACACTCTCTCTCTTTTTGGTTTTTCAGCTCAGGTACCTTTGTACACCACAGGGCTGTGCATTGAAAGAAGGCTATGAGATAACCTCCAGGACTGCTTCGAATTGTCTCTACAACCAGACAATGGACTCTTAGATGGTCTTTATCCCCAGCAAGTTGTGCCTCTGGGACTAGTTAGACTGCCATGTTTGGCTATCACAACCAGTGGCGACCGGCAACCCTGAGAGAGGCGTGGCGGGCACAAGGGTGGAAATAAAATAAAAAATAACTTACCTCGCTTGCTGCAGCCTGCACGGCGACACGCCCTTGTGCTCCGGTCCTCTTCTGCTCTCCTCAAGGCTCCAGTCAACTCCCTTCACCAATCCTAGCACTGCTCTCATGCTATTAACCAGCATGAGAGCAGCGCCAGCATTGGCTAGGGCGGCCTCTCTCGGTGCTCCCGAGGGCATGGAGGCCTGTTCTTTCCCTAACCCAGCTGTCTTAGGTTTAAAATGCGCATATCTGGCTGGCCGCTGCAAGATGGCCACCAAAGAGACATGGGCACTTTAAACGTAAAGTGCCCTGCCCATCACTGCTCTCTGCTGCTGACAGTAAGCAGAGGCCCCGCCCCTGCCCCGACGCTCAGCTCGGGATGGGGTTATTGAAAAATACAATGGTAATAAATGAAGTTTATTACCCTTTTATCTTTCAACTCTGGGGGCATGCTCCTTTGCATCATCTGGGGGGCGATGCTCCTTTGCCTTAATGGAGGAACCGCCCCTGATCACACCTATTTGATGATTCTCTGCAGACAAAGCTGTTACTCTAGGAGTTAATGGAAAAGTAAGGTAAGTGGGTGCTCTACCAGCGTGAGTAACGACTATCACAACCACCACTTTGCAGTGAGCAACTAAGCCATGAGCTGCTGGTAAACCTGCAGCACTGTTCTTGGGATTCTCCATGCTCATTGGGTAATGATGGTGCCTCCTGGACACTATCCGCTCATCTAGTCTGGAAGGCTGCCAATGCTTCCTGGAGGGTACGCCTGTGGTTGAAGGCGATGAGAGGGAGTGGGGTGTTGTACGTGGTTCTGATGGCTCAAAAGCACTTTAAACACCCCTTACAGCACACAGAACCTGCCCTCCTTCAGTCCCTTCTCTATGTTCACCTAATAAACCATTCAAGACGTGAGGTCCATCCCCAATGTCCCCATTTGCAGCACTTGCTGCTGCCGGGGGCGATGCTCCTCCTCCATAGCGTAGGAGCCACCTCTGATACTACCCCTGATGAGGCGCTGAAGCACTAGCAGTAAATAAAAAAGATCACACATAGAGTAAACAAGTCATTCTTTTGAAATATCAACTCTGTCTTTATATTATTTCAAGAAAATGTTGGCATTACAAATTAAGGTGGTTATATATTATTTTATTGAATATATGGTTTATTTCCGAAAAGAACATATTTGTTAAAAAAGTATAGAAATGTTAGTAAACACTTCAGTTGATGGATAGCACAGTAATGATGCAAAACGTAAAAAACTACTAACATTTGCCACTCACGATGAGCAAGGCAGACATAACTCTTATCCAAGCAGATCCAAAAAATATATGCAAATCAGAAAGTCTATTCCCTATTGAAGCCTCAGCTCAGCCATAACTACAGGGTTTCTATCACCAGCTTTGTAATGTATTTATGCATTTATACATATGCACGGGTTCATCTTGTCTCTCTCCTTGCGGAGAGTCCTCCCACCTCCTGTTTTTGTCTCCTCGTACTGTGAGACATCTGCTTGACCCATTCTTCCACTCTTCCCCTGCACCTTGTCTCCCCGTCTGCTGCTCCTACAGCATCTACCCCCACCTCTGGCTTGTATGCTCTGTCTGTACAGGGCACAGTTGCTTTGTAAGATATTATGTTAAGTGCACTTGTATAGGGCACACAGCTGCTAAGTTTCTTAGATCCATGCATGACATGCTGCTCCAGTCCAGTTTTTTCCTTTGAGTTCTGCTTTATAATGAAATAAACAAGCCAATAATTCCCAGAATTCAAAGAAAAAACCTGGACTGGAGCAGCAAAACACACATGGACCTGAGAAACTTGGCAGGGTCGAAGGCATTCTCAAAATGTGTATAATTATGAAACACTTTCAATATTTGGTTTCCCATTACCAATATAGGATTTTCGTTGAACCGACCCAAATGCTTCCTTAACATGGTATTTGGTTGTGTTTTGTATTGTTTGGTGGTGAATGATACAGAGGCAATATTGAGATATACTAATCTATTGTTTAAGGTTGTATTCTTCGGGATAGTGGCAGCTAGATCAAGTCATGGCTGTATATCAGAATGCCGAGTTACAAAGCCGGTCATTACGGGTGTGGTGGCCATCTGACCGCCACATTATGACTGTGGCGGTTGTACCATGGTCGGACAGCCAGCACTGCCAGTTTCCCTCCACTGGTGGGACTGGCGGTACTAATCCGCCAGGGCAGCGCTGCATGCAGTACCGCCCTGGGGATTACGACCCCCCCCTCTCCGACAGGTTTTACGTGGCGGTTGCAGGGGTATGGGACACTTGGCATGGGCAGTGCAGGGGCCCCCATGGACAGCCCCGTGGCGGGTGCTGTTGCACCCTACGCACTGCAACATTGCCGCCGGCTCAATTATGAGCCAGCGTCAATGTTGTGAGCTGTTCCCTGCTGGGCCAGCGGGGAAATCCTAATGGGGCCCGTGGGAAGGTGGTCGCATTGGCGGCAGCCTGACCACAGGAGTTTGGTGGGCGGGCTTTTCCAACCGCCAAACTCTTAATGACCCCCAAAATATTGACCTGCCAGAGAATCACCTGTAGAATATAGACTAACACTGTATTACCAAGGTAGGTACACAAAGGAAAGTGTAGATTTACTATTCAAAACTTCACATCTACGCACCTCGATGATCGATGTATCTTAATAGAATGTAGATGTGGAGTTATGAACAGGAAATCTAGGCCGCCTTCCTGTGCATTGTTAGCTTCATAATTTTGTGGTGGTCTGTATGATGGCTACAACATTTATGTAGGAATATATTTAATGATATTTTGGTACAAAGCTCCAGTTATTGTTGAATGAGTACTTTTGTATATAAATACACATTCACCAGGGCCACTGGAATTATGTGATTTTGCAGTTTGTGTGTTCTCCACATAATTATGGATTTGCGAGATAATCCATCATCTGCAGCATAATCTAGAGGTTTCAGCAAAAAAAACAAATTTAGTTTTTAACTCAAATGAATCAAAAGTTACTAAAAACGCAGGAACGTGTGCCCTTTGCAAACTGGTCGATCTGTTCCTTACTATCAACGGATCAAAGATGTATTAATGAAATTAAGCTTTTGCCCAGGTAGTGCTAACATCTATAAGACGCCAAAATAATGAGGTAACACAAAATGCGCTGCATTTGGCTGCATGATTTGCCTTTTCTTGGATGTTGTCAGCTTAACCATGTAGTTTGGTCCTCCCCTGCCACATAATTCCGGTGGCCTTGGCATGCTTACTAAGGTTTCTTGATAGGGTGCTGCCTGTTCTTAGGAGGCAGGCCTGCTCTCCCTGAAACATTACAGCCCCTAAAAACACACTAGGACTGAGCAGACTGAGGCAAACCTGTCAGACACACACAGTTTTCCAAGACATTTGTAGGGAACACTTTTGAAGGCCCCTCTCGAACCACGGCCGCCTTCCACTCGTCCTGTTTTATAAGTGCAGATCTAAGCGTATTCTTCTGTATAACATTCTGCCTGATCATCTAAAAAAGTTGTTTTTGGAGCAGGGCAGGGTGTGGAGCGGCGCAGGCTTCCAAGTGTCTGCTGGGTTCCGGCCAGCTCCCGGTCAGCTAAAGCCCCGGCCCTGCGAGCAGGCGGCTGGGACCGGCTGGGACCGGCTGGCTTGTTTTCGTGCACTTCCCTGCACGCGGCTCGAGGAGGCGCTGCGCGCTGACGTCACTCTGCGCGGCGTCCACAGCTGCTTCCATGTGCACAAGAGCAATGGCCGGGGGAATGCTTCTGTGAAGGACGGTCTACCTTATAACTAGATCAGTGCACCTCTCTCCTTTTTCAGAATTACAACATTGAAATGTTGAGAGCCCTGGATGGAGTCTATAGGGGGGCAGAGGGCCACTAATGGTTGGATGAAGACAATGGGGGCAGTGGGCCGTTAATGGTTGGATGAACACTACAGAGGGCCATTAAAGGTTGCATGGAGGGTGCAGAGGGCCACTAATGATTGGATGAAGACAATGGGGGCAGTGGGCCGTTAATGGTTGAATGAGTACTACATAGGGCCATTAATGGTTGCATGAAGATTACAGAGGGTTCAGGGTGCCATTAATGGTTGGATTAAGACGGCAAGTGGGGGAGGGTCAGAGAGCCATTAATGGTTGGATGAAGACTTCAGAGGGTGCAGAGGGCCATTAATAGTTGGATGAAGAATACATGGGGCAAGAGAATTAATAATGGTTGGATGAAGACTACAGAGATGCAGAAGGCCATTAATGGTTGTGTGACGACTACGGGGGGCAGAGGGACGTTAATGGTTGGATGAAAACTACAGTGGTGCAGAGAGCCATTAATGGTTGGGCGAACAGTACAGGGGGCCGTTAATGGTTGGTTTACACTTTCTGCTTCAACATTCCACTGCCTGCCTTTCTGTTCATCACTGTTTAATTTAAAACATTCTGTCCTTAGGGGGATATTCTGATAACTTCATAGACTGTTTATCACTTGCTATACCAGTCGTTAAAAGCCCTTTCCCTTCTTATAAACCCTAGTCTGAGACATGGGCCTACAATTCATCTAAAAGGCTTCTTGCACAGCCTTTCTCACTGGGTTGTAATTCTTATGTCTGGTTAGCATCTCATTGGGTGTCAAAAAAACTATGATTTCAGTCCTGAGCTATATAGTTACATCCCATTGCTGTGAGTTGCGCAAACCAGAGCTGCAGCTGTCAGAATAAAGTGGGTTGTCAATGAAAGCGGAAGTCTCGAATCAGGGCGCCTGATTCACACAACAATCCATCTTGAATACAAACATGAGTAGGCCTTTTCACTCTGAGCCTATCTTACATCTCATATCTTACATTTCATAAACAGGTCTACTCCTTCCGGATGAGTTGTTGGTGGTTTCTGGTTACTTTCCTGGCTGTACGGCTCTCTAATACAAGGGGCAGGTTGGACATTAGTGTCATTGCCCTTGCCCTGGGGAAGTGGCTGCCCATGCATGCCCTGGGCCAATGGAGAGTTTGCACCAATCACCCTCCTTCAGTCTAAATGACCAAATTAATTCAAATCCCCCTCAAATATTATGGCAACACAGGAAATAAGGTCAGTTGCTTCCACAAGCCACAGTAGGCTGCTTTGCTTACCTAGGGTCCACCTACTTAAAGAGAAACACCAGATGATGAGCCAGCGGCCTACTGGTTGCGAATTCACCAAAGTGCTGGGGGTAGTGGAAGTGGCGTAAAGTGGAGTGATGCAGAGTAGGGTGCAGGGCTGTGGATTGGTGCAGAGCAGAGTGGAGTGGAGTACGCATGGTGTGGTAACACACTGCCATTACAGACAACACATTTTAGATTGAAATGACCATCACATTTGCACAAACATACAGTTTTTCAAATCAAACTATACTGTGCACAGACGATGATGTGTGGAAATTGCATCACCTAATGCAATGATTTGTTTTAATCATATAAAGGTATTTGTTTCCAGCACAGTTCAGAATTAACAAAAATGTGCTTCATTTGTACTCCTAATTCTGATATATTCTGAAGTTTATTTAAATGTTGTCATGTGATAGAAAAAACTCTTTCCTAACCCCAGTATCCAGCAAGATTGTCGCATGAATCTTCTCACTTTGAAGTCAGAGAAAGAAAAGTAAACACTAAGTTCCCACGAAAGACAGAGCCTGACATTTGACTTTGTTCTTTGAATGCACAGCAAATGTGATGAGATAAGAACAAGATTTACAGGCCTGTTTACAGAAAGGGAGCACTCGGAAGGATACTGTAAATAAGGTTTGGGCAAGGGAAAGGACGAACTCAAGCTGCATAGCCTAAAACAAATGAAGCCACCAAATTGAAAGCAATAAAATGTGAGTTACAAACCACAAGGCAAATGGCAAGCAACGGACAGAATGCATTCATAAGAAAGCTCTATCAATGTACTTAAAGTGAAAGCAATGGGATACTTTGTGGGGAAAGTCCAGTATTTTAGTCCACTCTGTATCTTGCAGATGTTTGGCCAAATCAATCACGCAGGTAGTATGACGAGAAGACCTGGAGTGGTTTCCATGTTGCAGGAAAGGTCTCTACGCCTATTCCATCAGTTTGCCACCATTTCATACGGTGCAGAGCTTCTGGCACACCTGTTGTAGAGTTAGTGCTAGGTGGCAGGCAGGAAATAGGGCATTTAATGATTATTGATAAGGGCTTGGAAATTTAGTAGCTCGCCGTCCAGAAACAAACCCCCCAATTTTAAGACACCTGCAGCATGCCACTGATGGAGTTGCTTGGAGCACAGCCATCCTGTGCGAGTGGGAAAGCTTAGCAAAGGCAGTGCAGGAGCACAGGGTTTCTTCGTATCAGTGAGTTTACAGGTTCTAGCAAGGCAAGATGAATTGACAAAGGAAAGTGGTAAAGTCCCACTGAATAAAGTCTGTATTTAAAGTCCAGATATCATGAATGCAGTAAGTTCAGATGGACAAGATTACAAAAAACGTCATAATTGATCCAAATAGATTGGTTTATTTTGTGTGGAGAAAACAAATGATTTCCAAAACAAATGAATTTCCAAAGCAAGATACATCAGAAGTGCATCCAGAGAGAAACCATGAGAGTCAGCCAACACGTGTTTCGCCCCACCAGGCGCGTAAGCCGGGGCTTTCTCAAGCCCTTGAGACAAAATTCAGCAGTATAAGACAGTTGTAGTATACATAATTGAATAAATTCATAAATATCATGCTAGGTTGAATTCACTGACGGATCGTGTTCAGTTTCCCTTTTCTCTTCTACCTACAGATTATGAATTTATTCAATTATGTATACTACAACTGTCTTATACTGCTGAATTTTGTCTCAAGGGCTTGAGAAAGCCCCGGCTTACGCGCCTGGTGGGGCGAAACACGTGTTGGCTGACTCTCATGGTTTCTCTCTGGATGCACTTCTGATGTATCTTGCTTTGGAAATTCATTTGTTTTGGAAATCATTTGTTTTCTCCACACAAAATAAACCAATCTATTTGGATCAATTATGATGTTTTTTGTACCCAATACCTTCTGATAGTCTTGGTGGACCAATCTTGTCTGATTTTAGGAATTGTCCCACCTTGTTCTTCTCTTCCTTATTTATCCAGTTCTTAGCAACAACCCTTTGACTCAGTTGCCGTGGATCTCCCATTTGATCTCGATTTCATCCCACTATTTTATTATCCTTGATTGGTAGTCCGGGCTCCCATTTCTGAGATAAATGTATAGTCCCGGACATACACTCTAGTGCTGTGAGACCACAGGCAAGTTGTGGGTACCTCACATCCTAACATTAGGTGTGAGACTGTCGCCCACACCATCTGCTCTGCCTCATTAAAAATGTTTTAGGTTGAAAGTCCAGGGGCGATTGGGGTAAGCCAGATATTTTTGTTCAATTTGTTTAAGCTAGCATAAGGTTAGTTCCCTTAATGTTTCCCAAACTGTTTGCCAGGGGTTTTAAAATGTTCAGACCCATAATTACATTTTTGCTGTTACTTTCTCTTCAACAAAGATTGGGTAGATTTGGGTAGGGGTGATGGCCTTGCGGCAGTACTGAAGGGCATTAATTTAGTACTGAACAAGGACGTACTGTGACACCTGAATGTAGCATACCAGGAGGCAATCACAAAAAGACCACAGTGAATAAATAGTGCTATGTTAAAGAGTAAATAAATGCACTGACAACATAGTGAGGCATGGCCTCTCTTGGGTGTGTGAGGTTTGTTCTTGAATTTTTGTCCTGGACTTTGACCCTTTGTCCTGATTTTTTGTCCTGAATTTTGACCCTTTGTCCTGAATTTTTTCCAGTCCTGTCCAGAACTTGCCTCCATGCCAGGTGGTTACCCTGGCCCCTGACACCCCAGCACATAAGGTTGCTGCAAACGCACGCCTTGTGGCTGCGAATATTAGTGCTTTACGTCACCTTACCGCAGGGTATAACAGTAACCTTAACTCTAGAGAAACCGTTGTCTAAATATAGGGTGTCCGTGGCGCACAAAAGAGGCACTTTTCGAAAATGACGGTCATTATTTTGCTTTAAGCCGCAGTTCCAAGTAAGAGGAAGGAGTGTGTTATTAATAGCGCCCTGAGGTGAATAGTTGGTGACAGAGCGCCTTTTTCACAAGACAGCTAGGCGCTGAGTGTGCTCACCACAGGAGCGGAGGGCATTAACTGGCGCGAGGCGTGGCCCTCCCTCGCGGTCAGCGCCCCTTGTAATGCACCATTACAAGCCGGCCCGGAGTCTGGTGGCATTAACTGAGGTGAGCTCAAGTCACTCTTTCCACCGCACACCCTCAGTCATTCTAAACCAGCAGTGGTGTGCCACTGCCCCCCTCCAACACCAGGTGTGGGATTGAGGATTAAGGGGGCTTTACTGTTCTCCAGGTTATCGAGGCTATTTTTAACGTGCTGTGGTCTCAGGGAAGTGCACCATGTACACTGAGGCCTCAACTCTGGGTTTAATTTACTCACATTGTTTACTCTAGGCGCTAAGGCTTAGCGCCTGGCTGCGGCGCGCACTGATCTCCGGGCCTAGCGTCCACATCAGAGGTTACTGGTTGCGGAACGTAAACAAAGACCCCCTTAATAACCCAAGCCCCCTTGGGCGCGTTTCCTCGATGCGAACACGTATGCAACATGTTTAACTCCCCACCACTGTCCTGGTTAGTTTAGTTAATTTTTATTCAGCACATGTATTTCTTTAAATGGCCGAAATAAGCACTTCGGAGCATGTGCACTAGTAGCATGCACCATCGTGCACACTCAGGGACACTCTCCTACTGATTAAAGTGCCAAGGGAAGCGGAAGTGAGCTCAGCCACCTTTTGTGCCCCACTATGACATCACAAGGTTGGCACATTGTCCCACCTTGAGCTCCACAGCCCGTTTGGTGCTGATTGGCTAGGAGTGTCCAGGCAGTGATTCCCAACCCTGGCTCTACCTTCACAACCACCGGGTCCGGGGGCACCAGGGGCAATGCCAGGAGTATTGTCCACGAACCCCTCCTCCTTGCTAGCTGCGGGGGGCACGCGCAATCACGATTTGCTGCTGCGGAGAACTAATGCTTCTTGTGTGAAAAACTGAACTTTTTCATAGGATTTTCTTCAGAGTAGCCTTGAAAACAAACCGAACTTGAAATATGGTCATTTTTCATGTGACTTAATTAAGAGCCTATAACGCAGAAGAAGGCTTTTTGGCTAATTTATTTACCTGATGTGTTAACAAGAGGCGCACTGAAGGTGCAATTTGTGTGCAGCGGTGACACATTAGGATACTTTTTCCTGCTGGGATGGATGTAGTTTTGCATCACAATGAAAAACAAGCACTGGCAAAGCCAATAGGTCTCGCTTTCGGGTCCCATTGGGTTAACCAATGCATTTCAAACATGCTGTATAACATCGACAAGATGCTGCGCAGCATGGTGAAAAGCTGAAAACAAAAGGGGGGATGACGCAGCCGCATATTGTAGGGCAGATCATGCTCTAATACGCATAATCGTCTATAAAAATTATACCGGTGACATTTTTTTTTATTGACCAATCCGAGGTGGCTTGTGAAGTTCACTCTTTGGTCTCCCATTACAACACTAACCAGGTCCAAAGCAGATGATGTACAACTGGGAGGAAGGGAGCTGCTGCGAAGATTTTTGACCATTCATGGGAAATAGCACATTGTCACTGGATCAGCTCTCTGTCACCGAGTATAGGCCCATATGTACGAAGCTATTTTGCATTTCTTAACGGACCGAATCGCTATTTTGGGCCATTAAAAAATGCTAAATAGCTTTTCCTAATGTACAAAAGTAGAAATGCGTTTGCAAATTGCGACTTTTACCCTGTAGAAATCACATTTTGTGATTGCCAAAATAGGAATCGCAAATATTTGCGATTTCCCAACCGCATGTATATAGCATTTCCTAAATGTGAAATGGTAATTTAGGAAATGCTATTACCATAGAATCTAATCTGTTGGTAACCAGGTGCAAATTTAAACAAGCATTTACAATGCAACGGGTCTCGCGTTTGCTCATCTTAGAGCTGATCGCGTTGTAAACTCCTAACCCGACTTTTCACCTATCAGGAAAAAGTGCATTTATGTACATAACCCGAAAAAGTGAAATTAACTATGTAAAGCGCTCGACTTCTGCCAAGCGGGATCGCGCTCGTAAATTAGAGAAAAAGAAGTCCACGAGCCCGATAGAAAACAGCAAGCCTCGCATGTTTTCTGTACTTGGTTGCTGCGCTCGAGGAGGGCTAGCCACCGGAAAAGGCATGACGTATGCGTGCCTTCGACTAATGAAAGCAAGCAGATTTTATTAGGCAAGCCCACGAACCAATAAAAACCACTGACGTGAAGTTGACAGGGCTCCGAGCCCTTTTCTAAACACTAAAGCGTCTCGCTGCGATACGCATGCGCGAGCGCATGCAACGCAGGCTCGACCCTAAAAAGGCGGCCAAAATGCAGTTTTTGCAGTGCCATAGATCACGCACTCACACTGAGGGCATAGGAGCACCGTTTTCTTTTTTAATTAGATTTAAGTAGTAGCCTTAGGCCCATAAGAACGAATAGTTTTGCATTTCCAAGTTTGAAATTCCCTTATAACGATTGCGACTCCATAGGATTCACTATTAGAAAATCACAATTTTCATATATTCCAGTTTGCATTTCCTAAATAGTGATTTCTTAGGATTAGCTATTTAGGAAATGCAAAATGGAAGTTTCGTACATATGGTCCATAACAGCCACTATCTTCTCATTCCTCTTCCTCGTCAAAGTCCATACAAAGTGAGGTTTGCCTTGTACCATACACAGGATTTACTGACCCTAACCCCTTTCGGAAACGAAAAACACATTCCCCTTGTCCTCAGGGAAGGCTCCTCCCCAGTGCTTAATTTGAGCCGGTGGTTTCTGGTGCAGAGCACCAGCACTTATTTTTTAGGGCCGGCACTTATTCTTCTGCCTCAAGCATTTCCTAAGAGCAAAAGACACATTTGGGAAAGACGGAGGAAGAGAAAAACAAGAAGGCTTTACAAAGGGAAAAAGCTGCAAGAGTGAGCTGAAGGGGCAGGGAGTGGCTGTAAATGGATTAAAGAGGCCTGAGATGGCTTTAGGATTACGCTGCCTCAGTATTCTGTGCTCACACATTTAATTGCAGCAGCTGTGTTTAAGAGGAGTGCTTTGGGCACCGGCACGTTATTATTTACAAATTAAGCACTGCCCCTCCCCTTCCTGTCTGTCATAAAAAGAACCAGGAGCAGCACACTTCCTTTTATTTTTAATCTTACAAAATCGATTAATAATGCTTAGCCTGGCTCAGTGAGTTAATAGTTTTTTAAAATTATTTTTGTTTTATAAATAGTCACTAGAGCACACTGGTGGCTGTGCGCTAGCCAGCACAGGGAACTTTCTTGCTCGGCTGCTAGTGGTAACACTTGTTGCATATAATAATTAGGAAGTTGCTCCTGCTGTAGTGGACTTTTTCTGCCTTTTCCTCTCCCCTCTTAAGTCCCCACCGACCCTCTACTTTGTATACGTGGGCGTTAGGAGCCAGCACCCACGTGTGGTAGTGTGGATTCCGGCTTCTGCTGGGTGGTGGTTACCCTTGGAACCAGAATGCAGGAGTACATTTTTTAAATTCAATGTAAAACGTAAAAATAAATTAAGTGAAAGGAAATGAGGATTACTGGTAAGCAACGGAGGGATTACACCGGACGTGCTCCGCCTGCCCCCATCTTGCTGGGCAGTAGTGTAAGTTATCTGCTCTATCATATTATCTGCTTTGTACTGTGCCAAGCTGCACAGGGAGGATGTACATACGCAGTGCTACAGATAAGGGAATATTGCCCGGTCAATAGTCCACTTGGAGTACATGACATAAGGTCACCCCAGCAATAAAATGGGGGTGTGCCATCTACCTCCTGCCCCCGCCCAGCTCTACTGATGTGCAGTAGTGCCACTCCACCATGGAAGAGCGCGACTAGGGTTGCTGCCTGGCCTTGAAATCACCTTTATGATAAAAAGCTGTCTTTCCGTACACTTAACTAGCGTATATCACAACAAAGGGCCATATTTATACTTTTTGACGCAAACCAGCGCCAGCGCTGGTTTGTGCCAAAAAAATATACAGCCGGCTAACGCCATTCCAACGCACCAGATGGGCACCTTATTTATGGATTGATGGTAGCCGGCGCTGCGGGCTGGTTAGAGTAAAAAAATGACTCTAACTGGGCAGCGCAGGCGTAGGGAAGAATGGGGGTTGTGCGTCAAAAAATGTTGCAAGTTAGGTTAGAGTAAAAAATCATGGCTCTAACCGGACTTGCGCCATTTTTTGACGCACAACCCCCATTGAAATGACTCCTGTCTTAGCAAAGACAGGTGTCATGCCCCCCTGCCCAATGGCCACGCCCAGGTTAGGCCCCCCTATGCCACATATAAAAAAGAAAAAAATACTTACTTCTACTTACCTGTACTTACCTGGGATGGGGTCCTCCAGGGGTGGGCGAGGGTGGGAGGGGGTGTCCCTGGGTGCAGGGAAGGGCACCTGCGGATTGCTTCCATGGTCAGAGACCATGGAAATGAGCCTAAATGTCCCTTAACGCCTGCCCTCATCCAGGCATTAAAAAACGGCGCAAATCAGGCTGGGTGCCATTTTTTAAGGCCCGCCCCCTCCTCTGCATCAAAATGCCGCAGGAGTATAAATAAGGCGCACAGGCCTTAAAGTCATTTTTTGAATGGGAACGTCTACCTTGCATGCCATTAACGGAAGGCGGTTTCACGCATCCAGAAAATGACGCACACTGCTGAATGTTGACGTTCGCGGGGTCAGGCGTCAAAGTATAAATATGGTTTTAAGTTTGCGCTGAATTTGCGGAAAAATTTTTGACGCAAATTTGGCGCAAATAGAGTATAAATATGGCACTAAGATTTACAGCACCTCAAATCAAATCAGGGTTTATAAAGTGCAGTTATTCACCCGTAACAGTCTCAAGGCGCTAGGGGGGTTTGTCCTCTGAGCTTCAGTCGAAGAGCCAGGTTTTAAGGTCCTCCCTGAATCGGGGTAGCGATGGTGACTGCCTGAGGTGCAGGGGTATGGTGTTCCAGCTCTTTGCCGCAAGTTAAGCAAATGATCTCCCACCTGTCGAGGCCTTCCGTATGAGGGGTACGGTGGCCAGTGCTTGTTGAGCAGAGCGGAGAGGTCTGGTGGGGGAGTAGAAGGTGATGCGGTGGATGACCTAAGATACAGCTTACATTTTCCTTTCATCTGGAAAGAAAATTACTGTTTTCCTCCATATATTAATTTAATCCCAATTTCTAGGAGTAGGGAGGGAAATCGCCACATTTGAAATATCAAGTCTAGAACCTGGTGCACACATAAATGGATCCCGGGCCATATGTACAAACGCCTTATCCTATAGACACAGAATGGGTAAAACCCTTTGATACCCCAGCCCATGGTGTTGTAAACTGGAGGGGGGGCTCCTTGTGTTTGATGGTGAGTAGGCTGTAAGGTGCTACACAGGGCTAGTTTACTAGCAAGACCTTTAAAGTAAACAATGCATGTCAATTACACATGCATCTCTTTAAAGAGTGCAGGGCTGGTGCCACGTGATTTCAGATAACATGATCGCAGGCTAGATGTTTCTCTGTATGTTATATGTTTTATGTGTGCCAGCAGAGACAGACCACTTAAGGCAGGCCCACTTGTGAATAACATGTCACAGGAGTGCACTGCCATCCGATCCATGTCTCTAAAGCCCTTCTACTTCTCATCAAACCAGTGGGTGGAAACTGAGTAGAGGTCAGGGCTGTGAGGTCTGATCAATCAGTTAAAAATCACTGGCAAAGCCAACAGGTCTGGACTTGGCAAGGTGGTTCGATGGTTCATCATTGCACATTTTTATTGGAATCATGTGCCACAAGAATAAAAGAAAGTTAAAAGGAAAGCATGTGGTCACCTATACATGGCAGCCATATGCTTGCAAAAAATGATAAATTAAATAAAAAATAACTATTGTGTATAATTTTGATAGAAAAGGCATTTGCTTCACTGTCCTGTTTTATTAAAGGCAGATGTACTTAGAACAGGTATAAACCCCCCCTTTTTAGTTTTAATGCACATCACAGAACAATAATATTCTTAGTATTTGCAAAGAAAATGTACTGTTGGCTTGAAATTACCGTAGTATGAAGACATTTAAACACATAAAGATGATGAAAAAAAGCGGGAAAAAAGCATTGGTGAAGTGTACTATTACCCATCGGCCCTGTATGCTGTAGAGGGCATAAGGAAAATATAACTGGCGGTTGACTAGACCAATGGATGAAGACGGGGGACCCAAAGCCCTCAAATATATGTATATATTTATGTATTTTTCATTTATGAATTTTTTGATTTACAAGACACTGGTAAGACAGTTAAAGCTGTTTTTAGGCCAGACCTAAAAATGATAAGCAACTATTGGCCTTGTTACCAGTTGCCCAGTAAAACTGGTAATACCGGGCCCATTTTTACCATTACCAGGTAGTATTCCCACTTCATTTACATGCTATTAAACATGTCAGTCCTCGATTGGGGAATAACATCTTCATTTGGTTATTACCAGGTCAAGGTACTGCATGTTTTCACTGAATTCCACCCCCACTTATATCTTCCGCATATACCAGGTTTTATTGCACCTTTTAAAACACGTCATCGTGGTACTAGAGGGTACTAGATGTTTCATGTGCAGAAATCCCACTGCACAGAAGGTGCAATAGGGACCTTCACAGAGTTTAAAGTAGAGATTGTTCAAGGGGTCCCGGATGTGTTGAACGTGGACAAGTACAAGAAAGTTGAGCTTTGGCAATGAAAGGTCTAAAAACACACAGAAATAACAGAGCGATGGAACCTAGCAAATGAATACAAACAAAAGACTCAGATCACTTATCCTAAAATACTTGGTTGTGCCGCAAAGACCTAAGGAGTGAATTCTTCAGTTAACAATACACACATTTATAGGGTGAGCCTGTTGTCTTAGCCTATCAAACCTCCATACAACATTAAACATACGGACATTTGTACAATCACATAGAGCAAAATAATTCAATAATATAAACATCACCTAAAATGACCTCACACTACGTAGCCCCAGAACTCATTTAAAAGTAGAGTTTGTAGCTTCTTTCCTAAAGACGTGATAGAATGTTTCGGCCGAAACACAAACATCCACGCTAGGCCTCCGGATGGTTTCCCCTTTCCTAACACATGGCAACACATGCACTAGAACGTCATGGCTTCCCGACTCCAAGTCTACCCGAAATAACCAGCTTAGTGCCTAGAGTGGAGACAAAGGGGGTTTGCTTGGTGTATCTGTTCCCACACACCAGCCTGAGTGCATAGCCATGAGCACAACCAACAGAAGAGCTTTACATGAGAGCAGCTGACAGAAGGTTTACAAAGGCTCAGGCGTAACAGTCGCCAAGGTTGATCCAGGTCTCCAGGGCAAGGACTTCATGGCGAATGACCAAAGCATCAGATTCCCTTCAAATAAACCGTACTCCATGATAGTGCGAAGACAGCACGAGGGAGAAGAGGAAAGGAGATGGGATGACAAAGAGGGAAGAGTAAAGGGAGACACACCATCTGTTCTGGGTGCAACACGGGCTACAGAGAAGATTCCCTCTGGAACGTAGCGCCTGACAATACCAGGAGGAACTAGCTCAAATTTGCAGAAAATCACCAAAGTTCTGGGTACCAATTGTGGAACGGTTCATGCAAGGCTGAAGTTTGGGTATTGGTAAGAACAGGACTGAAACAGAGTAGGAGCTGGAGTTAAGCTGGAGTAAAGCCAGGGCTGGAGGAGAGCTGGAGCAGGGGCTGCATCTGGCAGGACTGGAGCAGATCTGGAGCTGGACTGGAGCAGAACATAAGTAAATAGGTCAGCCGCAGTATTAAGCTGGAGGAGTTGCAAAACAATAGTATCCTGATTAGAGGCTCTTTATATACTGATAGAACAGGAACCATGTGACAGGAAGGGGCTGATCTCTGAACAGAAACCATCTGACAGGAAGGGGCTGGCCTCAGAAAGGAGCATACTGGAACGGTGCTGATGTTTGGTGGCCATCTTGGAGTGGAGTTTGTGCTTGGTGGCCATCTTGGAATAGAGTTTAACTAAAAAAGAGTCAAAGTGTCACTTTCTGCTTACAGCTGTGCACTTTGTCGGCCTGCAACCATACCTTTGTACCCCTCTTTGGAGCTCAATGATTCCTGGAAATGGTGAGGATCAGGCAATAAAGGAAATTCCTGTAAGGAGATTGGGTCAGATAACACCCTGTACTGTTTTTTTTTGCTACAATATTGGGGCGAGGGTGGGCTTTCAGAGAGAGACAAATGGGCAATCCGGTGTAGCTTATCTCCTGGTAGTCCTATGGTTGGCTCTTCAGGGTATTTGAGGGGGCCATTGAGCTTTCTAGATGGGTATTTGCTTTTTGCAGAGCTTCAACAGACAGGATATCTTGGTCAGAACTGTTCACAGCTCCTAAATCAAATCTTGTGGAATAAGAAAAAGCCTCCATGAAACAATTAGACATTGACTCTCTGTTTCTCATATGAGGCGTGTGTACACTTTAGCTTTTATCTGGTATTGTTTTAATAGAGTTCTGTCTACATAATAGTAAGGCCCCTTTTGTTCCTTATTTACCTCCAAATCTCCTGTGTAAACTCTAGAATTAATTTTTGAAGGCGCCACCTTCCGGGGTGTCATGTTAACCAGCTTGTTAACCTTTGGAGAACTTTGCCCAGAACTATGCCCAGAGCTTCTCCCATTTGCTGGCCCACTGGTATCATGCCCAGAATAACATCTACCTCCTTCTGCAGATTCAGGTGGAGTCCAGTAATCAGATGATGATTTCCATAATGCTCATTACAGAAGGTGGAACTCATAACTTTGGCCATCGACACCCACTTAACATATGGATCACGGCATACAACCTAAGGCAATCCGAAAATCACAGGATGATTGGGTGTGGTGATGACATCAAACAAGACTATTTCTTGTGCTCACTAAAGGTTACACACAAGGGCTTTGTTTGGACATTAATGGGACCTGAAGCTACCATTGTAGCATCCACTGTCGGTACCAGCGCTGCTCCTTCCTTTCCGAAGGCAGGAGCGGATAGTTGTTTCACCCAGACCTGGTTGGTATTCATGCCAGTAGTGCCTGAGTACAGAAGTGAAGGCAGAAATGTGGATAGTGTTCAGAATCCACATGGATAGACACACGAAGAAGGAGTAGCATAGAAGCACCAGTACGAGTGGCCTATTTTAACCCAACGTATTCTCTGGAAGATTTGGCTGTAAGGCTAGATTGATGTTGCGAGGAGTCCGCAAGAGCCCACCTTCACTATACCATAAGTGAACATCCTTACAACATTGCTTTAAATTGTTATGCTGAACTGTTCCTTGCTTTTATTTTTAGTCTTATCTATCTATCTATCTATCTATCTATCTATCTATCTATCTATCTATCTATCTATCTATCTATCTATCTATCTATCTATCTGTCTGTCTGTCTGTCTGTCTGTCTGTCTGTCTATCTATCTATCTATCTATCTATCTATCTATCTATCTATCTATCTATCTATCTATCTATCTATCTATCTATCTATCTGTCTGTCTGTCTGTCTGTCTGTCTGTCTGTCTATCTATCTATCTATCTATCTATCTATCTATCTATCTATCTATCTATCTATCTATACAATACCATTGCATGGTGAACTAAAATCAAATGGGCACATTGGTACAAAGAAAGTTCCTATATGAGGAGGTTTTCCTTCTGGTAAATGTTGCTTTGTCATAACCCAAGGTTCTCCCTTTTCCCATTGGCTGCTTGACCCCAGTCTATGGTTCTTCCTTTTGGCCAGATGCTGTATTTCCTTAGCCTAAATTTCCTCCTTGTGCCATCTGCTGCTTTGTACTTATCTAAGGATTTTCCTATCAGTCAGATGTTGCTGCCTCCCAGCGTGATATTTTCCCCACTGACCAGTCGCTGCATTGCCCCAGCCTGAGGTTCCCTGGTATCGACCGGCTGCTGCCCATTCCAAAAACACTTGAAGTTCACCCGCACTCTATGACACTGATTTTTAGACTCCTTCTCAGGAACAAGTATTTTTGAACTCGGAAAGTGTTTAGGTAGTTTCACAGGCAACCAAACATCTCAGTTTCTTTACTGAAAAATAATTGCTCCCAGAGAGAAATGCAGACCTGTGACAAGAAATTGAAAATACATATAAATAGAAACTGGCTATTTAGTCTTGTAGATGTGTACAGTAGCTTCTTTTTATTGCTTTTTTTATTGCTCACTTCCCTAGGCTGGGAGTAGGTATCTTTCCATGTTCCAGCATAAGATTGAGCCAGAATCAATTTCATTTCAGTTGTTTCCTTGTAAAGCTTTTCAGAACAAAGGTCATATTTTGATATGATTTGCATTAACACACCAGTTCCCATAACAACACATACATGAGAGGTTTCTATTGAAAATTATTAATCTTCAATCCAATTTAATTTAAAATTCTTTTTTCTAAAATATTTATTTCTTGAGAAGTACCTTGAAGTTTATCCTAACACAACCCCAGCCATAACTCTATCCTAATCCTAACCCCAATTTACAATTTGTCTTGTTGCTAACTATTTTTTTGACAGTGACCTATCCTGCCCTAACTTTTATCCTGGCCCTAACGGATTCCTAACTGTAACCCTAACTTTACCCCTGGTGTTACCCCAACTTTCACCCTGACTATAACTTCATCTCTAAACATTATCTTAACAGTACTTCTCACCCTAAACTTAATCTTTCCTGCAGTTCTTAACTTGACCCTAGGGTAACCCTAGCCAACTCCACAAAATCTAATCCTAATCCCATTCCTTATTTTAGAATCCTAACTTCACTGAGCTGAATGTTCTGGGATTCTGTTTTGCAATGAAAGGGATTTCAATAATGTGAATTTGAGAGATAAAACAGAGAACAGGACAGGATATATTCATTTATTTGAGGTTTTCTATAGTGCTGACGACATCTATTGTGTCATCACAATGCTTTACAATTTGATAGAAATACATAATCAGTGGCTGCAGTGACAGAAGCCTGCGTGGCAGTTACACTTGTTCGGTACCGTGATACAGCTGTGGGTGACCAGAGTGTTCGGAATATCCAGGGATTACATTACATTAGTTCCACAAATAGAAAATATTTGAGAATATTTTGTGAATGTCCTGATTGATATAAAATGCAATGTTCAGTATAGTAAAGTCTTGAAAGAAGTTTTTTTCTTTTCAAATTTATTTTGGTGTTCCGAATAATAATTAATAGGTTATTGAATGAAAACGGTGGTGTTGGGGAATCTATTCCACTAGAGCCCCCTATGCCGATTAGGATTAAGGTGGGTTTAATGGACCATGGTAATTATTGCCTTAACATTTGTGTCAAATTGACAAACTCTCTGGAAATGCTGGCAGAAAACTATAAACAGTGGAAAAGAGTTTTTAGTCTTTCGTCATTTTCACTTTTGTCACCATAGTGGATGAAAAGGTTAGTTGGTGTTTTAGTCAATGGACTAGTTATGCTTCAAAAGGATGAAGAAATGGAAACCATCTACTTCCCAGCTCAGTTTGTTACTTAGGGCCTGATTTTGATGTCAGTGGACAGGTTACTCCGTCCAACGGTGACAGATAGCCCGTCCGCTGAAATATAAGTTCCATAGGATATAATGGGATTTAGATTTTAGCGGACAGGTGATCTGTCACCATTCTGTTCGAGTAACCCGTCAATCACATCTGAATCAGGCCGTTAGTTGGCGTCCTTAGTCTTTTGGCAACCAACTTACTTGCTTAGAGCGTCAATATCTCCAGGACATGTCCTTGCTGTCGAGGCTACTCCTGTTTTTCTCCGACTGATACATGCCTTGGAGAGTGTCTCCTAGAGGCTCCTAGTTTGTATGGTCCTGATTACCACCATCTCAAGAACATCCTTTGCCACTCTGGGTTGCTTGTTCTGGTAACCTCTGGTCTGCAGGAAGGTTTCGACTTACTTTATAATCTTCATGGACTGCTTCTAGGAGTAAAGTAATCTTACTAGTATTGCTCAAGAACTTAATTTATACATAAGAGTCTATTGTTCTCTTTTGAATGATCCTCAAGTATTCATCATCAGAAGTAATGCAAGGTATAATAGCTTGAAAAAAAGTTTTCTTTTTGATCCCAGCACTCAAAGACAGGTCAGGCAGTGAGAATGCTCATGTTCACAAGTGTCCTTCATATAGGAAGTGTTACTCTTTCCCACTAACCTATTCATTCTTCCTATGGTATTACTCCACTATAAGAGCCAGTCAGCTGAGAGACACCAGTTCTCGAGAAACGTGTGATTTTGGGAACGCACATTTACACACGAGTCACAAATAATCCTAGTGATCAAGTTTCTTTACCTATTTTGCAGTTTAGGTCCAGGGGGACTCCAGATCATTCCTCATATGTTGGTACCAGCAGCTGCCTCTCCCATCTTCTCCTTCTGCCTGATGGTTCACTCCCTAAGAACCCGGCTGTCCTTGTCCACTGGTATCTCTTCTTCTTGCCTCATAAGGAGAGTGTTCATTGGCTGGTCCAGTGGCATGTCTTATAGTTCAGGTAATTTTTTGCTTTGTGTTTTTTCTTGTCAGGTGTTCAGAGCATGAACATGCAGTATTTGGAGTGCACTGAGTGGAGTTGCATAAACACTTGAGCCCATCATGTGAACAGAGATCAGACCCCGGGGATGATGGAAAGAGATAACTCTGGCTGCAGGATAGATTCTTCTGGAAGTCTCCATGTTGTTGAGGGAATGGGCTCCCCACCTTCTGCTGTCTTCTCAAGGTAGGGTATTTTATCTTGTGGGATCACCAAGGCCTACCCCACGGTGTGGTAAGCTTTGTCCGTGCCCTTCCCTCATGATGGGTGGGGGGGTGTTCTACAGCCATTTCTTGAGCACAGGTTATCTGGATGGCAAGTTGCCTCAACCCTTCCAGTCTCCACGCCAGGCCCTAGAGGCTCTTCAGCAGAGGACAGTGTGTGGGAAGAAGCTGTTGCGCAGGCAATTGTGAGCTGACAAACAGAAATAGTGTAATAAGAAAGCACAGTGTTCTAAACAGGCATGATATCACAAGTGAGCATGGTGTAACAGGGAAACATGGTGTAACACACATGCAGGATGACAGAAGCAAACATGTAGTGAGAAGCAAGGATGATGTATCAAAGAACCAGGAAGTAACAAGCACACATGAAGTAACAAACAATGTTGATATGTAAGAAGCAACTATGACATAAGAAACACATACATGGTAAAAATAAAGCATGGTGAGCCACGCAGGCATGATAATGTAACAAATATCAAGCATGATGTATCAAGCAGGCCGAATGTAACACGCAAGCATTATGTAATAAAAAGGGACAAAGATGGCACCCATGCATGATATAAAAACATGCATACTGTAAGAAGCCACAAAGTGGCCTGATGTAACATCATGATTTAAAAGGCAGTCGCCACGTATTAAGCAGACACGATGTAAGAAGCCGGCATGATGTAACAAGGGGTATAGGTCGGGGATTCACTGATAGTCAAGAAGTAACCAGCAGTCACTCTGTGATGAGCTGCTCTCGAGCAGAGCAGGGCTCTGTAGGATGCCACATTAAGTGGCAGCCATCTTCTGGTCACTACAGCTGGGGACAGATGTGGGTCTGAGTTAGGCCACGGACACCACGTGAGACGTCAGAGCTGTGTAACCACACTGTTGTTAGTTCAAACCTTGCCAATGCGCCCTGGGACTTTTTCTGCTTGCCCTCACAACAGTAAAAATTAATTACGATTGCGAAATACATAACTGAGGTGCTTTGACTAACAAAACTTTTCAAGTGCGTGCAATAATATTTTTTCAAAAAACAAGGTTGTCTTGTGTTATGTAGGCAGCCCTGGAACACCTCCCAGCCCTGCATTTGCGATCACTCGTGTTTCTTGCTTCAGGGGAGGATCACGTGATCAGGCGATTGAAGCATAAACATGTCACAAATGTGGCACCATCTTTACAATCTGACCGCTTACAAAGATACGACAATACCTACCGTGATTGGAAAATGGATGGGAGCGCTGTATGGCTTCTAGGCGCTGTGACCTGCATCAGCATGCCTGGCTTGCACAGGTGTTGACCTTTGTTTCGTTTCATGAGAACGTTTCGGATGATCGCACGTGCAGGCCACGGCCCACTCATTTAAATGCTCGCTGCTGACTTCTGCTGTGACGAGTGGGTCATCGGTTCGAATCTCGGCAAATGTCACTCTTCCGTTCAAATGGTTGTGAGTGACTTTTTATCTGCAGCGCATAGGGGCACAAAAACAAAATAAATCGCTATTAATGTAGTGACTGCCTAGTTGTACCACCTGTCCAAGCCACAGCAATGCAGACTTCACTGTGCACCGCCATGCTGATGTCAGGGGACCGTGCCTGGTTAAAGGTGCGCAGGGTTCAGCGGTACCGGGTGCACTGTTTACTTTACATAGTACCTCAAGTATGCCAGTTTCCACACTGCTCCCAACATAACACGTAATCATTATGCACATTTCAACACTGCTCAGAATGTACAATGGCATCGCTATTGTTCAGGATGTCATGCACCAATGTTATGCATGTTTCTATACTGCCTGGTGTGTAAAGTAAACTTGCTATGAAAACTTTCCCTATGGTGCCTTCCCATTCTCACCAAATAAATTGGGCTTTGACACTCGCAGGTTCTTCAGCTGGGCTACCCACCCTGCCAGAGCTTAATTTGTAAAAAAAAAAAGAAGTGCTGTGCCCTCGTCAGGGGACAACTGTAGCTTGCGCAAACTATTGCCCCAGCCAGTGAGTGTACCACAGTGTACTAACCATCACCCTCCTTCCAGGCTCCCAAAGCTATAAGAAGAGATTGGGTGGCAGGTTATAGTAATTTTAATATACACTGAATGAATAAACAACTGTTGTCCTGCTCATCTCTAAATCAGACAAACATCGCCACTATGTGGCAGACTGTCATAAGTGCCGTTGGTGATAAGTAAGTGCTGGTGCTGAGCACTGGCAACCACCAGCACAAATTAAGCACTGCGCCCTGTCCTGCACAAGGTGGAGGCTTTAG
Organism: Pleurodeles waltl; assembly: GCF_031143425.1. NCBI lineage: Eukaryota > Metazoa > Chordata > Amphibia > Caudata > Salamandridae > Pleurodeles > Pleurodeles waltl. The sequence continues at coordinate 36,179,047 of NC_090448.1, forward strand.
AAGTGGATCACAGGGCCTGGCATATCTGCACAGTGCCTTGCTGCAGCCTGCTTCCAAGGAGGTGCAGCAGCCATGGATTGCGTGTCTCCACTGGTTCCACGCTCACCGTCAAAGGATGGCAGAGTGGTGACAGATTAAGGTTTCCTTTACCCGGCATGTGCAATTAACATGGCTACCCTCTGTTCAGGGGGAGCCAGGGAAGCAAGGTGTGAAATGGCTCTGCAGGGCAGTGGGTGCATAGCGTGTACACCGCTCACTGTGTTATTTCAAGATTCGTTTGTTACACCCCTTGTTCACTGTGGTGTTGTGTAGCCATCTTAGCTATAGCTCCATGCACGTTAGTTTAATACACTAGGCCGCTGTGCACTTTGACCTAGATATATTTTATTCAGCTTCGCATTATTATTTTTACAATGACCAGTTTTACGGACTTGTTTTAATTTCTTCTATCCAACTGTTTTGCTTAGCCCAGCACTGTGTTCTCAAACAAGACATTCTTGATCACTTTGTGCTTCAGTCAAGGCTACAGTTTGGTACATTGCCGGTGAACGTGGTAGAAGTTTCGTCTTCAACATTCGTAGAAAATACACATCCTTACGTAGGGACATTTTCTTAGAACATTAGCTGTGTTATTATAAAAACACTTCCTAGTCCCATCACACGTTAAGAGGGAGATTCCAGCCAGGGAACCACGACTGTATGCTGAATGCTTTGCTGCAGCTGTTAACACAGACTACAGGCCTTTGCTCAGGTATGAGGGTCGATGTCATCCCGGGGGAACCTGAAAGGCAGGATTAGAGCTTAACATGCTGTGCTCAAATTATGATTCAGGTAGAAAACAGTCCATCGATTCTAGTGGCAATATGATAGCGTTATTCTTATGCTTCACTCTCATCGTCACCATTTTAATATTGTCATGTTGTGTCGTTCTGGTTATTGCAGCTCACGCTTTGCGATCTAAAATGCAGTTGTTTTATTAAACCAGTCTTTAAAACTTATACTGCTTTCATTGTCATTTATATATGAGACCGAATTGTGAATGAGAGAACCGGATGTGACCTGAGTGACCATGACTTCCCTGAGAAGTATATGTCATGTGCTCGGCTGCCCAATCATCTCTACCTTTCGGGAGAGACAAGGCACTGCTACTTAGCCGGAACAAAACCCGGATTTGGAGCGACAGGTGTCACCCACTGTGGGTCAGACTCAGTCTCCAGTAGTCTCATTAGAATAATGAGAGCCTATGTGACAGTGGAAGTTACCATGAGCCACACCAGTGCCCTAGGGTGGTATTTGCAGTGCAAGATAGAACAGTGCAAGTATTTAAGAGGCCCATGGTTAGCGAGCCATAAATGGTCTGGTAATTCTGCAGTCACAGCCCGCTTGGAAATACCAATAGCGTGGACATTGCTAACTCTGGGGAGGAGGTGTAGAATTGCTTCCACTTACTTCTTTTAGAGGAAAGGCATGCCAAAATCAATGTTTGGGCATCAGTGTTTTTTCCCAGTAAAACAGTGAATACAAAGTGCTCCAGTTCTTTTAATCCTTAGGAAGGCTGGGTACGTGCATTACTGGCTTCATCATGATGTACATAATAAGGCCCTTAGTCTTTGCTGGATGGCTGCAGTTCTCAAACTGGAGAGATTTGGCAGAAGTGTCCAAGGCCCAGAAACATTTTTGATTGGGATGACCAGTCAGTGGCTTTTTCACACATCAATCAACCTGTTTCTCCACTGAAACCTACAGCTTTCCTTTGTGGATTCTGGGTGGAGGTTAATCTCTTGGTTCTGTCTGCACATTAGGACATGGACAATGTCAAGGCGAACCAGCCCAGCAGGGCCTTTCAGAGTGCTCGTCAAATGTATCATTGCCCAACATTTCCCAAACATCTTCCTGGATCTCTTCTCCACCAGGACGAGTGCTCAACTTTCAAAGTTTTGCACAAAGTGGATCACTAACTGGGATGCTTGCTTGATGCCTCAAGCACGCATTGATCCCCAAGAGCTGTTCTGTGCACTCAGATCCTTTTCTGTCCTTCACAGGCTGTTACCCAGAATCCAGGAGAATCACATAATGATCACTCTAGAGCAGTGGTTTTCAAACTTGCTAATGCTGCGCCCCCCCAATGGGAAAAAATAAATCATTGGGCCCCCCTCAGAATTTTTCAAATCTATTCTATTAAGTCAGCAATGTTTAAATAAGTCAACATTTATTTAAACATTGCAGTTAAGTTCTGTTACCTTTTTACAAATGCAATAAACATGTTTCTGCTTTAAACAAAGCACTATTATCTGCATAATCTTTCTTTTGGCCAGGGCCTGCCCCCCCCCCCCGGGGATCACTTGAGGCTCCCCTAGGGGGGCCGGACACCCGGTTTGAAGACCCCTGCTTTAGTGGCTCCCTTTCGACTCTGCATGTCTTGTTTTCCGTAGAAACTGGTGATCAAGCCAGCATGGAAGCTTGTTCTTTCTTCATCTTCTCCTTGGCCCCAGTCTTCAGGAGTCCATCACCCAGAAGCTGGACTTGCTAGTCCGGAAACTGAGTCAGTAGGGCTCTAGCAGAATGGCTGCTCACATATCTGACAACAGCAATCCAACTGTCTGGACAACCTCCCACACTGAAGTTCTCTGCTCTGTTCCCGAATGGTGCAAGCTAAGGCTATTTCTCACCATCAGTCTGATCTCCCAACTGTTTAACTTTTCCAATGGAAATGAGTTTCTCTGAATTTAGCCATTTATATATTAAGAGTAAGATGGCCCTGAGGATGCAGTGGAGAAAGTGAACCACTGGTGGTTAGGGTTGGGAGGAGCTTTCCACAGTCCAGGCCTATCGTTAGGTCCGTCGTCCATCCATAAGCTCTTCCACTGGAGCTGAGGGATCTTCAAAGTCTTCAAACAACCAGTACTGTGATCTCAAGTTCTTGAGTGCCAGGATGGCATAATAATACTTCATCCACATTTCAGGCTCAGGGGTTGAGTAAAGACAGACAATGTTTTGTCTTGGGTTCTCAGTCTATATTCACTTGATCAGTTCAAAGGTCATGAGGTTTCACAGCATCAATGGATCCTTGTCATTCTGGAGTGCATCACGAGCCATGTGCTCCTGTTTTAGTATCCCTCAAGAGGAATATCTGGGATGCAGAAAAGAGATGCAAGGTAATGACCTTGATGAGGAAGTGTAGTATTACGATCAATGAAGATTACCAATGAGTAGTCAGTACATTAGACAACATTTATTATTTTTTTTAAATAAGGTTTTTCATATAGACTGTCCAAAAGTATCACTCAAGATCTGCAAATTCCACATACACATCTGAATGAAGATCACTACATCAAGTGTGCGTGTGTATGCGCCAACATTTTCGTGTGTGTGTGTATGTGCACGCGTGTGTGTGTCTGTGCATCTTTTTAAAATGCAGTATAGAAAGTGTTTCATGGCAAAATTAGTGAGTATAAGTCTCTTGGTTCCAGAGTGACACTGTAAAATGTGAGTAAAAAAAGACAGAGAAAGTAGGGTGGAGGTAAAGAGGGTTCAAAAAAGTGTTTTTTTCTGCTTTTAACTCTCATAGGATCCCTTGATCTCCTGTAGAGAAAAAAATGTCTGAATGGAACTACACCAAATGTTGTTTGAAGGTAGAACTTGACCCAAGGAAGTGCATTTGCTTGGTTTGGTGTAAATTCGTTCAGTAACGTTTGAAAACTTAGCATTACAAAAATGTGTCAGATGGATTTTAAAAGGTTAAAAAGTTAGTGGTATCTTGACTGCAAACTGTCTTCAAACCCTAATTCGGAGGCAGTCCATGGACCCAAGTTAAAAAAATAATGAAATCTAATTAGACCAGGGAGCTTTTTTCCTCTTGTTGATTTCAGGGTCGCCAATGCTAAGTCTGGTCTGTAGCCCCAAAGCGTCTGATTGGCTGACTGAAGTTAAAGGGTGCAGGGATAAGGGTCCTCGTCCTAAAAAAACATTGTTGGCCATATAAGGCCAAGCAAGCACACCCTAACCCCCAGATGAAAGTGGAGGTACCCCATAGGGCCCATCACCATCTGTGCAATGAAAACAAATAAGCTTTTATAGTAGTGGTCTGTGGGCCTGTGAGACGGTTGCTAACTGAGACAGACATATGCAAATGTGCTCACGGTCCATAGTCTGTGGTCTTTCTACTGAGAAATTCCCACACGTGTCAACACTACTATTTAACACAGGAGAGTTGTGATTGTTTGGACTAAAGACTATGGGCCTGATTTAGATTTGCCATATTCAGATTCCATTATATCCTATGGGAATCGTAATACGTACAAGGGATATCCATCACTTTGAGACAGAGTAACCCATCTACCAAGATCTAAATTAGTCCCAATGTTTATCTTTCTTTTGCTTGAAATGTCTCCCACCGAAAGCTAACATGAAAATTCAAAGTCCCTCCAGTGCTTTTCACCAAATCTTCCTTCTAGAGGTTCCCTAATGTTGGGGTGCATGAGTTGCATACGGCGAGATGCACCCCAGATCTTGGCCTTCCCCAGACCAGGGCCTCTGGTAGGCTTCTAATGTGCATGTGGTGCCACCCTCATGAACTACTGGATTCTGGTGTCCATGGATTCTAGCTGGAAATTCACCACTGCACAGGTGGTCCTCCAGATAGGATTGAACCCTCTGGGCTCATTCTGCTCGTGCCAAAAAAGAGTGAAAAAACGGGTGAAGAATCATTCCCAGACCCACGCGCCCTGCCACTTGTAGGTTGAAAGCTGAATGGTGCTGCCCTGGTGGCTGGCAGAGGTGGGATACCACAGATCCAGGTGGGAACAATGAGGACTGTGGCAGAGGTGGGGCCTGATGGAGCAGACAAGAGGGGACAAGTTCTCTGGAAAAGGTAATTACTCCCTTGGGACACCGGCCCGAGGGACCACTTCTGAGGGCACCCTACGCCATGCTCAACAAAGAAGGCTGGTGCACGCCCTGACCTACATTTTAGTGATGCACTTTTTAACATAACATCTGGTTTGTGTACTTAAGGGATGTTCTGGCAACAGGTCTGTGCACGAAAACTGTGAGCTGATGACGTTAATGAAGTAATTGGGCACAAGGATAAAGAACACCCTCTGCTTTCTACCTCACCACAGATATTTTCATCGTAAAACAAAAAGTGATTGTGTGCACCTTAGGCGCACTTCCGGAAGATACTGTTGCAGCTCTCACGCTTTGGACCAACCCTGATGTTGATAAAAAAAAACATAATGCTGAACACTTTAAAGGTTTGTCTACATAACAAATCCTAACTGTCGAAACATTTCGTCCCACGTCAGTGAAAGTGGCATCGTAGAGAGTTTGAACATAAGCCTCCCTGCTTTTCTGCTCTTGGGCAGGATATGGTTAAAATCACTCGAGATCCTGTATTTTTTTATTTTTGTTTATAGAGAGGATGCTAGAGGTGGGTGAGCCACCAAATTAATAGAAGAGCCAAGCCAGATCCGAGCCAAGGGACTGGCTCGGCTCTTAGAGCCCATGCACGAGCCCTGCCCTGACAATTTTAGCTTTATAAATTTACAAAACAAACTTCATTTAAAAGATGGTAAAGTCACTTCATAATTCAAATTTGTGTCTCTCTTTGAAATGTGAAAGTTTTGACATTAATACATCACATTATAGCTCCGCACTGATAAGAACTTATTAAAAGTGATAATTTTTAAACATGAACTTAGAAGCATTCCTGCCCCCACACTGACAACATTTGCATTAGTGAACCAAGAGGCAAGACAACTGTCACGTGAACCCTGCATGTGTCCTAGTTAAATGTAGCGCAACGTTACAGTCTTTTAAATCAAACACAGTAGTTTTTTGGTCGAGCGCGCAAGCGCTCTGACGTGTTGTAATCTATCTGTGAACTTTTAACCACGCCCACCGCACGCCCATCACTTTCACTCATTCATGAGCTTGTTCTTCAAAACTCCTTTATCATCATTGGTAAATGCTTTATGTTTGTCCCTCCACAGGGCGGTTTTGTTACCGCCTTGCAGACTGCCCCTGTTACATGGGTAATTGCACGGTTTCCGATACATTTGACTTCAAGCAAATATCCTTTTCTTTTTGAGTCTCTTCTTCACGCTCATGGCGGCCGTGTCACATTGAATCGGCTCACTTACATCAACTGTTCTACTTTTCATTTAAAATTTTTGTGGCAAGAAAAGTCCAGTTAGGAATTTACAATGCTAATAGCTCTAACTCGAGCAAAGGCAAGACCAATTGCATTGTAAATGCTTGTTTGTTCAGCTGGTATTCTGAACTCATGTGGGTAAAAGTGATTTCATACGTGATAATAGCAAAAATAAGTTTTGGTATAATACAAAATATGCCTAAAATCCAACAATTTAAGAGGGGAAGCCGTGATTTATCCAGGTAGCTCATTTCACTTTGTGGAAATCAGTCATTAAATGGGTATCTATCTGTCTCTCCTTTTTATATCAACACTTTTTTTCCCTTTTTGTGCATTTTCAGCAACTCGAAACCAAACGAAAAGGAGCGTTTCTCATGAGCACCATTTACACAAGGTAAAATGTATTTTTAAAGGTATGGGGAGATCAGTGATTTGCCCAGAATCACAGGATGTTTAATGACTCCGAGACTCGAACCTGATTCCCCAACTCTGGCTGTAAAGCCACATTCGGGTAAAGCGAGGGAGGGTGGCAGGCAGAAGCCACTCGAACGCTTGGCTCGTTATGGGCTCGAGATTCAAATCAGACCATAAGGTGAACCAGAGCCAGGCCTATGGCTTGAGCTTTCACACACACACACACACACACACACATGTATTACCTACTGGCAGTAGGTAGTTATAGTTAGGGCCATGTTTCCATAGAAAAAACGTTTTTTGACTTGCCTATATCTTTGATGCCGTTTGACGAACCTTCACAAAATCCCCCCCAAAAAAGTGTTCTTGAGAATCTTGTTGTACGTGGGAAGTTTCGGGGTGATCCATCAGGCAGGGGCTGAGAAAAAGGGGGAGGGGAGGTAAAAAAAAGTGTGCTTCCCATTATAATTCCAAGAGGGAGTTTGAACACTACTACAGCCCAAACTGCTCTACAGAATTTAACCAAATTTAGCAGAAAGGTAGATTTTGGTCCCGAAAGAAGCCTTTTGTTGTTTGGTGTAAATCCGTTCAGTAGTTTTTGAGATATTAAAAGAAAAATAAATATAGATATCTAGAGTCGCGAAGGTGTCATGAATATTCCCAATCTCGTGCTCAGATCTGATCGGCTTTAGCCGAGTTCCAGAAAAAACATTAAAAAGAGAAAAGGTGCTTTTGGGCAAAAAAACAATAAAAAAAAAAAGTGGCTGCGAATTCGCAACGGGGTTGCAAATCCATGGCTAAAAAGAAAAACGCAATCTCCTGTACTTATCTTCATAAAGCCTCCGGGTGGGCCAGTTTCCAGTGGCATGTAAAAAATAAATGAGGTGGTGCATGAGACACCCCTTCCTAGGGCTTATTAAAGCCCTGGGGACTGCCACCTCCCCGAGGCTAAAAAATTAATTAATGAGGGGTGGCTGAGTGCCCCCCCCCGCAGCCCTAGGACTGCCACCTACCCTGTGCTAAACAAACAATTAATGTGGGAGGGCAGTGCGGCCCCCTTGCAGCCATGGGGACTGCCACCTCCCCGGGGTAAAACAATTGATTAATGCGGGGGTGCTGCATGGCTCCCCCACAGCCCTGGGGACAGCCACCAACCCTGGGCTAAACAATTAATTAATGTGGAGGGGCCCAGACAGACCCTCCCCCCTCCCTCAAGCCCTAGGAACCGCCACCTCCCCAGGGCAAAATTGGTTTGTCATAGTAGGGGGGGTCCTGTCAAACAGCTTTTGCTTGCTAGGATCAGAGATTTCCTCTGTTTTCCTGCCCACAGACATGGGTGCAGAGAAACAGAGGAATGTTTAGCAGCCCAGTTCCCTGTTTGTGACAGCAATACCGGCTCTTGCAGGGGGCAGGGAGCTGGCTGGGACCACGGGGGCCTTTAGGCTCCACCTGTTGTCCCAAACGATACTGACTGGGTGGCCTGGGGGGCACCCAGATGACATGGCCGGGCTCCGGGGCTGACATCGGACTGGGGAGGAGGGCCGCAGGAGTTACTGAGTTTTGGAAATTGTAAATTGGTGCAGCGGCGTGGGCCTGCCGCAAGGGTCGCACCACCATGACAAAGATATATATATATATATATATATACACACACATATATATTTTTATATATATGTGTGTGTGTGTGTGTGTGTGTGTGTAGGTATATATATATATATATATATAGAGAGAGAGAGAGTTTTTTTTACTTAAACTTAAACTTAAAAAAAACCAAAGGTTACAGGGGCATTATAGTTAGGTTCTGATTTTACGCACATGAAACCATAGAAATTCAGCAGTTATAACTATGGGTATGTGAAGTAAATTGTGCCATAAGGTAACCATAACTCGCGCCCCTGCCATGCATGGTTTTCTTCTCAATAATGTTTCCCAGCGGGAAACCCAGAATACCCGCGGCGGTCTTTTGACCGCGCAGCGGTATTGTGACGGACTCTGCCAGGCCGGCGGCTACCGCCGCCTGCCTGGGTCAGAATGACCCCCAAAGTATTTCCTAACTACTGACTAACAATTGAAATTCCAGATATGACCATTATCTAGGTTCACAGCACCACGAAACAACTTGACAACTTCAAGTGGTTTGCTAAATTTGGAAGTGCGGTATCGACTGACACACAATTTCACAACCATTTTGCCCCCAAAGACCCCAGGCTATCAGATACAGCATTTCTCACATAATTTTGTTTTCACTTTCTTTGCACTACCACTTCTCCCCTACTCCTGCTCACCCTCTCAGAGTTCTTTTCATAATCTTTTAATTCACATCCCACTACAAATTTTACCATCCATGGTCAACACACCACGGAAAAAGGTTTTCTCTTGACAAATATTTTGACTGGTAATATTCCTGTTGTTGGATGAGGTATGGCTGTATACTGCCACTGTGTTCTGTAGCTCTGTCTTCCAATCTCTACCATCACTTCTAGAGAATAGATTGACTCAGCATGCTGAAGCTCTCAGCCACATCATTAGTGGGTGGTACAGAGATCATTCCCTATGGACAATGTCTGGAATTTAAAGGAACTTCTCCATCGCCTTAGTCAACTATATACCACTGTCTGCTTTGATCACCTTGAGATTATTCTCCCTGTGAAAAAGATCCATCAAAAACACAATCACGGACCATGTGTTTATCACATTTTCAATAAAAAGCTTCCGGCCACCTACATTATAAATCTATCAACACAAGCACATAAGTGGGTTTTGTTCCTGACAGCTCGGGACCTAAAATATCAAAGGGAACTTCTTCCCGTGGTTCGAAAGGTCATTTTTTGCAGACTATGGGAGGAGTTCTAACTTTACCTCCGATTACATTTCGAGCAATCGCTCACTTTCCGTCGATTTGAAGGTCCATTTCTGGTCACCAATAACTGCGTCAGATTCTTTCCTTGGTATTGTTCATGCCAAGATGCTCTACATGAGCGAGCTCAAGAAGGCATCCATGTAAAGGAACTGCTAGTAGCAATGTTGTTCTTCTTAACCAATCTATTTTGTACAGACAAGTCATCTTTGAGTCTATTGTACACTTTTCCCTGATAGCTCTTTGCACCTACAAGATCTTTCAGAACATTCTGAAGCTCACACTATCCTCTCCAGTGAAGAGCTACTCATTTCTTGAGGACATCTCTCCAGGTAAACATTTTTCCAGCAAAATTTGACACAAAACGAGGATAGAATTCACCCATATACCTAAAAACATATTTGCTTCTTCCACTTTCGTCGGATTTGGCATAACTTGAATATTTTTCACCAAATCCCCGTTGGGCTTAACACCAAAGACCGAAATGGCATAAACCAAATCTAATTCTCAACAACAAAATGTACATTTCCTAGCCTTGCGTATAAGACCATGTTCTTTCAACAAACACGGGCACATCTTACTCTTGACAGATGATGGTCCCAAATATTGGCCAAGCCAAGTTGCCATCTTGAAAAGATATCACTCCAGTGGTGTCTCCTTATATACTGGTCACCAATCTCTGGAAAATAAAGGTTGCCAAATATAAAGCAGAAGGCATACTATTAAAATGAAAAGTGTCAAAGGGTGTAACAAAAGACATTAAGGTGGTCATTATGAGTTTGGCGGTTCTGCTCCGCCATGCCGGCAGTGGCGTAATACTGCCAACAGCGTGGCAGGGCAGGACTGACAAATTATGACCACCATGGTGAATTGCCTGCAAAGCAGCCGGTTCACTGCCTGCACCGCCAGGGCGGTGGGACCACCGGGCCAAAGGTGTACTACCTTCGATGCGGCAGTCCACCTTATACTGTCGACGGTATTATGAGTCTCCTTTCTGCCAGGGATTTCCTGGTGGCAACCCCGCCAGGAAATCCCTGACAGAAAGGATACTGGCGACAGGAATCGACATTCCTGTTGCCAGTATGGGACTCCCCCACCCCCGAAACAGCCACGGCCCCCAGCCCCCAAACTTGTAATACAGCGGGCAGGGTTGTGATGGCGTGGCGGTGCCAGCGGAGCAACCTCCACTAGACCGCCGACCGCCAGTATGGCTGCTGCCGGCTCTCTGCCCAATTTATGGCGGAGAGCTGCCAGGCGTCATGATATGGCAGTCTCAAGACCGCCAACACTGGCAGTCTCCTGGCGGGCGTGACTTCAGCGGTCAACTGTTTTGACTGCCAAAGTCATAATGAGGGCCATAATCTTTGGACAGTTCATACAATCCGATTTGGTGGTTCGCTGGTGTTAGATCAAGAGTGGTAAACTATTCTGCCGAGTCAACATGCCCACCACCTCACTTATGTTGGGTAATTTATTCTTGAGTAGAGATGTGTACACAAGGGTGGCGTGAGGAAAATTGCAGAGGACCGCTCTCACAGTAGGAGGCATCACGAGCACAGGAGCCGTTAACTCAGTATTCAAATGTGATTAATTCATAAAAACAGCAGCTCTCTTGAAAATGCAATGTCACTGATCCATGAGCAATAGGCTCCAAAGGGAGCTTATTTACATAGTCTAGTCCCTTGACCCGCACCTTAATCTTGAAGAAATGCAGAAAAATCGAAGTCGACGTTAGAGCTGCAGAGACAGTCATGCAAGGTTCTTCTAGTCATCGCCAAAATGTTGTGTCCAATATGTAGTGAAGACACTTTCAGGGTGATTCACAGGTAGATGTGCTTTATTGAATGCACAGGGCTCTGTCCACCATCCACCAGAGCAGGGCATCTGATGTCCCAGTCTCTGACAGATTACAGGTAAGCATTATAATTAAGAACATTTACATCCTACAAACAACTAGACTGCATACCTAAATACCACAATGTTCCTGTGCAACTTATAAAATATTAATCATAGCAGCAAGTGTCCTCTGGTACCAAGGAGCTAAGAACAGTCATATGTCTCCTGGACTCAACATGAAATGCAACAATTACCTGCATACTATTTTCATGCAAAAAGTATATTTTTATACTAAAATACTAGATTTTCTTTGCTAGTAAATATGCTTCTGTCACACATGGACAGAACCTGCCTTTAATGTCCATTTTTCATGATCATCAAATACCAGAGATGTCTATTGTATGGCAAAAAATGTTCACCACTAGTGTGCCAAGGATAGCCAGACTAATGTGCAGAATGTCCACAATGTCTCAAGGATAGGCTTTTGTGCAATACCAGGTAGACCCAGAGATCTGCCAAGGATGTCCACAGTATGTTTTGGAGGGGGTGCTATCATGCTGCAGGCAGAGGCAGTTTGCTGCCAAGAATGCCCACAGAGCCCTGTAGTGGAGAGGTAGCTAGTATTTTCCCACTAATCCGCATGAATACGTTTGGCCCACTCTGAAGCCAGTAGGTTGTTGAGAATAGCCACAATGTCATAGAAGATCTGCTGTTATAGAGGGATTGCCAGCAAATTGCCAAAAATACCCAGAATACATCACAGATCTACTGCTACTGTACAATGATAGCCAGAGTATTGCAGAAAATACCACAACACGCCGGCAACAACGCCTCAAATATGCCTCTGATGGTTGACTGTAATTCAGGGATGGCCACTGCGTTGCCAATAGTGCTCACACATCTGCCGCAGATGGACCACTATTATGCAGAGATATCAGGATGTCACCACGGGTACTGACAGCATGTCCAGGGTGAGGTATTATTTTGCTGGACAGCCAGAATGTTGCCAAGATCTCCCACCTATATGAATCTGATGCTCCACTATTGTATAGAGATAGTGAGAATGTTTTTCAATAATGCCCATTGTGGCTGCTATGCTGGGACAAACAGCATATCATAGAAATGTCCACAACATTTAATAGATGTATCACCATTATGTCAGGACTACCACACACTCCAAAAATTATTATCAATATTAAAGACATTGTTGGGCATTTGTTGCAATCAAATTGCCACTAAGCAATGGTCATTGATTGAACTGTCAGAGGGACATACATTTAATTCTGAGGGTTTACAGCCTTACAACCACAGTGTTCTGGTAGGTTTTCAGGGACTGAGCGTATTGACTAGGTAGCAGGAGCTAAACCTTTCTCAAACATGACTAGGATGCAGAAGCATTTATATTTCAGTCCTGCCACTACAGGTAGCCTTTAGAGTGGTCTTCTTGCAGATAGGACATGATGTCCTCCTTTTAGGTCTCGCTTAAGACAGGGCCTGCACTGCCAGTTGCAAGACAGTTTGTTAGCTTACAGTGGGCTTAGAGCCTGCCAATGTCTTACCATTGGTTGGCTTCATTGTCACTCTCATTTGCTTGCTTCTAATTCATGTGTGGTCTTCTCTTCCTCTTTTCGGGTTTGTTCCTCCTCTGGAGCATGGACTTGTGTCTTTCGAGTGCTCAGTTTTCAGGTGCTACGTTTTGTTTCTTTTTGTTTAAGCATTCTATGAGATGGTATGTGCTTTCCTGCCGTCTCCCTCAAGTGTGTCTCCCCCTCCTCTGTGCTTGCCATCCATGTGCTTCCCTGTGGTCTTGTGTGGTTATTCCACCCCCAGTGCTGCCTTTTTGCCCATCTGCTTCTCCCCTTTCCTCCAGGTTGCATTCTCTCGCTATGCTTTCCTGTTCTTCTTTCCAACGCCCTCCGTGTTGCTTTGTGCACCCACTTCTCCTGCCTTCCCCTTCTTCGTGTTGCCAACTCCCCACCATGTTGACTTCTGATCATTGCTTTCCCTTCCCCTGTGTTGCTTCCCCCCACCACCACTACTTTTTTTTGTTTACTAGTCCAACTTGGATTAGCAGACAGGAAAAAAGCGTGTGCATCACTTTGTAGGTGCGCACATGCATGGTGCAAACGCCTACAAAATGGAGCGCCAGCCATGCATGACTTTGTTTTTCTTTTTTAAAAGCCACGCTGCACAAAAACAGGGATGCTCTAAAGCGTGGCTAGAAGCATTGGCAAAACCAATTGGTTCTAGGCCCAAAGCCAATGATCATCTATGAGATATGGGAGACTTTGGGGCCTCCTCATTGCAATCTGTAGGGGGGCCTCATCATTTTGCGTTACACCGCTGGAGGTGTCTTGCTATTTCCAGGATTGTCCTTCACTTCTCTCTTGTTATTTTCCCGCTATGTTTTATTTATTATTTACTTTTTTATTCACTTGTAGGGCATGCACAGAAAATACAATTGTCTCTAGGCAACAGACAAACCAGTGACTACAGACCATAGTAATGCACTGTGGTGGTGGAGGATCATGTTCACTCCTGACAATATTTACTCCTATACATGTCTGTATGCAGCCTGGAGGTAATGCCCCACAGTAACCCTTGAACTTCAAGTTATTTATAAGTGCATAAAATAGTTTGTATAGTGTGTACTGAACCAGCTTTGGAGCAAAAGTTGATTGTTTTGTCAAGTTAAGGGTATATATTTTTGATTAGATATCAAAATTCTAGTCTTCTCAGCAGAGGCACCTAAGATGCAGCTCACACCTCATAATGAGAGGTAAAATGAGTGAGGTACAAGGCACTTGTTTTTCAAAGAACATGAGCACTTTGGGTTACATGGGCCATAGAACCACTCTTGAGTATGGTACCAGGATACTGAGTACCAAATATTGTGCTACAAAAATATCTTCAGTAAAATGTCAACTACCAAGATTTTGAAAAGTAAGAGTATTTAGGTAAGCCTAGGTTTACTTTACTTAACTCCATATATATCTACCTTGACAATATATATTTCTACTGTACATAGACGTGAAGGTAAAGCTATGCTTACCTAGATACATACTTATCATGGCAATATTTTTAGTTGGCGATAATCTTGCTACAATATTTTTTTACTACAATATTTAGAGAGACTCATTATTCTGACATGCAAGCCACGCTTCGTGTGCTCATGGAGTGAACACAGATGTTTAGTTTGTCACAGATTTATTTTTGGAATTGCGCATGAACAGTTCAGCCGGCAGCAGTTTTAAATCACCCAACATCATTTTTCTGGGTGCTGTGGCAGTCTAGTATTTGACCTTTGCAGCCACAATGACCTTACGTTTGGCATATCAAGGGTTACTATAAGTTTGTATTTAGTCCACAGCTGGTACTTGGGTAAGATTTTGTGTGGAATTCTGCATATTTCTGAAAATGGAAATTCTGGCTTTTTTTGCATTACTGATCATTTAGGATTGAAAAAATGTAGCTACTTGGAGCTTTAATGACGGGTGAGAACATCAAAATGCAGCAATATGCTGGTGGCAATATGCTCACAAAGCACTACTTTATTTAAAGGTCCCCTCGGCTACAGACATGCGATGCCTCAAGCACTGCTTGCACCTAATCCAGACCTGGATAGATTTGAGCACAATCTTTGACCCAATGCCTGGATTCATCCTGGATACCGATCTCATATTCCAGGAACACATTGCCAAGAAAACTAAGAAACCCTGGGACCAGCTCTTTTTCTACCAAAGATAGTGAACCTGGGCCAGATGTACGTAGGTTTCGATTTGCGATTTCCTAATTGCAAATTTTTGTGATTCACAATTAGGAAATTGGAAACTCCCATGAACAAATGTGTCTTTGACACATTTTGCGATTCACAGTGGATCTCAAATAGACAGACCTCATTAACATTCATAAGGTAGGTCTCGCTTTGCGACCCACTGGGAATCACAAAAAAATCATAGAGATGATGTCCTGCTGGGTTGAGCAGACCACCATGTCTGTGATTGTTTTTTCAGTAAAGCATTTTTTTAATGCAGTCCGTTTTCCTTAAAGAAAAATGTGATGCATTTCAAAAATAACAATTTCAAAGTTTTCTTTTCATTTTCTAAGAGTATGTAGTGGTCCGTGGGACCACTGACTGCTCTTAAAAATGTTTTCACCAACATTCACAAAGGAAAAGGGGTCCCCTGGGAATGCAACTTCGAGTTGGTGGTAAAATGCAAATGTTTTGTGACCATATTTAGGTTGCAAAACATTCTTATTTACCAGTGCAATTCGATATTAGGAAGGGATGCCGTAAGCACGGTCTTTCCTAACACAGACTCGCAAACCCTATTTGTGATTCGTTAACAGGTTACTGAATTGCAAATACGGTCTTGGTACATACAAAAATGCTTTTTAGCGGTTGTAAATGGCCTGGTTCTGCAAATCGGACCATTTGCGACTACTAAAACATTTTGTACGTCTGGCCCGTCATTCCTTCTATAAAGTGACATCAAAACTGCTGTTAAAGCCCACATAATTGTGCTTCTGGGTGGTGGAAAAGCCCTACTCCATGGCCTCCCAGACTCCACACTGCCCTCACCCCCAAGGCCATCTTACATGCATCAGCACACCTCATTAATGGCCTGAAGAAATATGACCACATCATATGGAACTCCGCTGGCTGCCTGTGCCAGTGGGCACTAGTTTCAAAGGCACCTGCATCATCTACAGCGTCATGGTGACTGGCACCGCTGCCCATCTGGCTGACACGCTCACCATCGCCGGAAGCCCTGTGCAAACCCACAGCCGTGACTCCACAAGACTGGAGACTAAGAACTACAAAAAATAAAAAAAACAAGGTATCAGGCTTTCTCTATTTACACATATAAATGATTTCTTCTTCTGAGTTGTATTTTGAAGTGGAGAAATCATGGCTACTGCTGATGTTTTACTATTATATTATGGTAATCAGTCTACAAAAGCAGGACTTTATAATTTGAAGGGTTTCAATACATTTTTGGAGAACAAGACCTAAAAACACAACATTCACTTATAGAATAGAATGAGGCCGGAGCAAAGATAAAAGGCTTGATTTAGAGTTTGGCAAAGGGGTTAATATATCACAACAGTGATGGATATACCGTCTGTCGAAATATAAATCCCATAGGATGTAATGGGATTTATATTTTGGAGGATAGGAAAGCCATCGCTGTTGTGATGGGGTAACCCCTTCGCCAAACTCTAACTCAGGCCCAAAGGCTCAAGGAAAAGATATGTTTTCAGGTGGGTCTGTTGTGAGTCTGGAGGCAAGAGTGGAGGAGGCTCTTACTCCAAGTTTCAAAATCTCATAACTTTCTCATCAATTTTTGTCATACTTTGAAACTGACATCTCGTTTACCACCTGCTTGTGGGTTGACTTAGTGTTTCTGCAGTACCTCGCGCATCTTCCCCAGGCTGTTTATTCTCTTTATTAAATTCACAGGGGCTGACGCTGGGTCGACTCTCCAAAGAAGTTCATGCTGTGGTTTACAAACCTTGCCTCACCTCTTCTTTGTTTGTTTGATGGACACAGTGTGCATGCTGTGTTTAGTTTTCCTGTGTCTACATGTTTTGTCTGAACTGTGCTCATCATCAGCTGAGCTCCACAGGGCAGGAGGGTGCTGGGTTGTGTTGTGGAAGGCAGCAGCTACACAGGGCATCATTCTGCAGCTTGTACAGTGATGCATATAAGGACCTGGTGATGTGTGCCTTTGCATGCAATTCCAAAAGGAGAAGATGTCCAATGGGGACAGCTTCCCTGTGCAAATCAGTAACGCTTGTGACCACAGTTGCAGTCGCGAATCATTGATACATGCTATACCGGTTCACGATATGGAAGGGGCACTCCTTTCATGCCCCTTCCTGGTTGCAATGCGGTGTAGGTTGGTAAACTCATTTTCCAAGTTGGATATGCTTTTCCAACTTGAAAAATTGGTTTAATACTTACAAAAAAGCTATTTTGCAATCACAGACCCTGTGATTTTGCGCAAATACAGTTTGTGTCCACAAAATAGTTTGGTACATTAGCCCAGTGTTCCTACAGAGAAATCTAACATGGCCAAAAGGCTCAGGAGACGTCTGAAAGGGAAGACAACGCCAGCTACACCACACTCCTGTGCAAGAAATCAGCACAAAAAGACAAACAAATGGGAAAAGCATGTAAGAAAAAGCTAATTCTGTAGACCTGTGAGAGACAAATGTTAGGGCAATATTATAGCCGTATAGGCCACTGCCAAGGGCTATACCAGTGGTTAAAGGCCCTAACAAGGGATACAACCAGTATAGACAGAGGCAGAAGTGCTATAAGGTTATTGGAGCATTCCATCCTATTTCAAACAAGGACAAACAGAGACAAACATTGGAATGTTGGAGCATAAGGCTTATCCCAGAACTTATTACCCTGAGAACTTCTTTGGCCTCTGTGGAGCTCTAGGCATTCCAATGTTCTAATAAACTATATACTGTATGGGCAGATACATAATGGACATGGGCGCGGACAGCGAAAACAAAGGGCTACAAGGATGTGATATGACCAAGGGAGAGGGAATGCTATTGAGAGAAAGTCTATATGATATGTGGGTTATCAGGGTGTAGATTGTCCCCATTTATGAAGGTATTTCATGCATGAATGATGGGGCTGATCCAGGTTTAAGGTCAGGGTTTGGAGGGAACAAAGGTGCAAAGAGAGAGCAAGAAGCGTTGAAGGAGGAATACAGGTCTTCGTTAAATTAAGTTGATGAATGCTTTGAACTAGAGTCATGGGGCAGACTGCAAGGACTGCTTGTGTGAAGATCATGCCGCGATCAACGAAGAGTCATTAGAAGAAGGTCGCCTCATAATGCATTATAAGTACACAAATCTGGGCCGACCATATTGCAGGACTGCTTGCGTGAAGATCACATTATGATCGATGAAGAGCCATCAGAAGAAGGATGCCTCATGCGTATTACAAGTGCTTGTATATGGACCGGCCATCTTGACAGGCCTGCTTGCGTGAAGATTATGCCACGGTAGATGAATAGTCATTAGAAGAAGGATGCCTCATAATGCATTATAAGTGCACATATCTGGACTGCCCATCTTGGCAGAACTGCTTGCTTGAAGATCACATCACAATCGATGAAGAGCCATCAGAAGAAGGATGCCTCATGCGTATTACAAGTGCTTCTATCTGCTTCGCCCATCTTGGTAGAACTCTTTGCGTAAAGATCAGGGTACGATGGATAAAGAGCCGCCAGAAGATGGACGCTTCATAAGATATCACAAACGTGAATAACTGGATCGGCCATCTTGGTAGGACTGCTTGTTTGAAGATCATGCCAGGACTAACGAAGAGCTGTCAGCAGCTGGACACCTCACTGTTCATTAACACTACTGGTACATGCGTCAGACATCTTGGCTGAAGAATAGCGCCCAAGGATCTACCCAGCAAAGCTTCACCCCAAGCAGCATCTGCTTGAATTAGTTCATCTCCATTCAAGTGGCGCTTTGACTCACATTCACAGCTGGGCTAATTGCAGCTCGTGCCACCTCATGCCAGTTGTGAGTCATCCGCCAAGACTCCGTAAGCGCCCCGCGCCTGCCTGCTTCCATTAATAATGAATGGATGGATTGTGCATGGCAGGTACAAATGCATTATGTCTGTCTTTAACAAATGACTCAGGCAGTGCAAGGCAAGCATGATTACCTCTGCGAGCCCTGCAATTACAGATATATTTTTATCCTTGCTCGCCTAGCCTTATAGGATCATGCTGCTGCAGAGCCTGGTCTTGTTAAAGGAGCATTGCATACATCCTGGAGCATATATGAACACATTCCAGGACAGTTCACTTACTAGCAATGCCAAGTGCGCATGTAGGTTGCGTGCCATGGAGTCAACCATCACCAAACGTTCTTATGTCTATTATGTATTCATGTTGCATCCTTGGTTGTGTCCAGTCCTGCAGTCATTAGAAAACTAAGGGGCTGATTTGCTAAATTATAGTGCCTAAAGGTTGCTGTGCTGCCTTGCACCAGAGTGAGACAGCATCACAGAGCCATAGTTACTAAACATGACCTGCTGCAGCTCTCTTCCCTGTGCTGGGACACAAACAGGTTGCCTAGAGCCACACTCAACTTAGCATCAAACTGCAAAGGTGTGCATGTGGCGCCTATCATAGGTTCTGCACTGGAAGGCGACCCTTCCAGTATGAAACCCTGCTCCCAGACACATGTTAAACATGTCACACAGTGGATGTGTGCTGTACAGTGCATCACACATGGGATGTGTCAAAAGTTAGGAGAAATTAAAAGATTTCTCCAACTTTATAGCTACCTTAGGAGGCGTTATTGTTTGACACAAAGCCCAGTCTAACAATTTGAGAGGCATATTTATCAGAGGTTCGCGTCATGCTTGCACCACGCAACGCAGTACATGTGTGATGCAAACCTGCAAGTCAGATTTTTGCTGGCAGACTTTGCGTGGCTTTGATTGGCTTAAAAAATCTGGAGTAAGGCAAAGCAGCACAAATTGCTGCGCTGTCTTACTCTCCGCAAGGGAGGCGTTCCTCGGGCATTGTGGTGGGTGTTCCCACGCAACTCCCATGGTTTTTGATGCATTCCGAGATTTACAAGAATTTGTAAACCTGGGAATGCACTAAAAACGTACACCTTCCCAGAAGAGGCGTAACAAGGAGAAATATCGTTAATTCCCATCGTTTTAACTTTTTCTATGTGTGCTGCATTTTGCAGCACACATAGAAAGAAATAAAAAGCCTTTCAGGATTGTTTTGTGCAGGAAGGTGACCCTTCCTGCACAAAAGCAATCTTGCGCTAGGCTGCCAAAACTGTGCCAGCGCAAGGGAACAGGACAGGAATTTGATATTCGTATTCTATATATTCATCTCATTCCTGCCCTTTCCATGTGACTCAGGGCAGAGCTGCA
This sequence comes from Pleurodeles waltl, assembly GCF_031143425.1. NCBI lineage: Eukaryota > Metazoa > Chordata > Amphibia > Caudata > Salamandridae > Pleurodeles > Pleurodeles waltl. Next base: position 36,199,249 of record NC_090448.1, read on the forward strand.
CTGCACCACAAAAGACATAAATATACCCCCGAGCACACACAGCTTTGCTTCAAAAACCATGGATGGTTGCGATGGAACACAAAACAAACCATTGAATGCCCCCTTGACGCAAAGTACCTCAAAGCACTACTGTTTACTTTCCAGAGGGAAAAAACTTTTGCACAGGACCTTAAATATTATTTCAAGACTGAGCTCCTTCACTTCGCTTCGCGTGGCTTTGCACTGATGCAAAGTCATGATAAATCTGCCCCCCCACCCCCAGTTCTAAATACAGGCAGCACTGATCCGAGGTGGCTCAGAGGGATGGACTATGCTGGTTTCAGATATAGGGGGCGCTCTTAGTAATTTTTATGTCTTTGGTTATTTTATTGACAAGTATTAGGTTGGTGATTGGAGGTCGGTGTGGGTTTAAGGACCTTTGTGGGTTAAATTCACCCTGCCAAGATCAGTGTTCTAGAGTTGGACCCACGCTTCCAACTCATGTCCTATTGGCCAGCTACCAGATGGCAGCCACCTTCGATGACCACCAACAGGTGAAAGGTTTTGAAGCTGCCCAGACCTGGCGCCAAGTCAGTCAAGCAAATATTGCATGCAATCTGCAGCGGGGTCGCCCCGCCCACCACATTCAGTAAATGACGACTATAGATGGGCCGTACCTTAACCACACGTATTCTGCCACTGTGCTTGTAGTAGGCAAACACACCACCAACCTCTTCCGGCCTGATGTTTGAGGAGTTGAGGTGTTGAAATGGACTTAGGAGTTTCTACAAGCTTTCCATGACCTCCTCTGTGCCCATAAATGTGTTGGAATGGAGGTGTCCAGGGGGCACTCCCTCTTACAGGAAGTGTGTCCTCGGCGGAAGCAACACGCTGCCCTGCCAAGGGAGACTCATGCTACTGTGTGTTCATGGCAGGAAAAATCTTCAGAGTACAGAGTGACTCACAGAGAGGTGTGCGTTATGGAGCTTTACAACCTCTATATGACGTCACAGAACACACATGGCAAAAAGGAAACACACAAAACCCAAAAAGTTAATGAGTATATGAACTTGCCTTGTTGCCACATCACCCTACAAGGTGGAATATTGATTCAAAAGAAGGCAGCAATACTGAACGAATTGTAAAAACACGCACTAGGAGAGTCAATACGTCGGCATTGACTGGCAGTCTTTGGTTTCGTCAGTGCTTGTTTTGTTTTTTCATTGTTTTTGTAAAACGTCATGGTTGGGGGATCTGCCAAGCCCTCGTCATTGTAAAAAGCTCATTGACTAATAGCACATTTTTGTCTTAAAAAAGCACATATTGCCATGGTAGTGTTTGGCAGTGAAAGGAACTACTTTGTGTGTGGATGGGCTCCTTGCGAAACAGTAGAATGTTAAGTGAGCCAATGGTTGACGTGGGCTCGCCCAGTGCCCCGTGCTGTACACTGCAGTGGGTGGATTCAAAATGTGAACAATACAATACGGACCAATGAAGGAAGAGGGATGGCTGAAAGTCCCTACAAATTGATACACTGTATATCTAATTTAATTGAATTTAAAAGGTCTTAGATAAGGCCATAATGAAAAAGTAAAACATTTAAGAATAGATAAATTAGGGGAATCCCATGATGGTATACTGGCCACAGCCTTTCCTAATAACTCTCCCTTACCACTTCTTGCATCCGAAGCCCATTCTCTTATCCGCATCACATTCCTGAAGGGTCCAGTCTCACTCCCAGTTCTGGTAGAGTGGGCCGGCGGGGTCTGGAGTACTAGTGTTAAGCAAGAGTCCATGACAAAGGTCGAGACATATGCAAATCAGTTGTATCCTGAAAGGGGGAGTCCGCCTAATACAGATGGGCAAATTTCCTTTGAATGAGACAACAAACAATTCCAGATGGATTTTGCCCTCATCAGTGAGATGCTTCTAGCTTGGGTCTTTGACCAGAGTGTCTGCAGTAAAGAAGAGGTCAGTGGCGGGACATACCTATCCAACTTAGGGCAATAAAAAACAAAGACCACAGAATGTGGTGGAAATGTGCCACTCATACTACTAAACTACTGAGAATACTCCAAGTAGTATTTTTTCTATTTTGTACCTCCTCTGTGCAATTACAGAAGGTGGTCAAGGAGCCATTGACCTGAACACCTAGGGCACGTCATCTATAAGGATCAACAAGAAACCTGTAGCATAACAAAGGCCCCTGGATTCCCCATACTGCAGGGAGAGAGCGAGCACCAGGTGCCCCCCTCTGCACAGTACCCTGGCCTGAGAGCTCCTGACTGAGTCCGGTGGGGGGTCATCCATGTAGTTTGCGGGGGGGCCTCAAGTTTTGTTACGCTACTCTAAGAAACCCCAAAATCCCCCTACCCCGCAGCTAAAATTAAGTCCAAAAAATTCCAGACTTGTTTCTTGTTTTTGTTAGTGCATGGGTTTGTTCTTAAAACCAGTCTGCCCCCTACAGAGGAGGCAAGCAGTGCAAGGCTTCCCAAAAATAAGCCATGCCCCGTCCACCCTCTCATTTGTGTTCCAGCATCAAGTATAGGATGGTGTATGTGGAGATCGCAGACGGAGTAGCCGGTGTGGGGGCAAAATGTCTGGAAACACAGCGGACACCCTCAAATTCACAGACTCCCAATTTCACATGAGTCCCTCTGCTCTGGCACTGGGAGAAAAACTTTTCCTCAATAAAAAGTCCTTTCTGGTTCTGTCTCATTGAGTTCATGTCATTTCTCGCAGTAGTTCTTGATTCCTACTGTTGCTATGCCACACTTTTAAGGAGCTGAGGTTATCCCACTTTGCTACCTTGCTGCAACAAATCCCACTAATTTCAGCAATCACACCCTGTGATCTTTGGCAGCAGGTTCATGCTGGGAGGGCGTGCTGTCCACGTGACGTGTAGAGATCTGCAGAGGCCTGCTAAATAAGGAATACAATCTTCAGCGTGTTCTAGCACAAAAAGATATTCTGTCTGTACAGGAGAAAATATATTTGTGATTTTTTCCTTGGTGAATGCTTAAACTGTGAACATTTAGAAGTGTTGACAACTTAGTTGCAGGAGCTCGTACTTAAAATCGAGGTATGGCAAACAGTGAAAAAACAACAGAAAATAGTCTTCGCTGCCTTGAACCTTAGAAGGTGATGTGTGTTCAGATTCACCCCATCCTTGCTGCCATCCAGTCAGGATGCAGTCCCGCTCACAGTACAGAACAAGCATTTGCAATGCAATAGGTCTCGCATTTTTCAAACAAGTTAATTGTCATCTTTTGACAACAGCGCCCACCAGCAAAAACAAAACAAAACATGAGTGGAAACTGAGAAAAGACGACATACCATAATAAAATAAAGTTAGCTTTAAAAAATAAAACTTTGCAATTTTGTTTGCCCTGCTGGGCACATTTTTGCCAGTCACAAGCCTTCTGTTTGCGGGGCACTGGAAGTTAGAACAAAATAGTACCTCGATCACTTCAGAAGCAGCGGACGGGCACTATTAAGTTGAATCAATTAGTGCTTGATCCCTGCTCCACACAGAGGAATGGAAATGATGCCAGACGTGCTTTGACGAATTACGAGGCTGTAAAGAACAGTGCCACGCAAACCAACAAACGGTGAGCGACAGGTGGGCTCCAAGACCTTTACTAATCACAACAGCGTCTTGCATGCAAAAGACATGCACAAGCGTATGCACTCGCAGGCTCGACCCTAAAAAGAACATGTCTTCTGTCTAGGGCAAGGTCCTGCCCATCAACAATGCACTCGTGCCGGAAATGATGTCACAAAACTTTCACATCAATGGCACCACAAGAAACAACATCAGTAAAATATAAAAATAAATGTGAAGTAAGTCAAATAATATAAAAAATTCACCAAATTTGCCTCAGGACTCACAAAAGAATTACAACTCTTATTGGTTCATAGGGGCTCTATTTTCCAACTGAAGGTTTCTTCGAGGATCCGTTGTAGTAGGATTGTTCCCTGAATTCTTCAGAGATCTCAGCAGTCATTCTCATTACAGCAGAGCTCTGAACAGATTCACATTCAATGATTAGGTTTTAGCCGTCAGCTAGGTGGAACATTTAGGGGCAGATTTAAGAGCCCCTAGCGCCTCCTTACACCACTTTAGTGTAATTATTATTTTACGCTAATGTGGCCCAACAAGGCCAAAATTGCCATTCCCGATTTACAAAGGGGCGCAATGCATGCATTGCACCACTTTGTAACCCTTTGCGCTAAATTATGCTTGCACCAGGCATAATGAATGCAAAGGGGGCGTTCCCCTGTTAGGGGGGGCGAAAAAATGACGCAAAGAAATCTAAGAGATTTCTTTGCGTCATTTTTTTCGGCACTTTTAATGCCTGCTTAAAGCAGGCATTAAAAGGATCACAATGGGCCTCTGGGTGCGTTGCAGGATTAGCATCAGAATTATTTACACTAATCCTGCAAACCGCCGAACTAGCGTAAAAAATTCTGAAACTAGTTCCCTAACTACCACAGCGGTGTGTCATATGTTAAATACGGCGCACACATGGTGGCATTAGGGGGGCGCTAAGGGGCGCAAGAAAAGTGGCTCTTCACTAGGGGCAGCACCACATTTCATAAATCTGCCCCTTAGAGTGTTATGAGTGAGAGCTAAGCTCAAGCTCCAGATGTGTGAGTCTCACTCGCAATGAGTGAGACTTGAAATTGATGAAATCAGGAAGTGAAAGTAAAGACCTTCCTTATGGTTCCCACCCTCCATCAGCAGTCTCCGTGGAGCCCTTAAGACACTTTGCACTTGTCAAACACCCACAAATGTTAACCCGAGTCAGGGGACCATCAAAGGACTCCTCCTGAGCTAATAAGTGTAACGGATGATGGAAAATAAACAAAACTGAACTGCACTATTTCAAATTTTGTGCTTTTGAGACCCTGATAGACGTTGCAATTCCCTCCTCCATGCCTGCAGCCCACTAGCGTCTTCATATAATAGGCCTCCCTTCCCGCAATGAAGAGAAAACTGAGAGACCCCTTCAATTTTGTCAAACTTGACATGCAAGTAAGTTCATTGATGGAAAAAAAGCCTTTCACCAACAAAAACAACTCAGAGGTATCGTCCCTTCACATCTCTGCAACGAACCCAACCCCACACCATTTCAAAGTCAATAGAAGATCACTTTCTCCAGGCACTCACTCCTGAATGACTTTCTCCTCCACTGAAACCTCCCTCTTCCATTGCATATTAATGATGCTCTGTAGCATCCTTTGGTCGCATACGCTTATTGTAAATAATAATACATATGTATTACACTAGATTGACAAAATGGTAGAAAGAATGAGACAGTAATTGTGGGTTCATAGTGAGTCTTCGGAGAAGGGACTACTTAACATACATTGTTAGAAGCCGGTGTACCGTAAGGTCTGTGCAATTCCGACAAAACTTTTACCATCAAGACTGTCCTCATATACACCTTACAGAAATCTTAGATCAATCAATCAATCAATCAGAATTTATAAAGCATGGCTGCTCACCTGATAGGGTATCCAGGCGCCTGAAGGTGCCGCAGGCTTATTCGAACAGCCAGGTCTTGAGGGCCCTTCGGAACTCTGGAAGGGAGGTGATGGTCTGGAGGTGCGTGGGGAGGCTTTATCAGGAGCATCCTCCACTTCTGCTTCGGTAGATGAGTGGAGTGTGGGAAAGTGAAAGGGAGGCACAGGGTAGACTGCTTGACGATTGGTGGAAGTTCAGGCAGTGAAATCTGCCAGCAATCTCCTTCTCTCCACTCCAGCAGCTATGCATCACTCTAAAAGTGGATGTGTGCAAGTGACCTAAAGAAATATGTGACCTCCTAAATAAACAGTACAGAAATGTTATAGGAGTGACTTGTCCTGGCTGTTCATCATCATGAGAAAACACCACTTAGTTGCCCATTGTTGGTCTGGCCCTGGATTGTAGTGGTAGCCAGAAAAGGGGTGACAATAAATTACCTTGGAGTAAATATTTCCATTTATTTTAATAATTCTAATTGCAGGAAAATGTTTCAACTCGAACTTGGGTCAATGAATCGTACCCATTGTGGCAGATTTGTATGCCATCGCTAGTAGGTCATCATGCGTGCAGCTCGCGTGTCTTGCTGGTGGTCGAATCCTGGGTGGAAGTCCCACCTGCCATGCATGCAGCACTCTTATGAGTGGAGCCATACTGAGAAACAGCCTGGTTGATCAGTGCCCTGCCGAAGACCCCTGTGTGGGAGTCTTGGTCACAGCCAGCCCAGATTTTGAGAGTTATCTGCTCTGCAGAACTTTAGGGCCCTTCCCTTAAACGCTGCTTTGGCTGGTGGAACACATGTGCCTCGGTGTGTGTTTAATCCTGGAGACCTTCTGGAATCTGTACATTCACATGTCTTCCTTTAATCCTACAGGTCTGTCTCTACGCTGAATGTTTTACTAATGATGTTGAAGTCCCGTATTCTACTTCTAATACATACTATGGACATTGTTGTAAAGTACTCTGTCCCTCGTGGTCCAGGGCCTTGATCACACTACAGAAACATTTAAAATAAAATTTTAAAAAATCTTTCATCAGACCGCCTGTCCAGGGCAGCCTAAGACCATAGGAAGGTGCTCACAAAGCCATCGGAGGGCACCGGTGCGTAGCGCAGGCACAGATACTGGCGTTAGGCCCTGAAAACTACCCCTCTTGGTAAGCTGATCCATACAGGCAAAACTAAGGAGTTGGATAAGGGCTTGAGCAGTCCTGGCGGGTGCAGTTTGCAAGCTTGCATGCTGTGAAGATGAGCTAACGTCTAGTGGGAACAGGCGCAAACGGGGGGATTGCAGTAATTTCCCCCAGACACCGGTGCATTGCATAAATGCTGCAGTGCACAGCACACATCCAGCGTGTTAGACCCTTCTACCGCCTTCAACACGTAAGAGTTTGTACTGGAAGGATAGTCTTCATGCACCAGTGCTACGCAAGACATTACACTCTGTCCTGGTGCAAGAAGAGTAGCACGTTACACTGAATCTTTCCTAAAAATGTCATTAATAATTGACACAACGTTTGCTAAAAATCATTGTGATCAATGCTCCACTCTTTCTGAATGAAGTACTTCTAATCAAGTGAAGCTGCTCAAAACTCAAGGGTGAATCAATATTAGTGTCTGTCAGGTGATCACCCTATCTGGAAGAAGTGATTGTAACATGATTACCCAGCAGGGAGTGATGCAAAGGTCTGTCAAGAGAGGGAGACAGGCGGCGGTGGGCTCATCTTAACACGACAGGAGAGGAGGGGGGAAAGAGGCCCCATACTGCCCCCCCAAAGTACACACAAGGAGTATGGGGTGTTTACTTGGGTACCAAGTAAAGTTGAATTGCCCTTGACCCTCTGTGTATCCGGAACTTCAGGACTTATTTGTGTGCTGAATGTGGTTGTCAATAGGGGAATTTCTCCTTATGGACTAGGTGATCTCACACACTATGTAGTGTCATGCTTCATCATTTGACCACCTAGCCCCATCCAGGAAGGATAGTACCACTCAACCTCCTCATTAAAAGAACTTGAGTGCAGAGATAAAGATTATCTTGATAATAGTTGGATCCAGTTGTACTACAGAAAATATACAATCACCTAATCCGTCAGCTGTGTTATATTACACCTTTATTCGTGGTGACTGTTTGTGAGATTGAAAAACGGTGGGACGCTTCTAGAGGGTAATGACTCTAAGAGTCACCTATTGTTCACTGGCCAATATGTTTCTGCCCACTAATTAAAGCGAAAGGAAGTCTGGGGGCATTTGTCAGGGCCTAGGATCCCTAGATTCATGCACTAACGAGTCGTGTGCTGAAAGAAGGAAAAGGGCCTACCTCAATAGGAGGTGGCAAAATTAGGGTAATACGAAGGGCCTACCTGTGGATCACTTAACCACGAGGGCCTGCAGATGGAAAAGAGCAGATATTCAAATAAGACTTACAGACTCCACGTGATACTAGACACAGCAAACCACTGCACACGAAAAAGTGAAAGAGCATGCTAAAACAGGCAAATAACCATGCAATACAATTACAATCAGTCACACTGGATAAAACTTTAAGGTGGGACATAGTTCCACAGATTACGGGAGGGAAAAGAAAAAATTGTCTATTACCCTGTCGATAAAGGGCAAATCGCCCCTGGTCTAGGGGAGGGGAAGTGTCCCCTAGTAGTGACACACTGTGTATGGGAGAAAGTCGACAGGAACGAATGCAGTGAAAGTCAGAAGGTAAGATCATTATCTGAGGTGAGTGCCAATTAAATCCGAACTACGCAGACAATACATATAACAAAGAGAATGAAGAGAATAACTGAATTCAGAAGGTAAGGTCTTATCTGTCCCGGGATGCCACCTGAGGATGCCGCAGAAGGTAGGGTGTGGGGCGTGGGGAACGACCTGCGTTGACTCCCTGCTTCAAAGGGTGGCGCTCTTTTGCGCACCTCGCCTGACTCCCTCCCCCGCCGTCAATGAAGCTCGGTTGGGGAGGCTCAGAATGTAAATAACCTGCCGTCCGGCAGCTGTGCCAACGTGCAGGGGAATTCGGGGCGTGGCAACGCCCAGCCCAAGGGAGCATGGGAACTGTAGTCCCATGCCTTCCAACGTTATCGAAGGACTCTGTAAAGGGCGGAAAACAACTTTAGGGGGGGAGGAGAAAGGGGGGAAGAAAGGAAGAAAGGAGGGGGAAGAAGAACGGAAGGAGGGAGTGGGGGTCATTCAAGGGGGAGTTTAAAGAAGACGAGGGGGAAAAAAGTTAGGGGAAGAAATAATAATGTAGGGGAAAGGGGGGTGGGACGGGAAAGAAAGGGCACAGGTAGGGGTGAGGGGGAGAGAAGGGGGAAAAGGGAAAGATGTGGTGGGGGGTTTTGGGAGGGGAGAAGTGGACCAAAAGAGGGAAGTGGAAAGAAGAAATGGGGAAGAGAAAGAGAGGAGTAAGAAGGAATGCTAAAGAAAGAAGGGGAAAAAGAAAGGTGGGGAAGGAGGGAACGGGAAGAGGGGGAGAAGGGAAAAGGCACCGTGAAAGAGACGGGGGAGAGTGTTAGAAGAAGAGAGAAAGGCAAGTATTATAGAGCCCTTTTATTTATTTAATGAAGACCATGGTATTTCATCATTAAGTCCTGCGGTATCTGTGTGCAATCTCCAGACCCATCTTTGTTCGTAGTATAGAGGCTTTTGGTTCATGTTGTTTGTCATAGGATTACGTTTGTCTAGTACTATCCATTCTAATTCATCCGGGGAGTGATTGCTCCTGATGAAGTGGCCGGTAAGTCTTGTAGCATGATGTTTGCAGCGGAAGGTGCTTCTGTATTCGCTTATGCGGGATCCCACTCTCCTCCTTGTCATCTCAATGTACTTTAATTGACAGGGACATTGGATCATGTAAATCAAATTTTTACTGTTGCAATTTGTGAGGGATTTCAATTCCCAAGGGGTTTTCAGACCTAGGTCCGGAGTAGTTGTTTTTCGTGTAAACTGACAAACACTACATTTCCTGCATGGGTGTTGGCCTGATAGTGGGGCATCTGCCATAAAGTCGCTTGTTTGTTAGGTAGTGTCCTCATCTGGGGGTCGTGTGTGGACCACCAAGTCTTGTATGTTGGTTGCTCCCTTGTAGGCATGTAGAGGTTGGTCAAAGGGGAGTCCACCCGGTGTAAGGATTTTCCAGTCTTCCCTTATTATTTTCTGTATTTTATTTTATAGGGGGTTCATAGTGACGCAGATAACCTGCTCCGTCTTTTGCCTCACTCGTGAAAATTCCAAGAGTTGGTCTCTGTTGTTATTGCGTGCTCTCTTGTCGGCTCTCCTGATGAGATGAGCCGTGTAGTTTCTCTCAATGAGTTTCTTTGACAATCTTTCAGCATGTTTGGTGTAATTCATTATATCCAATCAATTACGTCTAAGGCGCAGGAACTGTCCCACTGGTAGGTTTTCCCGTAGGGACCTGGGGCGGAAACTCTGAAACTGGAGAAGATTGTTACAGTCTGTTGGTTTGTAATAGACCTTGGTGGCTAGTGTTCCATTCGTCTCGTAAATAATCAGATCAAGAAAAGGTAGCTCATTGCCGCCGATCGTCATAGTGAATTTAAGGTAAGGGTTCAATGCATTCAGCCAATTTGAGAAATCCAAAGGGGTTTAGCTTTCGGCGGACGGAATATCCATTACCGCTGTGATAGAGTAACCCATCCACTGAGTTCTAAATCAGCCGAAAGTTAAGTAAAACTTCTAAATTATTATCACCTTACACTCTCAGATGCTCCCCGCAAGTGGACCTCCGATCATACCCCTGTAATGTTCTCTGATGAAGGACATGACTGCATGCTCAGGTCGGCGGTCTAGTGACTCAGATGGAAACTGGACAAGAAAAACTTCCTGGGAGGGGACTGGAAGCCTGAAGCTATCTAGAGGGCGAGGACGAGGGAAGAGGAGGTATGGAGAGTAGCTCCACATGTGCAGGCCAGTTTGTGACAGACATGCACTGTCAGTCATCTTGGCTCCGCCCTGGCAGCGCCAGTGCCCTCATCTTTTGGACCTGACAAAGAGGGTACCATGTAGCTCGTAGCTCTCTGGGCAAACTAGCATGACAGCCCTGGAAGGGGGATGCAGATGCAGTACAGTCTCCTGCAAAGTCCTCAAGGCCACTGGAATTATGTGATTTTACAGCTGCTTTGTTTTCCACATTATTATGGATTTACCCCATTTTCCACATAATACATCAACTGCTGCATAATCTACAGATTTTAACAAAAAAATGTTGTTTCTAGCTCAAACACATCAAAAGTTACTAAAATCACTGCAAGACATGTCACTGAGCAGCAGGTGGCCCTTCACAAACATCCAGTGGTCACCTTTCTGTTGCTTTTTCTGTATTTGGGTGTCAGATTGTTACTAAAGAGGTGTCACCTTTGCCCACATAGTGTTAACGTGTAAAAATGATAAAATAGTGAGGTAACAGTATCACAAAATGTGCCGCACTATGCGGCATAATTTGTATCTTCCTGCTGCATCATTTAGAAAACGCTACCTCATAATTTTGTTCTTCCCTGCCGCATAATTCCTGTGGCTATGGCCCAGTTAAGTTACTGTGGCTGAAGCAGGGTAATTGAAAATGGAGTCAGGAACATACATGGCCAGGATTGTTTGTGCCAGAGCTTGTGAACATAGAAACACATATCTGCATTCATGCAGCCCCATCTTAGTCAATGCCCGGCTCTGAAGCACTCCTATAGCGCGGTCCTGTCTGACAAGGCTCTCTAAGAGCTACATTGGCAAATAACCTAAGTGCCAACCAATGAAACAGCTGATTGGCATTCAATGCCAAGAGGAAGGGGTTCACATGGGGGTGCCAGGCACAGCACAAAGGGGGCCGGACAGTCCCCGTGCATCATCAGGACCACACCTCGGCCTACGCTGCCTGGTCCATGGGCAAGACCGAACCCGAGGTTTATGCAATACTTTATTTTAGCATGTTTCTATTGGATCTATGAAGCAACATGCATGAGAAGAAAAAAAGTGCACAAAATACATGTTATGAATCTTCCTCCCTCAGCAAAATGAACAAACCTGTATTTTGTGGATCATAAAAAATCCAGATAATTCACAGCTGTTGCCCCATTCTTACACCTCAGCGAAATGAACAGAACTATGGCGACGAGGAGGTGCAGGGCACGTGAGAGGCAGGATCTCTCACTCCTGACTTTATCACCCTCTCCTGGGAGCGGGGGAGGGCCGTGATGGAAACAGGTAACCCCTGCATCCAGTCCTGTAAGCAGCCCTCGGTGTGTCACGCACATGCTTTGCTGCTGCGGAGAAATGATGCCCCTGTGTGATGCCCCAGAGCCTTAAGCATTGGAATACTTCATAAGTTTCTCTCCAGAGCTGCCTCAAACCCCTAAATATAATGGGTTCAGCTGCATCCAAGGCCTGCAGGACCCGGGGCAGCTGGGTCAAGGGCCACATGTAAGAAGGTGATAGTTTGCGATTACTAAACAGCGAATCTTAGCGACTTGCTATTTGGTAAACACAAATACTAATGTACATATTTTGTGATTCCCAGTGGAAATCGAGCTACCTCATGAATATTAGTGAGGTTTGACACCCATTGGGAACTGCTAGAAACACAAGGATGGTGGCCTGCTGCAGTCAGCAAACCACCATGTATGTCATTGCTTTTCACTAAAGCAATCTTATTTTTTTTAAATGCTGCCCATTTTCCTTTAAGGACGCCCTAAGCACGCCCCTTTCTAATGTTGAGTCACAAATCGAATTTGTGATTCAGTAATACGTTACCAATTCGCAAATAGGGCTTTCTACAGCCCAAAAAGCATTTTTGCGTTCACAAACACACAGATTTCGTGAATCTGCCCATTTACTACCAGTAAAAAGGTTTGTACGTGTGGCTCTAAATCACTCAACCATTCGGGGCTCAAACTTCACCAGTGTTATTCACACTGGCTCTTATGGCTCACTTTCACACTACTCCTGTTCATCTTTGCTAGGGAATAAGGACATCTATGTCCTCTTGGGTGGTGTTCTACAAGTAACCCACTTCTACTGTAGGGTGGTGGACTGTCCACCCCACAGCAGCGAGGGCCATCTAGCTCATAGTCACCTTTTGAGTCCCAATGTTGGGAACCTAGGCTGTGCACAGTCACGCCAACCCAGGAGCACTGAGGTTCCTCCAACCCTGCCTTACCCAATGGGGCCTTAGTCGTCCAATGAGGGGTGACCTACAGTGTATTGCTACTTAACTGCTGTTTTGAAGCCATTGGGTCTGGGTTTCTATGATTTATCCCCATCTTATGCACTGCACACCGTAGGAAGACATGTTTTGGACCAGGGTGTACTGGTAGAATTCACCTCCTGTGAGCTTGTGCCAGACCGTTCAAGCCTTGGGTCCCGGACTGCCCAGTCCGAGGGAAACGCAGACTCAGGGACCTTTAAAAGTGAGATCCTCTTTACTTCAGTTTCCTCCGTACCGGTGCGGTTGACCTAAGCTCCACGGGACAGCTGTACCACTGAGAAAACTACAGCCTTCTTCCGTGCTAGGCGTGGGTCCTCAGCTCCTCTTAGACCAACCTTGGCTGAGGCAGAGAACCCAGAGTCCATGGTTTGTCAGTGGTTGCAGTCCCTCCGGTCTGTTGGAACCCACTGCTAATAGGACAGTCAGCCCTGTAGGAAAGATGCGGCCCATGCATAGCACAGGTGACGGGGACCCGCTGTTGGCCCAGTGTGGGTACTCCATAAGGCAACACCTGTACTCTAGAGTTCATCTTATTGAAGCCTGTGAGACATTGACATCCGGCCCGACTCCCTGTGTATAGTTATCCTACTTCTTATGGGGGTGGTGACGCAAATTGCTCTAGAAAGTACACAAGCATGTTGGGTGTAACTAGGCTGTATAGATTTTGGTAAGGTGTGATCCCAGAGGTACATCTAGAGGTAAAGATCGAATGACAGTAAAATGAGACATTTACCAACACTGCAGTGGGGAAGAGTTGCCCCCCCTTAAGGGGCTTATTTACAAGCCCCGTGCACCACCAAAACGTCCCTTTTTTTTATCCTCCTGTGGCGCAGACTCAGGGCCGGCTTTAGGACAGGTGGCGCCCTGTGCGACAGTTTATTTTGGCGCCCCCACCCCATGACCTCCTCCTCGGTTTCACTCACTACCACCCGGCAAATGTGCCCCTCATCTTTCCAGAGCTCCCCTTTCACATACATTGATGTGTTTTAAAGCACTTGTAAATGCTGGCTTTACTGATCCGCTCAGCTATCCACATAAAATATAGGAGCATATTTAAGAGCCCCTAGCGCCATTCTAACGCCACATTAGCGTAATTTTTTTACGCTAATGTGGCATTACAAGGCCAAAAACGCTGCGCCATATTTACAAAGTGGCGCAATGCATGCATTCTTTTATGTCATTTGTTTCCGTCACTTTTAACGCCTGCTCAGAGCAGGTGTTAAAAGGAGGCTTCCATTGGTTACAATGGGCCTCTGGGTGCTTTGTAGGATTAGCATAAAAAATTTGAATGCTAATTCTGCAAAGCACTGGACTAGCGTCAAAAGCTCTGACACTAGTCCCCTAACTACCACCATGGTGCGGTGCACTGTATTTTAAATACAGCGCACACATGGTGGCATTTGGGGGGGAGCTAAGGGGCGCAAGAAAAGTGGCACTGCACTGTGTGCAGTGCCACTTTGTTCAAATATGCCCCATACGGGCATATTTAAGAGCCCCTAGTGCCATTCTAAAGCCACATTAGTGTCATTTTTTTTAAGCTAATGTGGCGTTAGAAGGCCAAAAATGCTACGCCTTATTTTCAAAGTGGCACAATGCATGCATTGCGCCACTTTGTAACCCTTTGCGCTACATTATGCCTCGCCAGTGATAATGTATGCAAAGGAGGCATCCCCCCAAATCTGTCAGATTTCTTTGCGTCATTTTTTTCCGGCGCTTTTAACACCTGCTCAGAGCAGGCATTAAAAGGAGGCTTGCATTGGTTACAATGGGCCGCTGGGTGCTTTGCAAGATTAGCATCAACTTTTTTGATGCTAATTCTGCAAAGCGCCGGACTAGCGTAAATTTTTTTGACGCTAGTCCCCTAACTACCGCTATGGTGCACCGTATTTGAAATATGACGCACACATGGTGGTGTTAGGGGTGCGCTAAGGCGTGCAAGAAAAGTGGCGCAGCACTGTGTGCAGCACCACTTTTCTTAAATATGCCCCATAGTTCTGTTTTTTGCAGTAGGCGTATTAATCCTTTATGCTACTTTATGTTGAGTCAAAGCTGCCACTAGGCAAAACTCCCATCTCTCTCCCTGGCAGGAACATTAATCACAAGAGGTATCTTGACAAATTTAATTGTTTCCTGAAGGCTAAACGCACAAGGAACTTTTCAGCAGGTGCTTTTAAATCGCAAGTTTCGAAAGTTATTGCTAAACACAGCGCCCCCCTGAGGTCAGTGCATGGTGGGGCTTCACCGCCCAAAAGCGGGCCCTGCACAGACTGCAGACCCATATCTATGAGGCCACGCAAAGCCACTTTGCATGGCTTTTCATGGCCTTATAGATCTGGAGTAAGATAAGACAGCGCGAGTCACTGTGTTGCCTGTGTTGCATCAGAGAAGTGTTCCATGCATGGTGCAGTGGGTTTTCCCATGCAACACCCTTGGGTTTTGACGCATTCCTAGATTTACAAGGCAATGTAAACTTAGGAATGCGCTGAAATCTTACATTTCCCCAGTGCAGGCATAACGAGGAGAAATATGTTTATTTCTCATCTTTCCATGTGCCAAAAGGGCACCAGCGCAGGGGGAAAGGACAGAAATGCACAATTTTTCATAAATACAGTGCATTTCTGCCCTTTCCTTATGGCGCAGGGCAGTGCAGCACAAGCTCACTTGCTGCACTGCCCTGTGCCACCATTTGAGCAAAAATGCCCGTAAGAGTACAAGTCTACCTCCACTGTACTGATTCTTCAAAGTGTGTGAAATCAGAAATCTTAGCACTTATCTGGTTAGGGCTTGAAAACTGTGCCATCCACTGTTTACCTGGGGCATTCGGAATATTTGAGATAACATCTACAGATGATGGTGCATCGATAGATGTCTGGGTAAAGGGACACCCTTCGTCTAGCACAGTGGTTCCCAACCTGTGGTCCGGGGACCCCTGAGATTCCGCAAAGCCTCCTTAAGGGGTCCGCAACTGCTTAGAAAATTAAATAATTTTAACAGGTTAATAAAGTGTACATAAATAAAGTGGCTAAATGTACAGTTGAATATCTTAAAACATACTGTAAATGTCAAGAAATTTGAAGTTGGAGGCTAAAAATGTAATTGTTATCCTCAGATTGATTTGTGGGGGCCGTGCAGGTGCATCAAACAGAATATAGTGTGGATGATGTGCGGCTTCAATTGAATTTATAAAAGCTCCAACCTAGTTAGTAAAATTATTATTTTTATTTATTTTATTTATATTGGTTTGCAAATAAATAAATGTGTTACCATTTAAGTATGTGTTTGATGGAATGCTTGTTTCTGTATTTTTTGTGTATTGTTTTGCGTTTTGAATCATCGACATTCTTTAGGCCAGGGTCCCCGACTTCCAGTAGTGACTCAGTGGGGGTCCTCGGATTCTAATAATGATTCAGTGCTAGTCCCCTTGTTCCAGCAATGATAAAGTGGGTGTCCACAGAAGTCAAAGTCAAAAGGTTAGGAATCACTGGTCTAGCAGGGTTCAATTCACATCAGCTGTGGTCCCCATCGGATTTCCATTTATCGGTCTCCACTTGCGGTTGCCGGGCGGTTGCCGGGCGGCAGCACCACACAGCATGGCAGATCATCCCATACAGATGGAGGCTCGGCCACCAGGGTGTAGGTCAATAAGAGGGTCAGGAGGGAAGCAGGGGTCCAGGAAATAGGTTTACTTTCCTTGCAGGACTCAGTATTGCATGTTGTTCTAAGAGGAGAAGGGCGGGGCTTGGGTTTTAAAGGGGACAAAGTGAACACTCAGAGTAGGGTGACCAGATATGAAAAAAAACTGGGACATTTCACTAAAATAGAAGGACTGCAATTTCTCATCAGCCCAGGGGCACAGAATGACAGCGTGCATTAATCTAGGCAGTTTTGTTACCGCCTTGGCCACGTTTGCCAGTACGTTTGACTGCGAGCAAACTTTTCTTTTTCCTTTTGTGTCTCTCATTCGTGCTCATGCTCATGACCGCCGGCGCGCCTTGAATCAGCTCGCTTATGTCAACTGTTTTACTTTTCATTTTCAATTTATGTGGCAAGAAAAGTCCAGTTATGAATTTACAACGCCAATAGCTCTAAATCGAGCAAACGTGAGACCCATTGCATTGCATTGCAAATGCGAGACCCATTGCATTGCAAATGCTTGTTCCACATTGCAGCCTCTGCATCAGTGAGGTCCCCAGAGCTCACCACTAAGCCTGGCTCCTCTTTATTTGTATGCCTGGCCCCTGGCCATGCTGATCTATTCCCTTTGGTTCAGAACTAGATGGTCGACACACTCAGTTTAATAGCTATTGATGGGTCTGTCCCTCAAACACTGACCAACTTTCATGACTGTATGATATCCCTGTATGACATCCCTGGCTAATTGACTGAAAGTAAATTCACTGAAATTCAGTTCAGATTAGATAGAGGTCCTTTCCGTACCTGGCTGGCAGGCTTTAAACATTTTCCTACTCATTTTTTAACACAACAACTTGCCCGCTCCCTCGCCAGTGGCCAAAGCTTAACAACCAGGGGTTCCACATTGATGCGGATCCCTCTTTAAATAGACAAGCAAGTAAGTTTGTTTCAACCCAATGAGGATTTTGCATTAACTCCTGCCAGCTTGGCTGCCCAAGCACACTCACTGGTTGTACAGGCCCTGGTTCAGAGTCAACTGGTTTACTGAGGCTCCCTCTTCCTGGGTGCAGGATCTGGTCTGTTGTCCTGATTATGGCACATCCAGGATGCGGCAACAAGGCTTGCCTTTCAGTGGCCATGCAATTCTTCAACCATATCAGCTCTTCAGGCCTTGCAGTGGCTGCCAGTATCTTCAAAGGCCATGGCCCAGTCACTTTCCTATGTGTTTCAAGCTTGCATCAATTCCACCTGCAGTTTTTGCAACAGAAATTTCCAAACTGTTTCTTTGCACAGGCTTAGATCAGCCAAGCTCCTGACAGTGCTCCTATTCTGCGGTATTCAGCTCTACAATTAGGGGATGTGCCTTCTCAGTTAGGGCAGCAGCACTCTGCAACTCAATTCCTGCCCATTTGTTACTAGGCAACCAAGAAAACCTGTCTCTCTTCCCAGCAGATAAATGTAGCTTTTATTAGGACTCCATCAACTTCTCTTTGCGCCAGGACACCTTAGTGCACACAGGGGGGCATATTTACACGCCCCTAGCGCCACCCTAGCCTCATTGTTTTATGCTAAGGTGACATTAAGGAGGCCTTTCTCCCATGCTGTATTTACAAAGTGTGCCACTTTGTAAACCCTTGCGCCACATTAGGCCTGCGCCAGGCACAATGTATGCAAGGGGGCGTTCCCAAGCAGGGAGGCCTGAAAAAATGTCACAGTGAAATTTACAACATTTCACTGCGCCATTTTTTCAGTCATTTTTAACGGCTGCTCAGAGCAGGCGTTAAAATAACACACCCATTTTAATCAATGGGCCTCCCAGTGCTTTGATGCACTAGTGTCAACAGTTTTCTCATAAATATGCCCAAGGGTTTCCTGTGTGAAGAAACAAGAAGGAAAATGTATAAGCTAAGTTTTGCAACAACAGAAAACGAAATACCTGATCCTCATAAAACCACTGTACATTTATGGTAAAAGAATTCATTGTGCCCTAAAACCATAACTTTGTTTTAGTGTCATCCAGGTAGAAGTGCTAGACAGAATTACAGTAAATTCTACACTGTAGGTGGTGGGTTGGAACATTCCATGGCAAAAGACATTCAGAGATGCTCTTAGTCACACAATGATTGAGGAAGGAAACTTGTGCAAACATGGATGCATATGACGTGTGTACAAAGGGGCCATTTACTACCTTGTGTCCCGGGGCTGTAACGGGCATGTGCGCCCACTTTGTGAGCCCCCAGGGCACAATGGTATAACAGAAGGGGCTGCAGACGCTTGTGTGTCCCCTTCTGTAATACTGATAGCACTGGTACACGCGTAGGATTAGCACTATCATGTGAGGGTGCTCCCTCATTTGCATGGGGGTGTGGCCCCATACAAGTGAGGGAATTTCTCTGCCACTTCATCTGTGCCATATTATACACGCAGTGGCAGAAGCAAGCAGGCCCTAGGTGTGAGTGAACCTCCTGAAGGCAGCCCTCTGAAGGGGGGGAAAGGAAGTCCATGGACCACCCGCACACCCCCACTGCAGGTGGGTGCAGTCACTCACTGAACCCGTCTGCAAGAAGATCTCAGTCCCCTCTTGAAAGTGCTGGCGGCATGCCCCTGCTCGGTGAGTCACAGTGCAACCTTGAAGCAGCCACTCCGTGTTTCACTGAATGCGCTTCCCAGCGGGCACAGTGAGTTCGCGGATGCCCTGGTGGGAGCATTTTCATAGTAGGACACACTTTCACTGTTTGAACCTGGGTACCTGTTCAAAGGTGCACCATGGCACAAACAGGGACAGAGGGCCCTTCCCATAATATGACCCCTGAGCAACATAGGGAATCAATATTTGGATCCATGTTCCCATTGTTAGGGTCCTGTGTGAAGGAGACAGACTGGAAAAGGAAACCTCTTTCATTCCTCTGCTGAAGTCCAGGAACCATATTTTCAGCTAGGCTTCCTGAACATTCTTCAGAAAGGACTATTTTGACCTATAACTTTCTCGAAACAAATTGACGTGTGCCAAGTTATTTAAAATTTTGGGAAAACTAAGCGACAATACATGATTATGTGAAATGCAAATCTGTCATTTTGTGCGCATTTTCACGAAACTATTTTTTTAATAAGAATATAGGGGGTCATTCTAACTCTGGCGGGCGGCGGAGGCCGCCCGCCAGAGTTCCCCCGTCAGAACACCGCTCCGCGGTCAGAAGACCGCTGCGGTGATTCTGTGTTTCCCGCTGGGCTGGCGGGCGACCGCCAGAAGGCCGCCCGCCAGCCCAGCGGGAAACCCCTTCCCGCGAGGAAGCCGGCTTCGAATGGAGCCGGCGGAGTGGGAAGGTGCGACGGGTGCAGTTGCACCCATCGCGAATTTCAGTGTCTGCTAAGCAGACACTGAAATTCTTTGTGGGGCCCTCTTACGGGGGCCCCTGCAGTGCCCATGCCACTGGCATGGGCACTGCAGGGGCCCCCAGGGGCCCCCCGACACCCCATACCGCCATCCTGTTCCTGGCGGGCGAACCGCCAGGAACAGGATGGCGGTATGGGGTGTCGGAATCCCCATGGCGGCGCAGCAAGCTGCGCCGCCATGGAGGATTCCTGAGGGCAGCGGAAAACCGTCGGGAGACCGCCGGTTTTCCTGTTCTGACCGCGGCCAAACCGCCGCGGTCAAAATGCCCTGCGGGGCACCGCCAGCCTGTCGGAATGACCCCCATAGTCTCAAACGCGTACTCATGCCTACAAGCGTTGGCCGGCAGGGAAAGATATGTAAGGTCAACCAAATTTAGCAGAAACATTAAAGACTTGCAAATTTTCACCAATTTGCGGAACTCTGTGGAATCTCGCAGAGTTTTCATGTAACTCTGTGGAATTCCGTGGGGTGAAACTCCGCCAGTTACGCCCACCCCTATTCAAAATCTGTGCCCCTTGTACAGGTATCATGGGTTATTCGCCATAGCGAGGATGTCCCATACCAAATGTATTCAAATCTTAGGGCCGTGGTTTGGGCAGTCCTCAAAGCTCTTAAATCAGGACAGTAATTTTGTCCCGCCGCCAATTGCGACATAGGGTCCCTTTTTGATAATATAACGATATTGAGCTACTGTATTTTGTGTGGATGAAGAACAGTCCTCAAAACTGCCAGGATAGTTTGTTTCACTGCACCCAGGAGCACTGTCACCCTTTTACCCTTGGGGGGATTTAAATGGATAAGAAATCCTGCCGCGCACTCCCAGCACAGTATATTCAGGTAGCCTCACATCAGGTCAGTATCGCGTAGCATCTCTTTCCAGCACTTAGATGGCGCCTTAGAAAGTGCACCAACGTACCCATGCCCATAACCCCGCCAGCATCCCTTGGATCCAGAATTGTACCATGATTGTAAACTCTAGGGTAAAGTACCACTATGAGGATATTTTTAGGACTTTCTTTTAGGGTCGCGCTGGGTGAGGAGATTTTTGGACTATGGAAGACGGAAGGCCATTCCGTCCGCGTGAGTGTGCATCCATAGTAAAAATTACTAGCGCAAAATTGCACCCTCTTATTCCATTTTTGACGCAATGACGCATTTCGCGGTAAAGAAAAACGCGAAGAACACATTTGCTGCAAACAACAGTACCTAGTGTTCTGATGGACCTCATTGCCCCTAAATTGCACAAACTATGCATTAAAAATGTACCCAGGCTGCATTGCTTCACCAAACCAGAGCTGTACCAACCCTGTCTGCCTGCTGAGGGTGCTGAGGTCAGTGTGTGGCCCCTTTGCAGAGCTGCAACTCCTTCAACAGGCGACGCTAGCAGATTTCAGGTTTCCTTTATGTCTAGTTGGGAAGTGTAAAAAATACATGGGTGTGAGAAAAAAATAAAAAAATAAATCAAATGCGTTGCCTTTTGCCCTCGATAATAGAAGCAGAAATGGCTTTGGCGGCTGCTGTCATAGACATCTCTGTGTAAAGATGACTCTTCTGTGAATAAACTAAAGAACAAAGGAGAGAAACATGTCTGAGCTACTTAATTAGTTAACTAAATAAAACTAAATAAAACATTGGCCAAAGGGGCATTTCCAGCTTTTCGCATTAATTCCACTAAGTCATTTTTTGTTCTTAAATATGCTTTAGAAAGTGAGTTGCCCAATGCTCATCACCTGAAATCTTCCCACTGAAGGCCAATATTTTACTACAGTACCATGTGCCCCTGTTTACTATTATGGTGACTCACTTCTAGATTAGTGGGGTCCAAGCTCTAATGCAGAGGAAGTCTGACAAAGAAGGTAGGTTGTTTTATTGCTGATGTAGTTTCCTTTCTGCCATAGAGTAATTGCTGCTTTCCCTGTTATGTTATGACTCCTTCAGCAGCATTGCATCATCTCTGTTGCTAAAGCTTTATTGGCATTACCCTCACTCCTGGTGTTGAGTCCTAGGCCTGGAGGATTGGTGTAACCTAAGAGATATGTCTGCTGTCCAAACACTCAATGTATCTATGACATGAGTACTAGCTCCAGAGGAGGAGCCTGTGAGGTCATTCTCGTCCAATGGCTAATTAGGCTGTTGGTGACTTAAGAAAGTGAGATCTGAGTAAATCCAGTGCTAAATTTGTGCTTGTTGTTTCCGGTTCAGAGCACCGCCACTTATTTGTGTGGGCCAGTACTTATTTTTCTGTTTCAAGCATTTCCTGCGAGCAAAAGACACAAATGGTAAAGATGGGGGAAGAGAAAAACGAGAAAGCGTCACAAAGGGAAAAAGCAGAAAGCTGCAAGAGTGAGCTGAAGGAGCAGGGAGTGGCTGTAAATGGATTAAAGACGCTCAAGATGGCTTCAGGATGGCGCCGCCTCAGCATTCCGTGTTCGCACTTTTAATTGCAGCAGCCGCGTGTTTAAGAGGAGGGCTTTGGGCACCGGCACGTATTTATTTATTTACAAATTAAGCACTGAGTAAATCCCCCATTCTGCCTCTTCTGATTCTCAGCCATAATATACAATAAGAATCCTCTTAAAACAGACAGGATGGACAATACATTTATGTGGAAAATAGAAGTTAAGGAAGAAGATAGAAACATTATCACAAATGCCATGGGGCCTTATCCAATCATAGGTCCAGAATAACAGAATTGCCTCCAAAGCTTATTGCCTTTTTTTATTTTTTTACAAATTTCTAGGAAAATGATGTTACGAAATACACCTTTATACCACAGCATCTTAGAATTTTTCTTGGAGGTGACTCCTAAGACGAAGTGGTCAAGGCAGAGGTTGGAAAAGAAGTACATGTATCCCCCCTAATTGCACACCCGGTTTAAAGTTACCGGTAGTGGCAATTGTCAGGCCTAGGCCTTGTCCCCGGTTACACCCAATCACAGGAAGTGTTGTCCTCAGAATTTCTGGGGCCCTGGGCAAGACATATTTTGGGGGGGGTGGGGGCTGTTGGGAACAACTTTCAATTTTAAAACCATTTTTCCACTAACCCGCAAGATGCCAAACAAATTGGCAGAAATTTGGTCGCTCAATAACCTCTGAAATTTTCCTGGCTCTTATTTTGGTGAAAATGCTTGTTAATCCTATTGCCAATACATTAAAACCAATAAAAGGTGTTTATAAGGACAAAAAATGTCTTGCCAAAAAAATCAATAAGATGATAATATGCAAAGAGAGACAGTGGAAGTAGAGGCTGGCAGAGATGAAAAAAGTTGACTTACAGAAATAGCCAGAAGCTAGACAGAGAGACAGTTCACTTTCCCACGGGACCCCCTGGAAGGTGGGGGCCATGGGCAACTGTCCACTGTGCCCATGCCTTAAAACATCTCTGACCACAGGCATGAACACTCTTGCCCATCCTATCTAGAAATTAGATTTCCCATCAGATAAGGGTGGAATACACACCGGACAATCTAGCCCATCACGCATTCTCAGCACTGACATCTCCCATGCAGCCATGGACAAAGGACCATGAAGACAGGACATTACAGTGACCCTTCCGGCAGCAGAGCTCGAGTGGGCTGGTGTGGTCCATCTGGAAGGCATTGAGATATTTGTTTAGGGTCCAGTCAGTATTGCCAGTAAAACTGGTGAATATTCTGATCCCGAAATATTTAAATATTGCCCTGTAAAATGCATGATTTGGCCTACTTTCAAAAGAAGAGACCCCCAATCGCCAGCCTCTCCAGGAACGGTTGGGATTTCTGAGTTTGCCTTTATTTCTGTTTCTTTCATCTTTCTATGTGGGCAGCATTCTGCAGCCCACTTGGAAAAAGGAAAATGCCTCTTAGGATTGTTTGTGTGCAGGGAGGTGCCCCTTCCCGCCAGTGGCGTAACTAAACTTGAGCGGGCCCCCAGACACTGTACATGGAGGGCCCCTGCCCTCTGGACTCACCCAGGAGCCCTGAGGCCGGCAGCATTCTGCAGCCCGCGTAGAAAGAGGAAGATGCCTCTCAGGATTGTTTTTGTGCAGGGAGGTGCCCCTTCCCTCCAGTGGCGTAACTAAACTTGAGAGGGCCCCCGGCACTGTACATGGAGGGCCCTTGCCCTCTGGACTCACACAGGAGCTCTGAGGCCAGGGTACTGTGCTGAGGGGCCTCCCTGGAGTTTGCCCCCCTCCACCCTGCACCACAGGGGCCTTTGTTACGCCATTGCTTCCTGCACAAAAAGACTCCTGCTTACAACGCAGGCACCCTTGCACAACAATGCAATGAGTTGGCGCTACACAGCACACTGAGCGCCAGTGCAGGGAAAAAACAGGAATGGGCTGTACAATGTTAAGTACTGGGCATTCCTGCCTTCTCCTTATCGCGTGCTGCGTGATTTTTTTAAATAAATATGCACCTTATAGTATCAGTTTCTGAACTGGTTAAATGCACTCTTAATATGTGTGTACATGTGTTGTGGCATGAAACTAGCATAACCTTGACCAGGGGTAGCCTGGAACTGCGTCACGTTACCACGTCATGATACATTGTATCGTAACGTGTTGTAAAATTTATATCTTGCTTCCCACTTATGACAAAGCCGCAAGGCGCTACAATTCTCATCTAGCTGCGTGGAACTCTATTGTGATTTCTGGTTAAAATGTTGTTGGTTGTAGATAGACCTAACTGGAAAGAGGCGTTTTAAGGCATGGACAAAGTGTGCAATGGCCCAGGGCCCCCACCTCCCAAGGCCCCCCTGGTATTGTGTTCGTTATATCACTCAATCTCACCTTTGTCAATTTTTCTATATTGACTCCTTCATGCAGGCTTGAATTAGCAGAAAATAGGCAATACAATTCAAAGTAGTTCTGAAAATATGTTTGCCCAGGGCAATAAAAATTCTAAAGATGGCGCTTTACCTGGGAGGTGCTGTTGAGATTCAAAAAGGGGGTCCGAACTTGATCCTGCAAAAGGATGGCAGCCCACAAGCATGAGGCGTGTCACCCATCCTGGGACACTACCAGGTGCAACCCATTCTCTCCATGGCCTCTCAAGTAAAGTGACATAAGGTTTTGAAAACGCTGTGCATATGATACGATTATGAATGTTAGAACTTTGCTTAATTTAAATATCTTTGAGGTGCCTGAGCTCTACAGATCCGGGCCTCAGATCCTGACATTAGTCAGATAAATTAATGAGGCGTGTGCTGGTGTGTGAACAACCCTTGCTGCCTGTTTGTGTGGCATAATTGCGGGTTGCCATGGGTGGGGAGGTCTCCCTCAGCCCCTAGTTCGCAGGCATCTCTGCATCCCCTGCGGCAGCGCAGAGAGGTGGTTTCCCAATTGATGAAGGCGCGGTCGCCATGGCAACCTGAAGGCGCTAATTGAACCCGGCAGCAAACAGGCTAGGACGGGTGAGATAAGGGAACTCAGTATCCGTGTACATCACCGCGGGCCTGTGGCGTCCACTTTGGGAACCAGACCTCTGGTTTCCGCCGTGGACCCGCCCTAGTCTCAGCGGAAAATCAGCAGGTGAGTTTGTGCTACGGTTGCCGAGGTGACCGATGCACGGCGCCTCGCAGAGGAGGGAAGGCGGTGTGATCCGGGGCACCCATGGATCTTTTGTTCCAGTTATCGCGGGTTTCATAGCACACACTCACCATTGTACTGCTGAATATCGAGGCCGCGGATATCGCGATATAAGAATATCGTGGGCAAAATATCGAAGAGGGAGCATAGATGTATTTTTTCTAACTCCACATCTATTCATCCTGAAGATATATTTTCAAGGTACATATACACAGAGTTTGCTACGAAAAAAACTTTTTTTATTTACCTTTCAATATTTTGGATTCAATATTTTGTCCTTGAAATTAGCATACCTCGATTTTCTAGATTCGATGTTCAGTGGGTTTAAACCCTCGCTCTCAAATGATAGAACCTTAACTTAAAGCCTGTGTATACCCTCCAGACACAAACCACATCACACGTTCATTACTGGAGCAGGGATGCTTACAGGCTGGTTGTGGGGCGAAAGGGTGTCTCAGGAGAACTCCGTGCAACCCTGCTACTCATTTCTAAGTGACTAGGGACAGCTTTAGGGCGGTGTGACCAGTGCGGCTGCACAGGGCTCTGACCTAGAGGGGAGGGGCACTGACCGCAGGGGGCGCTGTGTTTGGCAATAAACTAGGATTTAAAAACACCTGCTGCTGCTGTTCCTGTGCATCCAGCTTTCAGGCAGCAATAAAAATGTCAAGATAACTCATGATGAATGTCCTGCTAGACAGAGAGATGGAAGTTTTGTCCAGTGGCAGTGACATCTTAAGGATTTTGGGGGCTCTGGCCCAAACATATTTTGGGGGCCCCTGTTTGGAACAGCTTTGAATTTACGATCCAATGTCAGGTTTTTCTTGCCCTCCTTGGCCAGGTCACTGACAGTGCACGGGCACAATGGTTCAAAATCCAACTGTGTTTACACCTAATATTCAGGGATAGTGATCTGTGTTTTCAATATTGTTCCCAGCGGTAGCTCACTAATATTATTACAAATAATCTCTGTGACTCCCTCCCATTTCTCATGTGTGAGGTTCTGTTTTAATTTAAAAGAAAGTTTTTTTATGGGTGATGCATGAAACGTAAACACAACATTTCTCTGCAAAATGTCTGATGTAGACTCTCACACCTCACTCACAATAAACTGAACTAAAGGTAAACATTATTCAAAACAATTTGTTAAAGAACTATTAAAGGTCCTCAGGACAATACTCTCTGCAGACCAGAGCTGGATCTATCAGGGACCCCCTGAAAGCCTGGGCCCTGGGCCAGAGCCCACTTTGCCTACGCCTTAGCACGTCTCTGTCCAGTGACAGATTTGACTCACCATATAGCCGCACAGAGGGTTAATGTGCCTGCTGCAAAGAACAGATCTGTATTTTATGTGGATTAGTAAAGTCAGACATTACCAGCGCTTTAAAAGAAATAAAATGCATGTGAGAGAGGGGCTATGGAGAGATGAGGGGCACTTTTGCTGGGTGGTTAGTGAGGGAATCAGAGAAGGAGGTCATTTGGGTGGGTGCCAAAAAAGAATGTTGCACGGGGCGCCACCAGCGCTAAAGCCGACCCTGTGGGTGATGTGGTACATTTTCCTCTCAGGAGACTTCAGCTAGGAGTCCGTTGGCAGGTGTTGTAAGGATGTTATACAAACAACTCTGTTGGCGATGGGAATTTCGCTGAGTTCACCGTCCTGGCCAGCTGATTAATGGTCAAGGGGCACAGGCGTTTTTTTTTCTGCACAGCAGACTGGGGAGGCTGCAAGGAGTTCCCCTGGAAAACCATTTAGTTTGTGATGACCGGGCTTTCTCACTTCCCCCAGAGTGTAGAATGTGTGTCTGTGGCATGTTGGGTGTAAGTCACAATCTACGGTACCCCAGGCTGGGAGGGCCAGAGTACATTTATAGCTCCAGGCAGGTTTGTTCTCTTGTTCAGCAGTAAATATCTCCTTTGGTCCATCTATGAGTTGAAGTGGTCCATTGTCTTCCTTCTCCACATCTGTTCAGCAGAAGCTACAACTTAGCCACACCATTGCCTTATTCAAAGTGGCAGGCGCATTGTCGGAAAACTCGGTATTCCGAAAAGCATCTGTTTATTTGCATTTTCCATGTCTCTCCAAAAAGTGCTATTACCCTTTGTATTTCACAACTATGAAGTACATTGCGAAAACATTTTCCAGAAGGCCAAACCCCCAGGTTTTGTGAAACATGCACATTGAAGCTGGCACAAAAGCTGCTGTAATGACTTGACCTTAAAGGTATAGTAATGTATAACTGAGGCTTCTTCAACCAGAAGCTCATGAGGTACTGGTAGCTCTTCAGCTACCTGGAAGTAGCTCTCCTGTGTGCAACCCAGCCTCCTGAAGAAGAAGCTTATGCTTGGTTGAATTAACACATGTATCCCAAAATTTAAAAGTGGGCATTCAAGACATATGTTTATTTTCAGAACGCATGTGCTTGGCTGGTGTTTGGAGAAAAGTGGCTGGATTTCCAAAGTATTTTTAAAGCAGATACGTGACTTATAAATCACGAGGCATTACAGAGACATAACTAAAATAATTACCTTGGTGCCAGGTGAATTGAAGCTAGGTCTGCCATGTATTAACTTGTAGTTGCATTCCAAGCTAATAAAGCCATTATCACATTACTGTTGGCAACCTTTCCTGATGCACTGAGGTTGTCACTGTTGGTAATCTTGAACACTAATGTAATCTTGTCTGACGTGATCACTAATAACACTAACAGCACACTAGTAGCTCGGTATGATTGTAATTGTACAGAAGGAGCTCTTATTACAAAAAAGGCTGGAGACCCCTGGTTTAGCTAGTCTTTTCTCTTTTCCCTCATCCTCTGTTCCTCCACCCTCCCACCTCTCTATATCACAATGGGATGTTCATTACTGATGACGATGCCTTGGGATTCTGTTAAACATTCCAGTTGGCACTTCTTCTCTGACTGAAGAGCTGATGGTGTGTTAATAAACCTACTAAGAACCACGTGGACGTCTTCAGCTATTATAACAAAAGATCCTAAGCAACAAATTGCATCTCTCTAAATATTCACATTTGATGGATGAAACTTGAAATTTCTTTGTGAACAAGATGTAAAAAAAAAATCCCTGACGTCAGCCTAACATTTTCGTAACCTTGATGTCTCAAAAAGTCCTAAATTGATGTACATCAGCCCACAAACCTCGTGACGTCTGAGTACAGTATCTTGTTATACCAAATTTGGAGTAATTCTATTCAGTGGTTTTTGTGTTACAAGACAGAGACATTCAATGGGAGCTTCAATGGGAAACACTTCTTTTTGACCCCCTATTTTAAGTTTGCTCCTGGACGCCAATGTGCAAAAGTTAACTGGAAATACCAAGGG
The DNA here is from genome assembly GCF_031143425.1 of Pleurodeles waltl. NCBI lineage: Eukaryota > Metazoa > Chordata > Amphibia > Caudata > Salamandridae > Pleurodeles > Pleurodeles waltl. The sequence continues at coordinate 36,227,908 of NC_090448.1, forward strand.
GATGCAAAGGTTTGTGAGGGTTCATCAATCAGCAGTTATTGGTAGGACCTTTTTAATGGAAAGTCCTTCAGAACCATAACTACAGTTTTGCTATTGTTGGCGCCCATTGTGCAATTTGCAAATTCACTGAAACTCACAAGCTTTGGAAAATGGAGGTCATTTCCAAATATTATATGGCAGCCACGTTTTCTCAACTTTCGATTTAACAAGATTATGGTTCAAGAGACTCTTTTCTTTTTTGTGTGTATTTTTTCCACACCTGGGGATACCTCTCAATCAACTTTGAGATCTAGAACTGGTCAATATGTATCTGTGTTATTTTTTTTTTACCGCTCTGCAGTCTCAGACTCACAAGTTTGTGCAAATTCACGAATTCCAGGATGGCAGAGAAAAATATTTCAAGCACTTCTCCAACCAATAACATTCAGACCTGCCAACTCACACGGTGCCACGGTGTGACACACAATATTGGATTTCCTTACACAGTCTCCAGGTGAGGGGCCAATATCACACAGTGGCAGGGAAAACGAGCTGAAAACCACAGTAAGAAGTGCTTTTTAGCTCCTTTTCAGAGCTTTTTAACTGCAGATGTCCATTAATGCGCGTGAAAACATCCCAGGACATCGACAGCACCCTCAACAAGATTTTATTTTATTTTGAGGAGGGGGCTTGGGGCTGGGTGGGGGCAAAAGAGCCTCTTAGGTGCTTTTCAGCACCAGGCCATGTACCCTCAAAGGTCCCACCCCTCCTCACACTGTGAGGTTTTTGGTGAAGTTGTCAGGTCTGAACATTTCATGAAAAATTCATGTGTGAATGACAGAACTCACAATTTTCCAGCTCTTAATGGCCAAGGTATCTCTTAATATTAAATCTTACATTTGTTTAAACACTAATATTTCAAAAACTACTTAGAGGAATAACTCAAAGCCACATAAAGCAAGTAAAGTTTCATTTTTATACCAAGTTTGGTGTGAATCCATTCAGCAGTTTTTGCAGTAGAGGTGAGCAACATTTCCAAAGGAATTAAAATGGTAAATGCTATTTTTGACCTTCTCTCCCCTACCAAACATTTTCCTCCTGCACTGATCTGAAAAGTCCTCGGTAAATCCATTCTTAGCCAGTTTAGATAGGAGTGTGCAAAATATCAATTATATGTATTAAAGCCATAGTTATGAAAAATTGCAATGGAAGTACAGCTGAATTACAACTATAGAGATACTACTGGATAGATAGATAGATAGATAGATAGATAGATAGATAGATAGATAGATAGATAGATAGATAGATAGATAGATAGATAGATATTACCCAGTGGCAGCTGCCAGTGTGTAGTTATAATTAGGACCACGTTTCCAAGGGAAATTGAGTTTTTGGTTTATTAATAACTTTGACATTGTTTGGCAAATATTCATGAAACTTCCCCAGGTGGTGGCTGAGACAAATTGGGTGGGTCCCTCAACGTGTTTTCCCAACACACTTTTCCATGAAAAAATTGAACAATGCAAAAATGGGTGATGGAATTACACCAAATTTGGCAGAAAGCTAGATCTTTACCCATTGGCAGTGTGCTTTTTGTGATTTACTGTAAATCTGTTAAGTAGTTTTTGAGAACTTAAGGTTCAAAATGTATGTATACTTCTGCCGATCAGCGAGCTAAACAGACTGGCTGGTTGCAGCCTGAAGGAAACATGGTGGTGGCCACCTTAGGACTCAGGGACTCGGATTCCAGGTCCTACAAAATTAAATCAATTAGTATATAAGGGGACAGAGTAGGGGTACCCTGACCTTCGGGCCATGTAGGGGGGCCATGTAGGCCAAATTAAAATTATTCCTTTGCTCTCCTTAACAATTCCACAAATGCGAGACCACCAGTTCCTTGCCGGTTCCTTCGTGAGGCGATGCTGCAGAAAACACTTGTATCTTTAATTTTGTGACTACGGGAGACTCAGGAAGTCACAGAAGGAGAGGCGATCTAGAGATGGGTGCCCCTTCCACTAGTTGGGTGCTACAGCTGGAAGGCACGCCAGGATCTGGGAAGCATCATTGAACTGGAGGGGCTCTTCTAGACTGGGATGTTGGCCAAATATGATATACGCGTCCTGTTCTTTCTCTCTAGCTGAGCAGCTGCTGGTGTAATTGAATTCGACAAGAGCACAGTACACCAGCTGTCATGTCATTTTGTAAAACCTCCCTTAATTGTTTGATTAATGGATTTAGGTGGAATGATGGACAATACAGAAACAGGACATGGTACACACAGGCATATCCGACCATTAACAATGAACATTCAGTCTTCTTTCATGTGGAAACCTCAGGCTGCCAAGTCAATCCTTGCTACAGAAAGAGCACTTCAGAAGGATGCTTCTGAAACAGAGGGAAAGGGGAGGAACAGAGGGAGAACAAAAAGAGAGGGAAAGAGAGAAGCATGGGGTGTCTGCCAATATAAATATTGTTTCATGTATGCATTTATGGGTAAACATAAAGGGGCATGTACTATATGTATGTACACATGGGTAAACATAAAGGGGCATGTATTACATGTATGTACACATGGGTAAATATAAAGGCGCTTATGCCGTGTACAGAAATATTACTAAGTGTAATGTGTACATGTATGTATATGTATATATGTAGATGTGTCATCAAAAACAAACCTCCCACCTCTGCTTGCCACCCCCCCCCCCACTCTCTGATTCATCCCAAACCTTTCTGACTACTATGAGCTCCCAAACATCCTTCTAGACCAGTGGTTCCCAACCTTTAGACTTATCTGGACCCCCCTTTATCATTACTGAAACCTGGGGACCCCTACTGAATCCTTATTGGAATCTGGGGACCCCCAAGGGAGTCATTACTGAAAGCTGGGGACCTAATCTGTTAATATTATTTAATTTTCTAAGCAGTCGCGGACCCCCTGAGGAGGCTTCACGGACCCCCAGGGGCCCGTGACCAGAGGTTGGGAACCACTGGTCTAGACTCTTCCTTCCTCCTGTCCAATTTATCCAACTAAAAGGTGCAGATGTCAACTATTCCTAATAACATCTCACATCTTCCGTTTACTAATGCACTTAATCTGTCCCTATTCAAAACACTGAAGTAAATGCAGGCAATCGTAAGAGCACAAACTAGACAAACTCACCACAACTAATCCTTTCAGGGAAAAGGAAGCACATATCAGTAATCTACAATCCATCTACATTCAACTTCTGATGTCCCCTGCTCTTCTCTGGAGAGTGCTTCGAAGCCTTTCCAGGAGTAGTCAATTACAGTTACCAGATAAAGAGACAGGAAGCAAAGAGATGTAGAGAGACTGAGAGAGATGATGGCAGCAAGGGTGTGTGTGTGTTGTGGGGGGGTGAGTGTGCCCTGTGTGTAGGGGGGCGTGGTGAGGGTGCCTTGTGCATACAAATGTGTGTAACCCTATAAGTTTGGGTACATTGCTCAAGGGAAGGAGGGCGAAATGGCAGAGGGTGTGCATATCCTGAGGGTCTGTTTGGATACCCCATTGTTGCCGCTTTCTGGGATAATATGGTAGTAAAACTGCTCGACACAATGGCACCAAATATTGCAATCAAATAAAGGACGGCATTGTCTGTGAGTTTTTAGAAATTCATTGTAAATCTGTTGAGTAGTTTTTGAAAAATGTGCAAACTAATAGCGTCTGAAACCACTCCGACCCGGTAAATTGTACAATATGTGTTCATCACCAGTGCTTAATTTGTGCTTGTTGTTTCCGGTGCGGAGCACCGCCACTTATTTTTGAGGGCCGGCGCTTATTCTTCTCAAGCAAGCACTTCTCTTCTTCTTCACTTCACTTCTATTCTTCTCAAGCACTTGTTGCGAGCAAAAGACACATACAGGAAAGACGGAGGAAGAGAATAATGAAAAAGCGACACAACTGGAGAAAGCAGAAAGCTGCAAGAGTGAGCTGAAGGGGCAGGGAGTGGCTTTAAATGTATTAAAGAGGCCCGAGATGGCTTCAGGGTTACGCTGCCTCAGTATTCTGTGCGCGCACATTTAATTGCAGCAGCCGTGAGTTTAAGAGGAGAGCTTTGAGCACCGGAACATTTTTATTTACAAATTAAGCACTGTTCATCACCATTACTTTCGTGAAGGATTTACAGACATTTGGCACTTGAAATGATTCAGAAAGGTAATTTAAAACTTGAAAAGAGACCCATTCTGCTCATAATTGTATATTTTGCAGATTTCATGCAAGTTTGCAAATTGCTAAAAGCGGATTGGCAGAGGCTGGTCGGTGTAAAAGTACTCTCTGCTCACCAGTGTGGACAGTTTTCAATGGTTTGCAAAACTTATCACGCACAAGAAACTCAGTGGGACAAGGGTTCAGGGCCACGAAGAGTCCACGCCAATCTGAGGGATGAGCAGGAGACTCACCAGAGGAGAGGGGTGTAGACACTACTAGGAACAAAAAAATAAAAAGAAGGGCAATCTGCGAACCCGTGCTTTGAAAACAATATCTAAGAACCCTCATGGTTAGATTTGAGGAGTAAAAACTTCTAAATTTCACCATTTATGGGTATTGTCAGTGGAGGAACCATAAGGCCCGCGCAGTCCAACTAGAACTGAAAAGATGACTATTTGTGGCACCTTAGAGTGACTTTAAGTGATGCTCCCTTGATTGGTCTTTTACACATCTGTTCACTGACAGTGCAAAGGCAGCCTTCTTTCTATATGTATCTGTTAGACCTGACAGCCTTAGGATGGTCACCCCTAACTTTTTGCCTGCCTCCCTTCACTTTTTGGACACTGTTTTTGCTGGTTTTAGGACTCTCTGCACTTTACCACTGCTATCCAGTGCTAAAGTGCATATGCTCTCTCCCTTAAAACATGGTGACATTGGTTCAAACCCAATTGGCTTATTTAATCTACTTGTAAGACCCCAGTAAAGTGCACTACATATGCCGAGGGCCTGTAAATTAAATACTACTAGTCGGCCTGCAGCACTGATTGTGCTACCCACATAAGTAGCCTCTTAACCATGCCTCAGGCCTGCCATTCAAAGGCCTGTGTGTGCAGTTTCAGTGCCACTTCGACTTGGCATTTAAAAGTACCTGCCAAGCCTTAAACTCCCCCTTTCTACATATAGGTCACCCCTAAGGTAGGCCCTATGTAACCCGTAGGGCAGGGTGCTATGTAGATAAAAGGCCAGACGTGTACCTGTGCAGTTTATATGTCATGGTAGTGTAAAACTCCTAAATTCGTTTTTACACTGCTGTGAGGCCTGATCCTTGCATAGGCCAACATTAGGGCTACCCTCATATACTGTTTGAGTGGTAGATTCTGACCTGAAAGGAGTAACAAGGTCATATTTACTATGACCAGAATGGTAATACAAAATCCTGCTGACTGGTGAGGATGGATTTAATATTACTATTTCAGAAATGCCATTTTTAGAAAGTGGGCATTTCTCTGCACTTAAATCCTTCTGTGCCTTACAATCCACGTCTGGCTGGGTTAGTTGACAGCTCCCTTGTGCATTCCACTCAGACACACCCTAAACACAGGATGCTTAGTCACACTTGCACACATCTGCATATTGAGTGGGTCTTCCTGGGCTGGGAGGGCGGAGGGCCTGACACTTACATGTCAAAGGACAGTAGCCTGCCCTCACACAAAGGACTGCCACACCCCCTACTGGGGCCCTGGCAGACAGGATGGAACTGAAAGGGGACCTTGTGCACTTCTAAGCCACTCTTTGAAGTCTGCCCTACTTCAAAGGCACATTTGGGTATTTAAGCAGGGTCTCTGACCCTACCAACTCAGACACTTCTGGACAAGATACCACTGGAGATGAAACCCTGAACCAGAACCTGCAACCTGCTAAGAGGAACTGCCTGGCTGCCCACAGGACTCACCTGACTGCTTTTCTGCAAAGGACTGCTGCCGTGCTGTTGCCCTGCTGCCTTGCTGTCCTCTGGCTCTGCTGAGAAGTGATGTCCAAGGGCTTGGAGAGAGCTTGCCTCCTGTTCCCTGAAGTCTCAGGAACTAAAAGACTTCATTCCTGCAAAAGAACTCCTTGTGTGATGAAAATCGACGCACAGCCTGCAAGAAACGAGCAAAGCCTGTATAGCGGTGAGAATATCACTGCATGCTGAACCGGATCGACGCAGCCCGACTTCCCGAAGAGAAAAACGACACAGTGCCAGCGTTGCAACTGGTAATTAGATGCACGGCCCACTCGATCGATGCAAAACTGAGCCGGAACGACGCAGCCCGACTTCCTGAGAGGAATCGACGCAGCACCTGCCGTGCGGCAGAAATTTCCATGCATCTCCCACCGGATCGACGCAGCCCCTTTGACTTCATCCTGCACGCCCTGGATTTCAGCGCATCGTCCATGGGGTGTTCGAAAACCCTGCAACCTGAAGAGGATCCCAGTCTCCGCACTGGAAATCGAAACTCAACGGCACATCGTCTGTGTGCATCGTAAAAATTGACGCACACCTCCCCGTTTTCCACACAACTCCTCCTTTGCAGTCCCTTGCAGAGAATTTGAATGCAAACCAGGTACTTTGTGCTTGCAAGAGACATTTGTTGCTTTTTAAAAGCTAAATACTCTTTATATCATATTCTAAGTGATATTTCAACGTGTACTTATTGAATCTTAATCGTTTTGACCTGCATTTATCCAGATACATATTATATATTTTTCTAAACACTGTGTGATGTATTTTTGTGGTGTTATACTGTGTTATTGCATGATTTATGGCACAAATACTTTACACATTGCCTTCTACATTAAGCCTGACTGCTTAGTGGCAAGCTACCAGAGGGTGAGCACAGGATAATATGGATTGTGTATGACTTACCCTGACTAGAGTGAGGGCCCTTGCTTGGCAGGGGTAACCTGGCTGCCAACCAAAGACCCCATTTCTAACAGTATCCCCTGCCAAGACATCTGCATTAAACAGCCTTATGAGTACAATAAAAACATGGAATATATAGAATCTGTGCAGAAGAACTGAAAAGCCTACAGTTTAAGAGTATACGGAAAGAAGGTTAAGGGGTGGACTTTTTAAGATACTGGATTGTTAAAATAAGAGAGGGAGAGTGTGAAAGAAACCAAAGTATTGATGTGAACTGCCATTAACCTCCCACAATGCCCAAACACTCTGGCTCATAAAAGATGAACTGGTTTCTGTGACACTTCTCTGGTTCACCGTTGTTGGTTTAGCTCAAGCAGCAAGGATTCCTATGGAGAAATGTGTGTTGTGCATGTGAAATAACAAATCAATTACAGAGATGAGAAACAAAGAACTTGCAATTTTTCGGCAACTTTTATAAATTGTACACAAAAAAAAATTCTAGTCCTTCTGTTGAAATCAAGAACTTTTAGGTGCTGCACTCTAGCTTATCGCTCCCTCCAACAATTGCCGGACGAGGAGACGCACCTATGCATAGCCTCATTTCTTCGGGCATCTACATTCACGGGGCACAATGCCCTTTTTAACAAACTGACTATTATTTGTTTGGGGGGGGGTCCCATTTTTAGTCTGTAACTGGTATGATTTTAGATCTGTATTTTTTTTTCTTGATTTTATTTGCTTATTCATTTAGTTGTGTTTTACATTTTAGAATGTGTAATAATTGCTGCCTATGGGTTGATGCACTCATTTTATGTATGTTTTATGGCTGTTTCACAACCGAATTAAGTTACTTGAATTGAATTGAATTTACAATTTCCACATTAAATAAAGAACAAAAGAAACACTGATTTGGAAAATTAAAGAAAGGTAAAAAACAAAAGGGATGTAGAAGCCGGGAGTTACAGCAACAACTAAAAATGTCCTATTGTAAACAGTAGGAAAGTGAAAAGCCAACAAAAGTGGGAGTAATAGCCTGATGCCAAGACACCCCTCTTGGCAGATTAATAGACCTCGGCCAGGTAACAGGTGGCAGGTCGTTCCAACCACCTAGCCCCCTCACACAGTTAGACATTTTTCAGAGTTGGGAGTACTGCACAGGGTAGGTGCCTTGGAGCAATTGAGGATAAATCCGCTCAACAAATAAGTAAGATAGTCGTTCTCAGACAACAGAAGTTGTATCTTTTCCTGTTATTCAGATGCAGGGAAACCAAGAATGGCATGAAGAATAAACAAATTGAATAAATACATCAATCACTCAATCAGTTGGCAGTCCGTTTGCACCCTGTTAAAGTGGGGACCCTCACTGTAGTCAGGATAAGGGAGATACCCGCTCAGATAACCCCTGCTCACTCTCTTGGTAGCTTGGCACGAGCAGTCGGGCTTTTCTCAGAAGCAATGTGTCAAGCATTTGCACATAACACACAGTAATAGATGAAAACACTACAAAAGGCCCTCTCACCAGTTTTAGAAAAATAGCCAATATTTATCTGTGTAAAACAAGACCAAAACGATACAAATCCAACATACAGTGTTAAAGATATGAATTTTGCAAGGTTTACTCAAAAATACAGTTCCTTGAAGTAGATAGCTCCACCTGGGGCTATCAAGGCGTCGTGATCAACCAAACCAACAGTTCAGGCTGGCCGCGGTGTTGCAGGCCAGCTACGGTGTGTGGAAAACCTGCAAACAGTACCTTGGATTTGCAGGGCGTTGTGATCCGCACAGTGAGCTCTGTAGAGTGGCGATGCTGGCGTCACGGTGTCAGTTCTGGAGTCGGAGCGGGAGTCGTCAGGCCCTTGAAGAACTTCCTCAAACAGGACACACAGCAAAGTTCACCCTTTGCACTCTTGTCAGGCAGAAGCAGCAACTGCAGGCCAGTCCAGCAAAGCAACACAGCAAAGGGACATTACTCCTCCTCCAGCTCTTCAGCTCTTCTCCTGGGCAGAGATTCCTCTTGATTCCAGAAAGATTCTAAAAGGCTGGGGTTTTGGGTCTACTACTTATACCCCTTTCTGTCTTTGAAGTTGGCAAACTCCAAAGCAAAGTCTCAAGTGTTTGTGAGATCCTTCCTTCTCCAGGCCAGGCCCCAGACACACACCAGGGGGCCGGAGACGGCATTGTGTGAGGGCAGGCACAGTCCTTTCAGGTGTGAACGACCACTCCTCCGTCCCCTCTAGCTCAGATGGCTCATCAAGATATGCAGGCTACACCCCAGCTCCCTTTGTGTCACTGTCTAGAGGAGAGGTGTCAAACTGACCCAGACAGGGAATCCACAAACAGGCAGAGTCACAGAATGGTTTAAGCAAGAAAATGCCTACTTTCTAAAAGTGGCATTTTCAAACAGACAATTTAAAAACCAACTTCACTAAAAGATGTATTTTTAAATATGTGAAAAACTTCCTTTTTGTATCTGCTCTCAAAGGGAATCTGCGCTTTAAGGATATTTAAAGGCAGCCCCCATGTTAACCTATGAGAGAGATAGGCCTTGCATAGTGTAAAACGAATTGGAAAGTATTTCACTGTTAGGACATATAAAGCACACTAGTATGTGTCCGACCTTAACATACACTGCACCCTGCCCCTGGGGCTACCTAGGGCATTCCTTAGGGGTGCCAGACATGTAGTAAAAGGGAAGGTTTAGACCTGGCAAGTGGGTACACTTGCCAAGTCGAATTGGCAGTTTAAAACTGCACCCATAGACACTGCAGTGGCAGGTCTGAGACATGTTTACAGGGCTACTAATGTGGGTGGCACAACCAGTGCTGCAGGCCCACTAGTAGCATTTGATTTACAGGCCCTGGGCACCTCTAGTGCACTTTACTAGGGACTTACCAGTATATCAAATATGTCAATCATGGATGAACCAATCAACAGTGCAATTTACACAGAGAGCATATGCACTTTAGCACTGGTTAACAGTGGTAAAGTGCCCAGAGTCCTAAAGCCAACAAAAACTGGTCAGAAAAATTAGGAGGAAGGAGGCAAAAAGACTGAGTATGATCCTGCAAAAAGGAGGGTATCCAGGCTCTGGCAGGTTCCTGTTGATTAGCTGAATAGCCAGGTCTTCAGGGACTGTGGAACTCTGGAAGAGATGGGGAGGTCCGGAGATGAAAGGGTAGCTTGTTCAATGTTTTCACTGCTATGTAGTAGAAGGAGCGACCTTCTTATCTGCTATGTCAGATGCTGGGGGTGAAGGCTAGAGAAAGGGAAGTGGAGCAAAGGTGCCTGCTGGGCTGATGGAAGTTCAGGCGGTGGATCAAGTAGGCGGGTCCGCAGTTGTGTAGGGCCTTGTATGCGTGGATCAGGTGCTTGAACTGGCATCTTTTCTGTACAGGGAACCAGTGGATTTCTCTGAGGTATGAGGTGATCTGGGTATGTCTAACGAGATCCAGGACAAGTCCGGCTGCTGCATACTGTATGGTCTGTAGTCAGCAGAGGTGAGCTGTGATCCCTGTATAGAGAGTGTTGCCGTAGTCCAGTCGGCTGGAGATGAAGGCCTGGGCGATAGTGCGTCTTGAGCTTTAGGGTAGCCATTCGAATATCTTACGAAGCATTTGGCCCGAGTCGTCATTGTTAGTTTGTTGTCCAGAATGATGCCTAGGTGCCTAGCATGGGCATTAAGAGTAGAAGTAGGTCCGAGTTCTGAGGGCCACCAGGATGCATCCCATGGAGAGCTTCTATTTCTGAAGTACCACTGTCTTGTCCATGTTGAGCCTCACACAGTTGTTCTTCATGCACTTAGTGGCATTTGTCATGCAGTGGTGGAAGCGGGTCTTGGTGTTGGTAGTGTCTTCGGAGAGGGAGAGAATGAGTTGTGTGTCGTTGGCATAGGATATGATGTTGAGTCAGTGGGTTTTGATGATGCTGGCCAGAGATGTCACATAAGCGGTGAAGATGGTGGGGCTGAGCGAGGATCTTTGGGGTACTCCACTGATGATTTTCTTGGGTTTGGAGGAGTAGGAGGAAGGAGTACTTTTGCGTTCTTCCAGTGAGGAACAAGGTTATCCATCTGAGAGCAGCTCCTTGGATGCCTATATTATTTATCCTTGTGGTGAGTATGTGTTGGGAGATGTATTAAAGGCTGCCGAGAGGTACAGGAGGATCAGAGCTGCAGACTCTCATCGGTCGAGTGGGGCTCAGATGTCATGGGTAGCCACAATAAGGGCTGTCTCGGTGCTGAGGTTGCTGCGGAATCCAGATTGGTTGGAGTCGAGTAGGAGGTTCCATCCCAGATGAGGTTGATGGCGTTTTTTAATACTTTGGCAAGGAACTGGAGCAGGGAGATCGATCGGTATATAATGTACAAATATTGCTTAATGTACTACAGTTTGCTGTAAACAAAGAGTTTGTGTGTAGTAACTCTGAGGAAACAATCAGCGATCTGTTCACAAAACCAACAGACAGGCAGGCACAACTCCTTCAGTTCACCATCAGTGGTGATTGAATAGTGCAAGCGCCTCGCGGATGAAGCCGCAAGCGACAGACCATCATTGAGATCAGCTTCCAAAGGGATGGGTGAAGGATTCTTGCACTTTCTGAGCCTGCAAATGAAATATAGGCACTATAATCAGGCACTACGGGTGGGGTTGATTCTCAAACCATCTTTTAAAACTCACAAGTCTACCAAACACAGAAATAAGCCCCTAGACTTACGATTTTTAAATGATTGGTAAAAAAATATCATGGTGCGGTCATAGTTATGGGCTCCGCTGACAACCCATAGCGGCATGACTAACGATTTTTACTAGTTCTCTACCTAGAAACTTTTTTCTCCATTCATTTTCAGGGTGTTCCTTTTCTAACCCCACCTTGTAAACACATAAAACTAAGGGGCAGATTTATGAAAAGTGCCGCGGCACTTAATGCAGCGCCACTTTTCTTGCGGCCCTTAGCGCCCCTCCCCCCTAACACCAGCAAATACGGAGCACCATGGCAGTAGTCAGGGGTACTAGAGTCATCATTTTTGTTTTTGATGCTAATCCTGAAAAGCACCCAGAATCCCATTGAAAACAATGGGAGCCTCCCTTTAACACCAGCTCTTAGCAGGCGTTAAAAATGCAGATAAAAAAGGTGCAACGAAATCTCTTAGATTTCTTAGCGCCATTTGTTTGGCCCCCCTAGTGCCGGAACGCCCCCCTTGCATACATTATGCCTGATGCAGGCATAATGTGGCGCAAGGGATTACAAAGTGGAGCAATGCAAGCATTGCACCACTTTGTAAATATGGCGCATAAACACCTGTTTACAAAGGTTTCACAATTATAATCAGTGCTTTAAATGGGCAGGTACTGTCCGGTACTGAGTACCTGCACTCCGGTAATTTGACAGGGAGAGTACCGACACATCTCAGCACCTCTGCAATACATTTAATGGGAGAGAACAGGCACGTCTGAGAATCAGTTACTCTACATAGTGAGTATCCACACTTCTGATTTTCCATGTGAAGCACTGATGATAAGTGATGCAACGTTTGTGGCACACTGTAATTACCAGACGCAATAAAATCAGCAGGCCCCGTTAAAGTTAGGCAGATCAAGCCCATCAGAATTTAACAGGACAAATGGCCAGAAACCCAAATAACCACCAAAGTCTGCATGGTATGCCCCATTTCCATAGCAAAAATACATCCCAGACACCTTGTGTAGGATTTTCCCTGATGCAATACCTGCTTCCAGTGAATCACTGCTCCAGGGCGGAAGGCTTTCTGAATTTGGGAGTGTACAGCATGATCAGAGCTTAGCTTCTTAAAGTTCTGTTTGTGTCTGAAAGTTTAAGTTTGAGATAAGTATTGAGGGTCTGATTTAGACTTTGTCGGGCGACATGATGCCCACAGGTCAGTGGAGAGATGCCCTCTGCCCCCCAGAAGAGGACTAACCATCATATTCAGGGTGTCTCACTGAAACTTTGCCAAGTAGGTGCCATGTCTGAACCACCTGCTCGGCAAACAATTATTTCCAAGAAGCAAACTTAATTGTTGAAAACAAAAAAACAAATGGCCCCAAAACACAGGGGGTTTTCTCCTTGTACTCTGGGACAATTCTCTATTTTTCTTGCCCTTGTCTACCACACATCGCATTAAAGACACGTGCAGGGAAAATAAGTGTTGTCTGTCCCATCCTCAGTAGGGCCGCGGGGACAAATGTTTACACCAGTGATGTCATCAGAGGTTCTACCAATGGAAACCTGGCGCTTCCTCTTATTCTAAATAGAGGGGTGGAACCACAGGTTGGGTGGAACGGGAGGGCTGCCAATTTACTGTGGTTCTCCCGTTCCACCAAACTGTAAATCCACCCAAGTGAAATAGTTAGGTAGGGAGGAGCCAAACTCCTCTGTTGTGTGGACTCCCCCTTCTTAAGAATGGAAGAACCTTACCTGGTGCCCAATATCACCCGTAGCTTGTGGAGAGCTGTTTATAATTCTACAGTCTTGCCTTCAGGTACTTGTGAGAGTTTCATGCATTTAGCCTTATATGTGTTTGCACCATTCCCTTCATCACTTGTCCTGGGTTTTTCATCCATTGCTGGGGGGATCTTTTCCCCGAGAGCTGCAGGTGGCAAGTCTGAAAGGCAGATCAAGCAGCCTGGGGGTCTTCAGGTCTCCTGCCATCAAGGGTGCCCCGCAGCCTCCAACCAGCAAATTGGCTTGATTGGGAATATTGAATAAATGTTACTTAAGGAGGGATATTGAATCATGAGAGGAGAGGAAAGGAAATAAGGTAGATAAAAGTCATCATGCCAAAGGTGGGGCAGCCAACCAGGAGGTAGGAGAATAAGTAGAAAGAAATAAGCAAATTCAAGAGGTCTTGTAGTTTGCTTCAGATGGCATACTTGATAGAGGAGTGGAAACTGCACAGTAAACTGAAGGTAAGTTGCAAAAAGGGTGTGATTTTGGTGTGGATGTAACAGCCATATGAAGACCAGGGTCGGATTGGCAGGGTGGACAATCCGTTTTTGCCCGAGGGGCCTGTGGCAAAGGTCAGCTGGTGGGCCATTTTTTTCCAGCTGCAAATAAACGCCCAATATTTGCCTGGGCCACCTTGGCCACTGGTACCCAACCTGAAAGGCTACTGAAGAAGTAGAGCAGAGGTTAGACCTCAGTATGACCAAGTACAGACCCTCAGTGCCTCATTGTCATGCGTAGTAGGACAGTGGGCCAAACTGAGCAGGTGCAGGATGTGGCGGGTCTCCCCCCATCCTGAGTCACTGAGTGTGACAGTGAGGCAGCCGTGGCCCGTCCTTTAGGGCGGAGGGGCCACACCCCCACACCCTTTTGCCCCTCATGAAGCCTGTCTGTCAGGCTAAGCAAAGGTCAGCCCGACAGACACTCTTCATGTTCAGGTTAGGCAGCCAGGAGCGAGACATGCGCAATTTGCGCAGACTCCTGGCTGTCTGAGCTAAACTTTTCTGAACTGAAGAGGTCACAGCTCCTGTGGGCCTGACCTCCTCGGCTCAGCAAAGGTGCCTTGACGAGGGAAGCGTCACCCATTGACTCCGACATGGGCGCTTCAGGTTTAAGCCCTGAAGAGCCCTGGGCAAGTGTCAATCTGTGATACCCCGTCACAGAGTGGGGTGGGGGGGTCAGCAGTCTCACTGACCCCATCCCACTTTGTGACGAAGGTGGGACTCCTGCCTTCCCTCATAGGTCAGCCAATGAGGGAAGGCAGCAGTCTCAACCCTCCTGGGACCTCCAAGCTAAAGGTAAGTGTGTGTGTTTTTTAAATGAATGTTTGATGCGTGCGTGTATGTTTTAATGTTGATGAGTGTTGTGAATGGATGTGCGTGCGTGTGTGAATGAATGAGTTTGAGCGTGCTACTCGCCCGCCCCCCTCCCTCCTAAAATTACCGGCCGCCACTGCAGTGAGGCCTCGAGGAGTAGTGATGCTGTTTTTAGGCACTATACCTAGCACTAATGCTACGTGTGGGGGGGTTAAAGGGGGTAGTGCAAGGAGTCAGATTACAAGTGGTGGCCACTTAAGAGTGTCCGGCAGCAGACGGATGAGCCTGGGTGACTGCTGCCACCTGCATCTTCAAAACTGCGAGGGGCTCCCATTTTCCGTTGAGAGAAAATAAAAAATAAAATGGTATTTTCGGTATAACAGTGTTAGAATGCCAGTTGCGCTACATTCGTTTTTTTTCTTCATAAAAATGCTTCTTTTTATTTCCAGTATGGCTTTGCAAGTAATAGTTTCTGGTTCAAAACAGTTTACAATATTTCCCGCAACTAATCGTGGAGTAAACTTTGCTGTTCTTCAGAGGCCTCAACAAGACTGTGCTGGTGTGCGTGCAAGTCCCTGTAGTCTATTCAGCCCCTTTAATTATTTATAGAAGAACATGTCACAAATAGATTTGGTAATTAAAAACAGGTGCACGAGTAAAGTGCAACCACGTGAAGCATGCAGTCTGCAGCCCCCCCTTAACCACACGAGGAGGTGCATTAAGAGAGACAGGGGCGCAGGATTGGAATCTGAAAAAACACTCCTCCCTGCAGGCATCTTCAGCCCACCCGGTCACTGATGGGAAAATAATGGTTTCATTTTAGGCCCCACCATCCTGGAGCTGCACCAGCCCCCACTGGTGTGTAGGAAAGCTTGCATAAAACATTCAGTGTGTGCAGAGCCCGAGAAGTCAGAGAGATCTGTTTGGTGCAAACGTGTAAAGACTTCTTCAGCGAGCTCAAATTGGAAATATGTCATGCTTCATAACATTGTCAGAACATTATTGTAATGGGCATCACCATTTATAGTTTAGGTCTCGCATTCACGCAGGAAAAAGTGTAACAGGAGCTCTCACCTCTCAGGTGTAAAGGGAGTGGAAGTCAATTACTCCTGGTGGAGAGTGAAACCTGGGCCTGTTGGGGAGGAATTTCTCTCTTTAAAGAGTATGTGTAGGGCATCAATTTCATTTTCACTGTATGGACCAATCACATGTGACTAGTAGAAAGTTTTACTGTCAAAAGGGATAGATGCCCTACACCTCACATATACTCAAGGTGGAGTATGTACCTCATGTGAAGAACATAGCAACTGACATGGAGCAGAAGGGAAAAGACGAAGAGGCTTTGGACATAAACATAAGTGGTGACCGAAAGGTGTATTCACCATGATGAGTGTGTGAAAGGTGGTAATGAGGATAACCTATTAAGTAATGTGGTGAAGGCCCCAAAATCATTTGCAAGCAACAGAATTTGCAGTCGCACTATGGGCAGATAGAAAGGTCTCAAGCCACACTCCCACCTTCCCTCACCGACTCTTCATTAAGAAGTGCATCCAATACATGAACCAGGAACCTCCCAGCCCCAGCATGTCACAGGCGACAAAGACCCTATCCTTCAAGCCATAGAATCCTTCATAACCTCCGTGGAGGCTTGAATCAACGAAATCTGCATTGAGTTCTTGCTTCTTTGGGAAGATCATCGTAAACGGGCAGCCAGGGTCACTGATGCGGAGCATCACTCTCAGATCTAAATCCATGCCTTACCACACAAGAGCAAAGCACGAGAGACCACACGGATCAGGTGAAGCACTTGGAGGCACGGGCTGAGGACGCAGAGGGCAGGGCCAGGCACAACAATGTCTGCACCATGGGCCTCCCGGAGGGAGCCGAGGGCTCCTAGCCAAAGATAGACTTTCTGGAGACCTGGGTGAAGTTGTTCATGCCTGCCGACACCTGACCCCCATTACACCATGGAGAGGGCGCACCGAGTCCCGTCCTGCAGGCCTCCGCCGGGGTCACCTCTGCACCCGGTGGGGGCCAGGCTGACACCATTACAAGGACAGGGATGCATTCCTTCAAGTGGCCAGACTTGCAGCACCTCTGCAAAACAACAACCGCTGGATATATGTTTTTCCGGACTATGCGGTCCAACCCCAACATAACCGCGCCTCCTTCCTGGTGGTGAAGCACAGACTCTGAGAACTGGTTATCCAATACTCTCTACTCTTCCAGACAAAAACAAAAATCCTACAGACAACCGGATGCACTTCTTTGACGAACCCTCCTTTGCCTGGGACCGGATAGAAACTCACTTTGAGGGCTCCTGCAGACCAACCCTCTCCCAGTCGCCCCGGCAGTGATGCAGCCCAGGTGAAAGACACAGTAGATCATGGAACCAACGCCTGCAGCTGACGCCCAGGGCTTCATTTCCTACTTCATCCAGACACAGTCAGCAAGCGGCCCTCGATGCGGCCTTTGCAATCCGCTAGACCTCACAATCCCACCGCTCCAGCACCCATGGAAGTGCTGATGAGAGAGACACACCGAAGACGACCTACAGTTGGAACTTCAGATGGGCCTGCGATGACACTGAAAACAGCAGATAAACTTTAGCAACATCAGCCCTAGGCAGACAGGCCACAACACCACTGCACCACTGAACCACACTGAGTCCGACTACAAGCTCCTCTATAGATGACATTCTAGCACCATCTGGGCACCCCTCCCGGGCGCCCAGCTACGGACACCTACTGATTGCAGACCTGATAGCTCTCAACCAACAAATTCAAGAAACATGCACAGATTCTCCAGCCTTCCCACCTTTCAAGATGGCACTACTTGACTACTGTTTGGGCGTGATCTGCAGGGTGTCACGCCCCACATACAGTTGTTTTCTATTTGTTGTATTAGTATTTTGTTCAACACCCTTACGTGGCAGGACAATGCACACAGTACTACCAGTGACTCACATCCGCTTCAAGGGCATATCGGCCATTGCTGTCCTTCCAGTAACTCCCCCTTCTATTTAATGTAAAAGAGGTGCACTCAACTCAACAACGCTACTTCACGTATGCGTATCTCAAGCGCCAAAATGTGCAAATATGTTCTCTACCTGAGACCCATCTCACAGAGGGGAGCTACAGCACATTCAAAGTCGCTGGAGGGGGCACCATAATAGGCACAACATACTCCGAATTCTCAAGAGGGGCCCTCATTTGGCTCCGCTCAGGCACCCCATTCCAACTGCACGTCAATCATAGATAGGGATGGCCGATGTGCACTTGACCGGGGATGTCTCAATGGACATCAAGTGCTCCTGGGCAGCATCTACACACCCAAACCAGATCAACCCGTTCTGGACCACCCTATGTGAAACACTAGCACAATGGGGAGGCGACTACAACAACGTCCTAGACATCTCATTAGATCGGTCCCTTTCCCTCCACCCCAGCTCACCAGTCTTCACGCACATTCTATGCTAGGATTGACCAGTGGAGATTGCGAGATGCTTGGAGGGTATACACCTGCAAATTCGCCTTTACTCTTACTACCCCACCCCTCACAATTTGTACGGCTGTCTGGATAGGTTCCTCTGCTCCCCTGAGCTATTTGCTCAAATAGCCACAACAGACTATCTAGGCAGGGTCCTTTCTGACCATGTGGCACACATCCTGGAGGTAGAGTGGGGGGCCCCTAGTGACCCGGTACCCCTCTGGAGATTTCAAAAGGATATCCTAGATAATCAAGCATTCAGTGACTCTCACCTAACCCAACAACCATGGAACGGCCACAACTAGATGTGTAGAATGGGATGCCTTTAAGGTGGTAATCCGAGGACGCTGCATCCAAACAGGGACAGGGGTTCGGCATCAACTGTTAGAGTCACTGAAGGAGACAGACAAGGAGGTCACAGACCTCGATAACACCCCCGTGATGCTGCCCGTAATGCCCTGCTACAAGCCAAGAAGCAGCAGGCAGCCTTGGTAGAGGGCCTCCGCAGTATAACTTCAAAGAATCCACAACCCGAATCCACACACAGGGAGACAAACCCGGTCGCCTGTTGGCATTGCTGACCAGGCAAGAATGGCAAACCCCCACAATAACTGAAATTACTACGTCTTCGGGGTAGAAACTGTGGAATCAGCTGGCTATACTGGAAGCGTCTATGCCCATTACTCATCCTTCGATACTCAATCAACCGCCCCCTCAGCTGCAGCAATCCAGGGCTTCCTAGACCCCCTTTCCCTCCCATCTATCCATTCGGTTCGACGTGCCAAACTTGACAAGCTAATTAATATCAAAGAGGTGAAGCGGTCCGTACAAGCCTTCGTCCGCAATAAGACTCTGGGCCTCGATGGGCTCCCCATTGAGTACTTTGTGCATTACGCCACCTTTCTGGCCCTCAATTTAGTAGCGGTCTACAATGAAGCCATAGCTACAGGATCCCTCCCCCACTCCATGCAGGAGTCATTGTTAATCTTGCTGTTGAAGCCAGACAGAGACCCTACCAATCCCTCCTCCTCCTCCTGCTCAATCACCATACTAGGGGCTGACTACAAGATCCTGGGCAGAATCCTAGTCAATCGGTATCTGCAGGTGCCTCTAAACTGATACACCCAGACCAAAACGGCTTTGTGCCAGGCCGCAACACCTCCTACAATATACACCGCCTAGTCCAGATGATGGGCCAGGCCTCTTTGCAGTACCCTCGGGCTGCCTGTCTAATTTTAGACATAGAGGAGGCCTTCGACTCTCTCTCTCCTTGGAATACTTATTCCGACACTCCGGGCAATGGGACTTGGATCCCGCCTCCTCGCATACACCAAATTACTATACACGACACCCTCGTCACGGGTCTGAGTTGGCCGCCTCCTGTCCCCCTCCTTCCCTATCAGCCGCGGTACCCGCCAAGTTTGCCCCTTATCCACAATCCTATTCTCCACAGCCATGGAACCATGGGCACGCCGCCTCAAAACGTGACAGACCTGCTTGGGGGATACCGCTAAACGAAGACACATGCCGTGTCCCTATACGTAGATCTCTTATCGATACCGCCACTCTGAGGACTGCTTTCGTAGATTTCAGGGCCACGGCTGGGCTTTGTGTTAACTGGGGAAAATCATACATCTTTCCATTCCGAAATGAGACCACACCAAACCCTGTCGCACTGCACCCCTCAAGTGACAGGCCACGACCCCATGCTACCTGGGTGTGTGATTTTACCACTCCCAGATGACCTATTTGAGGGCAACCTCTACAAGACATACACCTCCCTGCGCTCTCAGGTACGCTTCTGGCAAAAGCTTCCATTAGGTCTTGCTGGATGAATCGCACTGTCCAAAATGATCATTCTTCTCAGGCTGCTTTATTTCTTTGCTAATCTGCTCATGTTCCCTCCAAGGAGTTTCTTTCAAGCCCTAGATCGGCTACTAGGTGATCTTTTCTGGAACGCGAGCAGACACCGGGTCGCTCTCCGCAAATTACAACTACCAGTGGCTCATGGAGGCCTTGGTGCCCACTCTTTTGAATCATATTATCTAGCGCCCCAACTTCAATGGGTGGCCCATTGGCTGGTGGATAAAAGCACTTTTGAAGCCTCCACTGATACCGGGCCACTTCCCACACATGTGCTTAGACAGCTCTTCCAAACCACTATCAAAATACACCGCACCTCGTCACTTTTGGGTTGGATAGCCCGGAAATGTCTCTAGAACATTACGCCTGACAAGCAAAACTAAACCCTACACCCCTTATATTCCACTGCCAGGATTCCCCAGTTCAACAGGTCCTTTAACCACAGACCATCTAACGGAATGGCTCACTTGATGGATCAAATCGGTAGGAGACCTCTTTCAGGATGGTCAGCTCCTGAGTTTTGATCAACTACAACAGGATTATGCCATTCCCCCTGGGCAGTTTCTCATGTACGGATGCCTCCTGGCGTCCATGCATTTACAATGGGGACCACTAAGAGAAGAACCGAGCTACACAAAGTTATATACACCCTGTATTTAATGGTCCAAGTACACCACCTCATTACATGGCTTTACAAAGACATCAGAGCACACACAGACACTCCACTAACCCACCTTCGGCAGAGCTGGGAGGGTGACATTGGGAGGCCATTCCATGACTCGGAATGGACCAGGGTATTAGAATCCCCCACAAGTGTCCAGAAACACATGTTTCAAAAATATTCAGTATATGATTTTACATCGGGCCTACCTGACCCCACCAGACTATTCCTGATGGCTCACTTAACCTGCCCATGATGCTCTCAAGCCGCGGCCAGCCTTCAACATATGTTCTGGTCCTGGTCCGGGTCCTGCCCAGCACTCCAACGCTACTGGGATGCAACTCACACCACCATAGCTGCAGTCACAGAACTCGATACACTCATAACATGGACAGCCACAGCCCTGGGACTATTTTCACGCTGGAAAAACCACAAAGTAAGGGTCCACTTTGCAAACATGGCATTCCTGCTAGCCAAACATCTTCTAGCTATGCAATGAAGGGCCCGCACCCTCCCACACTGGCTCAGTGGCGTGCCACACTTTCTCAATGGGGAGAGGCAGAGAGCTCTGCACTGCACTGGGAAGAAACCCACAGCATAAGGCAGCGCCCCGTAGCAGCGGCATGGGATACCATGCTCCTACAGTTTAAAGCGCCAACAGCAGAGCTGTTCCCTCATAGTTACCCATCACGCTGACTCTGAGATGCCTTGGTCCCCGAGGGCGAATATCCCCTGCCTTCCACCCTCCTTCCATAGGCTCCCTCCCCAGATGGCGAGAAGGCCCTTGCATTCTCCCCATCCACTGATTTCAAAATCACCCAGTACTCCACCCAAACAGACATAGATGCAGTGCCTGTCCTCAGTTCTCAGGTTATACCCCCATTTTTATCACTCCCAGTTCAGGAATCTCACCCTCATTCAACTCCCCACTCCAGCCCCGCAAGCCAATATTACTGTAGCCACTCTCATGAATAGCAAACGGCAGATAGTACTAAGATGGCACCTACAGAAGTCACCAAAGACTCCTGGACAGACATTAACACCTTTGTTCTTTATTTTTTTCTCTGCTCGTTGTTTGTAACAAGTCAACAGAGGTAATGTGATTGTATAATGTAAAACCCAATAAAGATATTTGGAAAAAAAGTAGTGTGGTGAAGTATGTTCAGTCACAGTGGCCTGAAACAGATGCATAGGGGGTGTAGAAATGTTCTAAAGTAATGTGGCATTAGTTGTTGTGGCAAGATGGAGGGTTACTGAGGAGATACATCCTTATGGTGCAAAAGAGTTTGCAGAAGGGCTCATTTCTCGTAGCTGGATCTGGATAAAAATGTGGAGAATACTGTAAGACAAAGTGTGATTTGTGCTTGGAGAAATAAGTTGAAGAAAAACATTTAGCAGTCTAAGGCAGTAGTTTGGCTGGGCAAGGCATGGGTAAAGATCAAATCAGACATGGTGGGTCTGGATCTCACATTTGGGATGCCCATTTATGCAGTAATTATGTTTTCATTTTTTCATTGTTTTTCATGTTGGCCTGAGATGGAGCATGTAACACCTGTAGTCACTGGGGTTTTTGATAAGTTCTAACGCAGAGAGGATGTTCCATCTGAAATTGTGAAGGATAACAGAGTGAAGTTTGCATTGGGGTGCTTGGTGAGGTTCTTAAGTAGGTTTAGAAAATTCAACAGATCAGAACCTCTGTGTAAAATCCACAGAATAATGGTTTGGTAGAAAGATAAAATAGAGTACGTAAGTATGGATTTCAACTGGTGTGTGATTGGAAGACTGCTGTAAGGAAGTTTATTGTGGGCCTTCCACATGACTTCAAGTGTTGCTAAAAGGGAATAGACACTATAAGTTGATGTGGAGAACTCTACTTAGAACTTAAGTAAAGTTATCCATTCGCTGGTGGACGTGAAAGTGCATAGAAAGGACATGCCAGGGAAGTGAGTGTTGGGTCTTCATTTAAGGAGGGACACTGGCTCATTAATTGAGGAAAGGGTTGTCTAATTTTGTAAAGCCTCTAGGAGTATTGAGAGTGGGTAGACATGTGGTCAGTTACTGATTGGGGATCTGTGGAATTTCACAAAAGTGATGTGTGTGCAGAATTGTAATTTGAAGGAAAGTGAGCAATCATTGGATCCATAAAGGGCAGAGGAAGAAAATGTGACTCACAAAGTAATAGTCTGAAGAAGACCGAGGAAAACACCTACTTGGATGCAGTACTGCCTGTCAACGCAGGTGATGTGATTAATGAATATCATGCATCCTGTTGTACGCTCAGTTGTTAGGAGAAGAGGAAGGACAGCAGCTGCTGGGTGGCCCCTCTCTTTGTGGAATGTCTAAGGGGACTCTTAATTTCAAGGATTTATGAGTAACTCTTCATGTCATTTCTGTTCATTTTCATGACCTAATTTATAAAAACCCATAGCAACATGTATGAAATATTGGTGTTAAAAGCATCTGAGCACATTAGCATGACTCTGTGGGAATATTATCATAAAACTAAATTGGAGAAGGAATCACCCACCTCCTCTGTCATTAAACTGTCTTTCTTGCCTCCTTAAGGCAGACACCATTCCAATGATCTGTAGCAGTGGTTCCCGACCTTTGACTTCTGTGGACCCCCACTTTATCATAACTGGAATCCGGGGACCCCCACTGAATCATTATTGGAATCTGGGGACCCCCCAATGAGTCATTACTGAAACCTGGGGACCTAATCTGTTAATAATATAAAATTTTCTAAGCAGTTGTGGACCCCCTGAGGAGGCTTCGTGGACCCCCAAGGGTCCCCGGACCACAGGTTGGGATCCACTGATGTGTAGTGATTAGAAAATCACTTCTGCGGCACACATAGAAAGAGGAAAAAGCCTGCAGGGATTGTTTTTGTGCAGGAAGGTACCCCTTCCTGCAGAAAAACAATCCTGTCTGTGACGCAGGCATCCTTGCACCACAGTGCTGCAAGGGTGCCTGCGTCGGCACTAGGCATCCCATTGTGCACTAGCCCGGGGGAGAAGACAGAAATGCGCCGTATCTTATAGATACACAATCGCAATACCATCAATGATGGTCTTTAACACTCAATCAAAGTAGTACACAGGCTTCCCCATCCTCAGTGACCTAAGGAAAGTGTGTGGCGTGGAAATTACTGAGCATCCTGTGGAAATGGGGTAATTGAATTGGCAGTGCCTTGTATTGCCAGGTTTGCAGCTTTATTGATGCTTCTGCTAACGTGTTGCACAAAAGGAGTAAATATTTTGTTTCTTTCTCCCTTTATGTAATTTGGTAGCTCTCATCTCAACTGCTTCAGAGTCACAGTTTCTGTTGGTCTTTTCCCCATGACCAGACTTCAGAGAATATGTTTTGTGTATCCCTTTTGTATGAGCCATTTAGGTACCAGTTCTTACCTAGGGTCTGCAGATCCCTAGGGTTCCCTGACACCTAGGGTCATCTTAAGGATTTGGGTGGCCCTGGTCCAAACTTATTTTGGGGGCCCCTGTTTGGAACAGGTTTGACTTTATGGCCCAGTTTCATCTCTGTCATGCCCTCTTTGGTCAGGTCACTGACAGTGCACAGACACATTTATCCACATTTTAAATGTTTTTACTCCTAATGTTCAGGGATAGTGATGCCTGTTTTTAATGTTGTAACACAGAGGCAGCTGACTAATATCACTGCAAATAACCTCTGGGACAATTGCATTAAACATTAACACATTTCACTGCAAAATGTCTGTAATTGAATCTCACACTTCACCCACATTAAAAATAAATTAAATTAAACAATCTGTTTAAGAATTATTCAAGGTCATCAGGGCAAGACTCTGTAGAACAGAACTGGCTCTATTAGTGGGCCCCAGTAAAGGCTGGGGCCCTAGGCCAGAGCCCACTTTCCCCATGCCTTAAAACCCTTTGCTGACACCTTCTCAGGGGGACTGTGTCTGTTTAAAAAATTCCGTAATACTAGGGGATTGATCCAAAAAAAGGGGCATATTTAAGAGACCCTAGTGCTATTCTAACGCCACATTTTACATCAACGTGGCGTTAGAAGGCCAAAAACACCACGCCATATTTACAAAGTGGCGCAATGCATGCACTGCACCACTTTGTAACCCTTTGCCTGTGCCAGGCATAATGTATGCAAATGGGGCGTTCCCCCTTTGGGGGGAGGGGCAAAAAAAATGGCACAAAGAAACCTAACAGATTTCTTTGCGGCATTTTTTTCAGCATTTTTAATGCCTGCTCAGACCAGGCATTAAAAGGAGGCTTCCAATGGTTACAATGGGCCTCTGGGTGCTTTGCAGGATTAGCGTCAACGTTTGTTACGCTAATCCTGGAAAGCGCAGGACTAGCGTGAAAAATTCTGATGCTAGTCCCCTAACTACCGTATTTCAAATACAGCACACACATGGTGGCGTTAGTGGGGCACAAAGAGGGACAAGAAAAGTGCCACTTTTCTTAAATATGCCCCAAAATGTAGAGCTGAACATTTAAAAACTCTGTTAAGGTGAAGCAATCTGAACTTGGAGGTTAAACATGTATCTTGTGCTTAATTTGTAGGAGCAGCGCTTGTGCAGCGAACAGAATCTACTATGGACAATTAGAACATTGGAATGCTGGAGGCTCCATTGAAAACAATGGAGTGCTGCGGGCTTTTACTGGCCAGTAAAAGCCCGCAGCGCCAACATTCCAATGTTCGCTTTGTTCACAGCAACAGCTGTGAACAAAGCCTCACGGAGCCCGAGGGGATTTAAATCCCCTCGGGCTCCGTGAACATTTTTTTTTTTTAATAGAACATTCTGCCCTGTGTGGCAGAATGTTCTAATAGCCTCAGAACCCGCCGTAGCGGGCTCTCCCGGCTATTAAAGTCCCTCTCCCTTGTTAAATGCCCTCACCTTCGGCTCGGGCATTTAACGCGGGGAGCGGGCCTTTAATAGCCGGTAGAGCCCGCTACGGTGGGTTCTAAGGCTATATTGGTGGCCTGAGTTGAAGCAGTGGTATGCACCAACAAAAAAAACATGCATTAGAAGCAAAAAAAGATAAAATGTTATCCTAAATTCTAGCAGATCATTTCGCTTTTGTTAGGAAATTCCAACCTTCCCAATAATATATATATATTTTTTGTATAGTTTTTGTTTGAGAATTAAATCAAATTTCATAGTTTGCGTCTTTGTTTGATGTCACTTGTTTCTGAATTTCTGTGTATTGTCTCGAGGATCCAGTCATAAACATTTCTTAGTCTAGGGTCCTTGGCTTCCAGTACTGACTCCGTGGGGGTCCTCTGTACTGTGTCAGTACAGAGAGCTGTGCACACATGTGCGCTTTCTACTTAAAGGTCCCAGTCCCAAATCAGGCCTCCTCAAGATGTCTCAAAAGCTAAGTTTTCACCTAATTCCTCAGAACTTTGATAAGAACTTCCCTTTGTCAGGGAAGTTTTGCTCGAAGAATTGCGCATCCGCCTTCCAGTCATGTCAGCCATGAGGCTATGTTCCCTTATCCCCTGGGACCTCGGTAATAGGTTTTAGCCTAAATGGAAAAACAAGGAAGCCTTTCTCTACGGCTCCATCTCTAACTTTTTAAAAAAACTTCACTGCTTACAGATCTTCACAAATGCCAAAAGAACTGAAATTCAGATTTTTGGATTTTGTTTAAACAGGTCTTCCCCTGCCTACTAGTCGTTATAGTAAATAGTTGGGACCCCCAAAGCACACACCTACGAGGAGCCCTTGCTGCACCCCAGGTCCCCGCATCAGTCCTTGCATTGTGCAGGGGGCTGTGTGAAGCTGGACGTTTTCATTTTTTCGCTAGGTGTCGCTATATTTTCCCATCACTAGCGTGAAGCCCATGACAGCCCCTTACCTACTTTTACCTCTACCCGCTCCTAAACTCTAAAAAACTCCTCACCTCTTACACCCCTACCCACATCTGATCCCTAAAAAATCCTTACCTCCCTTTACCTTTACCTGCCCCAGCCCTAAAGCCCTTATTACCTTTTACCTCTTCCTGCCCCTGAACCCTAAAAACCCTTACTTTCCTTTTCCTCTAACTGCACCTTCTTGTCAGTTTCCTCAGCCATGTTGTGGATAAAATGAGTGCAAAGAGCAGCATACTGTAGAAGGATGTCGTAGTGGTGAAGTGAGGATGCCTCAGAATGGCCATAAAGTGCCTGACTTCCTCTTCCTGTATGTCATTTCCTGTTTGTCACATTAGCTCCAAGTACTAAAAATTAGATAATAAAAAAGTAACCCCTTAACTGCTGAGGCTTTTCCACTATTAGCACTAGGCCAGTTTTTGATGTTTGGAATACTTAACGCATAAGCCTGAATAACTTATTTTCGACAAAAAATATGCATGACAATTTTGAGCCCTTTTTTCCTGCTATCTGGGGTTTCTAAGGGTACCAACGGTGTGTGGCTTTCTGTAGTCAAAATATTGTTTGTATGTGTATTTTAAATAGGAAAAAGTGCTTTGCAAGAAAATATTTTTTTCTACATATGGCATCAATGAAAGGTTTGCGGTGCTAAGATGGATGAGTTCCAAGCTTTCAGGAACAAGCAAAAATGCAAAAAAAACAAGGTTTTTACCACAGTTTTTTTTTACACTTTTGCAAGTGTTAGTCCAAGTTCTGTAGTTTTGTGGTTTCAAGCTACTTGCAGTTTGTGGTGGAAACAGGCCTAAAGCTCATGGCTAAGCAGGAAAACTATCCACTTTTGAAAACTAAACAGTTTCTCGGGAGTTATAGAAATCTTTTAATATATCCAAATTTCTATTACGTATCTTTGCATGCATGAAAAATGCAGGTGTACATTTGTGCATGCCTATTTACTTTGCAACAGTCCAGTTGCACTTTAATTTATTCCTTTTTTTAATACCAAGCGAATATTTATCTCTTGGGAAAAGGAAACCCTTCCTCTACACCCCAATAACTTTGGGGTTGTCTGCACCTCATTGTCACCTCGTATACAGATCTGCTTGTGCGCTTCACCAAAAATAATCAACAACACCTATGGACCCGGAAAGGTAGGAGAAAGGACAGCGCCCTCTACTGTGATGGGGAGAAACCTGCCAGCTGCTAAGTGACATCTCTCCTTGAAGCTAAGGGCCAGATTTACAACAAACTGACACAACGCAGTGCTGCACCGAAATCAGCAGCACCACGCTACGCCGGTTTTGAAACGCAGGGAAGCGTGGTATTTACAAGAATACGGCGCACCCCTGCGTTTCTCCCTACGCCGGCACTAAATTTAGCTGCCAGCACAAAAGCAGGCATCCTTTCACCATAGTGCAAGGGTGTCTGCGTTGAGGGGATAGACTGTTTATGTGCAGGAAGGTGTCCCTTCCTGCACATAAACAATCTACAATGGCGATTTGGCACGTCTATGTGTGCTGCATAATGCAGAACACATAGAAGTAGCAAAGCACCATATCTGAATGGTTGTTTACTTCCATGAAGGGACACCGTCCTGCACATAAACAATCATCCATGGGCTCTTTCTATGTGTGCTGCGCAGCACACATGGAAAAAGCAAAAAATGAGGAGGAATAAAAGCATTCCTTCTCATTGTGCGATGCTGACGTCACCCCTGGGGTGGCGTTAGTTTTTTGGCGCTGCCACAGATTTACGCCTTCTTGGAAATTTGGGGCAGCATCTCAAGCAATGGGTGTTGGGGTGGAACGCCCACAGAAACTCCCATTGCAGGCACCTCTGATGCAGGAAACTTCGTCGGGGGGTCCATTTTTACAAGGAGGCGTAACGCCACAAAAAGTGGCCTACTGCTGCCTTGTAAATTTTGCGCAAGGGCCTTGTAAACAGGCCCTAAATGTTGGCTTAGCAGTCACAGCAGAACCCACAAGAGATAAACCGCGTATTAAGAAGCAGCAAGAGAACGCCATGCTGAGCAACCACCACCCCAGACGATTTTGTTGAGCAAACCAAAGTGGTTTTAAAAATAATAGCAAAACGGCGACAGTGGACCGGGCTGTAGATCCCTCGCGCGCCTCTAATCTGGTAACCAACTAATTGTAGGGCAGGCGAGGCGCCGCGGGCCCGCCCTGTCACTTCAGGGCGCTGCGAAGAGCCGGGGAGAGATTAAACAAGTCGTATTTACCGAGCTTGGCATTGCCAGGCGGTATTTCTTCTTATCTGGCACTCGGTGGGCCTCGCCCAGGAATCGTTCACACCTCCGTGGTTTGCACTGTCACATCGTTTCATTGAATGCTGGGGTCGGACGGGCAGCAGAACATTGAACACATTAATTTCGAAATAATACTGAAGGAGGGAGGGTGATTAAAAGCAAATTAATCTCTCAGCTGAAGCTGTGGCCTGATAGACTCCCAGTGCCAGAAAATAGGCGAGACCGTGTCTGTTGAAAGATGCAGAAATATCCATGGAAACAGAGAAACATGTAAAAATTCGAACGAGAAAAAGAGATAATTGAAGGCGGACAGAAATATAAAGATAACAAAACAGACAGAAAATAGACATGGTTTATGCACTGGACAGATGTATTTGAATTACAGATGAGTCATCAGTTATTAATGCAGAAACAATATTTGTGATAATATTAAAAATAGAATGCAAGAGGGGGAGATGTTGCCAGGCAAAATTTTAGCTTTTGCTGGAGACTGGTTTGGACAGGCTGACTGTGAGATGTATCACTGTCCCCGGCTCTCAGGTGTCAAAATATTACTGCAGATGGTGATGTCTTTAAATGCCCAATGGGACCTCGCAAAATGTGGCTGGGAAAACTCGGGCATAAAGTCCATGCCTTGGGCTACCCCACATTAGAGGACTTGTATGTTTCAGCAGCCATGTTGGAGTCAGGCATGGGAAGAAATAGACAATTAAGCTTGTGAAACTTCATTGAGTCAGTGAAGTCTGTCAGCAGGAGTGTAGCTTGGTCAGTAAGATTGAGGGAGTGTGAGATGCAGATTCCCCAAAAGTCACGCTTGCACATAATGTTAAAATACATTATATGACGAGCAGGGCACACAAGAGGGCTCAAGGGGCAGTGGAAAGGGAGAAGAATGAGGATTGGTGGAGCACTAACTGAGAGAAAGTGTATTATTTTGTGAAATAACCAGCATTTTTTAAGTCTTTCCAAGCAGAGAGAGGGAGAGTGTGTGTCAGTTTTTGTCTACGTGTATAAGAATTCCAGGTGAAATCCAGCTGACACCTCACCATAACCAACTGTAAGCACCTGTACCCAAGTATTTATCAGAAAATACATTTATTAGGGGGGATGTAACACCCCGCACCCCCCACACCCTTAAGAATACACCCCTGTCTGTCAGAATAATGCTGGTATTAGTGGCACTGGAAGTAACAGGTCAGTTCTCTTTTACACATTCAGGGGTAACCAGATCTCTGTGAACTTGTTGAAACAACTTGGAACTCTTGTGAAATGCTTTCACCTCTTGACTGTGCAAATACCTCCAATCAGGAACACCTGAAAGCCACTACAGATGTGCTGGTCCAACAAAGCCAAGGGGAGAAGGGAGGCTGAGATGGCATTTAACCGAGGAGTGATTAGCCTAGAGAAATCTCACCTGCTAAAGTTTCCGCAAGTCTCTCATGATGATCTAAGCATGAGATTCTGAAAGTGCTGCGTAGGCTAGAGATGACCACAACAGGGGCAGATGTGACACTTGAGATAAGATATGAGGCTATCCTGAAAGTGGAGACGATGCTGAACGTGGATGGACATGGGTGGTTGAGGATGAACCTGGATCGACGTGGATAGTCGAGGATGAACCTGGATCGACGTGGATGAATGTGAATGGTAACACCAGACATCACAGGAGATCCTCAGACCTGGAAACTGAGAAGACTAATAGACTGACTAATGCTCTCAAAAGGGAGAAGAAATCACTGGTGAATCACCCAGAGCATTTGAAGAACACAAAAATCCTTTGCTTACTATCTAAGTCCAAAGGACTAGACCTCAAGGGCCTTCTTGAAGAATGGCTGGAGAAGTAGCGAGGATGCATGATGGATCCTGGCTTGAAACTGTAGAGCGCACCTCAATCAGATGGAGGGGAGCAGCAGAGTACGGGCGTGTGTGTGTGGGGGGAGTTTGTTGTAGGAGGGCTCTTCAATCTGGATATTCCTTGATGTAAGCTGCTCCACCAAGAAGAGAAGGAGAGGATTGGAGCCAGAAAAGAAGGTTTTTGTGGCTCTTGAGACAAGGACAGGGGTAGTGTTTCTATTTAAAACTGAAGCTATTCCATGATCACAAACAGTTTGTTTTTTGGGACGCAGAATAGGCAGGAGCAGGACTGAAATAACGTAAGAAAGAGCGTGCTGAAGTTGATAAACAAGGGATGCAAAGTGGGAATACGTAAAGAGCTGATTTCTCAAGGTGGTACATAGGTGGAACCCCTTCATGAACAGACCATTGATTATGGAGGTTACATTCGACCACAGTGTATCTCAGCAAGAGTTGTCCTCTGATAATAGAAGCGAGCCGGGGGTGCCCAGAGGAGACGAACTGCTCTTAATGTTGGTATTTTCTTGTCTGAAGGCCCCAGAACACATTAGAATCAGGATTCAGGTTTGTGAAAGGCCCCTGAAGCCTGGGGGCACTGCAGAAAGGGCCAGTGGAAGCTTAGAGATCCAGGAAGACTACACTGCCTACCTTCTATGACTCTCACATAATCACTTCCTGTTTTGGGGTCATTTCCAGGCCAAGAGCCATATATTGACTCTGCAGGGAGTCTTGTGTGTGGAAACGAGTTGCATGGTTGCACTGGCTTTCTGATGCTCTGTATAGTTTGCCATTGATTTGAGTCCCCTCAATGTTGGGTTTTAGTCTTTCAATTCCCATTAGTCCCTTCATCTCCTTTGTATGGCTGGTTCAGCACCAGTGAGCCACATGGGCACAAGGAAAGGCTCTTGACTTCAGTACACTTCTGATTGACGGAAAGCTGCTAGCTAGAAGGATGGCTGGTGTGTGTATGATGGATGCAATTACCATTCTGTATTAAAAGGGTAATCATTATAATGTGCTTTCATATAGTGCTTCATTCCTCCGTTTCGTCATTGCGGAACTATCTAAAGTAAGCGTAGATACTATAACCCTGTATAACTGTCCCCCGTTTACCAACTTCAGAAGCATCCAGGACAGAGAGGGCCTCTGTCAGGACTCAAACCTGTGACCTGAAGGTCACAGCAAATGTCACTTTCAGGTACTGGTAACAAAACAATCCACTGAGGGCAAGCTTTGTAGAGGAGCTACTATGACTGTTTCATAAAGAACATTAATTTATATTCAGAGTAAATCTGCTCTGCGTACATCTGCAAATTAAAACCTTTGACTGTGACCAGCAGCTTAGGTGACGCGGACCCCTGAAGTTGGATACCCCCAGCAGATCTCATATGCTTTTTCCCAGCACCAATAAGTAGCCCCTTTTTAGGGCTGTTGTCTAGGCCGGTCACACGAGTAACTCAGCTCCCAATAAACTGTGTTCGGGTTTCTGCTAAACGGACAACTTTGACTGTTGACCAGTTGTTTTGGGAACCCCAAAATCTCAATTTTAAGTGGTTGGGAGTGTCATTTCAGTTTCGGGCAGTATGTTTCTGTATGAATTTGAAGATTCACTGTATCCTTGGCTCAAACCCACCGATCTGTCCGCATTTGCAAGATAAGAACCCAGGGCAAAAGGCAAAACACCATAGCGGAGCACAACCTATAATATTTTTAATAGCTTCTGATGATCCTTTTAAGTTTTGTGGCATTAATTCCTACATCAAATTTTGCATCTCAAGAGTGAATGTCGCAAGCAAGTCCAACTTCCCCCAGGGGAGGACCCCCACCAAACTTATTTGAAAGAGCAGGGCAAAACAGTGCATTTTACAGCTCAAGACCCACATGTTTGTTAAAAACACACAGGCTGTGAGAGGGCCTTCATGAAATATCCCACTACTTTCTTGATGGGACAGGCAAGCCTGACCATCCCCGAGAGTTGTGGAGGTTTACGCAGCCAAGGAAAGTTTGGGAAACTGGTGGCAAATTGTTCCATAATTTCCCTCCAAAAATCCAAAAAGATAATAGCTGATTAAGACATGTTAGCAAATTGCAATTAAACTTGGTTTCTGGTCACTTTACAGCATCATGTCCAGTAACCACTGACTGACCCGCTCATGTATAAAAGTCTGCTATGGGTCCACACACAGCCCTGGCTATCAAATACTGTCTTCAATTAAGCTCCCCCATTTCCTAGGTCCATGCGTGAGTATCTCAGCCAGTCTAGGCTTTTCTTTGCATGTTGTTATGTTTTGTCTATTTGTAGAGCACATTAATCATCCTAGAGGGTATTCAAGCGCTAGCAGATAGGTAGGCTGTGATCCCCCAGTTGGAGGTTACTCGAAGAGCCAGGTCTTCAGCTTCTTGTGGATCTCAAGAATTGATGCGGAGGCTCTGATGTGCTGTGGCAGGTCATTCCAGGCTTTGGGGGGTATGCAAGGTACCGAAGATAGCGAGAGTCCTGTGGATCAGAATTGCCTGGCGGGTGATGGAAGTGTATGCCACTGTTGAGGTAGGCGGCGCCTGTGTTGTGTAATACTTTGCACGCATGTGTGAGTAGTTTGAATTGAGTGCACCTGTGTATTGGAGCCAGTACCGTGCCTTGAGGTGAGGGGACATGTGAGTGCGGAAACTTAGTTTGAGGATGAGTCTTGCTGCTGTTTTCTGGATGGTCTGACCTTGTTCAGGAGTTGTTTGGTGCATCCTGCGTAGAGTGTGTTGCCAAAACCAAGTCTACTTGTGATCAGGGCCTGTGTTACTATTTTCCTGGTGTCTTCCAAAAGTCACTTTCTGGAACTTGTACCACGAGGAGCAGATGTGACATCACACACCATTTCACCCCAGTGACCTCTCAATGTTTTTACACCCTTACTCCCTTATTCATTTTGGTGACGCTCTGGTGGCACTGTGTACTGTGCTGTGTTTACAAAGAAGCGTTAAGCCACTTTTTGTGGCTTAACGCCACCTTTTAAATATGGCCCCTTCACACGCAGCAGTTTGCGTGGAAGGGGCATGCAATGGGTGTTGCTGTGGGCATTCCACAACAACACATATTGCATTTTGACACTGCCCCAGATCTACAAGATTTTGTAAACCTGAGGCAGCGCCAAAATCTAACACCACCCCTGGAGTGGCGTTAGCATGGCGCAACAAGGAAAAATGTTTTTTTATTCCTCCTCATTTTTTGCTCTTTCTATCCGTGCTGTATCCTGCAGCACACACAAAAAGAGCAAATCATCATTGAAGATTGTTTTTGGCAGGAAGGTGTCCCTTCCTGCACAAAACAATCTCCGTCGCAAGGCAGCCATCCTTGCAGCATGGCACAAGGGTAGCTGCGTTGGCGCTCAGCAGCAAATTTAGCACCGGCGCGGGGGGAAACCCAAGGGTGTGCCGTATTCTTGTTAATACAGCAAATCCTTGCATTTCTAAAGTGACGCAGCATGGTGCTGCCAATTTTGGCACAGCGTCGTGCTGCACCATTTTTTATTGTAAATCAGGCCCTTAGTGTCCAACAGCCTTTCCTGTGGGGTTGATGGTCTACAGGCTCGGAAATGAGTGGAGCTGAAAAAACGTAACAGGCCTCTTTCTTTTCTGGCTGTTGCCCTCATGACGTCTCAGACAAGAGGTGGGGGGGCACCAAAGGTCAAGCAAGGGGTAGCCAGAGCTACCCTTGCTAGCCCCTAATTGATGTTCATGGAACTTGTAGCCCTGGCTTTGTAATGGAGTGAACAGGACTACAAACCCCAGAATGCAAAGAATGAGTCTGGACTGGATGAGCTGCTCCCCCAAGGACCTGGGAAGCTTGAGAGCTCTGTCTACTGGACCCCCATGTGAGTCCATTTTAAGTTACTCCTCACAGCGCTCAGTCACTTCATTCATCACATGTAACACTGCTCCTTATTAAGCACCAGGTGCACAAAGCTCTAAAAATACACTTCTAGGGTTCCAATATGACTCTCTGTCCCAAGGACACCCTGCATGCAGTCCTAGGTTTTTATTTACCACAAAATTGCATTCTGGGACTTGGAGTTTATTTGATCCCATTGGACTATTGCTTCTGAAAACAGAAAAATGATTTGTAAAAATTAAGGGCCTGATTTAGAACTCGGCAGACGGGTTTCTCTGTCACAATGGTGACGGATATCCCGTCAGCCCGAAATCTAAATCCCATTATCTCCTATGGGATTTACATTTTGGTGGATGGGTTATCCATCACCATTGTGACGAAGTAACCTATCCACCGAGTTCTAAATCAGGCCCTAAATCCAGGACTGGAAAAAGTTGTGCCCTCATGACTTGGATTTATATTATAACACCATGCACTGATTTCCTGATCCAACAAACTCCCTTGTATTCCTTAATTCCCAGCACTGACACCTGCGCATGCGCACTGTCACCCCCGCGTTCCCACCAGCTCGCTAAGAGTCTGTCCTCTCCCGTTCCTGTCTCAGGTGTAAGGGCGGCACAGCATGGAGTGCTTTTGATTTTCAACTTGTACTTGACAGTGATGCATTGAAATGTTACAACGTATCACCTGCCACACCCTTTCCCCCGCAATTCCCCTGAACCCCTCCTCCCTTCCCCCAAGGTGATGGGACAGGCACACATTTCTCTCCTCTTCACATTTACATTACAAGGTCAAGGGCAGGACAGGTGGCCCAGGTATCTTCATTATGAGCCAAGCTCCTGGTGCCCAGCTATTCGTAGCCATAGAGTGGGCTCAGGTACATTGGCCCGGGTGCCCATCCTTTGTGGTGATCCGGCCTAAGCCGAGCAGAGGAGGCTGAGCAGAGGGTGACCATGGGCAGGATGTGGTCATTGAGTACACCTTGCACCCAATGTCAGGTACTTGTGGGCAAAGCCATGTGCAGAGGGACTGGGACAGATGAATTTGGCACAGCCTGGTGCCAGTGGTCACTGTGCGTGGCCTCAGCGGGCTGAGACTGGGTGCTAGGGTGTGGTGGAAGGCCAGAGCCTGGGACCAATGACTACTGCAAATTAACTGAACTCCATGCACAGTGAGTTCAGGGGCATAAAAACTGAGCATGGGCACACTCTATGTCTAGTGCCCACTTTGCATGGCTGAAGTCTTTGAGTAGGGGCTGCTGGAGCACTAGAACTGGGCACAGGGCATGGCTCCTGGGGAGGTCCTGTGCCCAGTGTTGACTTCCAAATGGCATGTGCAGAAGGATCAGAACCAAGGTCCACAGTGAACTACATGGCCAAAGGCCACGAGGTGCGTCCAGTGCCCACAGTGGGGAGCCAGAGGCCGTGCACTGTGGGTTCGCTTGGCATACGGACAAAGGGCTGACGCACACCACAGGATATATCATTAAATGACTTTTTAAAATTCACAGAAAAAAAGATTTTAGTTATAAATTAGTAAAAGCTAACTTTGGAGTCTTGTTCCACAAAAGTATGATGTTCTTGTGGCACAGGGTCTACTTCACAAACACCTAAAGAGAATTGGAATTATTCGGCTAAAATAGCTACGTATTATCAATAACACCACTGGTGACTCCTATATGACATCACAATTGACTACATACATGACATCACTGATGTTTCTAAAGAACAGTGAAACACACAGTCCACAAGGAAGAATCTAGAGCTGTACACAACAGGCTCTGGGCAGAGAGCAGACTTTTGTCTATGAGCTGCTTGGAAGGTGATGGCTACTGGGAGCAGAGAATGCTTTGATAGTTCCCTGTAGGCTCTGGGTCCAGGGTCCAACCTTTAGGTCAGCACTGCACGGACAGAGAAGATGTAGAGAGGGCAGAGCTTTCTCGCTCACTCAGAGCATGGTCTTGGCTTTTTTACACAAGACAGGCTAGTAGGACCTTGTGATCCACGGCATCACAGGCCGCAAAGAAGTCCAGAAGCACCTGCAGGCCAAGATCAGAGTAGACCACAATATGCCAGAAGGAGACAACAATTTGGAGTACTGCAAGTACTGCCCCAGCCCCTGGCAGGTGCCAGAGGGCACTGTTTCCAGTGATCTTCCCACTTCTACTTGCCTTGGGAGTTGGTTGGTCACAACATTTCCTAGTATTTTACTAAGTGCTGACAGGTCTGCTGTTCATCTGTATTTAGCAGATGTCTTTAAGCCAATGATGGAGCCTTAGCAGTGGGTCAGTAATGGTCTTTTTAAGGGTACAGAGCACCTTATCTTCCCCCATAAGTTAGGATATTATTAGCTTAACAGGCAGATTATAAGTTCGCTTAGGTTTTCTGCCATGGACCATCCGTCACAACCACTCTGTTTTTATTTGTTTGCATCCTGCAACAGAGCGACCTCAACTTCACCTTCAATACAATTTTTCAGTGACATCTTCTTATATATATATAAATATGAACACCATCTTCTTTGTGAGAGTGCCCCTTTGCATTTGCCCAGTCCAGTACTGATAAACTGATAAAGTTCATACACGGCTAGAGGCACAGATGTGGGGATGAACCTAAATAATTAACAGCCGTGATGTGAATTATCATTGATTGGAAATAGTCTTAATCAGCCTTTAGGGCCATGAAACTCATGTGATACAATATTATTTATTTGTTACCTGAAAAACTGGTTTTCAGCCAATACATGACTTATTGTGACGTTCTTCTCATCACATAGTTCTTGCTAACAAGAAATATCAAGCTAACTGTACTAACATTAGGAATACCAATTTCCTAACTGCAAACTCTTTCCAAATTGGTATTCCTAATATATGAAACTCCTTTGAGTTTCATTAGTGATTCGTAGTGGGTCGCAATCAGACCTACCTCATGCATATTAATGAGCTAGGTTACACTTTGCGACCCTTTGTGACCCATTAGGAATCGTAACCATTACAGGGATGGTAGCCTGTTTGGCTCAGCAAACCGCCATGTCTATGAGTGCTTTTTAATAAATAAATCTTTTTTTTTTAAAGGAAAACGGGATGCTTTTAAAAAGGAAAAAATAAACTTTGCACTTCCATTAAGAATCACTGATAAAGAATTGTGAAAAAAAAAAGAGTCACTGCCTGCTTTAAAAATATATTATTATTTACATTCTCAAAGAGGAAGGGGTCTCTTGGGGACCAATCACCCTTTGCGAATGAGATACCACCAGTTTGAAACTGGTGGTAAAGTATTGCTGTTTTGGAACCGGCATTCAGTCTCAAAACAGTAATTCATGCCCATACCGATTTTGTATTTGGAATGGACTCCCTAAACACGCTCGTCCTAATAATGAATTGCAAAAAGCAAAATGCGATTCTGTAACAAGCTACTGCACTCGCATTTTGCCTTCTGTACACTGGAAAAGCATTTTCCAGTCCCAAAAATGCTTTGTACATCTGGCCCTTTGTCTTTAAAAATACAACCCTAACTAAAAGTCAGAGATTGTAGATTGTTTAAAAACTGACATATACATAAGTCATCCCATGGACGTCAACTCTTTTGAAAACCTGCAGATGGGAATAGTAAAACCTTTTGCTATTGACGTTAAAATGGCAATGTACGCTTGCTCAAAAATATTATTGGTCTTTAAAACATGTAAAAAGTACTCTTTGGGTTTTGTGACAGAGGGGGTCATTACAACCTCGGCGGTCTTTTAAAAAGACCGCCGAGGCTGCGGGAGTCAGAATACCGCCATTGACGGCGGTATTCCTGGCTACCTATTATGACTTATCCGCTGGCCCAGCGGACGGTAACAGTGTTACCGTCGGCTGGCCCAGCGGAAAAGTCACATCAACATTGCTGCCGGTAATAGAGCCGGCGGCAATGCTGATGTGCAGCGGGTGCAGTAGCACCCGTCGCGCATTTCACTGCCCGAAATTTGGGCAGTGAAATGCGCAACAGGGCTATGCCTGGGGGCCCCTGCATTGCCCATGCCAAGTGCATGGGCAGTGCAGGGGCCCCCAGGGGCACCCCAAGTCTCCTTTCTGCCAGCCTTTCAATGGCGGTGTTTACCGCCACGGACAGGCTGGCGGTCGGGGACTCATAATCCCCAGGGCAGCGGTGCTTGCACCGCTGCCCTGGGGATTATGACCGCCAGGCGGAAGCCTGGCGGTATAGTGGAGGGGCCGGCGGTATGGCCGTGGCTATTGCGCCACGGTCATAATAGCTGGCGGAACACTGCCAGCCTGTTACCGCCGGCCGCCAGGGTCGTAATGACCCCCAGAGTTTGTTAGAAGCTAATACTGCACAGGGCAACCTTTCTCCTTAAAGTAGACTCCATGAGCAATGGTGTCTGTAGTATCTAACTGTTCAACAAAGTGATAACAACATAGGGCCTCATTCAGATATCAGCAGAAGGGTTACTCTGTCACAACAGTGACGGATATCCCATCCACCGAAATATAAATCTCACAGGATATAATGGGATGTATATTTTGGCGGACTGGAAATCCTTCACCATTGTGACAGAGTAACCCATCTGCCAAAATGTAAATCAGGCCCATAGTCTCAGAGAACTCTGTGGAGCCTCAGTAGAAATTTATCCCTGTTCTGCTGGTGTTTTGCCTTCTACAATCTTCCATAAGCTCTTCATATGGGACTGTTACATAGTTCTCTGCTCCATTTAAAATGGGCCCGTATCGGAAAGGCACCTCAGTTTGTATAGAAAGTTGTAACCTGATGCACAATAATTTGTCATCTGGTCCCTGCAGCTTCTGTAAGCCAGACTAGTAGAATGGTGTGGTCTATGGCAGACGCTGGGGCAAACTCACAGAAGCACAGCTCACCAACGCTCTCAATCACTCCCTCCCACCGGACACAACGGACGCTAATGAAGCCGCAAGCAACCTTCACTGCTGGCTCTCAAACTCTGCCGACAACGTAGCTCCCCTAAGGAAATCAGCAAGGAATCAACAGAGCAAAACACTTGAGTGGTTTACGCCAGACCTACAGGAATCCAAGCACGCCTGCAGAGGATTGGAAAGTAAATGGAGGCTAAGCAAATCCACCGAAGACCGCACAGCCTTCAAAACTGCAGTCACCACGCACCACCAGAACATCAGAGCTGCCAAAAAAGCTGCCTTTCAAGCACGCCTCGACACCAGCACTCACAACAGCAAAGAGCTCTTTGCTACAGTCAAAGAGTTCACGGACCCTGGGGCAGACACCTCATCCATCCCTCCCCCTCTAGACCTCTGCAACGACCTTATCACCTTCTTTCACCGTAAGATCAAGGACATCTACGAAGGCTTCAGGAACCAAAGCCCACCAGCACCGCTCACCACCACGGACCTTGCCCTCCACCAGATACTGACATCCTGGATTCCCATCACCATAGAGGACACCCAAAGACTGATAAACTCCATCCACCCAGGAGCACCCTCGTATCCATGCCCTCATCACATTCTCAACTTGGCCTGCGCCTCCATAGCACCAGAGCTCTGCCGAACCATCAACCTATCCTTCAGGACCGCCAAAATCCCCTCAGACTGGAAACACGCCGAAATCAGCCCACTACTCAAGAAACCCACCACCGTCCCAAGGGAGCTGAAGAACTACAGACCCATCTCTCTACTCCCTTTCCCAGCCAAGGTAAAGGAGAAAGCCATCAACCAGCAACTCACTGAGTTCCTCGGGACACACCGTATCCTTGTTGGTCTGGTTTCAGAAGCAACCACAGCACCGAAACCGCACTCTTAGCAGCCACCGATGACATACGCATCATACTGAACCACGGAGGCACTGCCGCACTCATCCTCCTCAAACTCTCCACTGCATTTGACATCGTCTCCCACTCCACCCTCTGCAACAGACTGCACGACGCCGGCATCCGAGACAAAGCCCTGAACTGGATCAGGTCCTTCCTCACCGGAAGAACACAGAGGGTCAGACTACCACTGTTCACATCAGAACCTGGACTCCACTCTATCGATGACCCGCCAAGTTAACGCTGTCTCCTCATAAAGCTTCCACACCCTCTGTCTCCTGTGGAAGATTTTTAAATGGATTCCCCCCGCTACGAGGAAGACAGTCACCCAAGCACTCATCACCAGCAAACTGGACTACGGCAACGCACTCTATGCCGGCATTACCAGGAAACTTCAATCAAGACTACAACAAGACCAGAATGCAGCAGCCAGACTCATCCTGAACATCCCTCGACACAGCCGAATCTCCTCCCACCTCAGATACCTACACTGGCTCCCAGTCAACAAGCGCATCACATACAAACTTCTGATCCACACCTTCAAGGCACTGCACAACATAGGACCAGCATACCTCAACCACCGCCTCACCTTCTACTTACCCAATAGATGCCTCTGTTCCTCCCAGCTCGCCCTTGCAGCCATCCCCAAGATCCAGAAAAGTTCAGGAGGAGTAAGATCCTTCTCCTACCTAGCAGCCCAGACACGGAACACACTTCCCCTCAAGTTCAGGCAGACCGCATTACTGAAGCAATTTAGGAAGACCTGGCTCTTTGACTGAGCAGCACACCTACATTTAGCGCCTTGAGACCCTATGGGTGATCAGCTGCACTTTACAAATCTTTGATTGATTGATATGTATCAAAGGAGGCAGCAAAGTCAAACCATCGGAAGAGCAAAGAACAAGGTCACAGTGGTCCACAATATGCCAGATGGAGACAACAATATAGAGGACCAAGCACCATCCCAGGATCCTGGCAGGTGCCAGATTGTGCCATGTCCTGTAATCTTCAATCTTCTAGGAGCCTCTGTGGTTGGTTGGTTACAACCATCATAAGTATTATACTAAGCATTGACAGGTCTGTTGTTCATAATTTAGTGGCTCTCTCGGATTCAAAGATGGTTTCAGCAGTGCATTGGCAATGCTCTTATCAAGGGTGCATGGCACATGGCCTTCCTCTGTAGACAATGATCTTTTCAAGGGTACATGGCACCTTACCTTCCTCTGTAGACAATGCTCTTTTTAGGGTGCATGGCACTTGACCTTCCTCTGTTGACAATGCTCCTTTCAAGGGTGCATAGCACCTTATCTTCCTCTGTAGACAATGCTCCTTTCAAGGGTGCATGGCACCTTATCTTCCTCTGTAGACAATGCTCTTTTCAAGGGTGCATGGCACCTGACCTTCTTCTAACACAATGCTCTTTTTAGGGTACATGTCACTTTACCTTCGTCTGTAGACAATGCTATTTTAAGGGTGCATAGCACCTTACCTTTCTCTGTAGACAATGCTCCTTTCAAGGGTGCATGGCACCTTACCATCCTCGGTAAACAATGCTCTTTTCAAACCTGCATGGCACCTTACTTCCTCAGTAGACAATGCTCTTTTCAAGGCTGCATGGCACCTGACCTTCCTCTGTAGACAATTCTCTTTTCAAGGGTGCTCGGCACCCGACCTCCCTCTGTAGACAATGCTCTTTTTAGGGTACGTGTCACTTTACCTTCCTCTGTAGACAATGCTCTTTTTAAGGGTGCATGGCACCTTACCCTCCTCTGAAGACAATGCTCTTTTCAAGGGTGCATGGCACATTACCTTCTTCTAAAACAATGTTCTTTTTAAGGGTGCACGGTACCTAACCTTCCTCTAATACAATGCTCTTTTCAAGGATGCATGGCACCTGACCTTCCTCTAACACAATGCTCTTTTTAGAGTACATGTCACTTTACTTTCCTCTTTAGCCAATGCTCTTTTTAATGGTGCATGCCACCTTACTTCCTCTGTAGACAATGCTCTTTTCATGGGTGCATGGCACCTTACCTTCCTCTGTAGACAATGCTCCTTTCAAGGGTGCATGGCACCTGACCTTACACTGTAGACAATGCTCTTTTCAAGGGTGCATGTCACATTACCTTCCTCTAAAACAATGTTCTTTTTAAGGGTGCATGGTACCTAACCTTCCTCTAACACAATGATCTTTTTAGGGTACATGTCACTTTACCTTCCTCTGTAGGCAATGCTCTTTTTATGGGTGCATGGCACCTTACTACCTCTGTAGACAATGCTCTTTTCAAGGGTGCATGGCACCTTACCTTCCTCTGTAGACAATCCTCTTTTTTAGGGTGCACGGCACCTGACCTTCCTCTGTAAACAATGCTCTTTTTAAGGGTGCATGGCACATTACTTTCCTCTATACAATGCTCTTTTTAGGGTACAGGACACCTTGCCTTCCTCTAACAGAATGCTCTTTTCAAGGGTGCATGGCACCTTACCTTCTCCTGTAGACAATGCCCTTTTTAGGGTAAATGTGAATTTACCTTCCTCTGTTGACAATGCTGTTTTTTGGGTACATGTGACTTTACTTCCCTCTGTAGACAATGCTCTTTTTAGGGTGCATGGCACCTTACCTTCCTAAGTAGACAATGTTCTTTTCAAGGGTGAATGGCACCTTACCTTCCTCTGTAGATAATGCTCTTTTTAGGGTGCATGGCACCTTACCTTCCTAAATAGACAATGTTTTTTTCACGGGTGCATGGCACCTTACCTTCATCTGTAGACATTGCTCTTTTCAAGGGTGCATGGCACCTTACCTTCCTCTGCAGACAATGTTCATTTCAAGGGTGCATGCACCTGACCTTACGCTGTAGACAGTGCTCTTTTCAAGGATGCATAGCAACTTACTTTCCTCTGTAGACATTGCTCTTTTCAAGGATGCATAGCAACTTACTATCCTCTGTAAACAATGCTCTTTTCAAGTGTGCATGGCACCTCACCTCTCTCTAACAAAATGCTCTTTTTAGGGTGCACAGCACCATACCTTCCCTCTGTAGACAATTCTCCTTTCAAGGGTGTATGGCACCTTATCTTCCTCTGTAGACAATTCTCTTTTCAAGGGTGCACAGCACCTTACCTTTGTCTGCAGACAATGCTCCTTTCAAGGGTGCACAGCACCTTATGGTCCTCTAACACAATGCTCTTTTTAGGGTGCCTGGCACCCTATCTTCCTCTGTAGACAGTGTTGTTTTCAAGGGTGCATGGCACCATACCTTCCTCTGTAGACAATGCTCTTTTTAGGGTACATATCACTTTACCTTTCTCTGTAGACAATGCTCTTTTCAAGGATGCATGGCACCTTACCTTCCTCTGTAAACAATGCTCTTTTTAAGTGTGCATGGCACCTTACCTTTCTCTAACACACTACTCTTTTTAGGGTGCATGGCACCTTACCTTTCTCTAACACACTACTCTTTTTAGGGTGCCTGGCACCCTACCTTCTTCTGTAGAAATGCTCTTTTCAAGGGTGCATGGCACTCTACCTTCCTCTGTAGACAGTGTTCTATTCAAGGGTGCATGGCACCCTACCTTCCTCT
The DNA here is from genome assembly GCF_031143425.1 of Pleurodeles waltl. Taxonomy (NCBI): domain Eukaryota; kingdom Metazoa; phylum Chordata; class Amphibia; order Caudata; family Salamandridae; genus Pleurodeles; species Pleurodeles waltl. The sequence goes on from NC_090448.1 coordinate 36,271,771, forward strand.
GTAGACAGTGTTCTATTCAAGGGTGCATGGCACCTTAACTTCCTCTGTAGACAATGCTCTTTCCAAGGGTACATGGCACCTTACTTCCTCTGTAGACAATACTCTTTTTAGGGTACATGGCACCTTACTTCCTCTGTAGACAATGCTCTTTTCAAGGGTGCAGGCACCTGACCTTCCTCTGTAGACAATGCTCTTTTTAGGGTGCATGGCACCTTACTTCCTCTGTAGACAATGCTCTTTTCAAGGGTGCAGGCACCTGACCTTCCTCTGTAGACAATGCTCTTTTTAGGGTGCATGGCACCTGACCTTCCTCTGTAGACAATACTCTTTTTAGGGTAAATGGCACCTTACTTCCTCTGTAGACAATGCTCTTTTCAAGGGTGCAGGCACCTGACCTTCCTCTGTAGATAATGCTCTTTTTAGGGTGCAGGCACCTGACCTTGCTCTGTAGACAATGCTCTTTTTAGGGTGCATGGCACCTTACCTTGCTCTGTAGATACATTTACCCAGATGCTGAGCCTATGAAAGGTAGGGAAAGCCATCAGTGCCCACACTGGCACACCCTCGTCATCTGTTTCTGTGGATTTGACTTTTTCCACACAGTTGATCATTTCTTCAAGCTCACCTTCTGAAAACGGAGCCCTTCAGGGGGGTTACATTCTTTATCAGGCTTTACGTCATGTGGTAAAAATGGGATTGTGGGGACGAAACATTTTAGAAGTCACTCTGATGCCAGTCACAGGGTGGTAAGGTTAGACCTGACGCGCCGTGAGCACTGCACGGCTGCTGCCCCGGCACTTGGGGCAGTAATGCTGGTCGGTGGGGGGCAGTGCTGCCTTCTCATGCAATGGCAGAGAGTCAGGGCTAATGGTATCTGGAGAACCAGCCAGCAAGTCCTTATGTTTCTTCTGCAGCCAACAGCAAGGGTCGGATTATGTTCCATTACCTTAAGGTCTAAGGGGGTGAAAAATCATATTGGAGGGGGTGGGGGCTGGAGGAGTGCACTGGAACTGCAGTGGCCTTGGAGAACCCTTTTAGGAAACATAAACAACACCAAGAGAGGACCTTTGCGCAGCATTTGATACCATTTCACACAATAGCCCCCTCCAGCGAATTCTAGATGGACGGATTTCCCACAAAGCTGTATCCTGGTTCAAATCCTTTTTAGCCAACAAGAGACAAACAGTTGTTCTAGGAGAATTCTCATCCAAGAAAAACTGATTATGATATTCAGTTGATCCTCTCGCTTGAGAGGGAATCTACTGATCCTGAATTGAATTTTCAAAAGTGTCTTTCCAATGTCATCACATGGATGCAAAACAACCATCTTAAGTGCATAGTTCAGTTCCCCCTCCAGCAGACATGGTTAAAGTAGCAAAGAATGTGGGAGTCAAGTTTGACTCCAAACTCTCCTTCCAGACAGAGAACACTGGAAGTGTTAGGGAGCTGAGAGGGAGGCAAAGTAAAACAAGAAACTGCACAGATGCAAGAGGCCAGGTGCCTCCTGTTTGGCTAACAGAGAAATCCTGGATCAGCCACACTGGTGCCAGTCACAATCCTGGAAGAGCACAGTGCCTTTGTGCCAACTCTACCAAAGGAACCAGTAAGCATCACAGTGAGGTACTTCTTATGGTCAAAAGAGAGGACGCGTGTTACCCAACCACAGGAAGCTTGGGAAGCGCTTCCTGTGCAAGAAATAGTGCACACCAGCACCATCTTGGACAGAGGCGCCCATGCCCGTTCCAGGATCCTGCCTGCAAACCCAAGGTGCAATGGGACAGGGAGGATACAAAAATGTCCACGCCTGCCTATAACAAAGCCATGCTTTGCTTGACCAGCACCAATTATGAGAGCAGAACCCGCCACCATGTTCTTTCCACTGGACCTCAGCATATCTTGCTAAGGGCTGTACTGCAGCTGAATGCAGATGCATTGGCCGTTGGTACTGCATTACTGCTGCAACTGCAGTCCATGCTGTACTGTACATTACTGCTGCAACTGCAGTCCATGCAATACTGTACTAGTACTGTAACTGAAGTCTGCTTTGTATTTGTGTTGCAGTGGCAGTCAGGGTTGCACTGCTGCATCATTAACAGCACTACATTGATGCTGCAAGGACATCTCTGTATTATTGCTGCACTGGAGTCAGTTCTTTACCATGGGAGCAATCATTGTTGTGTGTTGCTGCTGAGGCAGTCAATGCTGTTGCATTGTTTCTGCAGTGGCAGTCAGTGCTGCACTGCTGCTGCAGTAACAGCTCTGAATTAATGCTGTAGGGACATCTCTGTATTATTGCTGTACTAGAGTCAGTTCTTTGCCGCAGGAGCAGTCATTGCTGTATGTTGCTGCAGAGGCCGTTGGTGCTGCTGCATTGCTGCTGCAGTGGCAATAAGTGTTGCACTGTTGCTGCAGTAGCAGCATTGAAGTGATAGCCCAAGGACAGCTCTGTATTATTGCTGTACTGGAGTCAGTTCTTTGCTGCAAGAGCAGTCATTGCTGTATGTTGGTGCAGAGGCAGCAGATGCTGTTGCATTGCTGCTGCAGTGGCATTAATTGTTGCACTTGTGCTGCAGTAACAGCACTGCATTGATACTCCAAAGACAGCTCTGCATTATTGCTGCAGTGGAGTCAGTTCTTTGTCACAGGAGCAGTCATTGCTGTATGTTGCTACAGAGGCCGTTGGTGCTGCTGCATTGCTGCTGCAGTGGTAGTAAGTGTTGCACTGCTGCAGCACTAAGAACACTGAACTGACAGCACAAAGACAGCTCTGTAATATTGCTGTACTGTAGCCACTTCTTTGCTGCAGGAGCAGTCATTGCTGTATGTTGCTGCAGAGGCAGTCATTGCTGCTGCATTGATGCTGCAGTGGCAGTAAGTGTTGCACTGCTACCTGCTGCTGCAGTAACAGCACTGAAGTGATAGCCCAAGGACGCTCTTTATTATTGCTGCACAGGAGTCAGTTCTTTGCCGCAGGAGCAGTCATTGCTGTATGTTGCTGCAGACGCAGTCATTGCTGCTGCAGTGGCAGTAAGTGTTATACTGCTACCTGCTGCTGCAATAACAGCACTGACGTGATAGCTCAAGGACAGCTCTGTGTTATTGCTGCACTGGAGTCAGGTCTTTGCCGAAGCAGCAGTCATTGCTGTATGTTTCTGCAGAGGCAGTCATTGCTGCTGCATTGCTGCTGCATTGCTGCTGCAGTGGCAGTAAGTGTTGCACTGCTGCTGCAGTAACAGCACTAACGTGACAGCTCTGTAATATTGCTGCACTGGAGTCAGTTCTTTGCTGCAGGAGCAGTCATTGCTGTATGTTGCTGCAGAGGCAGTTGGTGCTGCTGCATTGCTGCTGCAGTGGCAGTAAGTGTTACACAGCTACCTGCAATAACAGCACTGGCGTGATAGCTCAAGGACAGCTCTGTATTATTGCTGCACTGGAGTCAGGTCTTTGCCGAAGGAGCAGTCATTGCTGTATGTTTCTGCAGAGGCAGTCATTGCTGCTGCATTGCTGCTGCATTGCTGCTACAGGGGCAGGAAGTTTTGCACTGCTGCTGCAGTAACAGCACTAAAGTGATAGGCCAAGGATGCTCTGTATTATTGCTGCTCTGGAGCCAGTTCTTTGCCGCAGGAGCAGTCATTGCTGTATGTTGGTGCAGAGGCAGTTGGTGCTGCTGCATTGCTGCTGCAGTGGCAGTAAGTGTTACACAGCTACCTGCAATAACAGCACTGGCGTGATAGCTCAAGGACAGCTCTGTATTATTGCTGCACTGGAGTCAGGTCTTTGCCGAAGGAGCAGTCATTGCTGTATGTTTCTGCAGAGGCAGTCATTGCTGCTGCATTGCTGCTGCATTGCTGCTACAGGGGCAGGAAGTTTTGCACTGCTGCTGCAGTAACAGCACTAAAGTGATAGGCCAAGGATGCTCTGTATTATTGCTGCACAGGAGTCAGTTCTTTGCCGCAGGAGCAGTCATTGCTGTATGTTGCTGCAGACGCAGTCATTGCTGCCGCAGTGGCAGTAAGTGTTACACTGCTACCTGCTGCTGCAATAACAGCACTGACGTGATAGCTCAAGGACAGCTCTGTGTTATTGCTGCACCGGAGTCAGGTCTTTGCCGAAGGAGCAGTCATTGCTGTATGTTTCTGCAGAGGCAGTCATTGCTGCTGCATTGATGCTGCAGTGGCAGTAAGTGTTACACTGCTACCTGCTGCTGCAGTAACAGCACTGAAGTGATAGCCCAAGGATGCTCTGTATTATTGCTGCTCTGGAGCCAGTTCTTTGCCGCAGGAGCAGTCATTGCTGTATGTTGGTGCAGAGGCAGTTGGTGCTGCTGCATTGCTGCTGCAGTGGCAGTAAGTGTTACACTGCTACCTGCAATAACAGCACTGGCGTGATAGCTCAAGGACAGCTCTGTATTATTGCTGCACCGGAGTCAGGTCTTTGCCGAAGGAGCAGTCATTGCTGTATGTTTCTGCAGAGGCAGTCATTGCTGCTGCATTGCTGCTACAGTGGCAGGAAGTTTTGCACTGCTGCTGCAGTAACAGCACTAAAGTGATAGGCCAAGGATGCTCTGTATTATTGCTGCACAGGAGTCAGTTCTTTGCCGCAGGAGCAGTCATTGCTGTATGTTGCTGCAGACGCAGTCATTGCTGCCGCAGTGGCAGTAAGTGTTACACTGCTACCTGCTGCTGCAATAACAGCACTGACGTGATAGCTCAAGGACGGCTCTGTGTTATTGCTGCACCGGAGTCAGGTCTTTGCCGAAGGAGCAGTCATTGCTGTATGTTTCTGCAGAGGCAGTCATTGCTGCTGCATTGATGCTGCAGTGGCAGTAAGTGTTACACTGCTACCTGCTGCTGCAGTAACAGCACTGAAGTGATAGCCCAAGGATGCTCTGTATTATTGCTGCTCTGGAGCCAGTTCTTTGCCGCAGGAGCAGTCATTGCTGTATGTTGGTGCAGACGCAGTTGGTGCTGCTGCATTGCTGCTGCAGTGGCAGTAAGTGTTACACTGCTACCTGCAATAACAGCACTGGCGTGATAGCTCAAGGACAGCTCTGTATTATTGCTGCACCGGAGTCAGGTCTTTGCTGAAGGAGCAGTCATTGCTGTATGTTTCTGCAGAGGCAGTCATTGCTGCTGCATTGCTGCTACAGTGGCAGGAAGTTTTGCACTGCTGCTGCAGTAACAGCACTAAAGTGATAGGCCAAGGATGCTCTGCATTATTGCTGCTCTGGAGCCAGTTCTTTGCCGCAGGAGCAGTCATTGCTGTATGTTGGTGCAGAGACAGTAGATGCTGTTGCATTGTTGCTGCAGTGTCTGTCAACATCCTATGCTGCAGTACTTACAGCCATTGCTTCCTCTGGCCTGCAGTGTTAGTAAGTGTTGCATTGCATTGCTCCCGCAGAAGTAGTCATGCCTCTGTAAATGAAATTTGTCTTTGTGCGGATATGCGGCTAAGACACCAACAAACAACAAAGTAAAGGAGGTTTTGCTTCAATTAATTCTTTAGTGATCACTTGGACCTCATTCCATTCCATCGTCTTTCACCAAGTATCCCACTCTCAACAATGAACAGCCATACACAAATCAGTCTTGATCTGTGGGGGCAGTGCTGTCCCAGAGGTTCTAGTGGAAAGAAATTAACACCCATTCTTGTCCACCCATGTCTGTGAATCCGCCAAGGGGCAGAACTCACGGGCAGATTCTGGGGAGAACCCCGCATGGACCTGCAGTTTATACCTGCCACAATTAAGAAATCCAGAGTTGTTAAAAAGCAGATGGGTTTCTTGCAGCAGAACAATATCCGGGTCATGGCGAGGGAAATACTTCCTCACCACCCCTCGTTTTAGTGTATGACCCAAGCCATTCACATTGCACGAGAGAACATTCTAGGTCACCACCTGGGATCATGTATGCAGTGGAGGATCCCCCATTGCTGCCTGTCCCCCCTCATCCCACCATCTTTCTAACACAGCCACATATATTGCTCGTGCAAACATGCCTCAAACTACTCTCTCCATCCAAACCCCTCCCCCCATCAACCAATTTGGTGCTGCATGCATAAAACGCCCCGCCCCCTGTCGTGAAGGGCTGGAGCCGGGCAATCCAAGCCTTGGGTTGACCTGACAGACTGAAGATGAAAACCCTACTGTGGGACTCGGACCAGCTGAGAGGTCTGCGGGAAAGAATGGGACCTACTGAGCATCTTCAGGATGGGAGACATTTGGTGGGATGCGGAATTGGTTTCATTTTTGGATCCTCAGGTGGAATATGAAAAAACAGAGAGTCAATTCTTAAAGTATCAGCAAATGAGACATATAGTACGACGGTATAGGGGCAGCCTAACTGAAGTACCGGGTGAATCTCTGCTAAAGTACTGGGAGCACTCGATACAACATGCGGTGGCCCAGTTTTACTCCAGGCTCCGGCAAAATAGTATTTCACCACAAGACTCACTGAGGGACAAATGGGGGGGCGACCTGGGTAAACTGGAGAGGTGACTGGGGAATGGCATACCGGTACCCGGAAGAAGTAGCAATCAGAGGGGGTTTCAGGTTGATCCAACTGGAGTTACTCCACAGGGCATATTACACTAGAATCCGGTTATTTCGAATGGGGAGAACTGAGAACTATCGGGGCCTATGGGGATGTCTGCAGAGGGGCACCCTACTCCATAAACATGGGAATGCCCGAGAGTCCAGGAATATTGGGATAAAATAGGTGAAGACCTTCCACTATACTGGACAGTCAGTTGAGACTCACTCCACAGCTGGTGACCCTTGGTATCCGGGGAGAACCTTCACTCCTCCCTTCTCTTTTGTAACATTGCTTAAATGGTCCCATGAATGGACTTAATTAAATACTGGGGGTCATTAAGGCTGCCGCCTGTGCAGGAAGGGGAGAACAACATGGACTTGTGTAGGGGGGCTGAAAAGCTGGCGTAACAGGCGAGGGGATGACTTTGGACGTTCAAAAAGATGTGGGACCCATAGGAAGTGGAGGTGAGGTGCCCCAATGACTGATTGACGGGAGATGGAGGTCTTGGTCCAGAGGGGAACTGATAGATCAGCGGAACGGATGGGGAAATACCTCATTGTGCCATGCTTGTTTCCGTGTTGGTGCTCCCTTGACTCAGATCTGAGACACTTTGATTGAAACAGTAATGATGATAGCTCAACAACTTGCCTCTCAAAATTGCTATGTGTATGTTCAATGCTTATGCGTGAACTTTCAATAAAAATATATTTTTTAAAAAGTTGCGTGGACTGAGATGAACAGGGAACATTTTCGCAACTCTCTGGGAGTGTCACAGGCTTCCTGTTCACCAGAGAATTGAACTCAAGACCATATGCATGGTCCAAAGTCAGTGCATGGGGATGCCGAGCACCATCAAAAGCCATCCCGTACTATCCATCTTACTACCTTAGACCATCACAGTGCTTCCTCTGGGGCGTCCCTTGTGGAAATCACTCACCAGCCGCTGAGCCCTCTCCTTGGAGTCCAAAGTTAGAGGACTTTCCTGGCCATCACTGGCTTCCAGTTCTTTAGTGAGTGTTTGAGTATGGCGTCTTCCTAAAGCCCTCATCGGGCTGGGGCACTTGTAGCAGTTCTTAATCTTAAGCAAACTGGAATTAAATAGGATCTGATCACATTACTCTTACATTAAACCATAGGAGACACTATGGGCCATATGTACGAACACATTTTCCCATAGACACAAAATGGGTAAAAACCTTTGCTACATCTGGCCCTATGCTTCTCAATCACTGTGCAGCTCAAGCACTGTAATGTCAAATAAATTATCCAAGTACATTAAGTGTTGCCATCATCAAATAATTATATAAACCTGTTAAGTGCGATCATACTAAGGAAAAAGAGATGTAGAGAAGCCTCATCACTCAAACAAAAGAATCTGGCAGGACCATTTGCAGCAGGAAATCAGAAGAAAGAAACAGGAAACGAGCAAGTCTATTTTTAGTCTCGAAGAGCGCGACAAAGGGAAGTGAAACATTGTCTTCTGCTGTGAAAGGTACATCAATGTTGTCCAGATCTGTGGGAGTTTCTGCTGCTGTGGACACCTGTGCTGAGGTTCATGGGGCCAGCGTCAGGTGTTATAAGGCATCCCTTCACCAAGATGCATGGCGCGTCAGCATCTTTACTGCTGAAGCAGGGGGTTTGGTCAAGCCCAACAACCAAACAAGATGGCTGCTGACTCGAAGGGCTTTCAGCTCCATCACTGAGGCCCTGATAAAATCCTGCAGAATTTTCTGAGCATTTGGCTAAAAAATGGCAGCACTGGTTGGGGAACAACCCGTGAACTCGGAAAACCCTGAGCTGCAATCTAAAGCGCAAAAGGGAGCCAACCGACCATGAGACGATCTGTCATGTCTGCTTGTTCACCACCAATGCTAAGGAGGGATCTAAGCGATGTGCCTCTGTGGTGGAAATTGTCAGCCTGTTCAGCTCCTGCGGACAGGAGAAACTGAAGACGAGAGTAGCTGCAGGAGACCTTCTTGTTTCCCCAAGGACAATGTTGGACAAGGAAGAAAAAGTCCAGCCTGCACTGACCGAGCCAAGGTTTGGGGCTGATGAAAGTGGGGAGGGCTTTCCTTGTGTGCCCCACTGCTTTAATGAGCTTTGGGCTTGTAGCCTGAGAGGTGGATCAGGGTGTGTGTGGAAGGGTTTCTTCCCCCAGTCCATTCCTCCTTGCCAGAGATTTTAGGATCAGTAAATTAGAAGACTTAGAAGGTGACCTTTGGGCCTAAGACTGCCTAATAAAGTGAGCTGCAACTTTGAGGTGCTCGCTTGGGATTCAATGTGCTTCTTACCATGCTCTGACTTTCCCAAGAGAAGCAGCATTGAAAAGGGAAGGGGAGTAACGAGGGGAGTTATGGTCAATGGACCCATTATTTCATCACCTACATACCGAGGTAGCATCCGCATTGCAACAGTGGTAGAGGAGAGGGTGTACACCAGTGAAGAAAGCTGGTGCAAGGTCCATAGGTGCTGATCAGGAGAAAACGTGAAATGATGGAGGCAGGCGAAGCTGAAGAATATAGGGCCTGATTACGTCCTTGGCGGATGGGATACTCTGTCACAAACGTGACAGATATCCCGCCCACTGTTTTACAAGTTCCAGAGGTTATAATGGAACTTGTAATATGACGGAAGGGATATCTGTCACATTTGTGACAGTGTCCCATCCGCCAAGGTCGTAATCAGGTCCATAGTGAGGTAAACTGGTCTTGGGAAAGCAGTCAGGCCACTGGCAAATCAGGGAAGTAAATAGCAATGTTCGGTGGTGCAGTCCAGACAGGTTGTGATGTATACCATAGACTTCAACAAACAGTGTGCAGCCCCAGGGCGAAATTACATCAGGGCAGCCTCAATAACTAGAAATGGGACGAGACAAAGATACATCACAACAAAGCTGCCTCAATAGGTTTGTATTTCAGAAGCAGACACTGCAGTAAGAAGTCTGCAACAGGAGGACGGGCAATATTCCAAGTAAGCAAGACCCAAAATAATGAAGAACAAGTGATGAGAGACATTCTACTTCAGTGAAAGAATCCAGAGGTGCTTGAAAACAAAATTAAGGGGCTCATTATGAACCCAGCGGTTCAGACCGCAATGCCGGCTGTGGCAGTAAATACCGCCAACGGCATGGCGGTAAATACTGCCACCGGCATGGCGGTTTGAACCGCCATATTATGATCACAGGGAGAGCCGCCTGTGGAGGCCCTCCGCCAGGCTACTGCCGACAGGCAGCCTGACGATGGTGGATATCATTATCCGACAGGGCAGCGCTGCAAGCAGTGCCGCCCTCCAGATAATGAACCCTGTTTCCTCCAGCCTTTCCCTGGTGGGTTTCACCGCCAGGAAAAGGCTTGCGGAAGGGGTGCTCCAGGGCCCCTGCACTGCCCATGCACTTGGCATGGGCAGTGCAGGGGCCCCCGTGCAGTGCCCTGTCGCGCAGGTCCCTGCCCGATTTACGGGCAGTGATCTGCGCGACGGGTGCTGCTGCACCGCCGCACTGATGCATTGACGACGGCTCCATATGGAGTCGTCGGTAATGTCCCAACCCAGCAGAATGTTTGTAATTCGGCCGGCGCGATTTCAAGGGGGCTGGTGGTCTTTGACAAGACCACCAGCATGAACACGGCGGGGTTTCCCACCGTGTTCATAATGAGTCCCTAAGTCTGTGTCCACTGAATTAAACCTTCTGTGAAAAGCTAAGGAAAACAAATGGCAGAGAGAATCAGAATGAAACAACCTTTTCAGCCACAACGATGGAACTTAAAACTTGACAAGTGGTGATCAGCACTTTGAGAACTGAAAACAAGTAAATGAAAATACATTTGGAAGATGCAGAGGAAAGGTCTAGAATGAACAATTTTAGATTAGTGGTTATACCTGAACAGACAGAAGGCTCTGTTAACATTCTCTAGAGTGTTCGAGAGCCGCATGTTTGCATTTCAGACCCTCTTGCATCAAGGACTCAGTCAATGTGGCAACGCAAATCAGAAAAAAACTGTGAACTGCAGCCTTTACAGAACCCACTGAGCAATATTTGCATAAGATGTGTTTCAGGTAATGCGCAGTTCCATGAGGCATTAGATAAGGACAGATAGTGGAAGACCAAATCCGCTTTCATGAATGAAAGACACTCAAGGATAACTAGAATACGGTGTCTGAAAAACAATGTGCATTTGATTTGATCACACATATTCACCTCTGATGAATTAATTAACATACACCTGCGGTTCACAAAAGTGGATTTCAAAGAAGGGGAACTCGTACACAAAAAAGGGGGGGACAAAACATGATATTTATGACAGTTCGAATACTGAACTCCTTGTGGAAAACTAGATAACAAAGACTCCTAAACCTCAGCCTGTCTACCTTTTTCATGGCCAAAAGAGTACATTGGACACAGGGTCACCTATGAAGCGTGGAACCACAGTTAGCGCCATCATATCCTGGCTTTTCCACTGCAGAGGCAGAAATGTCATTCTAGAGGCAGCCAGCCACCACAGTCCAACGGAATATGAAAGTTCAGAGGTCCTTCCGTTACCTGACCACACAGACTGTGCGAAAGTCGAGACAAGGCTTCGCTGCAGTGAAGAGAGCACTCAAGAACAAAGTTATGCTTGTTTGGGAGGGATACATAAAGGCTATCATAGGGCTTTCCGACTCCAGAGGTGGCATGGGACTGGCTGGCTGGATGGAGGCTGCACGGAGAGAGAGAAACAACAGCTCTGTGGAAACATCAACCAACCAGGAGGGACTGCAGCCGAAGCAGAGTTCCTGATCACCAACCCCAAGTAACAAGGGAGCATCGTCTCTGAAGCATGACTTAGGCATCGAGACCATGCTGACAGAAGAACCCATATGACATTTCATCATCAAGGTTGTTGATTGAACAGAGAGAGGAAAGGGTGGAAAATGAAGGCTGACACTGTACAGGCCCATATCCTTTAGCAACATGCAAACTTGTGAGCCAACCTATCCGTTCAAATGGAAAAGAACTACAGCTGTAGATTAGTATAGTGAGTGGTTACGACTAAAATGAATGGATGACATATACTTACATTTTTCATAAGGCGAACAGAAACTGAAAGTAAACATATTCTAATGAACAAATGCAACAGGGCATTGGTAGGGAGGAAGGGTGCATTAAAGCCTATACATGTCACCCTATATCTTTCTTTCTCAGTAACTGTAAGGAAGGTATATATAAGCTGTAAGGAAATATGAGCTTCAAAATACAATATTTGTTTTGACTATAGGGGCAAGAAGCGCATTGTGCTTTGGGCATGTGGCGGTTTTTAGCCTACAGTGCCTACAAGTGTAAGGTGGGGGATTATTGTGGATGAACTTGTTACGTTCTTCAACACTTACAAAGACTTCTGATAGCAGTCATTGTGAGTGTTAGGTAGATACTATGCAGGTGCTGATCATGGACTTGTTGTAACCCATGGTCTTACAATGACTGCTATTATCACATGGCTGTCATCAATGATAGGCGACTGCTGAGATCTATGACATGGAAATTCATTGGGCGGGGTAACAAGGTAAAAAGAGGTGCTGTATATCGTTATATTTATCAGACAAGCAGTAGATGTTGTCTTCTTACAAGATACACACCTCATTGGTAATCACTGACATTTTATAGGGTGGGATAGGTTCCATTTGCCCTGCCACTAGGATACACTTCAGGCTCTGGAGAGGCTGCAATCCTGGTGAGGATGGGCTGTTATGCAGAAGTAATAGATCCCTATGAAGATGTTATATAGTTTTTAGATGCTGTACATGAACGGTCTACAGGTAAGGGTCACCACCAGGGGTGCCCCATGCAGGACATGGCATTAATCTCCTCATGAAGGCACAGGTGGCTAAAACATGAATTCAAACTACACATATGGCAATAGTCTCAAAATTTAAAGGGTTCAAACAAACCCTGGGCCTGCTCGATATTTGAAGATGTATGCTAACAAATACATAAGCTTTACTGTTTTTAGTCCATGGCACATAAGATATTTTCCAGAATAACATTTGTATTGAAGTACTGCAGGGTTCCTTGATCTCAAGACCTGTATGAAAAGAGAGGGACAGGCAGTTCCAGGAGTCTTTGAGATGGAGTTACTGTGCCCTGAAGAGGCATTAGTAACTGCACCAACACTACAACTAGAGAGAAGTTTGGCTGAAAGTGGAGGCATTTAAAAATCTATTCACCAGTGAGGCAAAAGCACACCATCTTGATGCACAAAAGACACAATATGACATGGGCAACAAAGCAGGCAAATTACTTGGCTGGCCAAGAAAGAGCAGTGTGAGCAGTAGGTCTCTACCACACAAGATGAGGGAAGAAAGAGGTGCCTGGCCATTTTGTGCAATATTTTCTGGGTTTTCACTGATCCAAACTGCAGTACTGGAGTCCTTCTTTGACAACTGCAGGGTACCAGAACTGAGAGTCAAAACAAGAATGGAGTTAGAAAGAGATATTGGGGGTCATTCTGACCCCCGCGGGCGGCGGTCGCCGCCCGCCTGGAGGGAGCCGCCATATGGCCGTTCCGCGGTCGAAAGACCGCGGAGGCCATTCTGGCTTTCCCGCTGGGCTGGCGGGCGACCGCCAGAAGGCCGCCCGCCAGCCCAGCGGGAAACCCCTCCCCACGAGGAAGCCGGCTCCGAATGGAGCCGGCAGAGTGGGTATGTGCGACGGGTGCAGTGGCACCCGTCGCGTATTTCAGTGTCTGCAAAGCAGACACTGAAATACAAAGTGGGGCCCTCTTATGGGGGCCCCTGCAGTGCCCATGCCATTGGCATGGGCACTGCAGGGGCCCCCAGGGGCCCCACAACACCCCATACCGCCATCCTGTTCCTGGCGGGCGACCCGCCAGGAACAGGATGGCGGTATGGGGTGTCAGAATCCCCATGGCGGTGGAGGATTCTGCAGAACAGCGGAAAACCGGCGGGAGACCGCCGGTTTTCCTGTTCTGACCGCGGCTGTACCGCCGCGGTCAGAATGTCCTGAGGAGCACCGGCAGCCTGTTGGCGGTGCGCCCGCCGACCCCGGCCCCGGCGGTCCTTGACCGCCGGGGTCGGAATGACACCCATTTTATTGAAGAGTTTGAGTTCGCCGTAATTAAGCAGCATATCGGCAAGGCACTGGGGCCAAAGGGATCCCCTGTGGAACTTTATAAGAAAATTCTGGGAACAATTTCTAGCCATTTGATTTCTATGTATGAAGCAGCTGCAAAAGAAGGCAAATGGCTGATAGATCTAAGAACTGCTACAATAATGTACTCTATAAAGAAAGGAAAGACAGGAATGACTGTTCCTCATATCGTCCAATATCACTGTTAAATGTGGAAACAAAAGTTTAGTCTAAACGTCTAATGAAAATGGCTGATCCCCCTTCTAGGCTGAATTGATCTACCCAGACCAATCTGGGTTTGTACCAGGCTGTTCTACTACATTTAAAATGCTGGACTACACAATAATCTCCTCAGGGCACCCTTAGTACGTGAACCTTCTGCTATAATATCTCTTGATGCTGGGAAGACGTTCAACTTCATTGAATGCCATCATTGAGGGTACTCAATTTGAATATAAACCTGCCTTTAAATCCTGGATTCGTCTGTTGTACAGCACTCCCACAGAGAAAATTAAATTTAAGGAAACAGTGCCCCTGACAGATCCTATAGACAAGGGAACCAGGCAGAGATCTTCATTGCCTCCCATCCCATTTGTCCTAATAAAGGAATCATTCCCCTGATTGGTATCTAAAGATGCACTGATCAGGGTTTGGAAATGCTGTGAATACTGGGATGAACCGATGTCAGTGTACACAGATGGTATCCTCTTTTAATGTAGCCAGCCTAGATGCTTCAATAAAGAGTTTAGGGCCAGATGCAGGAAACTATTTGCGAGTCGCAAACGGCAAAAAATGCCGTTTGCGAGTCGCAAATTCCAGTTTCCAATGCAGAAATGCATATTGCGAGTCGGGACGGACTCGCAATATGCATTTCAGAATCGCAAATAGGAAGGGGTGTTCCCTTCCTATTTGCGATTCGGAGTGGTATGTAATACCATTTGCGACCTCATGTGTGGTCGCAAAGGGTGTCGCAGTTACCATCCACTTCAAGTGGATGGTAACCCACTCGCAAATTGGAAAGGGTCCCCATGGGACCCCTTCCACTTTGTGAATGGACCCAAAATTATTTTTTCAGGGCAGGTAGTGGTCCAAGGGACCACTACCTGCCCTGAAAAAATACCGAAACTAAAGATTTCGTTTTTTTTTTTTAAGTGCAGCTCGTTTTCCTTTAAGGAAAACGGGCTACACTTAAAAAAAAAACTGCTTTATTTAAAAGCAGTCACGAACATGGAGGTCTGCTGACTACAGCAGGCCTCCATGTTTGCGAGTGCCTAGACTCGCTATGGGGCCGCAATTTGCGACCCACCTCATTAATATTAATGAGGGGGGTCATTGCGACCCCATAGCGACTCGCAGACGGTGTCTGAGACACCGTTCTGCATACCAATTTGCGAGTTGCAAATTGCGAGTCGCAGGGACTCGCAATTTGCAAGTCGCAAATTGGCTTTTTGCTACATCTGGCCCTTAGTAACATGTAAAATATTTATTGACCATACACTGGCTTTGCCATCAACTATTAAAAATCACAACTGTACCCGATAAATGACTGGATTCCAGCATCTTCTCAAAGATGGGGTGGACACTAAACATTTTAAATACCTGGGTCTGTGGATCCGAATCCTTGATTAGATTCTGCCTTGATAATCTGGAGCCTTTACAGATACATAGAGGAAGGTAGGGTATCGTTGGTGTAATCTACTGATGTCCTATCAAGGAGAGCAGCACTTTTTGAAATGATTGTTCTCTATCAGTACATATACATTTTACAGAATACACCATATCCAAACTCAGAGATTTGTTTGAGAGAATTGATGATCTAATGAGATCTTTGATATGGCAAGATGGAGTGCACAGGATGTCTCCATCTACATTACAACAAAGCACACATGAAGGAAGGATTACACTGCAGAACATTAGCTGGTACTATGACACTGCACAGTTGTTAATTGTAAATTAGGGGGCTTTCTCACCTCAGAATAAGCCAGCAGGATGACTCGGTAGGTTAGCATTGGGCCAAGGGGCTACATACATACATTATATGGGGGAACATACACACAACACTTGTAGCTACACGCACTATGATCAACACTTAGGGAAAAAAACTCAAGGATACTACTGGTTGGTTGAGAAAATAAACATGCATAATCACTGGTCTGTCCAGGGAGTAGACTTGAATACATGAATGCTCTAGAGGGTTTTGGGAGCTGGGTCATCATAGAAATTCTCAGCTCGGTGATGTTTGAACTCAACGAACATTAAATGCTCTGTAGAATTTTCGCTTAGTGCAATTAAAAATCCACCAGAGAATCCACACAAAAATAAAAGTATTGAAATTTGGTCACATAAGAAATGATTTATTGGAAATGGGCAATTTGTATGCACATACTGTACTCCTTGCCAGAGATATAGAAGTATCGGCAACAGGGAGGAGAGGAAATCGAAGGGGAGGTTGATCACAAACTATTGGGAGAATTGGTGGATCAAGATGTCACCAGTTTCCAAAACAAAAGTTGTTTGTGATCCTGGGATATGTAGTGGTTAAGAAAAACATATCCGAAAAAAACAGGCACAGATGATAGAAGTCTGGTGTAATGTGGACCTGTGCCATGAAGCAGAAAGGGTTGTATATAATGGTGCCGCTATGAGTTCAGTAAGATATGGCCCAGATGCATGCCTGTGATGCAAACCACGATATTCAAGCTAGCCTGGCTGATGAGGGATGATACCCCGAAACCAGTCCAAGGATGCTTGTTTCCGGTCCAGGGAGGACCTGGCCTGGCAGTTCTGGTTAAACTGTTCCCATGGGGAGCAGGGTCAAAGCTGATTTACAAATGACTGGGTCTACACTAGGGTGGTGTGGTGTGCAAACAAATGATGGATTCAACCCATATCTGTGACTGGGGGTGAATGTTTGCATTGTTCAGAATTCTGTCCATCATCCGCTCTATTTTGCTTGTGATGCAAACAATGTCAACCAACAAGAAATTCATATGTTTACTAATTGGAGAGAGTGGTAAAATAAAAACAAAAATGTTGCTGATTTGTAGGTATGGATTATATCACCTAATCAACAAAGGCTTGTATACTGGATAAACTTGGGGGTAAGAGGTCTTATGGGCCTTGCTTTATTGATTGCCAAATGGGTCAGGTGAATTACAAGGTTATAATAATCGTTCTGCAATGCTTTGCTGTGTGTCTGCATTTCATTTTTTAAGTAATTGAAAAATTAAATCATTTTATTTTCAGTGTTATAGCGGCATACATGTTTCTGCTGTACACGTGAGAACCTAGGAGCATGGCAGCGCTGGACCAGATATGTCCATCAAGCGGTAGTGCTTGAAAGCTACACGCGCCAGTCCTGCTGCCTATGGCTTCCCCTCACGTGGGCACTTAGAAAAAGGACACCTGCGGTTATTGTCTGAGCTGGGCACTGAGAACTGGCTCTCTTGTCATGTGGTTGGATGGATGCCAACCAATCTGAGGCTCCTGTGGCTTGCACCAACAAAAGGGGCATGTTGAATAAATTGCATTGTTCTCTGTGACCTAGGAGGGTGCTGTGATGAAACAAATACCATGCCCTCTGTTGTGTTGTGAGAGATCCTGCTGCCAAAAAAACCAGGCCAGGCATGTTCTTCATGCTATTCAGCTGTGGGCTTTGTGATGCATCCAGATCAAATAAAGGCCCTCATTACAACATTAGCGGTAATAGCCGCTTACCGCTGTGCAGAAGACCGCCAACACACCGCCACGTACGCGGAATTCCGCTACAGCTATTATGACCCACATTTCGAAATCTGCCAAAATACAGACACCCACACAAGTCCGTCACACCAAAGGTCAGTGATAAACTAGCGAAAACAAATCCTCCACCGTCACGCCAACAGAAATACACCCACACTATCACGACACACGAATCCATGCGGCGGTCTTTCAACTGCGGTATTCCATTGGCAGAACACACCGCCGCGCTCAAAATATACACACTCATACAAAACACAGCCACATTGGACAATTCGAAATACACACACCTGATACACATACACACACCACTCCCACACACCCAATACTATATAAAACACACACCCACATCACCCACAAACCCCTACGACCAAAAATTCCGAAAGAAGGCCAGAGAGAGACAACACCAGCAAGAACAACAGCATCCACTGGCACACAACACCATCACCCACAGAACTTCCACGCATCTCACACAACACCCCACTACATATCAGCACACTTATCACCACACACTCCACCCCACATATCACCTACACCACCCCATGGCACGGCAAAGACACCCAGGTTCTCGGAGGAGGAGCTCAGGGTCATGGTGGAGGAAATCGTCCGGGTAGAGCTACATCTATTCGGATCACAGGTGCAGCACACCTCAATAGCAATGAAGATGGAGCTATGGCGAAGAATAGTGGACAGGGTCAATGCAGTGGGACAGCACCCAAGAAATCGAGAGGACATCAGGAAGAGGTGGAATGACCTACGGGGGAAGGTGCATTCCGTGGTCTCAAGACACTACCAGGCGGTTCAGCGGACTGGCGGCGGACCCCCACCTCCTCCCCCACAACTCACAACATGGGAGGAGCAGGTCTTGGCGATTCTGCATCCTGAGGGCCTCGCAGGAGTAGGTGGAGGAATGGACTCTGGTAAGAAAAATCTTAATTATTACATCCCCCACACTACCTGCATGCCAGCACATACCCCCACCCTCACCCTCACCCCTAGCACCCCAACTCCTCACATATGTCCCAAAATCACAAACCACCCATCCCAACACCAAGCCCTGCATGCAACAACAAAGCATAGACACCCATCACTAAAGCATGCCCACTGCACATACCCATGCAACCCCCTAAACCACCATCACACAAGGTCCCACACAGGAATGCAAGCACTGGGGTACATGGTCACCCACCCTTTGCACACCATGACACACACAGATGCAATAACCATCCTTTTATACCCCTGCAGGACCCCTACCCAATCTCACCGGACAGGAGGGTCCACACATGTCCACACCACCAACAGAAGAGGCCCACAGTGATGACAGCAGCTCTGTCCAACTGGATCTAGATGACGAGCCCGCCCATCAGGGACCTCGGGACACTTGGTTCCCCTCACCCAGTCACAGGCCACCACAGACCTTCCCCCCTATGGAAACACCAGCACAGCACCCACCCAGCGGGCCCATACCTCCGTCCCCAGGACACGTCAATCAGCTGTGTGTCCACCACTACAGGGAACCCAGGATAACCCACCACCCCAACAACAACAGGGACCTGGGGGCAGTGGCAGTGGGCACACAGTCCAGGGAACGGAGGCCCAGGAACACAGAGGAACTGGGAGGGCTGCTGTGCGACAGGGGGCGGACAGGCCAAGGGAACCCACTCTCCACGAGGCCCTCTCCTCCATCATGGGAGCCTACCACCACTCCCAGGAGACAATGGCAACGGTAATGGCCAAGTTTCAGGAGACCCAGCACCTGCAGGAGGAACAGTATATGGGCTTCAGGGAGGAACTCAGAACCATCAGCTCCACCCTGGGCACCATTTTAGGGGTGCTGAAGGAACTACTCAACACCAGGAGGGACACTGTGGCACTACAAGGGGCCCCTGACACTAGCATGGACGATGAACTGCCCACCACCTCCGCCGGCGCTAGTGGACAGGACGCCCCGCCACAGGACCACCACACCAGCACCCCACCCCCTGCAGAGGGAGAACCACCCCGCAAATGGTCCCTGAGATCCAGGAACAAGACAGAGCACGATGCCAAGACCCCCGCCAAGAAATGAGACCACCCCGATTGTCATCCTACTGTCCCACTTTGTCACCCTGTCCATACTTAAACTGCCCTAGCTCCACTTCCTATGCCTATATGGGCAATGCACCTGTGATACTAATAGACTGGACTCTGCCATAGACATTCCTCCGCCATCACCCCTCACCATTTCACTACCCCCTCCAATATTGAGCACTTAAATAAACACACTTAAAGCACAAAACAATCTGGAGTCTGTCTGTGATTTCGAAATAGTGTATTAGCAATTACAGTGACAAAATGGTCTTTCAATTGTAATGTCAACATACCTATGTCACACAGCTCTAGTCCATGAGGAATCTAAGCAGATGTCACACAGTGGGACCCACATCTGTGAAATCGTAAGGGAAAGTGACAACTCAGTGACCATATACTGGGTGAAAACGACAGACAGTAGAGAGGAAGTAGTGTTAAAGTACATGTAGTAGGCAGGTCTGTACTCTTACCGGTGTCTCACTGGAAATATTGCTGGATCACTGAGTCCCTGTTGTTCATGTCTTCTTCCTCTGCTTCCTCCTCTTCACTGTCCACAGGCTCCACAGCTGCCACAACACCGCCATCTGGACCATCCTCCTGCAGAAAAGGCACCTGTAGTCGCAAAGCCAAGTTGTGAAGCATACAGCAGGCCACGATGATCTAGCACACCTTCTTTGGTGAGTAGAATAGGGAGCCACCTGTCATATGGAGGCACCTGAACCTGGCCTTCAGGAGTCCGAAGGTCCGCTCAATCACCCTCCTAGTTCGCCCATGGGCCTCATTGTAGCGTTCCTCTGCCCTTGTCCTGGGATTCCTCACTCGGGTCAGTAGCCATGACAGGTTGGGGTAACCAGAGTCAACTGCAAATGGCGAGGGGCAACTGTTAGACACGCACTAACCTGGAGGGATATCCTCAGACCCAGACAACCATTCCCACTTACTTGCTTCCAGGTGCTCACCTAATAGCCACACACGGTGCCTCTGGAGTTGACCCATCATATAAGGGATGCTGCTATTCCGCAGGATGTAGGCGTCATGCACTGAGCCAGGGAACATGGCATTCACATGGGAGATGTACTGGTCTGCCAAACATACCATCTGTACTTTCATGGAAATTATAACTCTTCCGGTTTCTGTACACCTGTTCACTTCTGTGGGGGGGGACCAAAGCCACATGGGTCCCATCAATGGCACCTATGATGTTGGGGATGTGTCCCAGGGCATAGAAATCACCTTTCACTGTAGGCAAATCCTCCACCTGAGGAAAAACGATGTAGCTCCGCATGTGTTTCAGAAGGGCAGACAACACTCTGGACAATACGTTGGAAAACATAGGCTGTGACATCCCTGATGCTATGGCCACTGTTGTTTGAAAAGACCCACTTTCAAGGAAATGGAGCACTGACAGCTCCTGCACTTGAGGGGGGATTCCTGTGGGATGGCGGATTGCTGACATCAGGTCTGGCTCCAACTGGGTACACAGTTCCTAGATTGTGGCACGGTCAAGCCTGTATGTGATAATCACATGTCGCTCCTCCATTGTCGACAGGTCCACCAGCGGTCGGTACACCGGAGGATGCCGCCATCTCCTCACATGTCCCAGCGGACGGTGCCTATGAAGGACAACAGTGAGCACAGAGTCAAACAACTCAGAGGTACGTACCCACAGTTTACACAGAACACCATTCATACACAAAAGATGGCCTGTATGTGTGTAGAGTGTAAGCCTAGGTATGTTTGACGCAGTAGAAAATGAAGGCATGTGGGCCCCTGAAATGGCGACTGCCTGACCTGTAAAGTGGGACAATGGGATGTGAGGTAACTGCGCTGGCGTTGTACACCGTCGCGGTAGGCGGTCGAAGACCGCGGCGCAATGCTGCATTGGTTAACATTGGACCCTATGGGTCCCAGGAGCCAATGACGATGTACGCCGGCGGTGACGGTACACACCGCTGCGGACGAGACCGCCATTTTCTATCACTTCAATCACTCGATACCTGATCTTCGACAGGAGAGGACCTACACTGCAAGTGTTGCTGTGACCTCGCTCTGGAAGAGACAATGGCTCGAGTGTCTGGGGAAAGGGCCCCTGCCTTCACATCGGAGGAGTTGGAGAAGCTCGTGGATGGGGTCCTCCCCCAGTACACACTACTCTACGGTCCTCCAGACAAACAGGTAAGTACACAGGGAGCATGTTGTATGGGCTATGCCTGTGTGGAGAGGGCGGGATGTAAGAAGGAAGGGGGAGAGTGCTGCGTGCATGAAAGACGGTGAATGCATGTGCCACATGGCAAGGGTAGGGATGGGGGCCAATCACTTTGACGGTGCAGTTGGTAATAACTTCTCTTTTGCCCTGTACATTTCATGTAGGTCAGCGCCCACCAGAAAAATTGAATTTGGCGTGCCATCGCCAAGGACGTCCGGACTGTGGGGGTCTACCACAGACGGAGTACCCACTGCCGGAATAATGGGAGGACATTCGCTGCTGGAGCAAGAAGACAGCGGAGGCTCAGCTGGGGATGGCCTCCCAACGTGGGAGGGGTGCCCGTCGCACCATGACCCCCCTGATGTTCAGGATCCTGGCGGTGGCCTACACGGAGATGGATGGGCGCTTGAGGGCATCACAGCAGCCACAAGGGGGTGAGTACACTCTCATTCTGCTGACTTTGCGCGCAGTGGAGGTGTCTGGGTGGGGGAGGTGGGCTGTGGGTTTCCCTAGGTCAGGGCGAGTTCCGTAGGCAAGGTCCCTCCGTAAGGCAGGCCATGTGGCACCCCACCCCACCTCTGTAGAGTGCCAAGTACACCTAGTCATGCCCCTCTGTCATCTATGTGTGCAGATGTCGTCCATAGCCTTGTAGGCCATTTTCCAGGAACTGAACAGTGGAGCCCAAGAGCGCGGCGTAGTGCAGGGGGCTTCTGTGTCTGTCGTGTCCGCCAACGGTAGCGGTAATGCATGCACTCAACATGTCTTTCTTCTGTCATCCCCCCCCTTTTTGTGGTCTCCCTGTTCTTGTGTGCATTAGCATCATCAGGCGGAGGAGCAGTGGCACCGGAGCACGAGGGAGCGGCATCCCACATGGCCCTGGAGGGCGAGACTATGGACTCAGAGTTCACCAGTGGGACAGAGGGCGAGGGGAGCTCCACAGCGGGGACAGGAGCTGACACCAGCGACATGGACTCGTCCTCTGATGGGAGCTCCCTTGTGGTGGCGGCATCTGTGCCCTCCGCATCTACAGGTACAGCCACCACCCCCCCCTCTACCAGCACCGCCCTCCCAGCAGCCCCTCAGCCTTTGGCCCGTGCCCGCTCACCCAGGAGGGTGGGCATCACCTTCGCCCAGGCACCTCAGGCCCTGCCCCAGTCACCCCTGCTGCCCTCAGTGAAGAGGCCATTGACCTCCTCAGGTCCCTCACTGTTGGGCAGTCTACCATTTTGAATGCCATCCCGGGTGTAGAGAGGCAGTTGCAACAAACTAATGCATTCCTGGAGGGCATTCATTCTGGTCAGGTGGCCCTTCAGCAAGCTTTTCAGACTCTGGCCTCAGCACTGATGGCAGCCATTGTCCCCGTCTCTAGCCTCCCCCCTCCAACTTCCTCCACCCAGACCCAATCCCCTCTACTTCAGCCTATCCCAAGCACACCTACAGACCAGCATGCACACACGTCAACATACAAGGGAAGTTCTGGCAAACAGAAGCACCACACATCTCACAGGCACTCATGCAAGCATCACACTCATGCAGACACACCAACATCCACTGCCTCCACTGTGTCCCCCTCCTCCTCGTCTCCCTCTTCCCTCCCAGTCTCGTCTACACTCACACCTGCATGCACTACCTCTACAGCCACTACATCCCTCTCCAGCACACCCACCACCACACCCCGCTCACGTGCAGTCACCACCCCCACTACCATTCAGACGTCCCCTGTGTCCTCTCCCAGTGTGTCTGTGCCGCCCCCTCTCAAGATACACAAACGCAGGCACACACCCACCCAACAGCCATCCACCTCACGACAGCCTCCAGCGCATGCACCTTCACCCAAAGTCACCAAACGTACACCTCCTACAACCACCACTTCTTCCTCCACTCCCAAACCCCCTCCAGCTAACCGTCCCAGTGTGTCCAAAAACAAATTCCTGTCCACCTTTGACCTCTTTCCCACACCTACACCACCCGTCTCCTAGGTCCCGAACTAGCACCTCAGCCACAACATCTCCGGGACCAGTGGTGCCTGTAGTCACCAGAATCTGGAGTGCACCGGCCACCAGGGCAGCCAGTGTGGCATGGAGCCACAGCACAGACAGTCCCCCACCTGTGAAGCATCAGAAGTTGGCCAGTGCTCGGCGGGAGAGGGGGAAGACTCCAGCCACAAAGCCGCTCCCAGGGGTCCCGGTGGGAGTGTGGAGTCAGCTGTGACACCTTCCAAGGTGGGGAAGGGCCACAAGAAACCCAGCAAGTCTGGGAAGAGCAGCACGGCGGAGAAGACCACCATCATCCCCGCTGCCCAGGAGGCCACCGCCAGCACCAGCCCACCTACCCAGGAGGCCACCGCCAGCACCAGCCCAGCTGCCCAGGAGGCCACCGCCAGCACCAGCCCACCTGCCCAGGAGGCCAGCACCAGCCCAGCTGCCCAGGAGGCCACCGCCAGCACCAGCCCACCTGCCCAGGAGGCCACCGCCAGCACCAGCCCACCTGCCCAGGAGGCCACCGCCAGCACCAGCCCAGCTGCCCAGGAGGCCACCGCCAGCACTAGCCCCGCTGGGCCATGAAGGACCGCCAGCAAAAGCCACGCTGGGCCATGAAGGACCGCCAGCAAATGCCCTGCTGGGCCATGAAGTACCGCCAGCACCTGAGACCATGCAATGGAGACCGCCATCTCAAGCACCGCTGAACAGGGCACCGCTATCTCAAGCTCCGCTGAACAGGGCACCACCATCTCAAGCAACGCTGAACAGGGCACCGCCATCTCAAGCACTCAAGCACCGCTAAACAGGGCACCGCCATCTCAAGCAATGCTGAACAGGGCACCGCCATCTCAAGCACCGCTGGCCCATGAGCGGCAAGGGCACTCATGCAACTGAGTCCGTCACGGGGTGAATGATGCACTCAGGGCACCATGCCCCCTCCAGAACCAGTGGAGACTGTCATCCACTACCTCTGTCCTTAGCAGGATGAAGCACTCTGGGCACCGTACCCCCTCCAGAACCAGAGGAGACTGTTCTCCACTTGTGAGACTGTGGCTTTGCACTCCCCAGGATGGAACAGTGGGCAACCCACCCACTGTAGAGACTTGAGAGACTGTGGCTTTGCACTCCCCAGGATTGAACAGTGGGCAACCCACCCACTGTAGAGACTTGAGAGACTGTGGCTTTGCACTCCCCAGGATTGAGCAGTGGGCAAACCACCCACTGTAGAGACTTGAGAGACTGTGGCTTTGCACTCCCCAGGATGGAACAGTGGGCATGTGGCCCCCTCGTGGATTTGGCGTCATGCACTCAAGCGGCTGAGGTGCCACCCTTTCCCTCCCCCTGAGGTGCCTGTTTAGTTGCTCTCTGATGCCCCTGCAGTGTTCTCTCCATCATGGTCGGGGATCTTGTGTGGGCCTCGCCCATACCGTGTGGTCCCAGTGTTCCACGGACTTTCTTAGAGCACTACCTGGACTACTATGCTTGGTATATATTATGTACATGGTGTATTTATATATATTTCTGCCTACTTGCTTTTAATACATTACAGTGGTTACACTCATTTTCTATTGTCTTTGCATTCTTCCAGGGGGTTTGGGGGGTGTAACTGTAATGTATCATGCTGTATTAGTGTGTGTGTTGTAGTGGGTGAGGGTGGGGGTGTTGCGTGTGTGTGTCCCTGTTTTTTGCCTCCCCCTCCCCGTGTCGTTGGTGCAGTACTCACTGTGGTCTTCGCCGCCGGCGTTTGTGCTCCTGGTAGAGGAGCAGGAAGACTATTGCAGGAAGAATTTGGAGTTCCGGATCCATGACATCCTCGTTCCTCGTGGGGTGTGTAGAGGTGAGCGTTTTCCCTTCGGGATTCCTGTTTCTGCCATGTTTTTAACCGCAGTGAATCCCCCCCGGAAAAGGTGGCGGATTGGCCTGTCATAATAGTGTGGGCGGCACATTGTCCTCCGCCTGTCTGTTGGCGGTGACCGCCGCGCTGTTTGTTTGTACTGCCGTGGCGGTCGGAGTGTTAAAGTGGCTGTCTTTGTTGGCGGTTTCCGCCACGGTCGTAATTGCAATTTTTTTACCGCCGGCCTGTTGGCGGTCATACCGCCACTTTAACACCGACCGCCAGGGTTGTAATGACCACCAAACTTTGGTGAACTGATGTGTGTCTGCAGATCTGCCTTTGGAGGACCACTGATGTCTTGGAGCAGGATCAGATTTGATCTACCTCAAAGCGCGTCACTGGGCAGGAGGACAGATTCCGTGGCGGATGACTTTCGGGCTTAAGCAATGGAGTGGGTGGGAGTTCCAAAAATTTTATTTAAAAAAAGTTGATATTTTAAAACACAGCCTATAATCCTTTGCTTAGGTTTTTGATGTTTTTGTATTCATCAGTGGATTCTCCAAAAACACATTGTTTAAAAAATATTTTAATAAATGCGAGTGAACTGCTTCCATTTCCTTCACTTTTGGAATGGGAGTGGGACATGAGTTTACTCCTTTCACCTTGGTTCCTAAGTAAGACCATGTAACCTCTCCAGCCCTGCGGAGTCCTTCACAATGCACCTCTTTTGTGTTGTTTACTGCAAAAGGCACCACACCCCCCACCGCCACACACACGCACACCACTTTCGGAATGCCCTGCATGGAATGGAGTGTGGAGGTTTCTAAGGTAACACCACAAACATTACAAGGAAAAGAGTTGTGCTCCATGGATTTCAAGTTTTCTATATGTGGTGTAGTGCCATTCAATGTTACAACACGTCAACACTTGGAGCAAAGCGGTCTAGACCAAACCCAACTTAAAGGCGGCTATTCACCAGGCACTCGCCTACTCTGTCCCTTTAAGCGCACCATCTCTCTTCTCACACACTTCTTCCTCCTCGGGAGACTTCAAAAATCCTTGTAGGCTTCTTTCTTCTAACTATGTCCAGGGCAAAGGGTGTCCAAGTGTGGAGACCACTCCCTGGTTAATGCACATGTTTCAAATACGCCCAGTAGTAGAAGATACAGTATTAGTAATGGTAGATAGTGATGGTGGTAGAAGTTGCAGGACTAGTAATGGTAGATAGTGATGGTAGTAGAAGTTACAGTACTAGCAATGGTAGATAGTGGTGGTAGTAGAAGTTACAGTACTAGTAATGGTAGAAAGTGGTAGTAGTATGAGTTACAGTGCTAATAATGGCAGATAGTGATGGTAGTAGAAGTTACAGTACTAGTAATAGTAGATAGTGATGGAAGTAGATGTTACAGTACTAGTAATGGTAGATAATGGTGTAGTGATAGTAGAGTATGGGTGGTGCTGCTTCTACTGTTATTAATAGTAGTACTTGGTGTAGCACTAGTTTTAGTAGTAGAAACGTTAGCAGTAGTACTGGTAATAATAATAATAGTAATAATAGTAGATTGTGACATTAGGTGTAGTAATTAGATAGTGATCATGCATGCAGTAGTATTATTAGTAGCACAAGGAGTAGCAGACGTTTTAGGAGTAGTAGTAGTAATAGTAGAAGAAACAGAACAGTACTGATGGTAGAAGTATTAACTGTAGTATTACTAGTACAGTAGTAATAGTAGAACCAGTGGCTAATGATATTTGTAGTGGGAGTAGAAGTTACTAGAAGTAGTAGATAGTGGTGATGCTTGTACTATTATTAGTAGTAGTACTTAAAGTAGCACTACTTTCAGTAGAAGTATAGTTAGTAGTGCTAGTATTGGTAGTAGTAATAATAATAATAGTATTAGACAGTGACAGTAGTGGTAGGTAGTGCTGGTGCTTGTACTAGTATTAGTAGCAGCACGGGAAGTAGTAGAGGTTTTAGTAGTAGAAGAGGAACAGAACAGTACTGATGGTAGGATTGCTAGTAGTTCTAATAGTACAGTAGTAGTAGAGCCAGTGGATAGTGATATTTGTATTGGTGGTAGAAGGTAGTAGTAGTAGGTAGTGGTAATGCTTATACTAGTATTACTACTTGAGGTACCAGAAGGTTAGTAGTACTACTAACAGTAGCATTAGAAGTAATTGTAGTAGCAGTTGCAGTAGGAAATAAAAGCACAGAGGACAGCTACTCATTGAATAAACTCTAGTACCCCACTGTGTAGCTCTTCTGAAGATCAAGAAGTGAGGATGAAGGCGTGTCACTTCACAGTGAGGACTTTTGCACTAAACCCACCATCACCACCACTCGCGGCCCGCCACCTAAGAGCCAGTCACCTGGCCCTATATCCCCATCGGTTCCCAGCAGCCGGGGTCTGTCCTGCTGAGAGGACATTGATGCCACCAGAATGTGTGGCTCCAACAAGGACTGAGTTCAAAGTCCCCACCTTGTGCTGCTGAAGCACCTCACACATGAGCCGTGCGCGAAACCTTCAAACTGAAGCCCCCTGGCGGCTTCATGGCTTGGCGGGAAGGACCAGACCCCACCTCTGCTCCTTCCATTGGTTGCTGCTCGATTGTTAGGGCGCATTGTTATTTTATGTTATGTTTCCATTTGCGATTGGTTGTATGCTTGTCCAAAACAGTTAGAGACCGGAGCAACCACATGCAGCATTTCTTTGGCCAGGGAAGCAGCCAGCCATGAGCCCTTTTTTATTTCACTGATTTTATTATTGGTAATATCATTGCTTAAATGACAGCACAACAAGGGGAGGGACAAAGTCACACAGTGAGCATAGATCTGATCACATGCAACAGCACATGGCATACAGGTACAGTCATAGTTCCCAGTACTTCTCTCCAGTGGTGTAACATAAGCCCCCGCAGACCCGCGGTGCAGTGGAGTCCCGACCTCCAGGGGGCCCCCCAGCAAAACTGGCAGGTGGTGGGTTGGGGAGGGGTGTACCCTCCAAGTACTTTGCAGTGGGGCTCCCTCAAGTTTTTTTACGCCACTGCTTCTCTCCACATTGTGCAGTTCTCTGGTGTCATGGTGTCACACAACAGGCTGAAAGGTGCTTCAGGGCGCTACAGGTGTGATCCGCGACCAAGGCCCAGATCCATCTCATTAGTCAGGACTTCAGCCCTCATTGGTCAAAACTGGATTTGTGAAGGTTTCTCTGTCCCGAGAGCCATCTTGTTCCTTGTGCAACGCTGCATCCAGCCACCAGGAAGGCAATCGGCTGTGCCCAAATGTCCTTGGGTTTTGATTGCACAGGCATGAGTTCCCAATAAATTTAAGTTGTTCTTGGCAATAAGCAGCGTCACACAACCAATAGTTAAGCAGAGGCGGGGCGACTGTCTCAGTGAATAGCAACCCTGCGCTTGGCCAGCAGAAGCTGGATGGCAGTCAATTTGCAGATCGCCGAGGGGATATCCTTTATATAAGCTGGCAAAACTACCAATGGTGCCTGCTGTGGCACATGATTTGTAATTAATGCAATAGTGTTGAACATCTATGCCCAGAAGTGTGCAACTGCAGGGCACACCCAGACCAACTGCAAGAAAGTGGCAGTAGGTCTAGCGCACCGGAAACAGCGCATCCTTGGGCAGTCCCATCCTACGCAGATGGACAGGCATGCAGTATACTCTTTGCAAGTATTTTAAATGGATTAATCTAAGATTTGCCCCCTTTTTAAAACACTTGGCCTGCTCAAGTTATTTGTGGGAAAGAATTAAAGTCACTCTTGCAGAAAAAACAGCAGCACAGTATTTACAACAATAATATTACCATCACAAAATCATACTATAGATTAAACATGGGAGGAAGTCATCACTATAAATCAGCTCTAGTAACTTTTTTAAGAGTAGGTCTTTAGCAACCACAGCATCACACCCTAATCCAGAGTAGATTCCCCATCCCAGACAACCCTTACGGCACAACATTGAGGATTATCCTGGACAAATGTAAACCACTCCCTGTATCCCAGACTTGCTGCCCTCAAAACAGACCTAAAGCATCAATGTTATAGAATAGGGACTGATTAATAACATGCCTCTCAAAACAATCCTGGTTCACACCAAGAAAATGGTATTTAAAGCTATTGTCATTTGTAATCAACAGCCCCACAAAATCGGAATTGAAATTCACCACGAGATATAGGGGGTCATTCTGACTTCGGCGGGCGGCGGAGGCCGCCCGCCAAAGTTCTCCCGACAGAATACCGCAGCGCAGTCAAAAGACCGCCGCAGTAATTCTGAGTTTCCCGCTGGGCCGGCGGGCGACCGCCAGAAGGCCGGCCGCCCGCCCAGCGGGAAACCCCCTTCCACGAGGATGCCGGCTCCGAATGGAGCCGGCGGAGTGGAAAGGGTGCGACGGGTGCAGTTGCACCCGTCGCGATTTTCAGTGTCTGCTATGCAGACACTGAAAATCTTTGTGGGGCCCTGTTGGCATGGGCACTGCAGGGGCCACCAGGGGCCCCACAACACCCGTTCCCGCCAGCAAGGTTCTGGCGGTCAAAACCGCCAGAACCAGGCTGGCGGGAAGGGGGTCGGAATCCCCATGGCGGCGCTGCCTGCAGCGCCGCCATGGAGGATTCCTCAGGCCAGGGGAAAACCGGCGGGAAACCGCTGGTTTCCCTTTTCTGACCGCGGCTTTACCGCCGCGGTCAGAATTGGCCTGGATGCACCGCCAGCCTGTTGGCGGTGCATCCGCAGTCCCCGGCCCTGGCGGTCTATGACCGCCAGGGTCGGAATGACCCCCATAGTATCTTCCATGATCCTGAGTTCGCCTGAACTGTCAGGGCCACAAATAATTGTTCGCCCCAGTAGGGACAAGCCTCGGGCCACTACTTGCATGGTCTACAAGACGAACATTGTTGAAACCACATAGCTCAAACCCAGTAACAGAAAACACTTGCCTGCCCACTATAAACCACCCACCAACCACAGTCTTCTCTTCACCTCCTTTGCTTGTTTGCCCACACCTTCACTCTCATTCCAAAGTATTCGGTTGGCAGCCGCACACCTGAAGCACCAGGTCAAGCTCCACGGTATCACACTGACATGACTGCAAGATCCCCACTGCTGGACTTCAATCCTCTGCAGGTATCTTGGCTTGATATCCTCCACATCACCACTGGACACTTCTGGAGGCTTTAGTAACAACACAGTCTGTGCACCCAGAAGTTGCCATTGGCGTCTAGGGTAGACCTGCATCGTGCCCAATGCACCTGAGTTTCAACACACTGCCCTGATGTGGATAGTGAGCTTTGAGACGCTATCTGTGATGCAACAAAGCAGTAGAGGTGTGGCTCCTCTCTTTCAGCCAATCAAGCTCTTTCTCAAATATAAAAGAGGTGACAAGAGGCAGTGTCTTGGTTCTGATGGTCATTTTGTAGAATATTGTTCATAGAGGGGTACAGTGACATGCTGCATTTTCTAATGCAGTATGTAAAGCAGTACTACAGTAATACTCTTCACATACTTCAAATGATAGTCACAAACGTATGGGTAGATTTCTCATCCACCATAGTGAAGATCTTTGCATACATAGAAATACGTTTCTGTAGTATACGTGAGAGCGAGAAGCGGGAGCGGCTGGAAAATTGGAAATACTTACTCCTAAGTGGGAAAGGTTTAAGGAAATTTCAGGAGAGGCATAGGGAACAACGTACTTATACACACACACATAAGAGTAGGATCATTGCTCTTCATAAACTACACTTCAAAAGTTACTACAGTTCTAAAGATGTAAAAAATGTGCAACTACACACCAGCCAGACTTGGAGTAAGTCAATCACCACAAATGATCACTCACAAGTACTGCAACATATTCTTGTAGAACGCAATGAAGGCAGGGAAATAACAACCTATAGGAACTAATGTAAATGTTTTACTAAGGTTAATTATTCAATATTATATTTTTTGATATATATATATATATATATATATATATATATATATATATATATAAAAAATAATTCTAAGGCTAAAAATTATCTATTATTAAATAAACATTTTATTATCCAAATAGTTATTGATAACCATAAGTTAAAACAATTTGACATTTTTATTTTAAATTAATGAAGATATAATTGTTATCAACATTTACTGCATATTAAATAAAAATATTGGTGAGGGTGGGGTTTTTTAAAATTATTGTTTAAAACATATTTTTTTAATTTTAATTATTTAAATTAATTCATACTTTAATGCACATTTAATTTGAAAAGTTAATGAGCTATATAATTTTCTTTTATCAGTTCTAAGTAAATATTTGAAACTATTTTACATATCTAATTTACATTAAGAAATTTCCACTATTTTTATAAAGAGCACATAGGGAGATCTCTGCCACTCCGGCGGAGAACTTTACCTATGTGTGCAAAGTTACTAGTAGTTACTTTACAGTCACAAATCCCATTGTAGGAGTCTCCACCCCCTGAACTGAGAGGTTTGAGGCAAGTACGTCTAACCTAGGTGTAAATCTACACCTGGAAATCATGACTATAAAACAAAAGGTGTAGACTTGAAGCAGTAAATATATATGTAACTACATATGGGCATATATCTTTATTTTTGTGAATAGGCCCAGCGTCTCTTATTGGGTAGTTTGTGATTTGTGCTTTCCCACTATTCTTTACATTGCCTTTACATGAGTCGATTTGGTTTAGATTCAGATTATTAAACTACTGACATCAATATTTGAGCTGCAGAGACAAAGATAGCTTGATAGTAGCCATGTTCACAATAATCTTGAAATCTTCTATGGTCTGTGGGTACAAACCTGAGAAATCAAAATCAAAATGGAAGCCACTCGGCATTTACAGTACAAAAGCGGTAATTAACAATTCAAGTTTTAAATAGCAAATTGACCCTTTGAGGTACCTGGGATACATTTTGGTTCTGATACCAATACTACTCTGGAGCTTAATTTGAAATTGGCTTTGGAGAAAATTAAGAAACAATGTATAAATAGTCTCTTTAGTAGTAGTCATGGTGGAGTAGAGCAGAAGCTACTGTAATACCCGCTACTACAATTATTACGTATTCTCTTGACATGCTGCCTTGGAGCCTTCAACCATTCTTCTTTACGGCTGCAGATATTATCATTAAGAAATGTCCATGAGCTGAAGTTGGGCTGAGAACAGCCAGCTTCTTCCATTAGCAAAGAGGTTTTCTAGCACCAGAGTATTAAGGGGGACCATTTGGAGTTAGCGAGTTTATGCCTCCTGTTCTCACCATGAGTTGTCTATAGTGGGGCATCACTACCTCCTGGCAGGTTGTAAATGCTGCAGATTATGAGATTTTAGGGAATTACATGTGGGAATTAGTATTTCCGTACTGCTTCCCACATTTTTTTGACTTGCATTTCACCCAGAGACACCGGGTGATGTCTGGCCATCCTGATAGGCTGGTGATTCCCATTTTCATCCCCTTCAGGATTATCAAGGTACCTCTGAATGAGCCCTTAACTGGTTCAACTAGTGTAAAGGGCAGGAGCTGACAGTGCTCCAGATATAAAGAAAACACACCAGGACTTTTTTTTCTACCACCCACATTTCACTCCTAAATTATGTAGCAGCCACCACTCATAAATCACTCTCACTCACAATAGATGTGACAATTCAGGTTGATAAATCGTTTGCTAATCTTATCAATAAATCAATAAACATGCCCATACTGAACAACAAAAGACCATCCTTCATAATCCCTTTTCAAGCCCCATGGATGAGGCCAGGTGTCGTATCCATCACAGATTCATGATTGTAAGATAAATCACACAATATATTCCTGCAATAGTGTCAAATAGTCAGACAAAAATTGATTTAGGCAACTTAAACTCAGATACCCTGACCGAACAAAGCTATTAGAAAATGCTGGTCCCTTCCTTCGCAACCGAAATATCCATGGTAATAGCAGAATTGCGTTTCATGTTAATTCAAGGTATATCCTGGGTGCCACCTAAAATGTTTAAAAGTAGCCAGTGGAGGTTTCCACCTATTTCCACGTTTTACAGATAAAATCACTTAGAACCTTGAGGAAATCCCAAAAGCATCCTGAGAGAGTTTACCCTCCTTATTTCCCATTTCAGCCTCAACACATTCTTATATGGAATAATTTCAAGATCGTCCCTGTGTAGTGTGGTTAGTTTTATGTATCCTTTGCGCATTAGCTTCAGGCTTTAGGCCTTTGTGCACTTTGCCCTGGATGTATTTTTATTCATTTGCTTGCAGCTTAGAGCCTCTGTGCACTTTGCTCTACATGCTTTTTATTAGGCTTCGTACTGTTATTTTTCAAATAGCCAGTTCTACGGTCTTGTTTTATATTCATATCACACTGTTTAGCCTACTTCAGCACTGGAGTTCTCCATAACACATTCTTGTTCACACTGTGCTTCAGTCAAGGATACAGTCTGGTACATTGCCGATAGACGTGGTAGGAGTTTAGTCTTTGGCATTCCTGTGTAGGGACATTTTGTGATCAAGCTGACATGTTAGTTATAAAAACACTTCCTTGTCCCAATACACGCAGGAGGGAGATTCCGACCAGGGAACCACAACTAGACGCTGACTGCCTCGTTGCAGATGCCGAACCAAGATCACAGGCCTTTGCTCAGGTATGAGGGCTGATGTCTCCCCAGGGATTCAGAAAGGCAAGTTAGAAGCTTAACATGCTGTGCTCGAAATAGACCAAGCAGAGGGAGAGTAGAAACTATTAGACACCATGATAGCTTTGTTCTTATGTTTTACTCTCCTGGTGACTATTTCAATCCTACTGTGTTGTATGGTTCTGGTTATTGCGGCTCACGCCTTATTATCTAAAATGCAGTCATTTTATTAAAACATTATATAAAACTTATACTGCCTTTGTCATTTGTATATGAGATCATACTGCAAATGAGAGAGTTGGGTTGGATCTGAGTGACCACGACTTCCCTGAGAAGTTCCAAAGATGTCATGCGCTCGGCTGCCCAATCATCTCTTCCCCTTGGGAGAAATGAGGCACTGCTAGTTAGCCGGAGCAAAAACCGGATTTAGGGTGACAGAGTTCCTTACACGTGGGTCCGACTCAGTCCCCCACACCGTGATCGATCCTGCTGCCTAAAAATCCAGTAGTCTCATTTAGGATAATGAGAGCCCACGCGACATGGTGCCGCCAACGATTGGTCTGGCTCTAATTTATAGGTCCGGCTGACTCTCTCGGTCTCATATATATATTGACTCCTCGGTTCCGTAAGCAGAGACGTCCGTGGGGCTGAGGATTTCCGCCACCACAGGATAGATACATCCTATTACTTAGTGGTTGGTTGTTCAAGCTTGAACTTTAAAAGGAAAACCCGATTTTGGTGTGCCTTCTCTGACCTAGTGCTGTTTTTTACAAATGGCGAATCCTAATGTAGTGAATATAGCAATCGATATGCGACAACAGCTCACAGGACATCTGGTGGCACATGGCCTGACGGTCCAGGGGGGTCCGGTCACTTTTGTGGTGGACGCCCATGCAGCCTATAGAACAGAACTTTTTTATTCTTGGGTCGTATTTCCAGCAGTTGATGGGGGTACAAACACTTTTCACGAATACACTGTTGCGAATGTCCCTGGACAGTACAGGGCATATGCATACTTAGAGATACCTTTATCTTATCAAGAACACCATAATTGGCTTGATGGCGCCCTCCCACACACAGTAGCACAGGTAAGGTTAGGTCCACTGAGTAATGATGGTCCGACCTGGCCTTTATTGGCTACTTACACACCATATCCTGCGGTTGCTAATTTGGCAGTGGCTGACGTTCGTCGTTTATATATAGACTTGGCAACTACATACAGAAGACTGGTTCAGTTTGTAATGCAGGCATTAAATACTAATGCAGCGCGTGCTGCTCCGGCGCACCCACAGGCGGTGGTTCCGGGTATCAATCCGGCCACTGTACACTCAGTTATGGGTAAGGTACCGGCTAAACGTGAGGAAACTCCATTTTGGCTGGCGCAAAAAATTAATACGCTGGAAGCAGTATTTCCCCATACGGGACCTCAGGATAAACATAGAATATTGACGATGTGTTTGCCGTATGGGATGGTTCCTCTGGTGGACCTTTGTAATACCAGGGGCACGGTGTTTGCCGCGCTCTACACTACGGCACACAGTACACCGACGTTAGCTAATTTACCGGAAGTGCTTAAACAAATTCAAGATGAATATGGGGCTGCCCCTGCCTTAGATTTGGGCATGCAGTTGATGGGCAATTTTGCCACGGTTTCTTCTAATATTTTGAGTAATCTCAAGGGAGAGGCAGTAGCGCTAGCAGTGCGAATGCGTCTTCGGGACGTTCCGCAGATTAATCAAGAGCGGGAACTCCCGAGAATAATTGCAGAAACATATTCTAGTATTGGTCGTGATAGCCTAGGGGCTAGACCACAAAAACCCCAATTACAGGGTAAAAATAATAAAGACAATGCTAAACAACAGCAACCTGAGGGTACTAAAAAGCGCTGGGATAAAAAACAACAGCAAACACCTAAGAAAGATGGGGGACAGTCTCCGCAACCAGAGACCCCGCAGAATAGGTATAATCTCAGGAATAGGGATAATTTGAAGACGCCTGAAAGATATCAATATACTGATACAAGCCAATCTCGTTCCTTTCAGGACTCCTCAGAGAAGAGAAGTGAGAGAGGTGGGTGGTCAGAGCGGAGAACCGAGTACGTGAAACCAAGACAGGATTCACAACGCTCAACGGAGGTTTCTATTAAACAAGAAGAGAAACCGCAGCAACAAAAACAGCAATTTAAAAAGAAGAAAGTGGCACCAGTCTCAGTTAGACATGCCGCTCAAGAAGAGAGTTCTCTTGACGAACAAGACATGGGCGTTGGCAATGTTAGATAGCGCGGCAGAGGTCACAATAGTTCACCGGAGTCTTCTAGAGCATCTGGAGGTGAAAGCAACTGATGACTTCATACAAGTCGAAACGGCGGATATGCGAGTCTCTGATCCTGATAGAGTATATAAGGTGACTCTGCAATTAGAAGGGGACATTGACCGCATTGTACGCGCCATCTTTTGGGACCATGTGGTAAAATCATATGATGTTCTGCTGGCCGAACAAGATTGGCCGCCTGACTTTGTTCGCGACTGTCCAGTGGGGGAAGAGGTTATTACACCTTCCTTCTCACCACTTGTTCCGAGAGAACTAGCGGAGTCCTATAGTAAATTATGGGCTCTTGCACAGGCCCCCGCTCTATATAGAAATAATGTGGGGTGGGATAGACAATCACCTTATCATGTAATTCCAATAAAGGGCGAACCTCAGCCGCAGCCGCAGTATCCTATCAAATTTGAAGCAAGGGCATCGGTTAGGAATATTCTTACACAATTGGAGTACCAGGGTGTGATTGAGCCCTGTGTCTCGCCGATGAATAATCCCTTATTTCCAGTTGCTAAACCGTACCATTCATATAGGATAGTGGTGGATTACAGACATTTAAATGGTCATACACGCACATATGCAATACAGAATTCACATAGCGCCGCGCTTATGAATAATATATTGCGCAAAAAATACAAAACAACGTTAGATATTTCGAATGGATTTTTCTGCGAAAAATATAGCGCCCGAAAGTCGGGACTATACCAGTTTCAGTGCGTTTGGCTCTCAGAAAAACTTTTGTCGTTTGCCTCAGGGGTATAAGAATAGCCCGGGACTGTTTTCGGCTCGTGTAACAGAAATTCTGCACGAGTTGGACCCTGAAGCGTTATCATATGTTGATGACATATATTTGACAGACGATGAGATTCTGCAACATCTAAGGCGTGTAGCACGCATTGTTGTGGGGTTTGCTGAAATTGGCTATAAGTTTCATTTTAAGAAATCGAAGATTGCCTTCCTCAGCGTCATTTTCCTGGGATATGAGTTGTCGAGTGAGGGCAAGAGCTTAGCGCCACATTTTTTGGAGAAATGTGCTTTATTGCAGCCTCCTAATACGGTTCGGAAGCTCCAGTCATTGTTGGGGTTTCTGAATTTTGGCAGAACTTACATTCCTGATTATGCTACGCGTATAAAACCCTTATACGAGTTGATTCACCCGAATTTTT
This sequence comes from Pleurodeles waltl, assembly GCF_031143425.1. NCBI lineage: Eukaryota > Metazoa > Chordata > Amphibia > Caudata > Salamandridae > Pleurodeles > Pleurodeles waltl. The sequence goes on from NC_090448.1 coordinate 36,309,380, forward strand.
CGAATAGATTTTGGACGATTGAGCATACACATATACTACGAGATTTGCAAACTGATCTCTTAGCAGTTAAACATTTACACACACGGGACAATAAAACGCATTTAGTCATCAGGGTGATACCTGGGGCTGTTGGGTTTATCATATGTCACCTTTAATGAGGGTGAGACAGTCCCGATTGCATACAAGTCCCACTTGTATTCTGCTGCAGAACAACGATTTGCGCAAACTGAGAAAATACTCACTGCCGTACAGATGGCTGTGATTAAAGAAAGACCTCTTGCCCAGGGCCAACGCATTATTGTTGTTTCTCCGATTCCGGCCATAGAGGCTGTTACAAAAGCGAGTGTCCCTAATTCGAAAGCTTTACACCCGCGATGGATACAATGGGCTACGTCTTTGACAGCCACTGATGTAGATTACATATTTGACCCTAAACTGCAGACACAAGAATTTCTTCAATATGAAATGGAGTACCCAGTTCCTGCTGGCACATTGCCTATTTACCAATATCAGGTGGTCATGTATACCGATGGCTCTGCGCAACCAGCGGTTGGGACTAAACAACAGTATTCTGCTGCATGTGCGGTGGTGAGCGGCACTATGGAGGGGGAAGTGTTCTGCCCCCGACATACTTATACTAAAACCTTGGGAGATTGCACGGCACAGCTGGCTGAGCTCAAAGCTCTATTGTTAGCGTTGGAGCACGCGGATCCGGCGATTTTAACCTTGCTGGTCTGTGACTCCTACTACTGTGTACAGTCTTTCAATGAATATCTACACTATTGGAAGTTGAATGGGTTCAGAGATTCTAAGGGCAACACCATTAAACACAAATTGTTGTGGAGTAAGGTTGCGGATCCGAAAGAGACGCTTCCTAAGGTCCATGTTGTGCATACACTTGGACACCAGCGCGTTGGGATACACGTTGCTGGGAATACTTTGGCTGATGAAGCCGCGAAGTCGGCAGTGGCTGTTGCCACTGTGGCCGCAGTGACTCGTTCGAGTTCCAAACCAGACACAGAGATTTCGGCTGCCATAAAAGCTACGGCTGATGGCACGCCATTTCCTAAAGGATTTCATTCTAAGTATCGTTACTGCTTGAGTAGTGCGTTCAATGCTGTTGTTAATATTCCAGGCATTGGTGTACGTGATTTACCAAATAAAATTGAGAGACCTCGATTAATTTCTGCAGCACATGAGGGGGCGGCATCTGCACATGCTGGTGTGGCTGCCACTATTTCGCTTTTACAGGCTCGTTACTGGTGGCCTGGTCTCTATAAAGAGACAAAGCAATATGTCCTTTGTTGTGATGTTTGTCAACAAATTAAAGCTTCATTGGCCAGACGCCCGCAGCAGACGCCCCTTCTAATTTCAAACAAACCTTTACAGTGTGTGTACTTGGATCATTGTGGTCCGTTGACCCCAGACAGTGCATACAAATATATCTTGGTTGCTGTAGATTCGTGCTCCAGATTTGTGTGGGTCTGGCCACAACGCTCGGCTGACGCTCGGACTGTTATTAAAGATTTGCGCATCTTTGTCGATACATTTGCAGTTGCGGCTTTTCATTCAGACCAGTGCCCTGCTTTTGCCTCTAAGGCATTCAGGGACACCATGGCTTCGTTGGGGGTCCAACTCCAATTCTCGTCTCCATTTCATCCCGAGGGAAATTCTGTCGTGGAGCGTTTAAATCGTGATTTAAAGCAATCCTTAACAGCCAGAGTTATAGGTTCGGGTCGTAGTTGGCTAGCCCACCTGTATGGAGTACAGAGAGCACTTAATAACTTGCCTAGAAGGTCACTGGGGGGTCCTACTTCATATGAGTGCCTGTTTGGAACACAAATGTATGTTCCTGATCTAGATGGTCCTGGTGTGGAGGCGGCAGATACGCCCTTTGACATAAATGATCGTGTCACTGTTTTGCAGGATTTACAACAATCCTGTGAAGATAACTCTTCTGCAAGTGCTGCCTCCTCAGGAATTAAGGATGAGCCAGTAACTCCTACTGGTTGGATACCCAAGATTGGGGATCTAGTACGTGAAAAGGTCGCAGTAAAGAAAGAATTTGGTCCTTCTTATCGAGCACCTGTCCCTGTGTTAGGGGTTAGCGGCACGAGAACTGTGATTTTACCGCCGCTGCAAGGGGCCAAAGGAAATCGCTTTGTTTCCATTGATAATGTCAAGTTACAACATGTGGCCGATTCTGCACAGCAGACCAAGAGGGACACCCAGTAGTTCCGGAATCCCTCTCACTACTGGGAAAGAAGTCCCGCTGCAGGTGATTTACACCGACGCTGTTTCCTCTCCGAGCTTGGGGAGGGTGGAAGATGATCTTGCGATTGTTCCACAGACAACGATTAATTTGGAATCTTTTGATCAAGTTGCTGTACGTTCTACTGATGTTTCTGAACATGTGGTTTATAGTGTGCCAAGGCGAGAGCCTCCATCTGCTTCTTTGTTCACAGTTGCACCTTTTGCAAGAACTGCCTCTGGCTGCTTCAACGACACTGATGAAGCAGTGTCCGGCTCCTCGTCCTCAATGTCTTCAGTCCGAGGTCCACGTAAGCTGCTGTGTTGGCTTAAACGCACATATTTTGTTTTTCCTTGGAACTATTTGTGGCTTTTTATGGCTGTTATGACTCTTTTTTTGTGGTTGGGATTTGTGGTTACTTTTTTTCTAGTAATACATGGTAATTTTCTTCCTGAACGATCTGACATTGAGCACGTGGAGACAGTGTTAAAACCACATTTTTCGTCTCATATGGTTCGAAGAGACTTGTCCAATGTAAAAATTTCTGCGATACTGATTCCGGATGGGATTGTGTGGGATAAAGTAATGTTTGATATATATGGTCCCACTGAATTGATTCAAATACCGTATGTTCTCAAGTTATCAATGAATGATATTGTTATCCAAGGCATTGTTTCTGATGATTGGGATGTGAAGACAGTAGATTCTATGCTAACAGAATTGCAATATTATACTGTCTATGACGATGAAGATGCTTACGTATTTAGAGATAATCATGGTGACATGTTTTGCTACAACTATTATGGACACCACTTTATTCATAAAGCAAGTAGCCCTAAGTCCATATTTGATTATGTGCAATGGGAACATTGCCCAACTCCTCCACAAGGGAGTTCAAAAACGTATTATGATAAATTTGCCTACTTTTCTGGGCATAATCAACAAAATGCTAAGTCTTACTATTTTAAAGTTACTCCGTATGCTAATAAGCAAATGTTATTGACCGATACTAAATTACTGTATTCAAATTTGTTTGTGTCTATACTTTCGGTTGAGGGGTATGAATATTGGTTTAAGACTGTTGATTTGAAAAGTGTCTGGGGAACGAAAAATTGGCAAATGCAAGGCAGGGACACATTATTTAGAGCATGTATTATCCCTGTGCAGATGATTTTCCTCAATGACACGGTTCAACAGACTAGCTGTTTGGGCTTGGCAACGATTAGAGAGTTAAATTTGCCTAGTATACCTGTCCCTTCCAAATTGAACAATTGGCAGCGATATGTTAATGCTACGTTTAGTGGGTTTACACACTGGGTCCAGAATGGTACGCTTAACACTTCATTGGTACATCCGGGCGGGTGGTTATTATGGCCTGTAGACACTAATAAGTGTCATCAACGTTTTGTCACCTCTTCAGGGGGGTTCAGGACTAGTAGGGCAGACCCTCGTTACATTTCACCAGAACATGCTGATATCATAACTACATACAGCGTGGGAAAGCTTTGTCAGCAATGGTTGAAGTCGTCCACGCTGGATGCAGTTAAATCACATCTCACGTTACTGTCTAATGATACTGACTTACAAGATTTTTTGTCAGGACCTAAGGTACCACGGAAGAAACGTTTTTTATACGAAGTATATAATGAGATTTGGAAGCTTTCACAGCAGGAGGCAGCGGCCCGGTTGAGGCAAATTGATCAGGAAAACCTGATGCAGGCTTTGTCTGTTGTAGATAATGGCATGCATACCCTTTCTGATCGTGTTTACACAACTGACAGCATTGTTTCCTCTGCTATAGACATTATTAAATCAGATATGTCTTCTTTATATCATGGGCAGAGTCAGATGCGGTCCATCATGCAGCTGGGTTGGACTCTTCAGACCTTGAAGGCAGGTCGCGTTCCGTGGCAGCACATTCGTGCCAGAGAGATCTTTGTCTCCTTTAATTTAACTCGTCAACAACAGCTGATGGCTAAAAAGGAAGCAACGTATGTCATGTTGAATATTGAAAAATTGGAAAAACTGCCTTTCATGGGGTAATTAATCTGCCTATCTCCACTCTGCAATTTACTTCTTGTTTGAAGCACATTCCGGTGGGTAGATATGAACGGTTGGGAGACAGTTACATACACGAGGTGTGTGAGCTTCCCTTTCTATACAGATGTATTAATGGTTTGAGGGAGGTTTTTCTTAGCGGTAGTGAATGCGAAACTTCTGTCAGCCATTCCATGGTTTGTAAACAGCTGTCCTTGCACGGGGCGTGTAACGCTTCGATTGCTAACTTAGCTTGTTATCTGAAGGGAGTTCCAGTCCCGGTTATTAAAAACACTTTCCAGGTGCTTTCTAACGGCAGTTACATTGTTCTTAACAGCGAACGCTGCTGTGGCATGCGTGCCGGAATAGTTTACGTGGTCGTTGTCACCAAGGCCGTTACGTGCTGCGGGAATGTGTTGTTTCCCCCCACTCAAATTGGGGAGGTAGCAGACATCTGGCCTCATATTGCTACTTCCAAGGTGAATTTCGACAAGTTGAGTCGACTAAAGGCTCTATTGTTTCAAAAGCATGTGGCCCTTACATCTGCTAGTGAGACCTACGCACTTCAGGTGGCAAGGTCATCGGCGGAAATACAGTCCCTTTTAAATACGAACTTTCCGAGTCACTTCGCATATTTAATGCGTCCAGCACTGCTGGAATTGCACATTTTTTCAAAGCCGTTGATGTTGGTTTTGCTCACACCTTCTCTTCCATATTCGGTTTAATACCTTCGGCTATACACTCTATTTTCGGAAGCATTTTTGGGGGTTTCCCGATTACTTTGGCTTTATTGGCTGGAGTCTTGCTATTGCTGCTGTTCTTCCGCAATGGCTGTCCCGCCACGACGAGATCCTATATTGCTGCTCCCGTCAGCGCAACTGTGTCGTGAACGCATGATGCAGTATTTTGGAGCTACACTCCTGGGACATTTGGAGTGTGACTGGTCACTGTCATTCCGACCAGCTTTGGATTGTGTGCAACCCGTGTTTCGGTGCCTTTGGTGCTCGTTTGAACATGCACTGGCTCTCTGTCTCTCACTGCAGCGCCCTCCAGTGGTCGATACTGGTCTGTTGATGTTCCCGATTAGGGCTAATTCCCAGACTTGTGCACTACGGTTGCGTTTGCTTCGTGAGGCAGTTTATGAGATTCCCTTCCTGGAAGAAGATGTTATTGTCTCATTCATAGGCCCTTCACGGCGTGCCGCCCTGAATGGTTTTGGGGCTTTGGAACACACCTGCTCCATGGTACTTTTTGGCGTGGATCTTCCGATATTGACATATATCGAAGTGGAGGAGCTCCTGCTTTCTATTGCTTCTGTCTGACAATTGTATTTTTTTTTCCCCTCGAAAATTGACATTATATTGTATTTGGCTTTATCGTCACATGCTTCCCAAATTTATGACTTTGTTGTCCTCTGACCTTGTCGTTATATATATATTTTTAGGTATTGTTTATATCTGGGGCATACTTTTATATTATTGGAACCACTTGCTACCGACAAGGGGAGGGTGTAGTGTGGTTAGTTTTATGTATCCTTTGCGCATTAGCTTCAGGCTTTAGGCCTTTGTGCACTTTGCCCTGGATGTATTTTTATTCATTTGCTTGCAGCTTAGAGCCTCTGTGCACTTTGCTCTACATGCTTTTTATTAGGCTTCGTACTGTTATTTTTCAAATAGCCAGTTCTATGGTCTTGTTTTATATTCATATCACACTGTTTAGCCTACTTCAGCACTGGAGTTCTCCATAACACATTCTTGTTCACTCTGTGCTTCAGTCAAGGATACAGTCTGGTACATTGCTGATAGAGGTGGTAGGAGTTTAGTCTTTGGCATTCCTGTGTAGGGACATTTTGTGATCACGCTGACATGTTAGTTATAAAAACACTTCCTTGTCCCAATACACGCAGGAGGGAGATTCCGACCAGGGAACCACAACTAGACGCTGACTGCCTCGTTGCAGATGCTGAACCAAGATCACAGGCCTTTGCTCAGGTATGAGGGCTGATGTCTCCCCAGGGATTCAGAAAGGCAAGTTAGAAGCTTAACATGCTGTGCTCGAAATAGACCAAGCAGAGGGAGAGTAGAAACTATTAGACACCATGATAGCTTTGTTCTTATGTTTTACTCTCCTGGTGACTATTTCAATCCTACTGTGTTGTATGGTTCTGGTTATTGCGGCTCACGCCTTATTATCTAAAATGCAGTCGTTTTATTAAAACATTATATAAAACTTATACTGCCTTTGTCATTTGTATATGAGATCATACTGTAAATGAGAGAGTTGGTTTGGATCTGAGTGACCACGACTTCCCTGAGAAGTTCCAAAGATGTCATGCGCTCGGCTGCCCAATCATCTCTTCCCCTTGGGAGAAATGAGGCACTGCTAGTTCGCCGGAGCAAAAACCGGATTTAGGGTGACAGAGTTCCTTACACGTGGGTCCGACTCAGTCCCCCACACCGTGATCGATCCTGCTGCCTAGAAATCCAGTAGTCACATTTAGGATAATGAGAGCCCACGCGACACCTGTGGAGTTTTGTAAACTATTGACTTAATTGAAAAGCCTCCTATTCAGATGATCTGGTCCTAGCTGATTTAATTCCAGGATCTACTTGCAGATGTCTAAAGCTCAGTCTTACTGCTGTTAATCAATCCTCACTCAAGAAACCTAACTGATGCTATAACTATACATTTTCTTAAATTTTTAGGGAACATTATTGATCAAGCCTTAATTTTACGGTCGCAACCTTGAGTATCATAGTTAGTGATAGTCTTATCAGTCTGGTTTCTGCCCTGAATACGGTCCAAAGACATCCACTCTTCCAGCGCTATTCCTGGCTCGGGGTCTACTCACTTGCTGGAGCTGCTCGCACTCTCAGCGGCTTTAGACATGGTCGACAGTGGACCTGTATTCCATTTGTGAAGCACTGAGGAGATTTGGGGCTGGTTCCTGAAAGGTTTTAATGTTTTCTCCCAAGGCACACCCAGTGCATCCAGGTGCATTCCTTAACATTCACCCTCTGATGTCCTTGTTACCAAGTAATTTTGCCTGTATGTCAAGGCTCTTGGTGATCAAGTGGATGGTTGAAGGGTGGCCGCTTAGAAGAACGCCAGTAACACTCAATTTTATCTCCCTGTGTTGGCAGAGTTGGTCGCCCACCGTCTGAAGAGTTGCCTCTCTAATATTGAACCATGGATGCAGGAAACTTTTTTAAAGTTTAATCCTGCCAAGATAAATTATCTTTTAATCTGTTCATAGATGTCCAACCCAGTGCCTCATTCATGACTTTCTGTTCCAGCAAAAAGGTAACTCAACGCTCTCTCGTAGCAAGCTAAATCGTGTTTGCTCCATTCCAAATGTTCTTTACAGTCTCATATAGTCAAGAAGGTCCAGTCTGCCCAAATCAGCTATTTCTCTTGTAACATGTCAAACATCTTCTCATCCTGATTGGTTTCAGATTGTGGTACAGACTCTGGTTCTGTCCCATTTAGATGGAAGGATAGCAGCGCCACAGGCTCGCCGAAGATGGAGAGGACTACCCCAGTTCTCAGACTATTACACTCCTAATTCATGAATATCATCTCCAATGCAAACTGGGGTGTCTGGTTTACAGAGCTGTGGTACCTACCTGACTAGTAAATTATTGCTGGCAGGAGTGTTTCGGTGTCTGTGAAGCAAGGACTCTTTGTTTCAAGATACACAAAGTTCGTAGGGCTAACACCTCTCAACAGGCTGTCTCTCTAGAGACCTCTCCACTTTGGAGCTCTCTCATTTTGCATGCCTTCTTCGATGATGTGGGTCAGACACAAACGGAAAAACATTTCTTTTTTAAATTGCTTTATGTGGTTCTGCATAGTAGATATAGGGAATATTTTTATTTTAGTTATTTTTCCTCTGTTTTCCTGTTAAAACCATGATTGCAATTGGTTCATCATTGTTGCAGTGGACTTTTTGGTGAGGTTAGCACTTAATAAAAGAAATGTAGGAAATGTGGATGGAAAATCCACAAAAAATGTCCACTTTATGTGGGGAGATCCTGGGTCTGCTATAACATGCTTTGCAGTCCTCTTCAGCGGAGGAACCCTAGCCTAGAGAATAATGGGAAACCACCCTAAGATATTTTGTATCAGTAGCTGAAACAATGAAAATCTTCATTGCTAAAAGATAACTTATGTCCTTATCAACACCCTCCAATAGGGATCCACCTCACTAGCTCAACCTCGCCTCCTGTGTCTCCCTCCCGGCTTCTACCACGTCAACCGAGCCTCGACTGAGGGACCGAATCCAAGTTGACCAGTATAGGTGCTGTGGAGACAACGGCTTTGCAATTAGCATTTCTGGACAGTGTTCCTGCACCTGTACTTCCAATTATGATTCCAAATTCTGAATACATTTCTGTTCACAAATTTCACTTGCTTTTAGTAGGTGGAATTTGAGAGCAGACTCATGCAGGACTTAGCAGGGATTCTCTGTGGATCTAGAGTTCTCAGGTGGCACAACAGGGTCCATAGTGAGTTGCTATCCTCTCCCCTTGTCTCTCTCTCTGTCTGGCTCCCCAGTTATGGATAAGCCCTCGTGCTCTTCAGCTTGGAAATGTTATTTGCCACGAATACTCCATGAAACTATACAGATCCAGCAGAGAGAAAATCAATTTCCTGGGAGGGAGGTGGACGCGAACACTCCCAGACTATCTAGATATGTAGGGAAAGGAGTTTCTCCACAGAGAAAATGCAGAAAAAATAATTCGAAATTTGCCATTGTTCAAATGTGATTTGTTTTCCTTATCACAATTGTGCACTTTGTACAACTGAATACGTCAAAATGACTCCTATGGTCACAATTGCATTTTCTCAAGCAATTCCTGTGTGTATCGTTGGAAACCTTATTGCAAACTTGCAGATTTACACAGGGAACCCTTTGTAAATTCCTAAAATGAGTACATTATCTTCCTTGTGACATTACACATCTCTGGGTGCAGATTTGCTCATTTGTTTGTGGTTCACGCCCAGGCGGTTGATTTTCCCAGTCTTAAGCACAATCTCCACCCACAAATATTCACACAGCCTGATTTTGTGTATGAGTTTGGGATTGCCAAGCAGAGATTCACACATACTAATTATATCACGCCCGCCGTATTACAAATGCCATAGGCTATAATCTACTTGTAGTATGCAGACAGGACATCTGCCACGTTTGTGATGGAGTATCCCATCAGCCAAACTCTAAATATGACCCTGAGTTCACAAACAACGTTGAGCATCAGGTAACTGCCGCAGGCATTGGGTATTTGCAAACCTAATTGCATTATTGCAAGACCAGTCTCGACTGCACCTTATGTGAAGCGTGCCAACTATCAAGTAATAGAAGAAACTGGCTCCTGCAGGAGCTTCACCTAAAATAACCTTAGTTTCTGCTCAAGTACAAACATTTCTAGGAGTGGCCGTGCATTTCCCTGGAGCTGAAACTTGGCTTTTTAAGACTCACCATCATCGGTTTCAACGTAAATAGAAGAGTTCTTTGGTCAGCGAGGAGTGTACTTGTAAATCAGAAGGGCTCAACTCAAATACCCTGCCAAAGAGAGCTTGCAAGTATTTTTTGTACATTGTGCATTGAGGATATTTGTGTACCACTGAATCCAGCAGTGCCCATTTGTGAGGTAAAGGGGGTTTATGTGCTTGGTTTCAGAACAGTGGTATTGGTGTTTGCCAGTGCTTCATTTGTAATGAAAAGCAAGTGCCTGGGCCTAAAGTGTTTTACGGGATCTCCCTGCCAGTGCTGCCGAATGCCAGGGTTTCTGAATACCAAGCCTCCCTGGTCTTGATTCCACCTCATGCCTCTTCCCCCACCGCCCAACACTTCCTGTCTTTTTATCTCATGAATACCGAGCCTCCCTGGTCTTGATTCCACCTCATGCCTCTTTCTGCCACCACACAACACTTCCTGTCTTTTTAGCTCATGAATACCAAGCCTCCCTAGTCTTGATTCCACCTCTTGCCTCTTTCTGCCACCACCCAACACTTCCTGTCTTTTTATCTCATGAATACCAAGCCTCCCTAGTTTTGATCCACCTCATGCCTCTTTCTGCCACAATCGAACAATTTCTGTCTTTTTATCTCATGAATACCAAGCCTCCTTAGTCTTGATTCCACCTCATGCCTCTTTCTGCCACAATCAAACACCTCCTGTCTGTGTGTGTGTATGATTGTATGTATGGGCATGTGTATGCGAGTTTGGATGGGTTTGTGCATGTCTGGTTGAATGCGTGTATGAGTGCTGAGGTGAATGCGAGTATGAATGCGTGTGAGTGAATGCATGTCTGTAAGTGTAGATGAATGAGTGTATGCGTGGTGCGTGTCTGTGTGCGTGTGCAAGTATGCAGGGAAGGGGGCGCTGTACCTGGAGGGGGGTGGGAGAAGGGGGGTGCTGTACCTGGAGGAGGTTTTGTGCTTGCTGGGGGGGCAGGAGTAGTCGTCTACCTGTGACAGGGAAGAAATTCCCTGTCACCGGTAGCCTTTCCACCGTTGTTTTCGTGCCGGTGCTACTGCCACAGAAACCCTGGTGAAAAGGCAGCTCCTAATACCACCGGCGGTCTTCTGTGGACCACCGTATCGGAGATACGGGTCCGACAGCCATGGCGATATAAGTGGCGATGTGGTGGGTTGGCAGAGGCCAACCCGTCACACTCATAATGTAATGGTCTTCACCGCCAGCCTGTTGGCAGTAAAATGCCACCTTTTCACTGGCGGTCTGGAGACCGCCAGGATCATAATGACCACCTTTGTCTTTTTATCTCATGAATACAGAGACTCCCTAGGCTTGATTCCACCTCATGCCTCTTTCTACCTCCGCCTTTCACTTTCTGTCTTTTTATCTCATGCATACCAAGATTGCATAGCGTGGATTCCATCTCATACCTCTTTCTCCCACTGCTCTACACTTTGTCCTTTTTATCTCATGAATACCGAGCCTCCCTAGTCTTTATTCGAGCTCATGCCTCTTTCTGCCACAACTCTTCATTTTCTGTCTTTTTATCTCATGAATCCCAAGCCTACCTAGTCTTGATTGTAACTGATATCTGTTTCTTCAAACAATTCTAGTTTCTTTTCTCACTTTAGCAGGTTCTGTTTTTTAACCCTGCGTTCTGCCTTTGTCACTGTTTTCATATTTTTATCTTCTTTCTCCCTTAATGTCTTTCTCTCTCTTCCTCTGGGTCTGAGTATTATGATGAAAAATACATCCTACAAAGGAGCACGGTGCCCATCACCTGCCACCACTGGTTTTCCGAATCTCCATTTACATCTTAAAGGTAAATCTTTCACATAAAACAATTTATTTTGACAGTCGCATGTGACATTTACACCCCCTTTGTTATTTCATAAATACTGTTGTTGATGGTCAGGAAACCAGCAATAGTTTTCACTTGTAGTTGTTGGGTTTATAGTACTTTTTCCAAGCACCAAACATTTAAAATTAAACTTTCCACTGAGTTTTTCCCTAATGATCCAGTATGGGTATATATTTAGTGCTAGTCTTGTGGCCACTGGAAAACCCTGTTTGTGCGGCTGCAGCGTTTTTACGGAAGTAATGCACTTGACAAATGTTTCTCTTTCTGTTGCATAATTTGCAGATTTAAAAAAATGTTTCTACCTTGAAAATTACCAAAAAGACACACCAGCACTTTTCAAGGGTTAACTGGTCAACTTTCATTTACTGATTGATGTATTAAGATATTAAACTGATAAGCATGAGATAAAACTTTTGGCCAGAAAATATTTTTGTCAAATGATGGACTACAGAATGGTTGTCTGCAGCATGAAAAAACCCTTGAATATTTAAATGTAATTTGTTTAAATAGCTTTATTTCAATTTCCAGGATCATAAAAGTATGCAAAAATACAGTACACATAAAACCAACCTCAAAGAAATATACAAAATTTCATCAAAAGTCACATCAAATCAGACAGCTGGTCGAGAAGCACAAATCTTTTTTTTTTTTTACTTGAAGCGGATTAAAATCAGTATAAGGTAAAATCATTAAAAAAACAAACAGTGGGCAACCTGTTTTATCTGCAAGGGATTGCAAGTCCCAATAACGCGCTAAGCCACAAACTGTACAAAGCTGCAACAAAGTGCTAAGCCACAAACTGTACAAAGCTGCAATAAATTGCTAAGCCATAAACAGTACAAAGCTGCAATAAAGTGCTAAGCCACAAACTGTACAAAGGTGCAATAAAGTGCTAGGCCACAAACAGTACAAAGCTGCAATATAGTGCCAAGCCACAAACAGTACAAAGGTGCAATAAAGTGCTAAGCCACAAAATGTAAAAAGCTGCAATAAAGTGCTAAGCCACAAACAGTACAAAGCTGCAATAAAGTGCTAAGCCACAAACAGTACAAAGCTGCAATAAAGTACAATCCATATTTAATATAGCTTGCTTCAGCAAGCCACTCTCTGTTCAGGAGTTTACCAAAGCTCTATCCCTAAATCCGCTTTCTTGATACACTTAGTATGCCTAATCCACACAGACAGTAGATATCTAGAGATTGAAATAACATTAGCCCGTCTAGATTAGTACAGCGGATTCTATACGTTTGCATACAGTTGCCAGTACGCAGCCTCCTACACAAGGGAGCTATCCACTTGCTTCTTTGGGAGTGATACCCAGAGCAAAAAGACAATATATGCGGTAGTGACTCCGTAGCCTCTCCGCAGACTAGACGTATGTCAACCCCTGGCACATCTCTGGACCATTTGCTACAGAATTGCTTAGTCAGAAGCGACCTGTACCTAAACTGGATGTGCAGTTTGCGAGCCAAAGAAAGGGTTATTTCATTTAAAATGGGCTCATACCGTGGCAACGGTTTCACATTAAGAAAATCCCTTAATAGGGAGCCTCTACTGGAGACTTTCATCATGGTAGAAACAAATTCCCAATAAATTTCTTTTAACCTGACTATCATAATTGCACACATCTCTTCAGGAGAATCCCAAACAAGCATTTACAATGCAACAAGTCTCACACTTGTGAGAGTTAGAGCTATTGGCGCTGTAAATGACAATGGGCCTCATAACAACCTTGGCGGACCGCCGTGCGGCTGCCAATGCAGCCGCACTCCCGCAGTGTCCATTTTGTCATCCCCGCTGGGCCGGCGAGCGGAAACCGAGTTTCCGCCCGCCAGCCCAGCGGGGATGTCGGCCGCAACATGGGAGCCAACTCCTAATGGAGCCGGCGGTGTTGCGGCCGTGCGACGGGTGCAGCTGCACCCATCGCGCTTTTCACTGTCTGCTGTGCAGACAATGAAAAGCAGTGTGGGGCTGTGCCTGGGGCCCATGCACTGCCCATGCCAAGTGCAAGGGCAGTGCAGGGGCCCCCAGGGGCCTGGAGACTCCCCATCCCGCCAGCCTTTCCATGTCGGTCTCTACCGCCATGGACAGGCTGGCGGGAAGGGGACTCGTAATCCCCTGGGCAGCGCTGCCCTGGAGGATTAAAACCGCCGGGACAGCCATGGCGGTAAACCGCCGGTCCCGGCAGTGCGACTGCGGCGCTTCCGCCGCGGTCATAATAGGCAAGATTGCACCGCCAGCCTGTTGGCGGTGCAATCGCCAAAACAGCCCTGGCGGTCTTTGACCACCAGGGTTTAATGAAGCCCAATGTCTTTTATCTATGTGTTTTAGTTTGGAGTGTAGTGGGTATACGCCAGGTGCCATAGCAACCCTCCCAGGCCTGTCACTGCAGGATAGAGGACACAACAAGGCCACCATTTTGGGGGTGTTTTTGCCTCATTCCTACAGACTGGCTGTGAAACCCTAGAGATGCAACCCTTTCTAGTGTGTTTACCTAAACCTTTACAGCACTAAAAAAGCCACAAATGGGCACCTTTATGGCATTTAACCCAGAGAATGAGGGAGTCAAAAGTTTTAGGAGCAAAGAAAAAGGGGCAGCCATATATTTCTGTATGTTAAACTTTGAAAGAAATTATTCTTCTACATTGGCAATACCAGCCTAACTTTTAAAAACATTGACTGTTTACAAAGAAAATAACAGAAGAGGCAGCTTAATTGAACAGGAGGATTCATATGTGTGCAGATTGGTGAAACAGAGCCTCAGTGGTAGATGGGCTGACAGGATAGGTGCGGCATCTGCGAGCTTGGGTCAGTGTTTTAAATGGAATCACAGAGGGGCTGGTACTCTGTATTCATTTAAAGCACTGCCTTGGGTTAATAGTTTCATGGCAACCCTCGGCTCAGGATTGCACTCTGTAGAACAGGTATGTGTACCTGAATCTCCTGGGCCTTGATGGTGCCTTTTCAGTGCATACATTGTACCCTGTCTGATGGTTTTGAAGTGAGAATTATCTCTGTTGGGGTGGCTATTCAAACTTTGATGTTTTGGCCTTGCCATCCGGACCACTCAAAGTAGAGCGGGAAGCCTGGGTTTGGACGATAGAGTGTTTTTTCGCTTAGACTAGTGGTGTCCAGTGAGGCTCCTACAGGGCTGGTTCTTTGGTTCTTTGGCATTTTTGCGGACTATGAAAATGATTAAAGTGTATGCTCTTTTGGAAATCCAAGGTAGGTCCAGAACCATGTCAGAGTTTCTTGACACCCACATAAGATAAATTATGTAAAAATTATTTATATGGACCTCAAATTTCAAATATTTGTAATGTGAACAAAATGTGTGATGCAATTATGTAAACACCCACTTGATGTACACTATTTCAATTGTCTAGGGTCTTTCCACAGTGGCCCAGTGCGAGCCATATTATAATAACCTATAAATGTTGGGCCAGCGACAAATCTGGACTCGTCATAGCATCTATTTGTAGTCTTTCTTTGTTGTCTTATACAAAAAAGACTTCAGTCACAAGATCACATTTGGGTTACATAAGTACAAGTAGTGGCTGGTTCTGGTGGCCCCAGTTCTCTTGTTTAAAACATCTCCTGCCCATGGAGTCTTCACTGTTACTGTCCAGGATTGACTTTGAGATGTAGTTCTTGGGGTGTGTTCACATATAAACAAATAGATGTATATTCCTATAGACACAGGGAGGGGTGGTGAAGCACTGAGAGGAACACCAGTAGAACCAGGAGTGAGAAAAGGTCCACTTGATAGGGTTAGAAAGATATTTTCTTGACATTGAATTTCCATGTACTTGGCAACCACGTCAATCAGAAATAATGCACAGAGTTTACATCAAATGCTGCATGGGGATTTAGTGGAGTGTTTACATGAAGCTTGGGCTGAAAGAGAGGAGAGCAGGTTAAACATTACTGGACAGTGACAGACGATGCATGGATCATTATACACAGGACTCCAGAGGGTGGTGGGGAAGCGCTTTGTGACAGTGACTGTGGGGGGGTATTCAAGGTGGGGCCTCTTCAAACAGGAAGCAGTGCTATTCGAGCGCTGGTTTAGACAGCTCTTCCGGAAGTGGCCTCTGCAAGGTCGCAGTAGAGGTGACTGTCAAAGCCATGACACCAGCTAATTCTGAGAAGAGGAAGGGATGGAGTTTGCTCCACTTTTAGGCCCTATGATACGCTGCTCCTCTCACTGTTGCACCCTTGTGTTAGCTTCTATGTTCTGCAGGGTTAGGAAAATGGCTGCCTCTACTAAATGAACTCTATTTGAAGAGGCCCAATTTACTTCCAAAGGCTATATTTGTTTTGCTATCAAGCTTGAGGCCATCCTTTGAGGCATACGGGGTGTGCAAACTAGTAGCCCCTGCTAGATTTAATCCAGGGTCTGCATGCCTGAAAGGGAAAGATCTGAGTATATCCGAAGGGTCTATGACAATTCACCTTCTCTGTCCAAAAACAGATCAAGAGGGCAAAGGCAAATTGACGCACCTTTACTGCCTTGAGAAAAGTGAATACTGCCCTGTGTGCTGCATACGCAGTTACCTAGAATATGGTGCCCCAGATGAGCAGCCCCTTTTCAGACACCGGTACAGCTCATACCTCAGCCACTTCTAATTTAACACGGTTGTGAGGTTGGCCTTAGGGCATCAGGCCTCCCACCAAAAGAATTTGAGCCACATTCATTTTGTATAGGGGCAGCAACAACAGTAGCAGCTTGCGGTCTCGATAGGGGCCGCATCAGGAGTGGGCCTCCAGGGCATATCTGGGTTACCTACGGCCCGAGCTAAGCTAAACTGTTCTTTCATCATGACAGGGGTAAAGGACCAGGTGCACAACGTGTGCATCCTGAGTCATTCCTCCATTGCAAGGGCCCAGCGGTGGGTGTCAACGTGGGAAGAACACGAAGGCCTGGGGCTACGCAACACAATGGTATCCTGGATGGACAAGCCTGGGATGCTTTGCAAACATTTGTTAGTGACAGTACAGGACAGATTGCAGGCTGAGGGGAGGCCAGACGCCTCGGTAGTGCATCTAGGGGGAACTGACCTGGCGGA
Organism: Pleurodeles waltl; assembly: GCF_031143425.1. Classification (NCBI taxonomy): domain Eukaryota; kingdom Metazoa; phylum Chordata; class Amphibia; order Caudata; family Salamandridae; genus Pleurodeles; species Pleurodeles waltl. The sequence goes on from NC_090448.1 coordinate 36,326,080, forward strand.
CATTGGGCACAAGGTCTTGCTCGGGGATGTTGGCTGGGCTGACAGCAGTCTCTAGGTTTATTCACCCTGCTGAACTAATCTGGTCAGAAATCACACCCGCTTCAGTTAGAGAGGAGCAGGGGACCACGCAGCGGTGGAGAGATCTAGGGGGAAATTACCATGTCAAAAATATGCAAAGCCAATGGGTGAGGTTTTGTAAGGCATGGGTTAAATAATCTCAAAACACAGGGCCACTATAAGTCGGATCGGGCTCAATAACAGGGATGGGCATGAAACTGTTCCTGCTTAACAAGGGTGGGGGGGCGCTCAAGCAAATAGGTTTCATATAATGGTCGAACAGGGACAAGTGGGGTAGCTGGCTGTGGTTGTGGAACCGCAGGCACCATGGTGGAACCAGCACAGCTGGTCAACAAGGTGAGCACCATAGCCAAAAGAAGAGCCGCTCAAGAGAGTGCCCGTGGGATGCCTTACGGCAGGGGCACTGGGAAGCAGGCTAATAGTTAGCAAGTGGTCAGCAGTGGGCGGGCAGAGCCCTTCCAGCCTGGGTAGGCAGAAAGGGTGCCGCCCACAACACTCGGCAGCAAAGTGTAGCCCAGGGCATAAATCCTAAAAAAAAAGAAGTGCAGGGACTAACCGATTAGGCAGTATACAAGTGGCATTATGGTGCCTCGCATCGTGCCATCATGCTGTCACAGGAAGTGACATCACAACTCATGACCTCACAGGAAGTGACATTACAAGAAGTGAAATCAGATCTTAACTTTTCACACTTGTTTCGCAGATCTATCATGAGTACATTTGAGCACATTATGAGATTTAACAGCTTTAGATTTTGTGTCTGGATTGTGCCAAAAACATGATGCAACCCCAACGCAATACACGGGCCTCAAGTTATACATTTATTTTTTTTAAACTCTGCCACAAAGAAGTTGGCAACAAGCAGAAACATTTTAAAATATTTTATGGGGTTAAAGCACCTGCTGCAGAGATCTTTGTGTGCCCAGTAAATGCCGGGGCACAATGTTATTGGTAAGATAACTTTGGAGGGTAATGCATTTGCTGGAGAAACCTGTATTTTCTCTCGTGGCAGTTTTGAATCAAAGTAGCATAGAGGGTTAATGTGTCTCCTGCAAAGCATCTGCAGATGATAGATTTTTATTTTATGTCGCTAGGAAAGTGAGCTACTGCTTTTAACACAGACATCCTTTTATTACTCGCAGTTCCTAGATTGTAATCCTTCTGATATTGCACAACAAGCTATTAAGGAAATGTGACTCATACACCTGTAACCCTCACTCTCAAAGCAATAAAACAAAATAGTGGTGTTTAAATTGTTATTTGTGTAAATACTGGGACAGACCAACCCATCTAACATTCATACAGTACAAGCAAATCTCTTATATATATATATATAGGGATTGAACACCGTGAAAAGCATGCCCCTCAAGTACTTGCGAAGTGATAACAAGAAACTGTGTGCCTCTTTTCCCTCCCTTGCATTTGCATTTAGTTGTGAGGATCAGATAGATCCCACTCAAGATAATGGAACAAAAGGAGGCCTGATGGCCCCTTAAATTCAGCCTCTGTTATGGGTCCAGATGGAGGCTGAAACATGAAAGCTCCCTCCCCGCCTGCACATTGCTGCATGAAATGAGAGCAGACAAGGTGCAGGCACTGCTGAATGTGTCCCGGTGTCTGAAAATTACACTGAAATGTGTTCAGCATATTTCACTGGGGCCCACTTCTTGCAGAGAAAATAGTGGGTGGACATTGTGTACCTGCGTGTACCCCCGACTTGTACCCTGGTTTAGCCTAGAAGTCTCAAGAAGTGCTAGATTACTGCAAGGAGGGCTATTCGCACTAGGCACTAGCTAGAAGTGCTGGCCAAAACAAACTGACTGAGTTGACCACAAATGAAGGACTGAAGACGTTGTTCTATATTGGGAAGCAGGCTTGTGCAATGTTGTTTGTCAGCTTGTGTTTGCATGAATAAAACTGCAGCCTTTTGCACGTAAATTGCCTCCTGAGTGGCTGCTGGAAGGAGAGTAAAAAGGTTCATGGTAGATGGCCGGGCGATGAGAAGGGACTCGCCAATCTGGGAGGAGTTAACAGGCGGGCCGGGGAGGCGCAGCAGGACCGATAAGGGGCCTGCGGCAAACCCCTAAGAAGAGGTGAGAACACGAATGAGCATTGGTTCTTCGGGAGAACATGGCGGGCTACGCTGAGGCGGTAGCCCGTTAGAGCGCTCACCTGCCATTTCCCTGGGAGGCACGGGACGGGACAGCGCTGCAAATGTGCCTGCCGGTGTTCGGTGGCACAAGGAATCAGTTTACTTCACTCGAGGAGGAGGGGGCGGCATCCGGCGGGAGACCCCGGCACTGGGAGCGTGCCGCGCTGGAGCTCCGTCGGGTGCCTCGAGGAGCAGCACAGATTCCCCTCCGGGGGAATCCAGGCAGAATCAGCACAAGCAAGGTTCCTGGGAGGAACTCCCAGGAACCTGGTAGCGCGGTAACGCGCGCAAAACAGGCAGCCGGGAAGGAGGCTGTAGAAGAGGCTCAATCAGGCAGAGTGGAGGGGGTTGGAGCCCCCCCTCTCTTTTCCAATCCGTTTCAGGTAGGGGGGCCAGGGCAAAAGGAGGGTGAGAGGGGGAACGAAGATTGTGGAGCACAGGAGAAGAGGAGTGCAAAAGCTTTAGAACCTGTGAGAAATCCTGTAAAGAGAGGAGGTGAGGGAAGGCAAAAATTTAAAAACAAACTTACGCCCTCACTGAAAGCCTATTTCAGGGTGAGACCGAAGGGTATTGTGCTTATTCCTGGACAGGGGAGAAAGGACGAACCTACTGTACAGGCAAGTGGGAATGGTGCAGGCTCTGGTAAGGGGGTGGAAGACAATTCTCTCCCTCCAGTTGATGACTGGGCTTGTCAAGAGGTGGTACAAGTTGGACCTGAGTCTTCTTCCTCGGTTAGACGAAGTAGTGAGACGATGACCTCCCTGCAGGAGGAAGAAGTCCCAGTTTTGGTGGATTCTAGTCCCCCTCCCGCCCAAGCCCTGGTTCCTGGTTCAATTTATAGCCCCTCAATGGAGGCTGTGATCCTCTCCATTTCGGAAGATATAAAAAAGGCTTTGCTAGCTCTGAGAGTAATCAAGGGGAAATCAGAGAGGCCTGTGAGGTACTGAAAAAAAATGTTGATAGCTTGATGGAAAGGATTCAAGTTCTAGAGGAAACGGTGGGGGGAATGAAGGAGGAGTTGAAGCACCATAAAGAGGAGATTCGAGAGTTAAAGGAAAAGGAGCAAGCATTACAATCCAGGATGGAGCACTTGGAGAATTATTCACGAAAGAACAATATTAGACTCTTAAAGGTCCCGGAAGGAGCGGAAGGGGGAAATTTGAAGTCTTATGTGGTCTCTTTAATTAAGTCTGCATGTGAGTTGGAGGAGAGTAAAGAAGAGATCGAGAAAGACATTCAGAGAGTACATCTTGACCCTTTTACGAGACGATTGAATAGTAGTAGACCCCGAAGAATCTTGATCAACTGATTTGTCTAAACTCACTATGGATAGGCAGTGGGAGTTGGGAAAGCGTCTCGATGAGTTTAAGAAGTTAGGGTCTTCTGCGCAGTTGAAATTCCCTGCATTTCTCCGAGTTATGCACAATAATAAAATGTATAATATAAGGGATGTGGGTAAGGCAGATGAATTGCTGGCCGTAATTAGGAGAGAGTAGGCTGACCATATGTGAAGGGGGAGTTTCCCCCATCTACACTAAGTCACCCAGGTAGGCAGGGCGTTCTAAAATAAGGGCCATGTTGGCCGACAAAGTGGGGGGGTTCTCTACGGGAGGGCTGAGGGAGGGAAGGGAAGGTGGGTCACAAGGTGGGGGGCAATTGGGAGGAAATAGTAAAAATGTTCCTTATTCACCGAGGCATAGGGGCAGTTCACTAGTTAGGAATGGCTAGCATAGGCAAAGGTCAGGGGAAGGGAGGGCTTACCATGCACATGCTTTCCTGGAATGTTAATGGTCTGAGGACCAGCGTGAGAAGGAATAAAATCTTACAATATTTAAGAGACTTGCCAGCACAAATTCTTGTCTTACAAGAGACCCACCTGGCGGTAGATGAGTGTAAGATGCTATTTGAGATGCAAAAATGGGTGCAAAGTTGTATTCGTACTAATCCTAATTTCCATACGAGAGGGGTGGTTATTTTGGTTAAACATGGCTTTAAAGTTAGGGTATAAATACTCGAAGTGAGATCAGATCAAGCAGGGCGTTGAGTCATAGTAAGAGTCCAGGTTGGGGAAGGTGTTTTAGTATTGGTTGGGTACTACGGCCCAAATCGTGATGATACTGAGCCTCTTAATCGGTTGTTCTCCCAGTTAATTGAATTTTCGGACCCGGTTATTATGATGGGAGATTTTAATGTGGTGCTGGATAATAAATTGGATAGGACGGATACTTGTAGATCCCTAGGCAGGCCAAAATCTCAGCAATATCTAAGGAGAATGATGAAAGAGCTAGGCCTGTGTGATATATGGCGGAAGAGGGGTGGGAATGCAAGGGTTTTCTCCTTTATTAATAAGAAATATAGTCATGCTTCACTTATTGACTATTTTTTGGTCGACAGTAGGTTGCTTGAGAGCGTGGATGAGGTAGGATATTTACCTTCTCATCTATCAGACCACACAGCGGTGTCGTTGTATATAACCTTGTCTCGGAGGAGAATGTATAACAGATGGACACTTGAGCGTGCATTATTAATGGAGGATGATGTGATATCTCAATTACGCAGGGAAACAGAAGTTTTTTTTTGTACTAATGTAGGCTCTGCATCACCATCAGTGGTATGGGATACTTTCAAGGCCGTCATAAGAGGGAAGATCACGAGCATTGCATGTTATAAGCGTAAGATGCTTAGAAATGAAATAATTTTCTTAGAACAGGAAATGCTAAAAAAAAAGCGAGAAATTTGTCGGAAAAGAGGAAACGTCTCAGTCAGAGGTAGTGAGGGTGGAATTGGCCGAGTTAAGACAACGTATGGAAAATATTTTACAAGCAAGAATTGTTAAAAGATGGGAGGCAAGCAAACTGAAGCACTTTGAATATGGTGAAAATTCGGGGAAGCTCCTTGCTTGGAAGATTAAATTGGACCAGGTTAGGAACCATATTAAGGAAATCAAATTGGATGAGTCAGGGGCGAAAGTGACACGATCTGAGGACATTGAGTATGTGTTTCAGGAATTTTTTGCATCCCTGTATACTGAAAGTGTAGAGGGGCGAGAAGAATTGGTGGAAGACTGGTTAGTTCCTGATGTACTACGGTAAATTACCTTGCAGCAGCAGGAGTTCCTTAATGGTCCTATAACCATGGACGAAGTACGGGCGGTGTTGTCTGGAGGCAAAGATGGGAAAGCCCCTGGTCCCGATGGTATCCCTGTGGAGCTGTATAAAGTACTAGGTGATATAATTATCCCAATTTTGACAGAGTTGTTCAGGAAGATTCTTTTAAACGAAATAGATATCCCAACCACATGGAATGAGGCGATTATTACGCTAATTTTGAAACCAGGAAAAAATGCGACAAAATGCGCATCTTATAGGCCCATTTCACTATTAAATAGTGTTTATAAATTATTTGCCAAGATATTGGCAGATAGGTTGATTAGAGTAGTTAACAATCTGATACATTCGGACCAGAAGGGTTTCTCAAAGGGAAGATATTTGTATGAATTGACATATGATTTGATTGGGGCTATAGATATGGCAACGTCTTTTGATTCCCCTTTGGGGATCATTACTATTGATGCAGCGAAATCCTTCGATCAAGTAAGCTGGGGATACCTAAAATCAGTTTTAAAACGAGCTAATTTGGGTGATAACTTTTGTGGGGTTGTGAATCAGATATTTAGGGCTCCTACAGCAAGAATACTCGTTAATGGAAATCTTACTGGAATCATTACAATAACAAGAGGTACTAGACAGGGATGTCCACTATCCCCCGTTCTATTTAACCTATATATTGAGCCATTTGCTAGGAAGATTAGGCGGAATTCGGTGATTACTCCCTTTCGTTGTAAGGGTTGGGAAAGAAAGCTTGCTTTGTATGCGGACGATCTTTTGGTGTATACAGATAATGTATCATCTGCTATCCCCGAGATTTTTAGATTAGCCGAAGGATTTGGTAAGATATCAGGCTATCAGGTAAATGTGGAAAAGACTGAGACTATGGCTTGGAATATGGAGTATAGATCTGCTTACAGTAAGAAGGAAATAAGGTATTTGGGTGTCCTGGTGACCCAGGATAGCAAGCAGTTAGCAGAGAGGAATCAGCAAAAGCTGCTACTTGAGTGTAAGGGATTATTGCAGGGTTGGGTTCATCTTCCTTTAACAATTATTGGAAGAGTTAATTTGGTAAAAATGTCCATTCTTCCCAAGTGGAATTTCCTGTTTTCTGCTTCCCCGCTCCCTATGCAGAAAAAATGTATAGATAAGATGCAGCAGCTTATAAACGATTTTATATGGAGTTCTAAAGGGGTTAGAATTTCTTGGAGAAAGCTGCGTAGGTGTAAGGGAAAGGGTGGTTTGGCACTACCAGAACTACAGTATTATGCTTGGGCTTTACTTTTGAAGAATACCAGGATTCTATTTCTTTCTCCAGATTCTACAACAACGGGTCTCATGTTTAAGGTGATGGCCTCTACCATCAAGGGTGCGCCAAGTAATTTCATATTTAAATTTGGTGATCCTAAGTTTTTTAAAAAGATAAAACTGAAAATTATGCAGGGATTGGCAGAATGTTGGTACCAGCTTAGATTAGCCACAAAGGTAACATATTACAACTGCAACGCACCTATCTGGGATTCTCTGGGTACACCAGATTGTTTTCAAGATGTTTTGGCTTTACCAATTAAACGGGCAGGGATAGACTACTGGGGGGGATCTTTTTCAGGAGGGGTTCCTCCTTTCTTGGGAAGAGTTGAAGCAACAAACGGGCGGCTCCCTGACTAGATGGAAGTTTTTGCAGATAAGGGATTGGGCACAGGGGGTTAAGGGAGGAGCCGGTATGCCTAACGTTCTCGAAGATGTTGTTCCGAGCCCATTGGTAGGTCCCCCATAGATTGGCAGCTTGGTACTGGGGGATTCTAGAAGGGGTAGATGGGTAGTTCGAACTTCCTACGGTTTTGTGGAGTAATCTGTTCTCTAAAGAGTTAGCTCATATGTGGTGGAAGAAGTCATTAACTTTTCTGTTTGATACAGTTAAGTCGGCTGCTTTGAGGAAGAACCACTACTACACGATCCATAGAGCTTATATTTCTCCTGAGAAGTTGTCTAAAATGAAAGGAGGGCAGGAGGTGAAATGTCCAAAATGTGGTTTAATACAAGCAACTGACATTCATATGTTCTGGGAATGTCCGGATACTCGTCTTTTTGGGAAAATGTATGTGAGACTGCTTTGAGTATATTGGAGTGGGAAATTGCAGCATCTCTCCCTTTAGTAATATTTGGTCAACCACAAGATCAGGAGGGGAGGAGTGGAAGAGGTACAACCTTAAAACTTAAATTTTTATTTTATGTAATTTTGTTGGGTAGAAGAGAAATATGTAGAAAATGGATGTTGGCTTCCCCTCCAGTATATTCGGAGTGGCTTAACGCTGTGTTTCGTACTGCGGATTTGGATTTAATGTTACGGAAAAGTAATAGGACTGGGGGGAACTTTTGGGCCCCATTATTGACTTGGAAACATTGATTTAGGTAATGGTAATTTGTCGAAAACATCATGTGATAATAAGCTATTTGTCTCTGTTATTGGTCCAATTTTACCCCCTGCTCTGAAATCCTCATGGAATCTAGGTAGACAGAGGATTGTTTGAGAGTTAAGGGCGTCCCCTGGCCTGGACTATTCTACTGCTGGTAAAGTAAGAGGGGTTAGTTTAACGGCCACGGTGAATGAGGACAAAAAAAAAAAAAAGAGGTGAGAACACGTGAAGTAGCAGGAAGAGAAGCCCGCGAAAATGCAGTGGCCGGAATGACCAGCATTTTTTGAATGGCCCAATCAGCAGGCACCCCCTACAGCGGCACCAAGTTTAAAGAGACAGGGGAAGTCCGAGGAACACACTCCTTTCACCGCTGACCCACACCTAACAACAGGTGCTGCAGCAGTAATTTGTGAGGGGGTCAAGCAGAGAGGGGGCAGAACCAGCACAGCTGGTCACCAAGGTGAGTGTCATAGCCAAAGGAGGAGCCGCTCAAGAGAGTGCCCTTGGGATGCTATACAGGAGGGGCACTGTGGAGCAGGCTAACAGTTAACAAGTAGTCAGCAGTGGGTGGACATGGCCCTTGCAGCCCGAGTAGGCACAAAGGGGGCCACCCGCAACACTTGGCAGCAAAGTGAAGCCTAGAAGCCGCAAGAAGTGCTAGATCATTTCAAGGAGGGGCTATTCACGCAGTAGGCACTGGCTAGGAGTGCTGGCCAAAACAAACTGACAGAATCGGACCACAAATGAAGGACTGAAGACTGTACTAAATTGGGAAGCAGGCTTGTGTACTGTTGCTTGTCAGCTTATGTTTAACATGAATAAAACTGTGGTCTTTTGCACCAAAATTGCCTCCTGAGTGGTCACTAGAAGGAGAGTAAAAAGGTGCATGGTAGATGGCCAGGACATAAGAGGGGACTCGCCAGTCTGGGAGAGAGATTTGCCCCAACACGCAGCAGACAAAGAACTCTAGGAGAGAGGATGTGGCATAAGGGTCACAGCTGCCGACCTTGGAGCTGGGGAACACAGTTTGAGTCTGTCTGCCAGCTCAACATTCTGTGATTCTGGGCAAATCACTTAATCTCCCTTTGCTACCAGAAATGAATGTGTTCTTGTGTAATGTAACTGGTGCTCATGTAAAGCGCTGTAATACCTTTGTTATGAGTTTGCGTTAACTGAACTCTATTTGAAAAGGCCCAATTTATATCCAAAGGCTAGATTTTTTTTGCTATCAAGCTTGAGGCTGTGAAGTGCATGGGTCTGGAGTCACGACTCCTTTTCCACCATTTTGGAGTCAACACTTTTCACCATCTTCTTGCCTAGAACTAACCTATGTGCTTGGTTGGTGACCCTCCGGAGGTTATCAAAAGCATGTGCTATCACCTAGTGTTAAGCTCTATTGAAGTCAGTTAATTAATGCACCCACTGCAGAGGTCTTGACAGAATGAGAATGTCACAGATTACAATCCTGACATAGCTTTTTCACCTCTTCATCTCTGCAAGGTCAGTGCAAATGAATTATAGTGATTTTCTTAAGAATGCACCTGCTTTGCAGTGCTATGAAATGGCAGAACTTGTATTACCAAGCGCTATATAAAAAAACGAGTTATTCAGAGACTGCCCCAACAGGCACCAGACAAAGAACTCTAGGGGAGTGGAAGTATTGTTGAGGTAAGTTTCTATAGGTAAGCAAAGTTTCACTATACGTAACTCCACATATATGTACCGTGACAATATATATCTTCAGGGTATGTAGATTTGCAGTTAAGAATGGTAAATCTATACTTACCTATTTGCACTTATATTCTTGATATTTTGGTCCTCGATAATTTTGACATGATATTCTGTCCACACAATATTTTTAGCTTCGTATCCTATCAGACAACCCCTAGAAGGCAAGCAAAGTGCAGGAGGCTGGCCTGGCTTGTAGTGGGTAACAGTGGTACTTACACCTTATGCCAGGTCCAGTTATCCCTTATTAGTAGAGTGTAGTAGTGTTCTAGCAGCTTAGGTTGATAGAGGAAGCTATAGCAGAGCAGCCAAGGCTGAACTAGGCGACATGCAAAGCTCATGCAATACCACTGGTATCTTATAGGTACTATATCATAAGAAAAACAATACTCATAGGGCCAGGTGTAGGTACAAAAAAATTAGCGACTCGCAATTTGCGAGCATATGCGACTCGCAAATTGTGTGTCGCTAATAGGAATGCAGGTACAATGTCCGTGTACAAATTGCGACTCGCACCCGGAGTCGGAACGCAGATAGCGAGTCCGCTGTCTGCGAGGTCGCTGTTTGCGACCGCGCAAAAAACAAACTCGCAATTTGCGAGTGGGTGTCGCAAATTGCGAGTTCCATGTAAATTGATTGCAGGTGCTGCAGAACACTCCAGAAACCACTCCAGAACACTCTGGAAACACTTCCTGGCACATGATGATGACATCACAGCCAGGAAGTTTACTAATACACCTGGGAGGAGGGAGGACCACACCCATTTTAAACTGCTGAACAGCCAACAGGAGGAACAGCAGCTACAATGGCAGAAACACCAAGAAAGAGAAAACTTAAATTTTCTGAGAAGGAGCTGGAGGTGCTGACAGAAGAATGCTGTCAGCACTATGGTGATCTCTTTGGAAAGGCAGCCCTCAATGTGCCAGACTCAACCAAAAAACAACTCTGGCTGGAAATTCAAGAAAAAGTGAACTCCCTGGGGGTCAGCCACAGGAGTGTGGATGAGATCAAGAAGAGGTGGTATGACCTCCGCTCCCGGACCAAGGAGAGGGTGGCAGAAAGGCTCCGGAGATGAGAGGCACAGGAGGGGGACCATCATCCGTACCACCACCCACACCCCTGGAGGAAAGGGTGGAGGAGACCCTGGAGCAGGAGGCAGTGACAGGATTTGGAGATCTGGACACCTCTGAGCCCACTACATCAACCGGTGAGTACCATGTGATATGCCTGTACCCCCATCTATGCCATACCCCCACCCACCATGTACACAGGGGCATGCACAACCAAGATAGCTCCATTTCAGGGTAGCAAACACCAGAATGATGCATTATGGGCAATGTAGTCAAGTAGGCAGTAAATAGGCAAATGTTTATTAGGAAGTGTGCAACAGATAGTAGACACTGACAGTCTGTTCCCCATGTCCCACACGTCTCCCACAAGACACCACCACAAGCCACAGCAGCCAGCCCCATGAGAAAAGCACAGAAGGTGCCACCACTCCCACCTGCACCACCAACACCATCCCCTTGATGTCAACACCTGCTGCAACAGTGGTTCCGGAGGCTGCACCAGCAATAGCCAGGAGTGCCACAGTAGAGCTCACAGGGCATACACCGCTGCGCAGGCGACGCAGGTTCAGGAGAGCAGGGCTGCAGGCTGAGTCCGGGCGTCCATCCACCACCATCACCGAGGCACAGCTGCTCCGTGGTCAGCGCCTGCAGAACAATATGTTAGGGAGAATTAGTGGGGTTCTGCACCGCTTTGTGAGGAGCAATGAGGCCAGCATGCAGCAGCTCCATTCCCAATTGGACGTCATTGGCACAAACACTGGGGACCTAGCCCTGTCCATGCGGGAACTGGTGGCAGGACTACTGTCACAGAGCGAGGGTGGGCGGCGCAGGGACCGTCAGCTGCTCCAGAGGCTGGACAGGATGGCCACATCAATTGGCAGACTGGCAGGCAACACCACTGGCCTGTCAAGAAGAACAGTTGGCCTCCAAGTTGAAATGGGCCACTTTGCAGGGGATGTGGCTAGAGGCCTGGGCTGGATCACACATGTGATCGATTTAATGGAGGCACGGCATGTGTCCAGGGGCACAGGGGACACCCACCAGGACAGCGAAGAGGGCTCCACTGTGAGCAGTGTCTCTGCCAGTGACACTAGGGTGCTCCGGAGTGGGAGTACCAGGCAGAGCACAGCAGACCAACCTGGGACCAGCCAGGCTGGCAGAGGCCGCCGTAGGACATAGACTGAACCCTGTCCCTGATGTTGGGGTACATGACAGCAATGTGCCCCATGCATGGTTTGCTTTTTGATGTACATGAACAGTTAGGCATTGTAAATAGTTCAATTTCTGCACATATTAAATAGTTTTTTGTTCCACTTAACAAATGGAGTTTTTGGTCAATAGGTGAGTATGGTTGAAGTTGACACGTATCTTCCAAAGTATTGGGTTGCGATGTGTTGCCGTCTCAGTCTGCCTTGATTTGCAATACTCCGATCCCCATGATGGCGATGTGGTTGCTCCTGCTCTTCATCCTCTGAATCTGGGTCTGCAGGGGTGAGAGGTAGCCCACGTCGGGTGGCAATGTTGTGCAGGATGGCGCATGCGACAACAATTTTGAATACTGTAATGGGGGTATACTGGAGGGCACCTCCACTGCGGTGGAGGCATCTGAACCTTGCTTTCAGCAATCCGAAGGTGCGTTCAATTATGTTCCTGCTCCTCTTATGTGCACTGTTGTATCGCCTCTCGGAATCATTGCTGGGTGTTAAGAACGGAGTCATTATCCATGGCCTTAGTGCATATGCACTGTCACCTGTTGGGCACAAACAGTACACTGTTAGAAAGTCCTGGTTGGTGTGCACAGTGACCTGTGTGTATGTCTACGAGGTGTATGCAGCTCTACCTAGGAGGTATCCGTCTCCAAACTCCCCGCGTTCCAGCTGTTGGTGTTTCCCACTGTGCCTAAAAATGTAGGAGTCATGGGTACTGCCTGGAAATTTTGCGACAATGTCAGTGATGACATAATGGGCGTCACAAACAACCTGTATATTCAGTGAGTGGGTACACTTTCTGTTGCGGAACAGATATTCCAGGTTTGCAGGGGGGCATATTTGAATATGTGTCCCATCTACACACCCTATGACATGGGGAAAGTTGGCAATCCGGTAAAAGTCCAGCTTGGTGCTGTTAATTTCTGCCTCATTCCTGGGTAGGTATATGAAGTGAGACATGTGTGTGAGTATGGCATCTAGGAATGCCCTGAGGAACCTTGACAGTGCACTTTGAGATACCCCACCTGCCACAGCAATGACCCCCTGATAGCTCCCTGAGGCCAAGAGGTGCAGTGAGCATAGCACTTGCACATGCGTAGGGATGGCGCAGCCGCGCAGAGGCTGGCGTTCTAGCTGTGGTTTTAGTAATTCAATTAATTCTAGTATGGCTGCGCTGCTAAGGCGGTATTTGTCATAGATCTCCTCCTCAGTTTGCTGGAAGAGTGTCTGCCTTGTTCTATATATCTTCTCCTGTCTGTGGCCCCTCCTCCTCCTCTGCTGGGCTGCGTGGACTCTCCTCCTCACTGCTATCAGGTATATCTCCGCCATCTTGAGTAACCCAGATGCCTTCTGGGTCTGCTTTTATACTTTGGTAATGATTACCACCTGCTCTGAGTTAGTGGTAAATGCGACGTGCAAACTGGGCTTTTTGCGACTAGTCGCAATTTGCGAGTTGCAATTGCATATGGTTTGCGACTCGCAAATTGCGACTTCCAATTTGCGGGTCGCTAAATGGGGTTGCAATTTTTGCGACTCACTAACGGCTCGCATCGCTTTTTGTGAGTCGGAAATTGGATTTTTGCATCCCATTTCCGATTTTGCACAGTCGCAAATAGCGATTCGGGCCATTTGCGACTCGCAAAACTTTGCTACATCTGGCCCTTAGTTACTAAAAATAAAGGTACTTTATTTTAGTGACAATGTGCCCAAAATATCTCAGAGGATACACTCCCTTAGGAGGTAAGTAACATACACAAAATATACACAACTAGCCAAATCAGGTAAGTAAAACAGTCAGAAAGTAGTGCAAATACTGTAAAACACAATAGGATGCAATAGGCCTAGCGGCAACACAAACCATATACTAAGAAAGTGGAATGCGAACCAGGTATGCACCCCTAGGCAAGTGTAGTGTGTAGAGGGTCGCTGGAAGTGTGAGAAAACACTAAGGGTGTAAAGGAGACCCACCCCAAGACCTGGAAAGTAGGAGTAAAGTACTACTATTTCCCCAGAAACACACTAAAGTTGTGATAAAGGATTTTGCAAGGACCACAACAGACTGGAATGTTCTGAAGATGGATTCCTGGACCTGAAGACCTACAAAGGAAGGAGACCAAGTCCAAGAGTCGCTAAAGAGTCCAGGGGGGCAGGAGCCCACTAGACCCCGGAAGAAGGTGCAAAATGGCTGCCTCTGGTTGGAAGAAGCTGTAGGTTTTGCAACACCGAAAGGAGGTAGTAAGTTCTTCTTCATGCAGAAGATGTCGCACGGCGTGCTGGAGGATGCAGAGTTGCTTCCTTGGCAAAATACCACAAACAAGCCTTGCTACCTGCAAGCGTCACGGTTGGAGAAAAAGGGTGCTGCCCGAGCCCAGGAAGGATCAGGATGTCGCCACTTGGGAGAGGAGACAGAGGGGGCCATCAGCAACATAGAGAGCCCAGCACCCGAAGAAGTCCTTGAACATGGATTCAAGAAACTGAACACAGTGGTTGTCTCAGCACTGCAAAGAGAGGTCCCACGACACCGGAGGTCAACTCAGGGAGCTGAGCATCGGAAGACGGAGTGCTGGGGACCTAGGCTCGGCTGTGCATGCCGGATTTCTTGGAAATGTGCACAGAAGCCCTTGTAGCTGCAGATTACACGATGCACAGGATTACTGTCTGGGGAGGGGAGGCAAGGACTTACCTACTCCAAATTCGGACAGTTGGACCTCTGGACAGTCTGAGTGACTTGGGTCCATCACCTGTGTTCCAGGGGCCACGATCGTCAGGATGAGAGGGGACCCAGAGTACCGGTGAAGCTGAAGTTGGGTCCCTGCTGAAGCAGGGGGAAGATTCCGTCGACCCACTGGAGATTTCTTCGTGGCTTCCAGTGCAGGGTGAAGGCAGGCAGCCCCCAGAGCATGTACCACCAGGAAACAGTTGAGAGAGCCGGCAGGATTAGGCGCTACAATGTCGCTGGTAGTCTTCTGGCTACTTTGTTGCAGTTTTGCAGGCGTCCTGGAGCAGTCAGCGGTCGATCCTTGGCAGAAGTTGAAGAGAGAAGTGCAGAGGAACCCTGATGAATTCTTGTAAATCATAATCTGAGGAAAAGCTCACTGGAGAGACCCTAAATAGCCCTCAGAGGAGGATTGGCCACCTAGTCAGGTATGCACCTATCAGGAGGGGTCTCTGACGTCACCTGCTGGCACTGGCCACTCAGAGGCCTCCAGAGTGCCCCCACACCTCTGGAAACATGATGGCAGAGGTCAGAGACACACTGGAGGAGCTCTGGGCACCACCCCTGGGGTGCTGATGGACAGGGGAGTGGTCACTCCCCTTTCCTTTGTCCAGTTTCATGCCAGAGCCGGGACTAGGGTTCCCTAAACCGGTGTAGACTGGCTTATGCAAGGAGGGCTACCCCTCCCCAGCCTTTAACACCTATTTCCAAAGAGAGAGGGTGTAACACCCTGCTCTCAGAGGAAATGCTTTGTTCTGCCTTCCTGGGACTGGGCTGCCCAGACCCCAGGAGGACAGAACACTGTCTGTGGGGTGGCAGCAACGGTAGCTGCAGAGAAAACCCCAGAGAGCTGGTTTGGCAGTATTGGGGGTCCATAGTGGAGCCCCCAGGATGCATGGAATTGGCTCCCCAATACCAGATTTGGAATGGGGGACAATTCCATGATCTTAGACATGTTACATGGCCATATTCGGAGTTACCATTGTGAAGCTACATATAGGTATTGACCTATATGTAGTGCACGCGTGTAATGGTGTCCCTGCACTCACAAAGTCCGGGGAAATGGCCCTGAACTATGTGGGGGCAACTTTGCTAGTGCAAGGGTGCCCTCACACTTAGTAACTTAGCACCTAACTTTCAGCAAGTGAAGGTTAGACATATGGGTGACTTATAAGTTACTTAAGTGCAGTGAAAATGGCTGTGAAATAACGTGTGTGTTATTTCACTCAGGTTGCAATGGCAGTCCTGTGTAAAGGTTTGTCTGAGCTCCCTATGGGTGGCAAAAGAAATGCTGCACCCCATAGGGATCTCCTGGAACCCCAATGCCCTGGGTACCTAGGTACCATATATTAGGGACTTATAAGGGGGGTCCAGTGTGCCAATTGAAAGTGGTAAATGTAGTCACTAGCCTATAGTGACAAATTTAAAGGCAGAAAGAGCATGAGCACTGAGGTTCTGATTAGCAGAGCCTCAGTGACACAGTTAGGCACTACACAGGTATACACATTTAGGCCACAAACTAGGAGCACTGGGGTCCTGGCTAGCAGGATCGCAGTGACACAGTAAAAACATACTGACATACATTTAAAATTGGCAGTAACATGCCAAGAAAGATAGTGCTTTCCTGCACAAAGGTTACAACATTTTATCACAAAGTGGATGAGGGCGCTGTCTTTGATGGTTTAGCGCTCAGTATTATAAGCTACTCTGCAGTATTTTGTGTTCAAGACTTCATCTTCCCCTTACCGCGTAGAGTAACCTAGAGAGAGATCCCCTTACCTTGCGGAGTACCCTAGAGAGGGATGTACTTCCTACTGCTCTAGCCAGTTACATAGCTCAGCTGGTTGAGCACCTGAGGCTGAGATCTGCATGAACTGGAATCAACAAGTGGGGCACTTGTGGGTCGGCATACACTTCTGTCCCCCCAGTCCTGGAGTTATAGGGCAATGCCTGCTTGTCAACACATCTGTGGAAAAGTTCTACAGAAAATATAGCCCACAGGCTGACATAGAAACTCCAGTTCGTGCCAAAGCTGCTGCTCAGCTCCTAACAGGAGCCCCCCACTCTGAGTGTATAGCTGCTTTATCATATGTTGTGAAACATGGATATGTAGCGTGAGTGTGGTGGTGGCACGTACGTGCGTGTGCGCATATTTAACCCACACTATGATGACCAGACCGGTCCTCGCAGTGTTACTAAATCCTAGCAAACCAGGAAAGCATCATGTGGGGATGTTGCTCCAGCTACTGGGAGCACAGATGGAGAAGGCCTTTCTCCTAGTTAACTCTTTATTGCTTTTGTATCTGTGCTCTGGTCCTGTATTGGCTTCTGGTGCAATGCTGTTTGTCCATGGTGGCTATTTTCTAGGTCCAGGAGAAATTTCAAATTTGTTATATTTTTATATTAAATTGCACCACTTTGCCTGATTGGATGTCGCGTGGATAAAAATTAGCTCTGGATGAAATTTTTATTACGCCAGAGTAATCAGAGTAATTTCAGTAATGACCCACTACTCTTGTGATGCAAAATTACTGAAATCACACAATTACTCCAGCTTGAGTAATTAAGATTAATTTACGACAAAAATGTTACCACAAGAATATAGGAACAACGTACTAAGGGGCTGATTTATGAGCCCGTAGCGCCATCCTAACGACACATTAGCATCATTTTTTTATGCTAATGTGGCGTCAGATGGCCAAAAGCGGCACACCAAATTCACAAAGTAGTGCAGTGCATGCATTGCACCACTTTGTAACCCTTTGCGCTATATTATACTTGAGGTAGGCATAAATGGCGCATTTATTTCGCACTTTTAATGCCTGCTAAAGCAGGCATTAAAAGGGGGCATGCCATTGGATGCAATGGGCCCCTATGCACTCTGTAGGAGTTGCACCAAAATATTGGCGCTACTCCTGCAGAGTACATCAATAGCGTCAAAAATAATGCTGCTATTGACCCCTACCCTGCGCCATGGTACGCCGTAGTTTGAATACACACATGGTGGCGGTAGGGGGGCACTAAGGGGCGCAAGGAAAGTGGCGCTGCACTTGGTGCAGCGTCACTTTTTTTAAATCAGCCCGAAGAGAAAGTGAGACGATGCTGGCCACTGCGGGTCATGTCCTTTAGCATTCAGTGCTATTTTCTTAGCACAAAATACATCCTCTGGCCCATTTTGGATGCAAAGGTTCATTTTGCACTAAGAAAATAGCGCTAAATGCCGGATTACACTGTACACGCAATTATGCATAATTCCGAGTAATTTTGCAGTAATTACCCTGGAGAGAATTACGCTAGTTACGCCCACTCCTAGCAAAAATCCTACACCTTGAGCACCAGAAAGTGAATGGTGAGAATGTAAATGGCTCATGTTCATGGCCCTTTTTGTGCTAATACCTTGGTGAGAAGTGCAAGATCATATCCAAAATTGTCACAGGGATATGATGTGTTTTACGAAATATTGCAGAATTTACATTGTTTTTCTGAAACTTTCGAATAATTATGCAAGAGGAAATTATGCGAATTTCGCACACACCTATAGGTCTGCATGGGAATGTTTCCTTCATCCTGTGTATGCCATGCATCTGGTTCTAATGATGCATGCGTGGATGGATGGGCCAATGTGGTCCCTTCAGCATTGTGTGTTATCATTTTCTCGTCCAGGTATGCACGGAGGGTGTGTCATGCGACCTTGTATGCCACACACAGAAAGCCAGCTTCTAAAACTAACAACAGCCATAAGCAATTTGGCTCTTAAAATATCTGTGGTCAGACAGGCTGTGAAGCATCTACACAATGGTAGCTTTTGCCACCCCCAAATGACCGTCCCCTCTTTTACGCAATAGATTGTTCACACCTTACAGGATTTATCATTTCAAGCTCTGAAAGAGCTTTGTCATTAACTCTAGCCAAAGTAAATTTGAGCCCTCCTAATTCTTTGGAGAATTTAGTGACGATTACTAGACAGAATGCACTCCTATTTTCAGCAGATATTCCTCGATTTACAAGTAACTTGATATTAAATCATTAACAATTCAGCATCTATTGATCACCAACAGAGGTCAAGTAACATCTCCTTCCAGGGTCACCTTGGGCGACCACCATACAGTTTTATCTGGTGAGTGTTTTACAGACCACGTGATCTGTAACAATTAAATATGACCATCATCCACTGCATAACAGAACCCACCTCTTGCCAGTCTCAGGTTTTCAATTCACAACAGTGCATTCTGGGACTTGTAGTCTTGGTTCACTTGAATTGAAACCATGGGGTTCTCACACCCAAAGCAATGATTTGCACAAGCAAAGCCCAGGTCTAGAAATGTGGTGATGTTTGCAGATGTTTTGTATCACAAATGTTTGGTGTTTTAACTGGTATATTGTTAGAGAGCTGAACATCTTTGCTGACAGAGCATAACGTCTCTGCTACATTTTGCCATGTACAGCAGGCGTCTGAGTAGATGGACAATCGGTGCAAAAATAAAGATATCACTCACTGATTTGATTTCCGCACAGCATGCATGATAGGGTTTCCATCACATGTTGCGACGCTATGTTTGGTTTAGATGCTAAAGGACCTTTATCTGCAGACCAGGCTGGACTGTTCCTTTGGAGAAGGACCTAGATGTTGCATATGGCGGAGGCCTGTCTGGAGTGGCACGGCGCGCAGAGTAAATCCATGGACTGAGATCCAGCACCAGGTAATTACCAGTGGCTGACATGAATTCAAGCATTTCACTCATCAAGGCCGGACTGCGTGAGGTGTTGTGGTGTTTCAAGCAGTGGTCCAATGAATTCTACTAGTGAACATTTGCAAGGCAGCTGCATGGACACCTACTCATGCCATAGCAGAGGCTTTTGTTGACAGTTCCTGGTTCTGCGGTTATTGTTCTAAGCCCAGGCCTGCAGCGATTTTCTTTGTTGATGGTGGTAATATATCCATTGGTGCCAGCAGCAACTGAGGTTGTGGTCTTGGTGTTCAGCGGCATGGCTGCCAAGTTTCCTAGGTCCATGTGTGATGTGCTGCTCCAGTCCAGGTTTTTTTTTCTGTGAATTCTGGGACTTGTAGTCCTATTTTGTAATGGAAAAAATAAAGACTACAAGTTCCAGAATTCAAAGAACAAACCTGGACTGGAGCAACCAATCACACATGGACCTGGGAAACTTGACAGGGTTGCAGCGGTGGGAAGGTGTGGAAATATCCTGTAATCTCAATGTTTGTCACAAGAGCTGAGATGAGGAAGAGGGGAGCAGGGGGAATGTTTCTAATAATTCCTGTTTCTGTTCCTACTCCTCCCAGTCACACTACATCTATCCACCGTTTGTACCAAGGGCGACTGAAGGGCGTTGGACTTCTGACACTTGGGCATTGACGGAATGGACAGGAGGAAGATGGATCTGGCATCTGATTCTCTTAATCAAATCAATACATAAAAATCTAAATAAAATGAAAATAAAGTGTTCAATCCAAATAAATCAATACTGGATGAGCACCAGCCACTCATTTGCATGCATGCGCTTTGAGAATATTTTATGTTGGTTTTGTTTCACAAATGTACCAATCAATGTCCAGCTAGGGGTTCTCATTAAGTGATAAATGATTCAGGGGGTGTGTACTACCCCATGTCTCTTTTGGGAAGGATGGTCAGATTTTAAATACCAAGACATTTCACAAAAATAAAGGAATGACTACGAGTTCACATCAACTAAGAAGCACAGATTGACAGCGCTAATCGACCCAGAATCACAGAAGATCCATTAAGAAAATAAATAAAATGCAGTTTTTTAAATCCAGTAAAATACATTTTAATTCAATTGCTTTCTTGTAACAGCTGCTAACTAGCCCTGCTCTGCAACACATAAAAACATGTCTCCCTCTTATTTCAGTCAGCTCTCTCCAAAAACCGGGAGATGAGCCAAATTTGCCTAAATGTGTCGCTGATGAAAAACCGGGACTGTCCCCGCAAATCCGGGACGGCTGGACACCCTACTTTGGGGCCTCGTGGCGACCAGGCTTCCGAGCCTGACGAAGGTGTGAAGCGCAAACGGGACGACTCTCTCCAGAAAGATAACAGCGGTAAGATAATGTTATTAAAATAATGGTCATGCAGTGCTTGTAATGAAATAAAGGCGTCAGGGCACATAATGCACTTAGCTTTCCGCCACGAGATGAGTCGCCCCGTCCTCGGCGCGTGGCCTCTGGCGCGTGCATATGTCAGTTTTACAATCACCAGGCCCTCAACATTACCGAGTTCTTGGAAACAGTCTTTGCAAAGCTACAGCCCCAGGAACAAAAAGACAGCCGACGAGTAGACTTGAAATCTTGGAATATGACACTCGTAAATATTCTCAGCAATTTTATTTGGCCTGACTCGCAGCTATTTGTTTCTGATTTTATGACAGTTGTAATATTTTCCTTTCTTTAAGAGCTGTTTTTTTGTTCTAAGAAGAGAGGGTTCAGGAAAAAAAAGTTTCAATGTGATTAATGTGCAAAATATTCATTTATAGGGGTTCAATTGTAAGGTAAAATCTGATCATGCTTTCGAATTATGACAAAACTTTAAACAAAACATCAGGTTGGACAACGCAGAGGAGAAGCCAGCTAAGTGGACTATAATCAGGGCCAATGGAATTATGCGGCAAGGGTAAAGCAAATTATGCAGCAGGTAGACTATACTATGCGGCAAGAAAAGGCAAATTATGCAGCACATCTTGTGACATTCATATATATTTTTTTATTTTTTTTACTCATGTTACCACTGCATGGGCAAAGGTTTCACCTCATCGCTTCCACTTTCACACCCAAAAACAGTAATTAACAAAATTTTTAGGGTTGAGCCTGCGTCGCATGCGCTTGCGCATGCGTTTCGCTAAGCGAGGCGCTTTAGTAATTAAAAAGGGCTCGGAGCCCCGTCCACGTCACGTCAGTGTCTTTCATTGGCACGTTGGCTTGCCTGTTAGAATGTGCTTGATTTCATTAGTGGAAGGCATGCATACGTCATGCCTTTTCCGGTGGATAGCCCTCCTCGAGCGCATCGACCAAGTACAGAAAACATACGAGGCTCGCAGTTTTCTGTCCGGCTCGTGGACTACTTTTTCTCTATTTTCCCAGCGCGATCTCGCTTGGCAGAAGTTGAGCGTTTTACATAATATCGGCCCTGTTACACAGTTAATTGCACTTTTTCGGGTTACGTACATAAATTGACTTTTGCCGATAGGTTTCATTACCAGTGAAAAGTCGGGTTAGGAGTTTACAACGCTATCAGCTCTAACACGAGCAAACGCGAGACCCGTTGCATTGCAAATGCTTGTTACTTTTTCTACCTTTTGTGACGAGTCCTCCTCTGCGCAGCTACACATGTTACTGCATTTTAGTAACTTTTGATCCATTTAAGCTAGAAACAATTTTTGTTAAACTCTGCAGTTTATGCAGCAGAGAATGGATTATGTGGCAAATGTGGCAAATCCATAAAAATACAGAAAACGCTTCAGCCACAGATCCCAGTGGCCCTGACTACGATTACAAGAAATGCCTCAAAGGGACCTGCAGGGTTGCTTCGTGAAACTGTCAGTTTTCTGAAAACTATAGATTGTCCTTCTGTCCCTCACACACACATAACACTGTACCTGAACCTCGGTAGTCATCGCGCACAACATGGAAACACTTCCCACATAGGATCAAAAACAAAGGCAACACCTATCAGTTCACACATCCACCATGGATTAGCTTGCTGCTCATGTAGCCAAGTGCTTTAGCGCCACAGATGCGGCAGTAAGCGCTATAGGTATGCTACAATTCGACCGCATACAAGACGTGCAACTCCAGTAAGTCAAATTCCCTGCGTTTCATGGCAGAGTTTAAAAGTGGATGATCAGCTGGGCTACTGGAAAAATGTGATTCTGCAGCCGGGGCATTTTCTTCATAATTGTGGATTTACAGCACCTGCACACATAATCCATGTCCGTGAAATAGTTGCATTATTATAAAAAATGTTTCTAGATGAAACAAATCAAACATTACGAAAAATGAGCCACATGTGGTGCTTCGCTGCAGCAGACGATTTGCAATGATTAACTGCCCACCTTTCAGTTGTTGAGTGATTTACTCAGGCTCATCGGGTATCAGTGAGGTGAAACCTTTGCTCAAGCAGTATTGTTATGTATAAAAATGGAAAAGCTGTGAAATAAGACGGCCCACAATAAACCACATTATGCCACATAATTTGGCTTTTCTTTTGTCATAACTTAATCAATGATGCCATATAATTTGATTTTCCTTTGCCTCGTAATTCCAGCTGCCCTGAAACTATACCCTTTATATATGATGGTAACATTTTTACACCAATACTTCTGTCCACAGAAGGTGTAACTCCGTACACATGGAGTTTGATCATCATCTTAACCTAGACATGAACATCTACCTAGAATTCCAGGTAGGCCCAGGCCTGTGGCCCGGGCTAGCTAGGCCACTGGACCCAAGCTATACCTGACTGAAGAGCCTTAGTAAGGGCAAAACTGGTCCTGAGGTGCTTGTGTTCCGGTTCAGGGTGGACCTGGCCTGGCAGCAGGGTCAACATTGATTTGTATATGCCTGGGTCCAAACTGAGGTGGCCTGGTGGGTGAAAAACAATGGATTGGGATGCAGCCCAGAGCGATTGTCAGTGGGTGAGATTAATTCAAGTGTTCCATCCATCACTTTTGTTTTACATCTGGGTAAATATGGACTGCAAATTTCAACATCTGATTCACCAAACTATTTGTAGGTGTACGTTTGCCTTACAAACGTAAGTAGTCTTCTATAAGTGCAAAACCACTTTTGGAATTTACAAAAGTTGGTTTTGTACTCATCAAAGGATTTACTCACATGAAGATTTTTGTGAGTAAATCAACTCACGTGGGAGAGGAGTGAGCAGGGACTGGTTGTACCAAGGCTGGAATGTACTGTGAGTTTGTTCACATCAACAAAGGGACACGTATGGGCATTATCACAACCTCCTTTCTGAGTCCTTGAGCCCAGGAAAATGTTGGAAATGTAATTGACAAGGGCAGGAATAAACCACTTTCCAGGATAGGAAGGGGATGTAACAACTTCAGCATTTTGGTGTGTATCAGAAGGAGTTTCTCTGTGTAAAAAAACATAAAGGAAAAGTGGGCAAGTGCAAACGATAGATGTTCACCGGAGCAAACGGTGATGGGGTATAGTGCACAAGTGAAAATGGTGGGACCCCTTCGACTGACACAAGATTCCAGGTGTTTCTTTTTTAAACTTTGCCTTAAAGTCATAAATATAGAAGCACGCATGGTCACAGACCTGCAGTACAGACTTATGCCTTTCTTTAATGCATATATGTATGTAGATTTTGTATAACACAAAATTATCTAAAAGGCAGCGGGGCTTGGTTCAAAGACAAAGGGAAAGATACCATCATTAGTAAAGAGGTAGCTAGGTTCTGGAAGCAGAAATTAATTGAAATGTGGTCTTTAAAGAGGTGTGCCTTCAGCTCGTTCCTAAAGTCCAGAAGGGTTGGGGCGGGTGGGTCCTGATGATCAGGAATGTTACACCAGATCCTGGGTAATCACATGCAGCCCTGTGGCCTTTGTTTTTCTTTTTGACACTTTTTTGCCTCCAGTCTGATGGTGTCCTGGCCTCCAAGTGCTACTGGAGATGCTGAGCTTGTCAGCCAGATGGGCGTGGGTGCTGTTTGTGATGGCTTTGTAGATGATGCAGCAGCCTTTGAAAATAGTGAGGGCCAGCATGGTAAGAAAAAAACAGCTCCATCAGAATAGGAGTTGATGTGATCAGATTCCTTCTGTCTAGAAATGCTACGGCACGTAGGGGGGCTTTAACAGGGGCCACTGTCTAGTCTTGGAGGCTGTGGAGCAGATCCTTCCCATCATCTAGATGCAAAACTACAAGGGCTTGAATAGCAGTTTTGAAGTTGATTTCTGGGAGGAACGGATTCACTTTCTTTAGGAGCAAGAGCTATTACCAGGCCATCTGTGCGTTCTTGACAATATTTTCCTTGAGCATAAGAATCAGGTTGAATCTAAGTAATGTGGCACAGGGTGAAAGTTAGGTTTAGAAGTAGTTAAGGTTAATGTCATTGAGCCAGATTTGTACCAGTTTTTATTTGTTTTTCTTAGTAAATAACATGAATTCTGTCTTGTTGGGGCTACACTTTGGATGCGTGCTGGACATCCTGGTCTGAATTAGATGTAGAGAGTGTATTAGGTTTTGCATGTCTGGAGCATACAAGACTTTCAAGTAGGGTTATTTTTCATCACCATATTGTTACATTTTGATGCTAGTTTCAGTCATTAGTGCCTGAAACTGGTCCATTTGGAGGTTGAAGGTTACAGGGAACAAGATGGAACAAGATGGAACCAGGGGGAACTGTGCAGGTGTTAGGATCTTCTGGGACCTGGAGATGTCTATTTGAATGAACTGGTGTCAGTTCCATATTTAAGAGTTTCCATATTTAAGAGGAAAACCAGTGGAGGGCATCACCAGTGAATCAGCTGAATACATCAGATTGTGGATAAGGGTGAGATTGTCAACAATGTCAAAGGCAGCTGAGAGGTCCATCAATATCAGGAGGCAAGGGGCATCTTCATCTGTGGTTATGAGGACACCATCTAATATGTGTAAGACAACCATCTCTGTGGTTCAGAGTAATCTAAAGTAACACTGGTATATACAGCCCATGACTCATGGCGATGGTGCTTAAAAAGTTGCAGTCTTTGTAGGAAAGTAGCCTCTTTCTAGCTTGGTTACCCCCACTTTTGACCTGTTTATCAGTGTGTTTGACTGTGTCTGCTGGGATCTTGATAATCAGGACCCCAGTTGTTATGCTCTCTCCCTTAAATTTGGTTGTTGCATACTGGTAACCCAGTATTTCACCCACAATTGGCATACTGGTGCCCCCTTCTAAGTTCCCACTATATGATACTTAGGTACCCAGGGCAGTGGGGTTCCAGGGGATCAGTATGGGCGGCAGCATATCTTTTGCCACCCATAGGGAGCCCATGCAAAGGCTTCTGCAGGACTGCCATTGCAGCCTGCGTGAAAATGTGCATGCACCCTTTCACTGCCATTTACACTGCACGGGTCACTTATAAGTCACCAATATAGCAGGCCCTTCAGCCCTGAGGGCAGGGTGCAGGGTACCTGTGTGTGAGGGCACCCCTGCACTAACAGAGATGTCCCCACGACCTCCAGGACCATTTTCCCGGACTTCGTGAGTGCGGGGACACCATTTTACGCGTGTACTGGACATAGGTCACTACCTATGTCCAGCTACATAATGATAACTCTGAAAATAGGCTTGTTTGGTATCACACATGTACGAATCATACCCCCATGCTTTTGCAAGCATTAGTTGTATGATTCCATGCACTCTGTGGGGCTCCTTGTATGATCCCCCAGTATTGCAATTACAGCCTTCTGAGGTTTTCCAGCCAGCCCCAGCTGCTGCCACCTCTCAGACAGGTTTCTGCCCTCCTGTTGGTTGAAAAGCTCAAGCCTACAAAGGCAGAACAAAGGATTTCCTTTGGGAGAGGTGTGTTACACCCTCTCCCTTTGGAGACAGGTGTTACAGGTTTGGGTGGGGGTAGCCTCCCCAAGCCACTGGAAATGCTTTGAAGGGCACATTTGGTGCCCTCCTTGCATAATCCAGTCTACACCGGTTCAGGGACCCCCAGCCCCTGCTCTGGCGCAAAACTGGACAAAGGAAAGGGGAGTGACCACGCCCCTGTCCGTCACCACCCCAGGGGTGGTGCCCAGAGCTCCTCCAGAGGGTCCCTGCGTTTTGCCATCTTGGATTCCAAGTTGGCAGGGAACTCTGGGAGCATCTGAGTGGCCAGTGCCAGCAGGTGACGTCAGAGCCCTAACCTGATAGGTGCTTACCAGGTTAGGTCCAGGAACTCTACAAAGTGCAATAAAGAAGCAAGACGCCTTCTGCAACATTGTTTCTTCAGCTCCTGCCAGCAACTGCAACTGTTTCCTGGTTGTGCATCCTCTGAGGACAGCTCGTCTTCATCCTGCACCAGAAGAGCAAAGGAATCGCCCTTGGGGTGAAGGAGTCAAACCCCTGCTTCTGCAGGCACCAACTGCGACGATGACTGGTTGCTTAGACCCCCTCTCCTGCTAAGCTGTGTGGAACCTGCATCATGGGTGGTGGACTGAAGTGGTCCTGACGTCCATCTGTCCAACTTTGGTGGAGGTAAGAGCTTGCCTCCCCACACAAGACAGTACCCCCATCACTGCATGTTTTGCAGTTGCTAAGGCTTGTTGGCATCCTTCCACGAAGTTCTTCATGCATCCTGCAGCTCTGCCTCCAGCACTCTATCCTGGATTCACAGCTTCCTGAGTGGTTCCCCGGCGACGTGGAAGCCTTTCTCGTAGTGCTGCGTGGGCTACTTTTGCACCTTTGTTGTCACTGTACTGTGGGACTCTTGTTTGTGCTGCCTGGTCATCTGTGGGCTCTCTGCGTTGCTGAGAGCCCCCTTCGACTCCCCCTCCTGGGTAGAGTCCGCCTGGTCCTTCCTGGTCCTGGGCAGCTCCAATTTCTGCTAACCGCGATCTTTCCGGGTGCCAAGGCTTGTTGGTGGACCCCAGCAATGCAAACCAGACTGCAATCCTCCATCCGACGTGGGACATCATTTGCACCAACCAGGAACCCGACTCCGTCTTCTTGGGTGCAGTACTGACTGTTCTTCTTCACCGGTGGTTCTTCATCTGCACCTTGATCTGGGTTATCAGGGGCTCCTGTTCTCCTGGGACTCTTCTGTGCTTCTTGGACTTTGCCCCCTTCTTCCACAGGTCCTCAGGTCCAGGAATCCTCTGTTGGTGTCTTGCAGTCTCTTCTGGTTCATGCTTAATCCTTCTTTTCGTTTCTGTGTGTGTTCTGGGAAAGTACTGTGTTTTACTCCTGCTTTCCTGGTCACTGGGGTGGGTTCTGGTACTTACCTTTGGGTCTTTCTAGTACTCCCAGCTCCCCTCTCTACACTACACTTGCCAGGTGGGAGACCGACATTCGCATTCCACTTTCTTAGTATATGGTTTGTGCTCCCCCAGGCCCATTTCTAACTATTGTGATTTTCACTAATTGCACTGTTTTCTAACTGTTTTTTATGCCTATTTATCCATACTAGTGTATATAATTTGTGTATTACTTACCTCCTAGGGGAGTATAGTCTCTAAGGTATTTTTGGTATTTGTGTCACCTAAATAAATTGCCTTTATTTCTGAAACACTTAGGGGGTCATTTTGACCCTGGCGGTCTGAGACCGCCAGGGCTAAAATGACGGAAGCACCGCCAACAGGCTGGCGGTGCTTCCTGCCCTATTACGACCGCAGCGGAAGCGCCGCGGTCGCACCGCCGGGGCCGGCGGTATACCGCCACTTTAGCCCCGGTGGTGACAATCCGCCTGGGCAGCGCTGCTTGAAGCGCTGCCCAGGGGATTACGAGTCCCGACAAGGCTGGCGGTATGGGGAGTCGTGGGGCCCCTGGGGGCCCCTGCAATGCCCATGCCACTGGCATAGACAGTGCAGGGGCCCCCTGACAGGGCCCCATGCGGCTTTTCACTGTCTGCCATGCAGACAGTGAAAAGCGCGACGGGTGCAACTGCACCCGTTCCACAGCCGCAACACCGACGGCTCCATTTGGACCCGGCTCCCATGTTGCGGCCCCCATCCCCGCTGGGCTGGCGGGCGGAAACTTGGTTTCCGCCCTCCGGCCCAGCGGGGATGTCCAAATGGGCACCGCTGTGACTACAGTGGTATTGCATGAGCTTTGCATGTTTCCTAGATAAGCCTTGGCTGCTTATCCACAGCTACCTCTAGAGAGTCCTGGCTTCTAGACACAGCCTACACTACACTAATAAGGGATAACTGGACCTGGTATAAGATATAAGTACCATAGGTACCCACCACACACCAGGCCAGCCTCCTACAGTCTGCCTCTGTGCTTAAATGATGCTAAGAATGCAACTACAGCTTGCACCACCCACTGCCCCTGCACAATGCCAGTAGAATGATCGGTGGATGCACTGCTATTACTATTGTTAGTGCATAGTGCATTGCTAACCTGATGTGCTAAGCCAAAAATAGACAGAAAGCGCCACCATGTTGTGTCATAAAAAAAAGTACAGGTTTTAAGAACTAAGTGCCAGTGCCGAGCACTTGTAAACACCAGCACAAATTAAGCACTGGCCTGCCTCATTGTAGGGCACAGTAAGAGCGACATCTACCATGTCAGAGAACTGCTCCCTTAGCTTTGAAGTGACAGGATTCACTTTGAATTAGCGTGGAATTCGCTGTTTGAACAACTCAAGAAGACTGATGATTTCTCTGCCTTCATAAGGCATCAAAAGCACACCTATCCTAAAGTGACCTCATAAGACTGTGCGGGGAGACTCCTGGGGTTCACATTATAAATGCCCTCATAAAGGTGCACAGGGCACCGTGGAAACTATGGGGGTCATTATGCATGACGGTGGAAGGAATCATTATCCGACAGGACAGCGCTGCTGCCCCTCGGATAATGATCCCTACAGCCACCAGCCTTTCCCTGGCCGGTTCCCCTGCCAGGGAAAGGCTGGCAGAAGGGGTGCTCCGGGGCCCCCATTGGGGCCCCATCGCGAAGGTCACTGTCCGATTTGTGGAGCCGCCGGCAATGTCCCAGCCAGGCATTCTGCTGGGCCGGCAGGCGGAAACAATGTTTCCGCCCGCCGGCCCAGCAAAATGTTCATTATGCGGCCGGCAGGGTCCCAGGGGGGCTGGCGGTCAGTTAAATGTCCGCCAGCCTGAACACGGCGGTAAACACCGCTGTGTTCATAATGAGGGCCTATGTGTTGGAAGCTCTAAAGTCTGTGCCCAGATGCAATTATATTTACATATTATGGACTGAAAAACACATTCTCTGTTAGGCAGGAAGTAATAAAGTAAAAGAAAGCATTTGCTTGACATTTTCACTGATGTAATATTTATGTATCCAGGCCTCCGGCGCAATGCTCACAACAAGCACTTCACCAGCTCATACAGTAAGCACTATATACATGCACCAATACAATGCAATACTCTGCAAGGAAAGTGACATGGAGGTGGGATGAGATGCAGAACAGTCAACGGCTCGGCTTGAGTCCCCCGTTGTCCGACCCTCTCTGCTCAAGCCACATCTGAGACGTGATATAGAGTTCGTTGGTTACTGAAAGTCCAGCGGTTTCCAGAGGAAACTCTGAATATGGAGGAGAATCCAGTGGTTTAATGTCCTCTGTCACACCAGTCCTGTGATGAAGAAAAAGAAATCACATGGTTCTCTGTCATTCAGTTTCCTCCAGGAACTGGGCTATTCTTAGTTACCACCTACACTAACTCAGGCCCTCTGAGCACACTGAAGTTTTGTGTATGCTTCTATTCGTGTATGTGTAAATAGAAAAAAGTCTAAAGAATGTATTTGTACAACCCTGGCCTGACATGCGACTCACCCCCACAGGATTCCCCGCCAGCCCCTGCACCCTTCTTGACACATTATGGGGCTTAATTATTAGAGACTTGTGCCACTGGAGCATCACTTTATCTGACGCTTCGGCGGCACAAGCCTCGCAACCAGTCTAGGAGGCCATGCGGTCACTTTGCGTGGCTTTCAATGGCGTCATAGATATGCAGTAAGGGAAAGCAGCGCAAGTCTCTGCGTTGCCCTACTCTGTGCCAGGGAGGAGTTCCATAGGTGTTGCAGTAGGCCTTCCCACGCAACACCCATGGATTCTGACGGTGCCCCAGATTTACTTAATCATGTAAATCTTGGGAAGCGCCAAAACCTTACGCCTCTCGAGGTGATGCGTAACCAGAAGAATTTTCATTTCTCCTCATTTTTTCCTATTTCCATGTGTGCTGCAGAAGAGGAAAACACCTCCCAGGATTGTCTTGTGCACTAAGGTGCCCCTGCCGGCCACCATAGTGCAAGGGTGGCAGGGTTGGCGCTAGGCTGCCAAAATGGCAGCAGTGCAGGGGGGAAGGACAGGAATGCCCTGTAATGCATAAATACAGTGCATTCCTGCCCTTTCACTTTGGAGTAGGGCAGCACAGCAAGGTGACTTGCAGTGCAGCCCTACACTAAATCCACGTAAATAAGGGTCTATGGCCCTCATTACGACCTTGGCGGGCGGCTGAAGCCGCCCGCCAAGATCGGACCGCCGGGCGGCCGCCAATGCAGCCGCACCCCCGCCGCGGCCATTTGGAGATCCCCGCTGGGCCGGTGGGCGGAAACTAGTTTCCGCCCGCCGGCCCAGCGGGGATCTCCGCTGCAACACAGGAGCCGGCAACAAATGGGGCCGGCGGTGTTGCAGCCGTGCGACGGGTGCAGTTGCACCTGTCGGGCTTTTCTCTGTCTGCATAGCAGACAGTGAAAAGCTGCACGGGGCCCTGTCAGGGGGCCCCTGCACTGCCCATGCAAGTGGCATGGGCAGTGCAGGGGCCCCCAGGGGCCCTGCGACTCCCCATATCGCCAGCCTTTTCCTGGCGGTTCAAACCGCCAGGAAAAGGCTGGCGGTAGGGGGACTCGTAATCCCCTGGGCAGCGCTGCAAGCAGCGCTGCCCTGGCGGAGTACAACCGCCGGGGCCATTGTGGTGGGAAACCACCGGCCCCGGCGGTGCGACCGCGCGCTTCCGCCGCGGTCGTAATGCCCTGGGAAGCACCGCCAGCCTGTTGGCGGTGCTTCCTCCAGAACAGCTCTGGCGGTCTTGGACCGCCAGGCTTGTAATGAGGGCCTATGTTTTTAAGCGCATTCCATACTTCAGCAAAAGCATGTGGCAAACACAGTTTTCTTTCTTTAAAATAACATCATTATGTCTGGGTTTAGCCAAGACTTTTTGATTTCAGTACAGTTATATGTATAATATAATTTATCATAGGTATTTCAGCCAGCCCTGTTCATCCATTGGTCTGTCACCGTGCCAGTCATCTTTTTCTTCCACCCACTACAGCATGGGGGCAGTGGGACATCATCCTTCCCTTTCACAAGGAGCCCAACCTCACACAAAGAGCTTCCCCTGAGTGGCAGGCAGTAAAAAAGCAAAGTGTGATATTTTAAGCCCAAAAGAACTTCTGCTTTTAGACATTTGTTTTTTAGGTTGAGGAGGTCCGGCAGCTTCCCCAACAATAAAGTTTCGCAAAAGCCATAACAAAACAACAGTAGCACTGACAAAGCCTAAAGGCAGGAGGCTAACGCCAGACCTGTGGGCTTTACCAATGCTTGTTTGATCATTGCTAGTGTTGCTGATATTTTCGCGTTTAATTGTAATGCCCTATGTTGCACCGCGCTTTCGCTTTTTTCAAACAGGTGTTGACCCCACAAGTATAAGTCCTTCCGCCCCCACCACCGTCCTTTGCACCATTGTGCTAGTAGTGCGTAGTCACGTGACCTGTAGTGCGACGTCACATTGCACCGAGACTTTATCCGCTAACCTCCTGCACGTTGGACTTCCTGTGTACCCCCTTTAGTGCCATCCCAGTTTGTCTCCAAAAATTGTAGCTTTTTGGTGCGGAATTCCGCCACTGATGCACCATTGTGTGACCATGTTTTCCACTCTCCGTGTAAGATACACGTGCCAAGGGTGCGGGGTGGGGGAGGGGCCCGGATGGTGATGCCAGATCTGAGGCCTGCCTTGTCAGGGTCCACGCAGTCGCTGCCCAGCGTACCGTGTGTCTCAGGGGACCTATGCTTCCTCGAAAAGCCTTTAATCAGTTCCTAGAAAGTCACACCATCTACTTCTGGGCGCTGTTAATTACTTTCCCACTGTGGCCCTGCCCCTCTGGGATTGGCTGTCACAAAGAGTCCTTTGCATCAGTAAACATCCGGTCCCAGGTGTGCAAAGCCTCCTTGTTTGCAGGATGTAAACCGCCAGTGACCTACTTCTGTATGCGCGGGCACAAGCTGTACTTGAACCAGCAGCTAAATAACACCCGACCCTGCTGAAGGAGTGTGGTTGGAGAGTCTTTAATTAAACAGGGGTATTACTTTTTCACCTATTTAATTCAAAGCAGCCTTAGTGATATGCTGATTAAAAGAAAACAGGAACAGTAATCTGCTATAATATGTTTGCGCTTCAGCGCCAAGATACCCCTTCGGGGGAGATTTGCTGTGCTACACAACTAGGCTTATTCTTAGGGAACTGGCGTAGGCCAGCTCCACAAGTATGTTTGTGGCACTGCCCTACGCCAATTCGAAAGGGCAGAAATGCACCATATTGACAAGATACAGTCATTTCGGTCCTCCCCCCTTGCTTTGGCGCACAAAGGGCAGCCTAGTGCTAACACAGCCACTCTTGCACCATGGTGCAAGGGGGTCTGCGTTGTTGCCAGGATTGTTTTTGTGCAGGAAGGTGCCCCTTCCTGCAGAAAAACAATCCTGGGAGGCTCTTTTCTCGTTCTGTGTGTGCTGCAGAATTCAGCACGCACGGAAAGAGGAAAAAACAAGAAGAAAAAAAGAAATTTCTCCTCATTGCGCCTGCCCTGAGGAGGCGTACCATTTTGATGCATTCCCAGGTTTACAGATCCTTGTAAATCTGGGAATGCGTCATAACCCATGGGTGTAGCGTGGGAACACCCACAACAACACCATTGGAGCGCCTCCTGACTCAGTGAAAGGCATGAAAAGCCATGCAAAGTGGCTTTGCGTGAACTCGTAGATATGGGTCTGCGCTCTGCGCCGCCGTGCGTAACAAACGGTGACGCACAAGCGACGCAAGGAGCTTGAAACTATGCCCCTAAGTGTTACTAACATGTGCAGCAGAAAAGTGTTGAATGCAAATACTTGAATCAAACAAACACTCATTCCATTTCATCAGTTTTAGCTTGTTTGTGGCAAACCATGTTCAAATAATTCAGGGGAAATGAGTTGCCACAAAATTTAAACAGACATGCCAACATTTTAGAACACCAAAGTGGGAGGTTAAAAAGAAAATTAGGGGAAGTTATTTTCTCCATTGACTTCTATTGAGGCAGAGGCATTCTGAGGCAAGGAAAGGCAAAAAGAAAGGGTTTTTTGGCTTCAGAATTTGGGAGTCTCCCACCTGAGTCAGATCTGTTGGCATGTATGCTTGAAGCCCAGACTTCATGGCCGCGCCCCTTCTGAACCATGATGAAAACCATATTGTTTCAGCATTGTTGGGATGCATCTCTGCGGTGCTGCTCCAGGTCCTGTGGCCCACGTCCGGGCACATTCTTTGTTTGTCTGTCCAAGAGAAGAAATAGTGCTTGGTGGAACTGCTTGAATTATGGTGCAAACTGGTAATATTTTAGAGTACTGTCTTCCATCCATTATAGGGAGAGGGTGTGGGGTAACGGCCAGAGCTGCTGGCTTTGCAGCTGGAGGAACCTGGTTCAGGTCTTGGCACTGGCTCAATATCCTGTGATTCGGGGCAAGTCACTTAATCTCCCTGTGCCCACAATTCAGCGCCATGAGACCCTCACAGATGATTCGCTGTGCTTTACAAATCCTGGATTAAATTATTATTAGTGTATTTAGCTTGCTTGCAGGAATGTGGGGTTCCTCATACCTTATAGGGCTTTCACAGTGAATGCCTTGTTGGAGGGAGGGACGCCTTTTTGAGTGGTAGGTGGAGTGTCCACAAGGTGCGCCTAAGTCGGGCGTGAGTGGCACTGTTTCCAGACTACTGATTGGTTAGGTGTCAGAGGAGAATCACTAAGTATGATGTAAGGGAGATTGTTGAAGCAGTATCCCAGATGAGGATAGAGTGGGGTGCTGAGAGGAATGGATTGACATTAAGGGGCTCCCAGTCTGTTAAGCTAAACAGGAAAGATTTCTCATCATGTCCATAGCCTGAGAAGGGCTCCACTCCCCCCAGCAGATAGGATAGAACTGTCAGACAAATAAGGGGTGGGTGAACCAGCACAAGAGCTCTCAAGCCACCAGTGGGCACTCTCCTTGGGGCCACCCTGGTCATGACGATCTCTAGCGTGTGATTGGCTGAGATGGAGAACAGCTTTTCTAACCTGGATCCATTGAGAGACAGAGAGGCATTAAGTGGGCATGGTGGGTCACCACCACTGGGATACCATCCTGAGTAAATGAGTTAGAGCAGTGGTTCCCAAACCTTTGACTCCTGTGGACCCCAACTTAATCATTGCTGGAACCAGTGGACCCCCACTGAATCATTATTGAAATTCCAGGTCCACCACTGAGTGATTACTGGAAGCCGGGGATCCCACCCAAGGAGTTTTTTATAATTTGAATCGCAAAACAATGCACAAAAAGTAGATGGAGCTTTTCTAAATTCAATTGAGTCCACTCATCGTCCATACTATATTATGTTTGATGCACACGCACTGCTCCCTCGAATCAATACAAGGATACTAATTTTTAGCCTCCAATTTCAAATTTCTTCACAGTTTTAGAATGTTTTAAAATGTTCAATTATGCACATTTTGCTTCTTTATTTACATACATTTTATTAATCTGTTTAAATTATTTCAATTTCTAAGCAGCAGCAGACCTCTTGAGTAGGTTTCGTGGACCCCCAGGGATCCCCGAGCACAGGTTAAGGCCCACTGAGTTAGAGCAATGAAGCCTATTTCCAAGTCTGGGCACCAGAACCTGACACACAGCAGGACACGGCTTCCCCGCAGGTGCTGGAGGCGTGCTCCCTACACCAGCGGAAACACGAAGGCCACTTGAGGACTAGTCCCTCACACTGTCCCACTGGACCCTGTTGTTGCGTTACTGATTTATTCTCTGTACACCAAGGTAGGTGAGAGGACTCCCTTACGCGTCATTAGTGCAGGTGATGGAAATGTGTGGGATCTGCTTGGGAGGGAGGTGGTGACTCAGCAACCAAACATTTACAACAAGATTCTACTCACAGCCTCCTATGAGGAGAATGGCAGTCGCTAGAACCCATTACAGTGTGGTGGCAACTCCTGATGCCCCTTTGGAATGCTATTTATGTGTTTATTTGTTTAATGATTTTTGCAAAATGCATCACACAACTCGAGGCGACACCATGTGACGGCTATCCAAAGGGCTGTAGTGATTGCCACGCCAGGGTGTTGCCATTTCACCTTCTGTGCGAGAGTCTTTACTTCATCCTGGTACCGAAGAGGCAGGGGCGGTCACATATCTACTAACTTTCCGTATGGTAACAGCTGGACTTTCCTGAAGAAACACTCACACACACTTGGTGATGGGGTTTTGTGAGCCAGGAGATGAGCATTGGGGACTTTCTGGAATACTTGAATGGAAGTCAGTACCAGAGTAGGCATTCTCATGTAGAGACGAATAAGGCAAATGCTCGGTCTCTATGCTAATACTGTGTTTCTTGAGTTTGGGTTGACTATGGGGTATGGTTGCTAAGCAGAAGATGCAAATGGAAGCATCAATGCTGACATTCTTTTGTGGTGGGAAGGTGTCAGGTCGTAGGTCACCTGCAAAGGCCATATTTTGCATGAAAAATAAGCCTGTCTGGTGGGTGCAGAAGGAGATGACCTTGATTCAGCGGAGGGTGAACACAATGGGAAAACTGATGACTGTCTCAGAGGGTAAAGGCTGGCAAGGTGTCTAGATTTGGAAGATGGTGGCAGGAGATCGTCCTTTAGTGTCAGAGTTTGTGATCTATTAGGAAGTAACAGTATCTGGTAGCAGTGGGTGCACAACCTGGTTTATTACTCCCTGGGCTTCCAGTTTAGACGAATAAGAAGATATTCACAGTCGATACAATGGATAAAAATGAAATAATCTCCTTAGGTGTGGTTAGAAATATTCAGTTCTTCAACTAGTGGATCGAAAACAACATGACTATTAGAATATAATCCTTAGGGTTGAGTGGTGTTTACGTGTGAAACAATTAATATAGAGTTTAGTAACCAGGACACATGAATTGAACTTGATTCCGGTTAGTGTTCCCTGTTGAGGTATTCCAAATTTTGATGGACTGAGCAAGACAGCTCCACGAAGATTCTGTGAGTCTTATAACTCTCCCTTAGAAAGACAAATGAAGGCAATGTCCTGATGAAGGTGATGTGTAATAGGTTCTAAGAGGATCACCGAAACATGTAGTCAACCAACAATTTTTTTAACCCAGTTCAATCCAACATTGCACTGAAAGACTTTTCCTGCTTTTGTATGGCATATGATCAGATACTTTGAGTGATGAATGGAGTAATTGAGGTTGAATGAGTATGTGGAATAGAAGTGATGATGAGTTGAACAAACTACATTTCTTGAACCACAAAGAATTACATAAAGTCTTTTAGTGCCAACATATTCAATTTAGAAACATTTTGCAAAAAAACATTCCTCTCTAGGTATAATTTTGTCTTTTTCGTGGCTACAAAGTTCGGCACATGAAACGTGCATGATTTCTGTGTGTGCCTTATGGTGAATTGGTGAGGTTTGGGAATACTGGCAAGCGGCTAGAGATTTCCAAGTCTTGGAAAATGGTAATGACACAAGGGATCCACTGGCTGACCAGTGAGGAGCCTGTTACCCCATTACACGCATTTAAGACAAGGGGACTGATCTGGGTCCGAAATGACAAGGACGGCGCTGTTGGTGTGATGAAGCTCAGATAAAACATCAGGATTGAACATTTACCCAGGTGTTTTAGACTCATTGTGTACTTCTTTCTGGCTTTTCTGTTTGAAAGTGGATAGGAACAAAAATATACCTTAATATAATCATGTTTTATCTTGGAAATGATGCATTTTTTACATTTTTGTTTGCTTTTATGGCTCTTTGGCTGAACAAAGGCACTATATATCCAAAATACACCTTGAGAAAGTTCAACAGCCTGAGACTAAAGCGAAACACGTGTCGTATGGGAATAAATGTGATGGAAAAGCTTATGTTGCAAGCACTATATTAACTCAAATTGTATGCCTTCCTCTTTGACTCACATTGATGTAATTACAATAATGAATTACCAGAAGTATTAAGTTTGAATCTATAAAACTACTTGTTCTGATGGTGCAGAGTCTCTGCAGTCATGTAAACTTGCCAGTAAAATCTTGGCCAAGTAGGAATACATCTTTTTAAATGGAGCCCTTAATTTTTGGAAGCATGTATTAATTTGGGATGAGGTCAGGGCAGGAGCACGTTTATGTGGTCGATATAAATTAAAATGGAGGGGGCACCTGTTAAAAAAATAGAAGAAGGACTGCAATTTTTCATCAGCAGTGGGGCACAGAAGGACAGCACTCATTCAGGGACATCTTAAGGATTTTTGGGGTCCTGGGCCCAGTGCTTAATTTGTAAATAAAAACGTGCCGGTGCCCAAAGATCTCCTCTGAAACACGCAGCTGCTGCACTTAAATGTGCAAGCACAGAATACTGAGGCAGCGTAATCCTGAAGCTACCTCGGTTCTCTTTAATCCGTTTACAGCCACTCCCTGCCCCTTCAACTCACTCTTGCAGCTTTCTGCTTTCTCCCTTTGTGATGCTTTTTTGCTTTTCTCTTCCTCCATCTTTCCCATCTGTGTCTTTTGCTCGCAGTAAATGCTTGAGGCAGAAAAATAAGTGCTGACCCTCAAAAATAAGTTCTGGTGCCCCCCACAGGAAACCTTGGGCTCAAATTAAGCACTGCCTGGGCCAATTAAATTTGGGGGCCCCTTTTTTTAACAGCTTTGAATTTATGGTCCAGTTTCAGCTCTTTCATGCCCTCTTTGGCCAGGTCACTGACAGCGCACAGGCACATTCACACAAACTCTAAATGTGTTTACATCTAATACTCAGGGATAGTGAGATGTGTTTTCAATTTTGTAACACAGCAGCAGCTCAGTAATATTACTGCAAATAATCTCTGAGACACCCCCCATTTCTCATAAGGTCCCCTTTTGATCTAAAAGAAACTCTTTTATGGATGTTGCATGAAACATAATCACAGCATTTCTCTGCAAAATGTTCAAAACAGACTCTCACATAGCACCCACATAAAATAAAATAAAGGAAATGGCATTTAAAACAATTTGTTTCAGAATTACTAAATGTCCTTGGGGAAGACTCTTAGCAGAACAGCCTGGCTGTATCAAGTGGCCCCCTGAAAGGCTGGAAGCCCCTCTGAGAGGCGGGGGCCCTGGGCCAGAGCCCACTTTGCCCATGTCTTAAAAATCTCTGCGCACATCAACTTAGAAAAACAGACGAGGCACTCAACAAACCAGTATAGTGCCGTATTCAAACCTACTATCACACCTGTTAATTAACTTGCTTTCTGAGATCCGCTGCTAGCTAGTCCTGTTTTGGAACATATAAAAACACGCCTTCATCGGTTTTCAGTCGACCCTCTCTGAAAACCAAGACATGAGCCAAATTTGCCACAGTTGCTGAAAACCGTGACTGTCCCAGCAAACCCGGGACGCCTGCTCACCCTAAATTAAAAGCGCCTTATCACCCAGATGAGCAGCATGCCCACCAAGGGCTGATGCTGTGTTGTTTTCATGGGAATTAGCTGTACTTTTTAGCTTGTCGACGGTACAAACCTGCGCTCCCATTGTGCTGACTGCCTGCCCATCACGTGTCCAGAGCCCGCCCATCGGACCGGCTGATAATGCACCGTATTGCATAAATACAGGGCATGCGCAAAATGATGTCCCTGGTTCCCCTGCTCCAGAGTTTGTTAGGCCGCATCCTTCTCCCCAACTGCACGACGTTTTGAGTTCAACAACATATGCCTTGTCACGTGACCTGAGAGACTTTGCCTGGGGGGCTTTCAGAGGGTCAGTAATGTCCGGGTATCCCTCTAAGCGGCTTCCTTTATAAGAGACTGCTCATGGAGGCTGACCCTGTAGCTTTTCTGTTTTGGCTTTTCTAGCTTGTCTTGCTGGCCACCTTTCCTCCTTCCACGCCCCCTGATGCTGACCTTGCCGAGGTCACAGGGTCTCAGCTGTTCCCTGACAGCCAGGGCACTGCTGAGCTCGGATAAGACACATTACTGTCCTTTCCCCAGTGTTGACGCACAATGGGCTGCCTAGCGCTAGCGCGGGCACCCTTACCATGCAGGATTGATTTCGTCTTGCAAGGGCCACCGTTCTGCACAAAAGCAATCCAGAGAGGCGTGCAGGATGCAGCACGCATAGAAAGAGGAAAAAAACAAGGAGAAATGAAAATATTTCTCCACTTTGCGCCTGCTCTGGGGAGGCGTAAGGTTTTGTCGCTGTCCCAGGTTTACATGATTGAATAAATCGGGGGCAGCGTCAAAATCAATGGGTGTTGCGTGGGAAAACCCACTGCAACGCCCATGGAACGCCTCCCTGGCACAGAGTAAGGCAACACAGCTGCTTGATCTGCTTTGTCTTACTGCATATCTATGAGGCCGTTCAAAGCCACGCATGGTGGCTTTCCGTGGCCACACAGATATGGTTGAGAGGCTTGCGCCACCCCAGTGTAAAAAAGTGGTGCTCTGGTGACTCAAGCCTCTCGTAAATATGCCCCTAATCTCCTAGTGGCAAAAAAAGAACAATTGTGTCCTTGTGTAATGTAATGTGTATATAAAGTGCTCCAATACCATCGCCCGAGTCCCTGCTACTGAAAACTAAAAAAAAAAAAGTTGTCGGTAAAGCGCATTGAACCTCTCAGGCAGAGGATGCTTTACATGAAAGCATAAGTAGATACGTATAGCACCAAGAAGGTCTGGACCATTCCTTAATTTGAGCCGGGGGTGCATGTAGCATCCACCTGTGCTCGTTTTTGGGGCCTGAACTTATTTTGCATGATCAGACTATGTATCAGAACAAAAGAGAGACAGAAGCGGGGGCGGGGCAAAGAGAAAGAGGGAAAAATGCGGTGGTTCGTAGGCTCACTGTGCCTCAGGGCTGAAGCTATACCTCACTGATGAGACCTAAGCTACTTGAAACCAGTCTGAGTCCTTGTGGTCTCTTTCGGAGGGAGACATGCCTGGCAGTTCGGGACAGACAGTTCCCCGAGGGCATAACACAAGCCTCTGCAGCCCCTACGGTGCAGGGGGGCCCAAACTTCAAGGGCCCACTCAACCTTTCAAGGGGCCTCTATACGGCTGAATGCTAATTAATATTTGTGTGATATGGGATACTCAAGGGCCACACAATTTTGTGTTACGCCACTGAGTTCCCATGAGGAGCGGGGTGTGTGCTGGTTGGCATAAGGCGGGCCTTTTTCTAGAATGGCACAGTGGGCAAAAACCAATGGACAGGAATGTGGCCCGAGCACTTGCCAGTGGCTGAGACTAATTCAAGCATTCCATCCATCACCTGTTGTTTATCATAAGTGTATGGGGATCACTGTAGACAGCTATGAGGTGGTCCAGCCATCCCAGTACCAAGGCTCTGGTTACTTGCACTCTATGTTTGGCCTGCATTAGCAGAAGAATCTTCCTGAGAGTGGACAGCTGTAGGTTGCACCACTCACAACAGTCTTGAGTTGGGGAGCAAACAAGGGTGCAGATTCGAGCATGATACCCCTAGCTCTCACTTTAAGACATCTGGATATTGGACATCCCAGGCTTCTGGGTCCTTCCAAGGGAGGCCTTATGTGGTCTTGTTCTCCTTCCACCAAGCTCTCAGTTTTTGCTCCGTTCAAACAGAGGAGGTTTTCTTTCATCAAATCGAATGTGTGCTCTAGACATCCCGTGACGTCACAGTGACTCTGTGTAATAAGGTCTGTATAACATAACACCTGCCGCACAGTGAGAGGGAGCTCTGATCTCAGAGGGAGTGGGTTGTGGGCAGAGTGGACTATCTCATGCCCTATAACAATGCAAACCACTCATCTCCTTGTACTTTGTGTAAAAGACAACACACAACACCATGGCTGATCTGTACACTCATCACACAGCTAAACCTCTGGTGATGATTGTTTTTCTCAGCACAAATGATCAAATTTCCTAAGACTGCAAATCATTTCTTGAGTTCATTAGTGGACTGCACCTTGGGGAAATTTAGATATTTCCCAGCAGACCTGTCCCTCTGCAGACTGCAAGAGCAGGGGTGTTTCTGAGGCATGCTTTGTACCCATTGACCTTAGATCCAGTAGCTAGATGAAATATGAACATTTGTTTTCACGTAAAGAAGCATTTTCTGAAACTACAATTGACTAAAAGCGTCACCATCAGTTGCTCTATTTTGTCATGTATATTTTATACATCTATATAGCCCTTCACTACGGTGGCCGAAGAACACTTGAGGACAGGTACCACTCTACTCCCTGTAACGTGGACCCTAGGAGTGCTTGGTTGGAAGAAGCAAACATTTACACAATGGGCCTCCAGAGGCGTAAAACATACACTATGCCTCCTTCAGCACAGGGAGGACCCAAATCCTTCAAGGGGGACAGAATACTTCAGGGGGACCCTATTCAGCCAACCAATGAGCATCTGTGAGATATGGGAGTGTCAGTGGCTCATCACATTCTGCGGGCCTTGTGGGGGAGGGGGGGCATTATTTTGCATCTACTCTATGAGCTACGTCAGTAGTGTTTTCTTGTCGTTTGTGAGGACTAGGGCCACGCTCTTATCACACGACGAAGCGCTTTAATACAGTTATTAGTAGTTCTTTATATTTTTGGCGGTTTCTTCCACAGTTGTTTCTTTTAAAATTCACACAGTTATATAGATAAATCCACATCTTGGTGCAGTATAGATGTGCATATAACCGCATTACTAAGTGCCAAATAGCGTTCGTCGTTCATTGAATCAGGTATGGTGGGATATTGCCCTTGTGGTGTTTGGACAAGATATCGGGAACACAAATGTCGTGGGAAAGAATATTGTGTCAAAAATATCAAGCACAATAATATGAGGTCATTTTCTATTGGTAAGTAAAGTTTTACAATATATAGCTCCATATATATGTATCTTGACAATATATTTATATCTATATCTTCAAGGTACGTAGATCTGGAGTTAAGAATAGTAAATCTATAATTACCTGTTTGCAATTTCCTTCTTGATAATCTTGTCCTCAATATATTTGACACAATATTCTGTCCACTTGTTATTTGTGTTTCCGATATTCTGTCACTGATCTACCCTTGCCAATGCATTTACTCACACTTTAAAGTACGGCTGAAAATAATGTGTCAAGAAATCTCACAGGGGTGCGTTGTGGGTGCTGCAAAGGTGATGAACACAAACAAACTCACAACTTTGTGGATATTCATAAACCTTTTCAAGATTCTAAGAATAGGAATGATCCATGTTGTGGGTGAAAAATTGAACGTACCCCACTACTCCCAAAATTGCTGGTGATGTAGGACAAGAAGTTTCCCCATAAGGGATCCAAACCTATAAACAAATCATAACCCTATGAGTGTAAATGACATTGAGAGCCAGGGTACTCACAATTATACAGGTGGCAGAAGGTCAAACATCACGTCCAAGGTCAGTTGAAGTCAGGATGTCACACAGGGCCGACTTTAGCATTGGTGTTGCCTGGTGCAACAGTCTTTGTTGCCCCCCTCCAATGACCTCCTTCATGGATTACATCACTACCATACTCCAATGGGGCCCCTCATCTCTTCTTGGCCCCTCCCCATACTTATTTACTTTATAGCGGCACTCGTCACAATGTCAGAACACTTTACATCTTTACATCACAAACATATTGTACAAAAACAATGAATGTTTAAATAAATGTATAGGAAATGTTACTTAGGGCAAGGAGGGTTACAAAGTGTAGGAGTCACATGTCATCCATAATGGTAGGCATTATATGTCAAGAGTGCTTTGCCAGAGAAACTACAGGGCAGATTAACTAAGCATTTACAATGTGCAGTAACCAACGTTGCTGTGCTATGTTGCATGGAAAGGAGAGAGCACAACAGCGCCATATCTACTAAGATATGGTACTTTTGCTCTCTTCTCCAGTACTGCACCTGTGCACACAGCCTTGCATTATACTTCAAAGGTGTTTAAGTGATGTCATCAGGCATCCTTTTATGCTGGATTGGTACCCTTCCAGAACAAAATTCTATGCTTTGACAAAGTTGTACTTGTAATTGTATTTATATAGCACTTACTACCCCTGATGTGGTGTCAAAGCGCTTTTCAGTGAGTAGCGTGCTACTCCAGAGCCCAAAAGGATTAGAGGTGAATTAGTATAGGGAAATATGAGTATAGTATTAATGTTAGTATGGGGAGGTATGGGTTGATTTGAGCAGAGGACATGCAAGTGTGTTAGTTGGATTGAATAGAGTAATGGACGGATAAAGGAGGAAAGAATCCA
Organism: Pleurodeles waltl; assembly: GCF_031143425.1. Taxonomy (NCBI): domain Eukaryota; kingdom Metazoa; phylum Chordata; class Amphibia; order Caudata; family Salamandridae; genus Pleurodeles; species Pleurodeles waltl. The sequence goes on from NC_090448.1 coordinate 36,369,763, forward strand.
GAAGTGTTGCTTGAAAGATTATAATAGTAAGATGAGGTTTGGGATGAGTAAGGAGAGATAAATGAGGGAGTATTTAGAAGGGTTGTTTGGGAGATCATAGCAGTAAACCGAGGTTTGGGGTGAGCCGGTGGGGGGATAGAGGAGGAAAGAGCTTAGGAAGGGTTATTTTGGAGATCATAGTAGTAGAATGGGTTTGTGGGATGAGTCAGAGAGTGGAGATAGGGGGTAGCTTGAGAGAGGTATAGGTAGGGTGATGGAGAGACAGAGTAAAGCTTTCGAGAGAGTAATTTATTTTCTCTTGTACAGTAGGACTAAATTAATAAATATATAGATACATGATTATGTAGTAAGGGAATATATGTGTAAGAAATATAATAAGGAATCTAATATTTTGAGATTTAAAGTTTTATCATATAAACACAGACTTTTAAGATTTGCCATAGTTGAAATAATGTATTTGTGTGCTTCTCTAACATTACTTTATCTTTCCTCAATATTTCAATAGTGAAATGCTTGTAAATAAGTTAAGATAACATTTACCCATTGTGATAGATAAAAATGAAAACAGAGACTCATAAGTATCTAATCAAAAAACGTATATACAAACTATGCAATGAATTATCAACATGTTAAGTGTAGAATAATGTACATATATATATATATATGCAAAAAACAAAGGAGAACTCTGGGAAGTTCCCAATTTTAGGTGGAGAGCTGCTCTAGTAAGGAGCGCCCTGCAACACCAGCGACACTCTAGATTTGCTCACCTCATATGTCTGCTTATCTAGCAAAGTCTTTAAAGCATAGGACTATGTCAATCCTATGCTTAAAGACTTTGCTGTACAAATGGCAAAAGACTTTGTCACTATCTAGCTCGGCGTGGATAGCACTGTGCTGATCCAATGCTTAAAGACTTTGCTAGATAAGCAGACATTTGAGGTGAGCAAATCTAGAGTGTCGCTGGTGTTGCAGGGCGCTCCTTACTAGAGCTGCTCTCCACCTAAAATTGGGAACTTCCCAGAGTTCTCCTTTGTTTTTTGCATAATTTATGCGGCGCTCTATCCCTGAAAGGGTTTTGGTTTGACTTATACTGGGTGCTCCCTTGTGTCTGGACAAAGCTATACTCCTCTGAAGACCTCTAATGAGAGCGAAACACGTGTCAGGGGTTGTTTTACTCATTCCAGGTTGGCTTGGACGGTATTTGACCAGTCCAAAGCTGTAATACTGTGCCTGGAGTGGTAAATGGCTTTTGTCATTTTACAGCTCGGCGAGGATGATACTGTGTCAATCCTATGCTTAAAGACTTTGCTGTACAAATGGCAAAAGACTTTGTCACTATCTTGCTCGGCGAGGATAGCACTGTGCTGATCCTATGCTTAAAAACTTTGCTAGATAAAACAGAAATTTGAGGTGAGCAAATCTAGAGTGTCGCTGGTGTTGTAGGGTGCTCCTTACTAGAGCAGCTCTCCACCTAAAATTGGGAACTACCCAGAGTTCTCCTTTGTTTTTTGCATAATTTATGCGGCGCTCTATCCCTGAAAGGGTTTTGTTTTGATATATATATATATATATATATATATATATATATATATATATATATATATATATGTATACACATACATACTCATATACCTGATATATAATGTATATATATACAGTATATAAACACACATATATATACAAACATATGCATACATACATATATACAGTTAACCGTAAGTAAAATATACATTTGTTAAACAGGTTGAAGAGCATGTATATAGTTTATAGTTTATTATTATAAAAATAGTTATTATGCATATTTGAACAAAGAAACACATATCTAGATATATACATATAATCATATTATAAATGTTTACATACAGAGGGTTATGCAGTCCATTGCTATTTGGGTTGGTGGTTATATTGGAAAGAGCCAACTCTTGAGTAGTCTTCTGAAGATAATATAGTTATCCATGGATATTCTATTTGGGGGTAATGAATTCCATAGTTTTGGCTGCTTAAACTGAGAAGGATCTACCACCTATTGTCTTTTTCTTGTATGGTGGTGTTTTGAGGCGGGGTGCCAACCTTGAGCGGAGGTTTCATTGCTGAATGTATTTGGTGATTTTATTCCTGATGAATAGCGGTCCTTTTCCATGTCTTGCTTTGTGGGTGATACGGAGCAGTTTGAAGGTGAAGCTGAAGAGTTGAAGAGGTTTGGAGAAAATAATTGTTTTCTCCAACTTTACGTGTGGTTTGAGGTCTCATTTTTGGATGCAAATCGCTTTATATCAAAGTTAGTAAACAAGGATTAGGGTCAGAATTCATGGTTGGGACCATGGTATTCCTCCCCGACATAAAGTGGCGCATAGTGATACTTTGTGTTACTTTAGGGTTACTCTCCAGTGCAATTGAGGATTTGCGCTTAAAAATAAACCCCAAAACAACAATTTTCCACCAGGTTTCCATCACTTATGAGATACAAGGCAGATGTAGAGTGTTAGTAAGTTGCCTTGTAAACAGGGGTGGGTGGTGAATTCCGCTCTGCTGGTGGAGTTCACGGAGTTTTGGCACTCCGCGCTCATCCACAAAAACTCCACCAGCCCGTGGCAGAGCGAGTTAACCGGCACGATGCTCACTTTCCCCTAATCTTACCCCTGCCTATGGCATGAAAGGCCACAGAATGGGTAAAGGATGCAAGCGGAAGCTTCTCCTGTTGCTGGAAGCTGGGAGCTAGTGGAGGGGCATTTAACCCGAGGCAGGATTAAAAGTCTGAATGAGTCTACAGTGGATAATATGCTCACAAAGGAAATGTCAACTAAAGTTTGCCCTCCTTCACACAGCAGTCCTCCGAAGTGCCACACTTCCGCCACAGAAGGACACCATTTTCTTGTCCCTCCCAAATCCCATCCCTAACAGTGGATGCACTGGAAACCCCTACCCAGAAACTGCCTGGCTCATGTTTATTGCCAATGCATAACTAGTTCAACTTAGATTACCCACCAGATGAGGCTCCAAGCCTTCAATTTTGCCCATCAGCAGGTTGAAGGCGGCTCTAAGACAGTGTTTACATACCACAGATGCACGTGCGGAATGAACAACCAATGAGCACTTTGAAATATTGTGCAGCGCACTATGAATGGATAAAGTGTTTCCAGTGCTCCATTCTTAGGTCACCTCACACATTAGTTACCAGTCCCTCTTATTTCCAAAATACGAGCATGCAGGGCATTGGCTATTATGCGACCCGGAAGTACTGACATTAGGGACCACGGACATTGTACTGAATGTGTCTGTGTATGTAGAGGCCATGTGGTTATCTTAGTGAAGAAGACCTGTCCAGTTGCATAAAAGGAAGTCTTCAGCAGAGCCAAGATGAAGCTGGTCAGCAAGGACATTGAGAAGGACAATGCCGGGTGAGGGATCTTGTTGAAAGATTATTATACTTCCAGCTTGGGTACCAGACTTCCTCTCTGAGGCTTCCTAACTGCTGGAATGAAGCGCACGGCTGCCATGTTGGCATTGGCTCCCTCTAGGCCCTTTCATGGCTGCACAAATACCCTCCTGGTTCTGAGCAAGCACACCGTCTGCCCGTTCCCTTGCAAACATTGGCTTGCTATGGCGTCTTTGCAGGCGTCGGCGCCACTACCTGGGGCTGAGTTCTTGTTTTGAGACAAAGATCAGCCAACGCTGTGAATTGCTGCATTTGGGGCTACCTATTGCAAGCCAAAGGTTTACCTTGCAGATGTCACTGAGGAGTGCATATGTGTCCACACCTCTTTGTATGCCCAGTCATGGGGTTTGCCAAGAAGGATGAAGGTAAGTTGTCACGGGGCAGCTGTGCTGAAATCCCCGCTTGTTTTTTAGCGGAAGAAGCCCGCTGGGTCCCAGGAATGGAGCTGAAAAGGAAGGTGGCCTCTCGAAACTGGTTCCTCTCACCATTCATTTGTCTCATCTTGGTTCTTAGCAGTGCGCGCTGGATTCATTGGGGGTTAGATTTGCCACTAGTATGTACAAAATGATGTCAAATCATGTCAAACGATGTCCGAAAACACACGCTGCAGCTGGTTCCAGGGGCTAACCTTTGTTAACTGGTCAAATTGGATTTCTGCTTGTAATCAAAATCCATAGCTTGTCAATCACCGAAAGAGGCCTGCAGCTAACGAGGTGTCCTAGCCAGCATCACTCTCTGTTTATTGTTCACCGCCATGTTATCTTATTCCTCATCTCAGTAAAAAAAAAAAAACACTTACCTTCGGGAGATGCGCGTCTCTCCTTCGTCCTCGTCCTCTTCCCGGCAGCACACTGGCTCCCAGCCAATCATGACACTACTGTCACCAGCATCACAGCAGCATTGTGATTGGTGTAAGCAGCCTGGTTCGGCGCTAACACAGGGAGTGCAGGCCTGTGCACTTTCTCCTCCCTGCTGTGCAATACAGCCGGGTGGAAAAATGCAAAGTGCGCATGTCTGTTTGGCCGGCGAAACAGACATGTGCACTTATGGTGCACGTACCACTACACCTCCAGCCCTCCTCCAGCCCCCTCCAGCCCAGGCCCGCCCCACCCTAACCTGGCTCTCAGGAAAAATAAAATGATAATAACATAGCATTATTCTCATTTTATTTTTCCTTTTACTGAATACAGTGGGGTGACGCTCCTCTGACTTAGCGGAGGAGCCGCTGCTGCCTGTAGGTCAAAGGTTCAAATCGTAGGAGTGTTGAGTTCGGTGATAACAACACCTGTTATTTACTGCAATGATGGACAATTCGTTTTATTGTGAGCTCGCTATAAAACGGGCAATGTTAATACACTCCTATAAAAGGTAGGGCAGACGATATTGTTGTGCTGAATCACGGCACGGTGACAGCGAACGTGTGCCACGCTTTCACATGACGTTACTTCTAGGACCAGGCAGCATTCCGCCACACGCAGAACTCCGTGGAATTTCATAGAGTTTTTAAATAGCTCCGCAGAATACTGCAAAGTAGAACTCCGCGAGCTCCGCCCACCCCTACTCATAAAGTCCGGATTAGAAATGTTAGACAAAGACTGGGGGTGCCATACAAATAACATTGTATTACTACCCAAAGGGACCCTTTTTTGTAACCTTAGAATAATGAAAGACTGGGAGAAAAAGCAATAAGGTTCTTAACCTATGCCGTTCAATTTGCACTCAGCACTTTTATGCCACTTCATAGCTCAAAGTGCTATATTAGAAGGATTGTAACTTATGAACTCCAAGTAAAAAGAAATCTCTGTCACAAGAGCAGTAACCCTCGAGCTACCTACATAAAATGCTGATCAGTGATCTGCATGTCACACATGCAGCTTTGCAGTGGGCACATGAATTCTGTATTTTACCTTAGCATGAGTCAAAACTATTACTAGACAAATTGCAAATCCCTCCATCAAGTGCATTAACTAACAAAGTTATCACACCCATTATAATTATCCCCTGAAAAACAGTGAGCACACAAAGATCTCTGTAGGCTGCTCCATTCTTGCCTAGGCCTGTCATGCCAAGGGCACCCCAACAGCCTTGGTGCCCAGTACAATGGCACCGGTCGCATCACCCTAAAGCCAGCACTTATAACACATCATTGGCTACGACAGAACAAATTCCGTTCCTTCGGCAAATTTGCACAAGATGAAGTTTGACTGACTTTGCCCACCAGCAGTGACCATTTTCTGCAACATGATGTCCACCCATCCACCCACAAAGAGTGAGGAAATAAGTGGGTGGACACCTCACCATCGAGAATAGCAATGAAATCTTGTTGGGTGGCGGGCTCGGAGCAGGGGCTCACGGGATTGGTCCAGGTATCAGCTGCATACCTGCTGCCCATCGCTGCCCTGAGACGCGTGACCCACATTTTTAAGTAAAGAGGTTGACAGGTATGCATTTGCCACTGAAAATAAACACCTCCTGCCAGGCCATATGGCCAATCCTCCCTAGTCTGGAAAAATACACTACCCACATTCCTGAGATGGGCACAATGGCAAAGAACCTTAGAGCCATGCTTACAATACTAGTGTGAGATAAATCACCTCTAAAAAGGGCACGGCTACACTGAGTGTCAATCAAATGTGTGTTGTACAGTGTTATGCAGACAGAAATTTGGCAACTGTCCCTTCAAGTACCTTCGAGAACCTTCTATGCCTTTGTTGTATTTTTCCACTCATCCTATGTCTTACAATATAATTTTCACCTTCTTGCTTCTTTTGGAAGGTTGGAAGGGCTGGTTCCAAGACTATCTCTAGCCAAAATATAATGATTAGCAAAGGAACATGTATCTGTGCACTCGTGATCCATGATTCTTGAGCGTTAGGGAAACGCATGAATGTTATGTTTATGAACAAGAATGGACTGGGATGCTTTCCCAGCCCTGCCTCTCCCAGGGTGCATCCTATCTCAGGTATGCAAGATCATGGTACCAAGCAGCTCCCTGGGCATCTTCACCTTGTACCTGCAGAATTGTGCCATAATTTCTTAAAAACACAGTTAATCATTCAATACCACTTTCTCGTGATGAGCTACACTGGTCGTGTCCTGAGAAAACGACCTAATCCTGTGCCATGCCAACTCTATCCTCACTACTCCTAGGTGCTATACCTATGTCTAGGCACTATACAAGGGCCTGATTACAAGTATAAGTGCTATTTATCGCACCTGGCATATAACAATACCATGGGTTACGTTATCTATCAGGTACAATCAATAGCACCTAGTACGCGTTTCTGGAGAATAACATGCAGATTTTTGTGTTTAACGCACTAAAATCCAGGTGGTATGGTAAATACTGTTCACATTTCCCCTGTTACATTTTGGCAGGTTTCACCTGCCGCAATTTATCAAAGGTTTAGGTATTTAATGCATCCAATAGTTATCGGGTGAGTTAAATACCTACCAACTCACAATTGGGATGTGTGTGTAAACAGGGGTTTACGCATGGGTCAGAATATTGCGTCCCACTCGTAATCAGGCCCTTTGTGTGCACTAACACTGGTCCACTACAGAGGTGAAATGAATCTGCAAATGTTTGACTGTAGTAACTTGTAACTGCTATGTTTTTCTGCTCATGCTAACTCTACTCACGGAATATGCCCATCTCCGAGCCAAAACGCGATGCGTCTTGGTATCCGATACGTGCGTTTTGCAAACCTATGTTGTAAAGCTAAAATGATGTAAACTGTTGTTGCTTATGAAGGCCAGCTACGAGCTGCTGCAGAGCTCTTCTATGCACCTGCAATGGTACTAGACACCTCCATGGCAGGGTACATTATTGTCTTGCCTTACTTTTAGAGCTTGTCTCTGTTAGAAGATCCATTTGCCTGTTACCTCTGCGACTAACAGACTATTGCATTTTACTATAAATTCTTTTCAGACACAGCCCAAAACATGAGGTAGAGTTTTCTACAACCCTTTGATGGCTTCTGCTTTGGTAATCCCTTGTCTGCCTTTCTGGCCTGATTGGTGTGCCAGGAATGACTTTGGATGGTGGGCCTTAGGTTCTGCAAGCATCACAGGACTGGGATGGACAGGAGCAGAACTGCACAGGAGGTACCAGAGAGGCTACAGTGTGTGTGTTGTGTGTGTGTATGTGAGTGTGTGCATGTGCACATGTGTGTGCAGGTAAATCTTCCACATGCAAGCTTGTGCTGCTTGTGGGAAGTTGCTTAAACTGAGAAAGACACAAGAACAATGGCAAACTTATTCGACTAACTAGTAGGCTAATGAGCCTGCTTGCCTCATTTTAGTGTAGTGTTCTCCCCATATCCTCCTACATATTTTTGTGTGCAGTATTTAAAGGTGTGCTGTGAATAAAGTAATTTCTGTTCTTAAAAGATAAAGCACTGGCTGGGGATTCATACTCATTGCTTCCTACTATGATGTTCTGAGATCTGAGACTCTAACCTCCACCTCTCCTCAGCCGGCCTTGGATTCCTCTGCTTCGCTGTCTGGTGGATCAAGTGCTAAACTCTTCTACTTGGTGTTCAGGTCTTATAGTAGATGGTCCTAAGACTGAAATTGTTTCATGTGAAGCCCAGTAACCCCTGGTTGTCCCTGTGACGCAGAACTAGTTCTGATATCTCCCTACAGGATTCTGAAGCCATGTCCCTCTCCTGATGATCACCAGATAGTTTTGGGGAAAAGTGACACATCTTCTAAAAGCACCAGATTCTCCAGCACCTGAATGTCATTCCATGCATGGGTCTGCACAGATGAGTTGTACAACACTGAGTAGTGTGTAATGTTCTCAGGGGTATCAGATCTCTGAGGTTTATGTTCAGCGATCTACCTCTTGGATGTACTTGCTCTCCCCAGAGAGATATCTGACTGTCTCACCCACAGTGCATCTTCTCAGACACTTCCTGTAACCGTTGAGATCTTTGACTACGGATGAAGTCTCATGAAGGCTGATAGATGGCCATCTGTACGATAGTCTATTATCAGCGCTGGTGGATCAGCTTCATGCACGTATGACACATGCTTGACTGTTGCAGAAGTGGTTGGTGGGAAGTCTGCTCATTAAACTCTTTCCTCTCATCTGTGCCTGAATATTATTCTCCTTCAACATGCTCCAGAAGAAACAATTTTCTACCCTTCCAAGCTTCTGCGTAGTGCAGGATTGAACTCCAGGAACAAGATGCTTTGCTCTTCGTCCACCTGCACCCTTTTCCATACAGGGTGGAGGAAGAAGCAAGACAAGAAGCTGTTGCAATGGCCATCGTCCTCATTTCTTCTAGTGAGTCTGAGGCAGAGGCATGTGAAGAAGGCCCCTAGAATGCATTTTATCTCACTTAATGGGGCATGATGGATTTTATGAGGAATGGATGAATGGATATGTTCCTTCTACTTCTTTTTCTTCAAGCTTGATCCAGAAGTTTCTTATTGTGATATGGAAAGCTATGGAAATCACAGGATATGCAAATTCTCCTTAGGAAATGCCCTTTTTTTGTCATAATCACTCGACACCTTTTGAACTAAAGCAAATGTCAGGTGGAAAAATAAGGATACGCCTTGAAAATTAGGGAGAGCCAGAAACTCCACCTTTGACTATCTGTGAAAAATCTTTTTTTGTGGCTCCGAGCAACACGTTTAGTGTAAAATTAAAGATCACTGTGCCCTTTTCTAGAGATAGCAATTACCTCACTTATTTTAAACAAATATGTTACTAGTAATCCAGATTTTAGGGTCCATCTTGGTTCACCCAGAGAGTAATTAGTTATTTAAAAACATATTCAGTTTAATAAAGGAGATGACAATGATGTGCTAACTGGCCATAATCAGAACTGTCAATTATATTTTGCAGGGACCGTTCTTTAATTTACCACCCTTTGTGTAAATCATAACTGGTCCCCTTGATGCTTGAGGTACCACTCTACCCGAGCACCACCAATGAACTTGCTCAAAGGTTCCAATCAATTCAGAACGTGGCCACCAGACTGATTCTCGACCTACTTAGAGAGCCCACATCACCCAGCACCTGAAAGACCTCCATTGGGTACCTGTCCAGAAGAGATGCCACTCTAAGCTCCTCTCCCACACCTACCAAGCCCTTCACAACCAAGGACCCGCCTACCTGAACCAGCGCATACACTCCCACCACCCCTGCAGGAACCTCCGCTCTGCCCCCTGGCCTGCGCACAGATCCCTCATTCATACCGCTGACACGCCAGAGGTTGCTCCTTCTCCCTTTTCGCCGCCAAGGCCTGCAATGCTCCCACCCTCCACCTCCTCAACTCCCCTACGCTGAACAAATTCAGGAAAATGCTCAAGACCTGGGTCTTTGATTGAGACCTGCACATAGCGCCTGGATAACCTCACGGGTGACAAGTCATGCGCTACAAATACCGATTGATTGATATAGGTCTGGAATGGCAGTGAGTACCTTTTAAATATTATTACACATGGCCACACCGATAGCTTGAATGGTAGCATAATTGAAATGAAATAAAATGAAATGAAAAGAATGTATAAAGTACACCATCCTCTAAGGTATCAAAGTGCTAATGGAAGGCACCCTAAAGCATTCAGGCAAGCGCCCCAAAGAGGCTAAAAGAGATGGGAGGAAATAAAGCCATGTTGTCAAAAGTTTTTTTGCATATGGCAAGTGAGTTAGCTTCTGAGATATGCGCAGGCAGAGTATTCTACAGTTCGGCAGCAGCCACCGAGATGGAACGGCCTCCCAATCTGGCCTTCCAAAATCTGGGCACCAACACCTTCTTGTGGAAGGAAGATCCGAGAAGCCTACTAGAGGTGTACCAGTGAAAGAGAGAATTAAGTAGGGTGGAGCCTTTCTGATGCAGGGCTGAAAAAAACATGCAAAGACCCTTAAAAATAATCCTCTTTCTGACCGTAAGCCACTGGAGGGAACAAATACCATCTTTGATTGAGAAGCGCCTTAGGATGTTAAGGATAAGTCGGGCAGGCGCATTCTGGGCAACTTGAAGTTTGTTAAGACAGGAAGCATTAATATTAAGATACAATGAGTTGCAATAATCCAATTGCGAGGTCACTAGTGGGATAGTGACTGTTTGGCGCAGTTTCGCTGGAACATAAGGGAAGATCTTTCTGAGGATCCTTTTTTTCATTTTTTTTTCATTTTTTTTTCATTTTTTGAAGAGTTTTCCCACATAATTAATTGCACAATAAGGAGAAACCAAAGACATAAATCCAGAGGTTTCTGATACAATAAATAGAAGCAAATACACTGAGAAATAAAACACTGAGCATAACCATAATTCAATAAAAGGAAAACAATTGACACAGGGGTATCTGTAAGACTAGTAGATTTACATTTCGAATAGTAAGAACCAGGACCAATCCCTTACATAAAAACCTACAATTTAAAGAGATATCCAGTCTGAACTAAACAGGTCCCACCTAAAATATTTATACAATGGTTTCTAAATCCATATTTCATGTTTCATCTTAAATCTACAAAGATCGGGGAGAGGTAGAAAACGGCCCAATCCATCCCATATGAGTCAATGACTCCACATCGAGCCGGTTTTGCAGTGGATCCCAAATCCGTTTCCACCCTTTACTTGCCCATTTACTTTTCTGGACATATTAGCTGTGCTTGAGGTTACACATGGCCAAGATAGGAGCCAGTAATTGATTAAAAGTAGGCGTACAGGGATCCAAAAAAGCTGCGGCTATACGTATGCGAACCCCCGACATAGCAACAAATGTGAAGAACTGATCAAATTCTGGACCCAATCCATCATTGTAATTGTAATTGTAATCGTATTTATATAGCGCTTACTACCCCTGACGAGGCGTCAAAGTGCTTTTCGATGAGTAGCACGCTACTCCGGTACCCAACAAGAATTAGTGATGGATTAGTATAATTTAATAAGGAGTACAGTTTTAGTATTATTATGAGTTAATTTGAGTTGCAGATATGAGAGTTTGTTAGTTAGATTGACTGGAGTAATGGAGGGGTGGAGGAGGAAAGAAATCCAGAAGTGTTAATTGGGAGTTTATCCTTCATTTACTCAATCCAAAGGCTTGAGATGAATAATAGGGGAGCAGAGGGGAAAGAGGATGTGGATGGGTTAGGGAGAGCATAGAAGTAGGGTGAGAAGAATGCAGGAGAATTTAGTAGGGTTGTGTGGGAGGTCACAGAGGTAGAGTGAGGTTTTGTGAGTTAGATGTGGAGGTGGAGGGGAAGAGCTTAGGCAGAGATATTTATGAGATGAAAGTGGTCGAAGGGATTTGGGATGAGTCCGAGTGAGAATGGAGGATAGTTTGATAGAGACATGACATAAGAGTGATGGGTAGATAAGTGTGATAAAAAGAGAGCAGAAATTCATAGATATCAGGAGCCATGCAATGATCCACAAACATGCCAGGCACAGAAACAACATATACACATGCATACAGATATATATATATATTTATACACACACACACATGAATGAAACACACATATGCACATACAATACATAATTAGAATCATGGGTAAAAAATACTTAGTCAGACAGGTTTAAAAGAGTGTGTGTGTATTTTATTGTTATTGGTTTAGTTTCTGTAAAATGAGCATCGTGGCCTACCCAACCGGAGTATTTTCTACGAGTATGTCAGTAAGCGTTACCTAGCATGTTTTATACGCCCCGTTTATATTGTACAGTAAGAGTACGTGATGGGCCACGGGGTAAAAAACGTCTCCAGCAAACCTTGTGTGCCATTGGCAATGTGATTGTTACTAGTGCGTCTTTGTGGCTATGTCCTCGTGCTTCTGAGCATCAACAATGCACCACCGGAATCAGCGGTAAACGCAGTGGGGTCGTTTGGAAAGCTGTCCATCATCGTGGTAAAAGGCGGGGAATTCCTTTACCTACTTCGAGGGTGGGCGGGGCGTGGCTCAGCGGGCGGAGCTTACAGGTGCTTTATAAAGGGAGAAACCTTCTACTCTGTGTCTCCAGCAGAGGAAGATAGAACCTGCGCGTCACAGTCAGATACAGATTACGCTCTAGTACATCATCAGTTCACCTCCAGGATGGATTCTAGATCTTTTTCTGCTATGGGATCTCTGAGCGCACAGCCTTGCTTTATCTTTGCCAAGCCCAAGAGTTAGGGTGGCTTGTCCTTTCCAGAAGCTGAGCTTCAACTGCGGCACCTGCTACGATTATATTTGTAAGTGCTTCTTTTGAGGTTTAGTTTCTGTAAAATTGAGCATCGTGGCCTACCCAACCGGAGTATTTTCTACGAGTATGTCAGTAAGCGTAACCTAGCATGTTTTATGCGCCCCGTTTATATTGTACCCCAAGCCACATTAGCCGAGGGGTCAATGTGATCTCGACAGAGAGAGCCGTGTTCAGAAAACCAGTGATCTCTCACTTGAGTGAGTCTAAAGCAGGAGAGGTGCTAAACATATGAAGTCAATCTGCCTCCAGACTTTGCCACCTAGGAAAACACGTACCAGCGCGCCCTCCCCATTTAGCGATTTTAGCCGGGTGTAATACAAGTCAAAGCGTGTACGCCCCAGTTCTAGTGATCAGTAGAAGCAGCAATCGGTGCTGCCTAGTTTTGTTTTTGCCATTTAGCATCATATCTGTCTAAGTCATCCAGCAAGCCACCAATTAAAACTCATGGATGGCACTGATTGTGAAGCTGGACGTCTTTGCTGCAATTTCCATCAAACGTAGGCTTATGATCTCACCAAAATCCTTCCCTGTTTTTAAACGAAAACCCTGGATCTACAAATATCGATAAAAGAAACGCGTATCTAGCCTATAATCCTGCTGCAGTTCTTCAGATGTACTAATGGTGAGCCCATCATAAGCATCCCACAGCTTCTGCCGGCCCCGGGCATCCCAGCCATGACAACAAGGATCTTTGCCTAAAAAGGGAAGAGCCTTAGTACCCTACATAGGGGTATAATAATTGATTATCCCAAGCTCAATTTTCCTCTTTATGATCCGCCAAACCTTAAAGGCTGCCATCTGGGAGTACACTCCACGCCTTGACAGTATCCTCCTGTCCCGCCAATGAGAGACCTCATATATTGTAGGGTAGCAGCCCACTGATAGATTCTAAAATTGGGGACGGCCCACCCACTTCTCTCTCACTCTGTCTCTCTCTCTCTAGGAAGAATAAACAAAATCATGGATCTCCTGGCTTTTGTATGTGACCAAATGCAGCTGGTAGCTAATTCATCCATCAGTTTAAACCACCGGTTCCCAAACTCAAGAAGAATCACCCAGAATAAGTAAAGCAATTTTGGTAAAAGCAGCATCTTCATAACATTACATCCTTCACTAATAGACAAATGCAATTGATCCATCCTCTTCAGATCTACTTTGACTTTGGATAATACTGGCATGAGATTACTCGCAACTAAATGATCAAGATCTGCTGTAATATTAATATCAAGATACACTGCCTGTGCATCCCGTATAAACTGATTGGGCACTATCTGCGTTTTACCAGGAAATAACCAGAAATCTTGCTGAAAATGTCTGCCTCATTTACAATCTGCTGTATAGCTGAGGTTGGATCAGGGGTAACTATTGCCAGAGGTAAACATCCTTTATGCCGAATTCTTTATAACGAAGTCCTGGTTAACGAAAGCGGAACAACGCTTTCTTTAACCACGACTTCGTTATTTTGTGCCTTAACCGCGCATGTCCTGAACAACCAACATGCATGGTTAAGGTACAAACAAGGGAGTCGGCTGAGGAGGACGACGCAGATGACAAGGTGACGACTCAGGTAAGTGGGGGGTTTTAGGTTTTGGGGAGGGGGTGGGGGGTCAGGGGGTTTTAGGTTTTGGGGTGGGGTTGGGGGGGTGGGGCGTTTTTGGTTTTGGGGAGGGGGTGGGGGGTCGGGGGTTTTAGGTTTTAGAATGGGGTTGGGGGGGTGGGGTGTTTTTGGTTTTGGGGGGGGTGGGGGGTCGGGGGTTTTAGGTTTTAGGGTGGGGTTGGGGGGGTGGGGCGTTTTTGGTTTTGGGGAGTGGGTGGGGGGGTCAGGGGGTTTTAGGTTTTGGGGTGGGGTTGGGGGGGTGGGGCGTTTTTGGTTTTGGGGAGTGGGTGGGGGGTCAGGGGGTTTTAGGTTTTAGGGTGGGGTTGGGGGGGTGGGGCGTTTTTGGTTTTGGGGAGTGGGTGGGGGGTCAGGGGGTTTTAGGTTTTGGGGTGGGGTTGGGGGGTGGGGTGAGGGATGTAGGGTGAATGGTGCCTATTGCTAATGATTTTATCAGGAATGCCTTTACAATGAAATATCGTTGTTAAGGCATTCGTGGTAAAATCATTAGTAGTTAAGACGAGGTCGGTGTTCCGACCTCGTTGTTAAGGTTAGTAGTAGTTTAAGATTCGGTGTTCCGTCATATAACCATTGCCAGATCATCGGCATATGCCAGGGCTTTAGTACTACCAGAAAACAGCATGGGGCTAATCAGAGGATTAGATCCCAACACCTAACCAGCGGGTCAACATAAAAGGCAAACAATACAAGGGAGAACGGGCAACCCTGTCTAGTTCCTCTCGAAATCTTAAGATCTGATTCACCCCCATTATTTGAAGACGGGCTGTAGGATTCTTATAGACCAACTGGATTGCAGAAATAAGCCCTGCTCCAATTCCAAACCACTTAATTAGAGCCCATAGATAGTTCCAGGCCACCCGATCAAATGCCTTTTCTGCATCTAACAGGCCAGGACCATGGGTCCCTCTGAAACCCCGGCTGCGCCGAACAACGTGATTACTTGACGGACATGGTCCGTATTAACTCTTGCTGGAATAATACATTGTTGCCACTGAGAAAGTCCTGCCCATCCGTGCTGCTAAAACATTGGCAAAGAGTTTAGTATCACTATTAATGAGAGTAATAGGGCGATACGACCCCAGACTGTGTGGAGGCTTACCCTCCTCAAGAAATACAATAATGTTTGTCGAGGACTAAGATTTGGGGATATATTTCCCTGTTTGCACCTGAAGAAATAGATCCATCATAACATTACCCAAAGCCTCACGGAATCCTATCTGACCCAGTAGCCTTTCCTCCCGGTGATGCCCAAAGTGTAGCACAAATCTCATCCCGATTTATAGGAGCTTCGAGAAACAGTTTGTCCTCGGGCCCAACCTACTGCAGGAAATTGAATCTAAATATTTCTCTGTTTCTACATCTGCACTATCTGCACTCATGGCTTCCGCAGAGGATATTGCCTCATAATAATCCCAAAACACCTTATGGATACGGTCAGAATCCATATCCAACCCCATCTACAATTTTGGTTATTTCTCCCTGCGAACGCTTCTGCCTGGTACGCAAAGCAAGTAGATCTTTTGTAGCTAACGTTAAAGGGATTTTCTTGTTGGGACGTGCCTGATACTTGCTTCGGCTCTTGTGGTCTGGACCGAGATTATTGTTGTTGTGCCACAGCTTTATTTTTATTTTTATTTTTATACCGGTTCTCGCATTGTTTTTGGTATAGTTATAACTGTCTGGACAGGGGATCGATTACGGGTGCTACTACTCAGACCACCATGCAGGTTGATGGTGGTCTGGTTGCCTTAGGTTAATGGGTTGAGGGAAGGGGGTGTGGGACAGCGGGATGGGAAGCTGGTTTGGTGTGGTCTGAGTGGGTGTGGGGGCAGAGGGTTGGTGGGGGGATCTGTGGGGGCTCAGTTGGGGTGGCAGTGATGCACTGCATAAGAGGAGGTGATGAATCTGGAAAAATCTCAAAGGGGTTTCTGTACGCTGTTCAAAGCTCCGGGTGATATAACTGATAACATAATCATGATGCCATCATTGAGGCTGGCTGGTAGGTTTGTCCTTCTCTATGGCGTATATTTTTAAGGTGTGGTTTGCTTCAGTCAATATTTGTGGGCTCAATGATGGGGCTAAGAGACGCAATACTCCTGAAAATCTTAAGTCTCTCCATGCAGATATTCTGTGTGTACAGGAGACACATATTGAAGGTTCAAAGAGGGCAGGACTCAAATCACTTGGTTTAAGATGGGGGCTTTCACTACTCAAAGAACAAATAGTCAGGGGGTGGCTATATTGTTTTGTGGAAATCTCATGACAGTGAGTCGATCTTCCTCCGACAAACTTGGCAGATGGGAAATTGACGAATGCCAAATTGCAGGGCAAGTAATGACTCTTTGCTCAGTTTACGGACCTAACCTGGATGATCCCACTGTGTATAACTGGCTAAGTAATGAATTGGTATTATGGCCAACTCCTCTTATATTATGTGGGGATATGAATATTAACCTGTCAGGGGGGCTTCTGGAGACTGAAGATAGTAATGCTAATGTTAGTAGCTATCATGGCCGGAGGCCTTGAGTCCCTATGGCCCTTCGCCATCTTATGCATAATCATGTTTTAGTGGATCTCTGGCATAAAGTCAAACCATCTGACCCTGGTTATACTTTTTTCTGCCCCTCATGAAAAAACATTATTATCTGGATTCTTTTTTTGTATCCCACAGCTTAAGATAAGAGGCATGTATCCAGAAATACCCAAGGGTAATGTCTGACCATGATCCTCTAGTTATGGAGACTATAAGTACAGGGGAGTGGGGTCTCGGGCAACCTGGACTTTTGAAAGAAGGTTACTCCCTAAGCAAGAATATTTTAATCATATGATAGAGGGGCTCCTGGAATTGTTCTAATATAATCAGGGCAGTGCCTCACCTAGGGTAGTCTGGAATGCTCCCAAGGCTGGAATTCTAGGAGAAACAATTAGTTTCAGTCTGAATCATCAGAAGAACGAGAAACAACTTTTGGGAATGCTTTATGGGGAACGGGAGAAAGCTGAAGGCCAACTTATTGAATGTATCACTAGGGGTGGACAATCTAGGACCTATACAGCATAAATTGGTGATCAATCAATCAATCAAACATTTATAGAGTGCGGCTAATCACCCGTGAAGGTCTCGAGGTGCTGGAGCTGTTTGCTGCTGCGGGGAGGAATGTTCATTCAAACATCCAGGTCTTTAGTTCTCTTCTGAATCGCTGGAGGGACAGTGCGTCCTGAGGTGCAGGGGGAGGTAGTTCTAAGCCTTGGCTGCCCGGTGTGAGAAGGAGCGTCCTCTGCTGTTGGCTCGATGGATCCATGGGGTGTCTGAGAAGGAGAGGTAAACTGATCGGAGGTGTCGAGTCAGTTGGTGGAAGATCAGGCGTTTGTTGATGTACGCCGGTCCTTCATTGTGCAGGGCCTTGTAGGTGTGGGTCAGCATCCTGGACTGGCATCTCTTCTGAATCGTGAACCAGTGTAGATTTTTGAGATGGGGTGTGATGTGGGTCCTTCTGGGGAGATCGAGTACGAGTCTTGCCGCTGAGTTCTGTATGGTCTGGAGTCTCTTCAGGAGGCGTGCTGTGATTCCTATGTAGAGATTGTTTCCATAGTCCAGTCTGATAGTGATGAGGGCCTGCGTGACAGTCCTTCTGGTGTCTGCTGGGAGCCACCTGAAGATCTTGTGGAGCAGGCAAAGGGTATGGAAGCAGGCAGATGAGACTATATTGACTTGTTTCTTCATGAATAGCTTGCTGTTTCTTCATGAATAGCTTGCTATACAGGATAATGCCGACGTTACGAGCGTGGTCTGTTGTGGCAGGGGGTGTGCTGAGCCCTGTGGGATACCATGCATCAGTCGATGGCGAGGTGTTGTTTCCAAAGATGAGTACTTCCATTTTTTCGGTGTTGGCTTTGAGACAGTTGTCCTTCATCCAGTCCGCCATGTTCATCATGCATCTGTGGAAGATAGCTTTTGTGGTGGAGGGATTTTCGGACAGTGAGAGGATGAGCTGTGTTTTTGCGGGGTTGGTGAACTCCTTCACGATGGCAAAGAATTCTTTGCTGTGGTTTGTGCTGGCTTTGATGCAGTCTGAAAGTGTGTTCTTCTTGTTTTTTTTTCAGTAAGTGATGGTACTGGTTCAGGGCGGTTCTGAAGGTGGTGCGGCCTTCTGTATTTTGGCTGATGTGCCCCACTCCCTTTCAAGTTGTCAGCAGTTGCATTTGGAGGAGTGCAGTTCTTCAGTGAACCACCTTGATCTTTTGCTTTGTTCTTTGACCTTGGCTGTCTTGGCAGGGGTGATGGTGTCGGCGCATTCTGTGATCCACTGGGAGAGGCTCTTTGCTGCTTGTTCAGGGTCACGTGTAGAACCTGAGAGGTGAGTGCTCTTCTGATACCTTTTTCCAGTTTCTCTGCGTGGATCTGGGGGGCATGGTGCCGGGGTATGTAGGTCCAGGGAAGGAGCTAAAGCTACTGTTAATAGTGTAGCTGCCAATAGGGCAACAGATACATTCTTGGATCACAAAAAAGAGTGCTATGAATTCTGTGAGAGGGTAGAACATCTGCTTTCTTAGGGTCCTGATGATGAGAAAACAGGTGCTAGTAGTGCTGCTGACTGAGTATCGAAGCTAAATCTTTGGCAAATTAAAGACCCAGGTTTTGGCTGATTTGACCAGAGTGGGAAGAGGTCCACAATCCTCCGGCCACCAGATTTTAGATCAGATAGTCTCCTGAGTGCCAACCACCAATGCAGTTAGCTTTGGAAGTCCTTCGTCATTCAGTAGAATCCTAAATTAAACCACCGCTGTCCCTGCTGGGGGTCATTGGGTAAAAAGATCATGTTGCTCAGTTGTCTATATGTGCAGCAAGCAATGACTGTAATTCCATGTTATGTAAGTAACTTTTTTAGTATCATGATAGTGATAGTAGGGCAGGCACGCACCACAGAGCTAAGCTCAAAACATTGAAAAGACAGTAGAACTAAGTGGGCTGCACTACCAGACTTGGAAATAACTTACCTGGCATGAGAACCTCTACGCTTAGCTAAATGTTGGTATGAGGGTAGTAATGAAAAAATGCAGAATATGGGATATCTTTCATGGGAAAAGGGAAATGGGAATTGAAGCACTTTATCTGATAAATGTGATGCAACAGGTTTGGAAATATAATAAACACATGTTGGGAGAATGTAAGCCGTATCACCCTGAGGGAACCCCAAGGGACCTACTGAGGCAACACATTGGATTCATGTGGGTTGTACAGTGATGGGTAATTTGTGTGCATCGGGTAGATTTATCTGAGTTGCAGAGGCCCAAGTACAGTATGGTGTAGCAGGTGGGAAATTCCTGGACTATTCTACGATGAGGTTATACTG
Organism: Pleurodeles waltl; assembly: GCF_031143425.1. Classification (NCBI taxonomy): domain Eukaryota; kingdom Metazoa; phylum Chordata; class Amphibia; order Caudata; family Salamandridae; genus Pleurodeles; species Pleurodeles waltl. The sequence goes on from NC_090448.1 coordinate 36,389,368, forward strand.
TCATGACGGAAGACCCTCCACAATTAATTATGGTGAAAACCCTGGAAGCGATTCTGGGGCTCGCATTCAGTAGACATGTGATATAAAACCTACATAGGGTGCTTCAAGTTGACAGTAGTACACTCCTAATCTTGGTTGAAACACAGTGGTAGGAAGACTGTCGTAAACCTGATAGGACTCGGTATAGGGTAGACCTGTAACCAGGCTAAGTCAGACTTCTGTAATGCGTGGCAAATGAAATTCTTCTATGTGGTGTGGTTATCCCCAAAGATTATCTACAAAATGTACCCTTCTAGCTGTCTGCCCAAAGTATGGGGGATGTGTTAGGGGGTAGTGGCTTTTATCCACATAGTTAGGCCCTGTGCAATGAGACTAAAAGTAGTGATGTCAAAACTGCAAGCTGCAGTAGGGTCGATAGAGGAACACAAACTTGGTCATTACCTTACAGGCCAATAAAGGAGACTGCAAAAAGAAAAACTAAATACAGATTGACATGTATGTGTCGGATGGTGGCCAGAATGAAAATTGTGATGCATTGGCTACAACCACACTGGCCATCGCTGATTACATGGCTCAAAGATGTTTTTGAATGAAACGTCAGAGGAATTCGAAATGTTCATAAGAGCCAATGAAAATTTGGCCTCCTGTAGAAAATTGCTAAAATCTTTATTACATTTGTCTGATGATCTGCGATCTTGGATAACATGCTCGTTCTTACCTATTGAAGGATGCAGATTGTCATTTTGGAATATGATATGATCGCCCTTGTTGTTATAATGAGGAGATGGTACTGGGCTGATTCATTATACATCTGCCGGTCATCTGGGATAGAATCACACCCCATTTTGCCTTTTCTTTTTGGATTTTCTGCTTTCGAATACCAATAAAGACTTTAAAAAAACACTCAGTGATGCGCTGACCATTCATAATCAAAACTATCGGTGATGTAGTAAGATGGCGTGATGGTGTCTGGCCATGATGTACCAAATGGAGACAACAGCAAATGGCAGTGGTGTGGGATAACAGGGCGCCCTGGAAGCTGCCAATGATGAGGTAATGGTGTATGAAGACCTTCTAGCCCATCTTAAGTGATCTGGCCTTGTCCTGACCATATGGAGCGCCCGGATACCAGGGCTAGGTTGGCCATCCACTTCACTTTGGAAACTTACAGGTGACTGGGGGTCAGCTACTGAGCTAGCTTGAAGAATTCTCAGCTCATCCAGTCCTGAAAGCAGCTGTGAGGGAGCAGCACATCTATTGGCACATATGGGATTTGATGCTGCAGATTCAGAATGTTCTTGGTTACTCTGCCAAGCCACGAAGTTCCACAATATTTCACTGCTTCAGAATTGCCAGTGGAATCAATGGCTTTTTAGGGAGTATATTTGAAAGGATGTGTATAGTACCGGGTTACTATGTTCACTCACTTTAGGCTGATTTTTTCTGGGCTGCTTTTTAGGTCGAAGCCTACCAGACAGCGCAGCTCTCTGGTTTGTTAAAGAAATCTTGGAGACAATCTGAAAGCTAACCTAGGAATGCATTCTGACCATTGCTTGCCATTGGCTTTGTGGTTGGTAACTCACATTTTCTTGCTTTTCATTTGCTGGATTTATTTGTTTTAGGCTGTCCAGCTTGAGTTTGTACCTTCCCTTGCCCAAACTTTATTTACAAATCCTTCAGAGTTCACCCTTTCTTTTAACAGGCCTCTTAATCTTGTTCTTATCTCGTCACATTTGCTGTGCAATCGAAGACCGAGGTCAAATGTCAGGCACTGTCTTCCAAGAGCGCTTGTTTACTTTTATTTCTCCGACTTCAAAGTGAGATGATTTATGCAACAATCAAGCTGGAGAATCTGAGTAGGAAAGAGTTGTTTTTCTAGCACACAACATTTAAATGAACTGTACAAGTATTTGAGAATATATCAGAATTAGGAACCCAAATGTAGCACATTGTTGTTATTTCTGAAGTGTGTTGGAAACAAATACTTTAATATCATCAAAACAAATCATTACAAAAGGTGATGCAACTTCCACACATCCTCATGTGTGTACTGTATAGGTTTATTAGTAAAGCTGTATATCTATGCAAATGTAATGGCCATTTCAATTGAAAATGTGTTGTCTGTAATGGCAGTGTGCTACCACACCACTCCACTCTACTCTGCAGCACTCCACACCACTGCACTCTAACCCTGCACCACTTCACTTTACACTACTGTACTCTGCACTACTCCACTCTACCCCACTTCACACTATGCCTCTCTACTCTACCTTATACCACACAACTCTATGCCAATGCACTCTTTGTCACTGTATTCTGCGCCACTGTACTCTACAACACTCCAGTCTAGGCCACACTGCTCTACACCACTGTACTCTGACACGCTACTCTGCACTCCCTGCCACTGAACTCCCAACCTACTCAACTCTGCACTACTGTGCTCTGCGCTACTCCACTCTGTGGCGTACACTGTGCTCTACACAACTCTATGCTACTCTACTCTGCATCACTCTACACCACGGCACTCTATGCCACTCGAGTCTGCTCTGCACTGTACACCACTGCACTCTAAGCCACTCGACTCTACTCTGCACTGTACACCACTGCACTCTAAGCCACTCGACTCTACTCTGAGCTGTACACTACTGCACCCTAAGCCTCTTGACTCTGCTCTACACCACTGTACTCTGACACGCTACTCTGCACTCCATGCCACTGAACTCCCCACGTACTCAACTCTGCACTACTCTGCTCTGCGCTACTCCACTCTGTGGCGTACACTGTGCTCTGCACCACTCTATGCTACTCTACTCTGCATCACTCTACACCACTGCACTCTATGCCACTCGAGTCTGCTCTGCACTGCACACCACTGCAATCTAAGCCACTCGACTCTACTCTGCACTGTACACCACTGCACTCTAAACCACTCGACTCGACTCTACACCACTGTACTCTGACACGCTACTCTGCACTCCATGCCACTGAACTCCCCACGTACTCAACTCTGCACTACCCTGCTCTGCGCTACTCCACTCTGTGGCGTACACTGTGCTCTGCACCACTCTATGCTACTCTACTCTGCATCACTCTACGCCACTGCACTCTATGCCACTCGACTCTACTCTACACACCACTGCACTCTAAGCCAGTCGACTCTACTCTGCACTGTACACCACTGCACCCTAAGCCACTCGACTCTACTCTGCGCTGTACACCACTGCACCCTAAGCCTCTTGACTCTGCTCTACACCACTGTACTCTGACACGCTACTCTGCACTCCATGCCACTGAACTCCCCACGTACTCAACTCTGCACTACTCTGCTCTGCGCTACTCCACTCTGTGGCATACACTGTGCTCTGCACCACTCTATGCTACTCTACTCTGCATCACTCTACACCACTGCACTCTATGCCACTCGAGTCTGCTCTGCACTGCACACCACTGCACTCTAAGCCACTCGACTCTGCTCTGCACTGTACACCACTGCACTCTAAGCCACTCGACTCAACTCTACACCACTGTACTCTGACACGCTACTCTGCACTCCATGCCACTGAACTCCCCACGTACTCAACTCTGCACTACTCTGCTCTGCGCTACTCCACTCTGTGGCGTACACTGTGCTCTGCATCACTCAATGCTACTCTACTCCGCATCACTCTACGCCACTGCACTCTATGCCACTCGACTCTACACTGCACTGTACACCACTGCACTCTAAGCCACTCGACTCTACTCTACACCACTGTACTCTGACACGCTACTCTGCACTCCCCGCCACTGAACTCCCCACCTACTCAACTCTGCACTACTCTGCTCTGCGCTACTCCACTCTGTGGCGTACACTGTGCTCTGCATCACTCAATGCTACTCTACTCTGCATCACTCTACGCCACTGCACTCTATGCCACTCGACTCTACTCTGCACTGTACACCACTGCACTCTAAGCCACTCAAGTCTACTCTGCACTGTACACACTGCACTCTGACACGCTACTCTGCACACCCCACCATTGAACTCTCCACCCACTCAACTCTGCACTACTGTGTTCTGCCCTACTCCACTCTGTGGCGTACACTGTGCTCTGCATCACTCAATGCTACTCTACCCTGCATCACTCTACGCCACTGCACTCTATGCCACTCGACTCTACACTGCACTGTACACCACTGCACTCTAAGCCACTCGACTCTACTCTACACCACTGTACTCTGACACGCTACTCTGCACTCCCGCCACTGAACTCCCCACCTACTCAACTCTGCACTACTCTGCTCTGCGCTACTCCACTCTGTGGCGTACACTGTGCTCTGCATCACTCAATGCTACTCTACTCTGCATCACTCTACGCCACTGCACTCTATGCCACTCGACTCTACTATGCACTGTACACCACTGCACTCTAAGCCACTCAAGTCTACTCTGCACTGTACACACTGCACTCTGACACGCTACTCTGCACTCCCCACCATTGAACTCTCCACCCACTCAACTCTGCACTACTGTGCTCTGCGCTACTCCACTCTGTGGCGTACACTGTGCTCTGCACCACTCTATGCTACTCTACTCTGCATCACTCTACGCCACTACACTCTAAGGCACTCGACTCTACTCTGCACTGTACACCACTGCACCCTAAGCCACTCAACTCTACACCACTGTACTCTGACACGCTACTCTGCACTCCCCGCCACTGAACTCTCCACCCACTCAACTCTGCACTACTGTGCTCTGCGCTACTCCACTCTGTGGCGTACACTGTGCTCTGCATCACTCAATGCTACTCTACCCTGCATCACTCTATGCCACTGCACTCTATGCCACTCGACTCTACTCTACACCACTGTACTCTGACACGCTACTCTGCACTCCCCGCCACTGAACTCCCCACTTACTCAACTCTGCACTACTCTGCTCTGCGCTACTCCACTTTGTGGCGTACACTGTGCTCTGCATCACTCAATGCTACTCTACTCTGCATCACTCTACACCACGGCACTCTATGCCACTCAACTCTACTCTGCACTGTACACCACTACACTCTAAGCCACTCGACTCTACTCTGCACTGTACACCACTACACTCTAAGCCACTCGACTCTACTCTGCACTGTACACCATTGCACTCTAAGCCACTCAACTCTACTCTGCACTGTACACACTGCACTCTGACACGCTACTCTGCACTCTCCACCATTGAACTCTCCACCCACTCAACTCTGCACTACTGTGCTCTGCGCTACTCCACTCTGTGGCGTACACTGTGCTCTGCACCACTCTATGCTACTCTACTCTGCATCACTCTATGCCACTGCACTCTATGCCACTCGACTCTACTCTGCACTGTACACCACTGCACTCTATGCCACTCGACTCTACTCTGCACTGTACACCACTGTACCCTAAGCCACTCAACTCTACACCACTGTACTCTGACACGCTACTCTGCACTCCCCGCCACTGAACTCTCCACCCACTCAACTCTGCACTACTGTGCTCTGCGCTACTCCACTCTGTGGCGTACACTGTGCTCTGCACAACTCTATGCTACTCTACTCTGCATCACTCTACGCCACTGCACTCTATGCCACTTGAGTCTGCTCTGCACTGTACATCACTGCACTCTAAGCCACTCGACTCTACTCTGCACTGTACACCAATGCACTCTAAGCCACTCGACTCTACTCTACACCACTGTACTCTGACACGCTACTCTGCACTCCATGCCACTGAACTCCCCAGGTACTCAACTCTGCACTACTCTGCGTTACTCCACTCTTCGGCATACACTCTACTCTGGACTATATGCCACTGCACTCTAAGCCACCCGACTCTACTCTGCGCCACTGCCCTCTGCATCATTCAACTCTATGCCACTCCACTCGCACCACTCTATGGCATTCTACTTTACGCCACTGCACTCTGTGGCACTGCACTCTACTCCACTCTGTGCCCCAGTCTACTCCACTCTGTGCCAGTCTACTCCATTCTCCGCCACTCCACTTTGCGCCACTGCACCACCCTAAGCTACACCACTGCACTCTATGATGCTGCATTGTACGCAGCTGAATTCAATGCCACTGCACTCTACTCCACTATACTCTGCAACACTCTACACCAATGCACTCCACACCAGTCCACTCTACATTATGCCACTCTAGTGTATGCCACTCTGTGGCTCCACACTATGCCACCTCAATCTACAACACTCTCTACCACTTCACTCTACAACACTCTACTCCACTCTTCGCCAATCCACTCTGAAACAGTCCACGCAACTCTCCTCCACGCCACTAACCTTTAGCCATGGTGTGCAGCAGCCACAGAGGTGAACAAGAGGGTTAAAACACATTGGCAAAGCCAAGTGCTCTTTCCCAGGCAAGAGCTCTTGGCTTTGCCAATGCTTGTTTCATATTACTTACATCTGGCCTTGCTAGAGAACTCCACGTCTAATGCCTATGTTTACCTTGCCCATCCCCCATTATCGCGAGCTTGAGTTCATTTTAAAATATATAGGTGTATTTGTGTAGGACTAAAGCCAAAATTCCTTTTTACCAATATGACTTAAGTACCTCTACCAGGAAATGCAATTCTTCCAAGCAGGGCGAACTGTGCACAGACAACAAAAACACCGTTGTTAGTTAGCAGTTAATTAAAAACAGATGTCCTAATTCCCTTAGTTCAACCAAACAAAACATTCTGATCTGCTTTCTGTTCTTTATTTTGCATTAAGACTACATGACTGACCTTCTCTGTATAATGTGATTTTAGCTCAAGAGCCTCTTTTAAATCACATTTGTTACAGACTGAAAGCTGAACGCTGCTGCCAGGGTGGTGAGTGCTTCTCATCCCTCCTTCCAGGAGGAGAGACTCAAAGATGCATTAGCTGCTTCTTAAAGAGAGTTACAAGTTGGTTCTTGCTCCATTGCCATTAATGAGGCGGGCGGTGTGTGATTTATGGCGACAAGTGCACTTGCACTGTGATTGCCTGAAGACCCGTCTTGCCTCAGAGGATGAGGCTGGTGCAGCTCACTGCAAACCCTGGTACTGGCACTCAGAGGTTTTAAGGCCTGGGCAAAGTGGGCTCTGGCCCAGGGCCCCAGCCTTTCAGGGGGCCCCTGGTAGAGCCACCTCTATCCTGCAGAGTCTTGCCCTGGTGACCTTGAATAATTCTTAAATTGTTTTAAATATCGTTTTTCTTTATTTTTAATGTGAGTGATGAGTGAGAATAAATTACAGACATTTTGCAGGCAAATGTGTTTATATTTCATGCAACATTCACAGAAAAGTTTATTTTATATCAAAACAGGACCTCACATATTAGAGATGGGAGGAAGCCACAGAGATTGCAGTAATGTTAGTGAGCTGCTGCTGTGTCACAATATTGAAAACACACCTCAGTATCCCTGAGTATTAGATGTAAACACATTTAGAGTTTGTGTGAATGTGCCTGTGCGCTGTCAGTACCCTGGCCAAAGAGTGCTTGAAAGAGCTGAAACTGGATCATAAGTTCTAAGTTGTTCTGAACAGGGCCCCCAAAATACGTTTGACCCAGGACCACCAAACTGCTTAAGCTGTCCCGGCTGGTTCTGTGCAAGGGGCTTGTGGTACTCGAGGAGACCACGTACTCATCAGCCATTGTTGACAAGAGTGCTGGAGATGGCTCATTTAAAATGATGGAGGGGTTCACTGTCCCAGTGATCCAGTGATGCTGCCATCTCACCCCCCCCAAATCTAAACCACATTGATGTAATGCACTTGAAACATTTTGGAAAAGGAGTGGGGCACTGGTATCCCGGCCGACCACTGTCAGGGTCTCTCATATGGCCCCTGCTGAGTTTGTTCATGTTCTGATCTCCTGCCTTCTTACTTCCTGTCTCTATTTAACCATCACTCTCCCTCCCCGCCAATCACCATCTCCCCATCCTTCTCCCTTCTCCCATGACCAACCCCCTTCCTTCCTGTGGATCTCTGTTGCTCTGTGTCAATCTCTCCTCGTCATTCTTCTACCACCATCTCTCGCCACTCTCCCTTTCTCCAAGTCACCATCTGACTATTCTCCTCCCGCAATCTATGTCACTTCCCCCTCCGTCTTGTGGATCTCTGTTCCTCTGTGTCACTCTCACCATCCCTATCTCCTCGTTGGGCTTCTCTCCTGTCTTCTCTCCTCTCTGTCCTATCTTCTGATTGGTCTTCTCTTCTCTCTGTCCTGTCTCCTCATTGGTCTTCTCTTCTCTCTGTCCTGTCTCCTCATTGGTCTTCTCTCCTCTCTGTCATATCTACTTGTTGGTCTTCTTACCTCCTCTCTGTCCTAGCTTCTCAATGATATTGTCTTCTCTCTGTCCTATCTCCTCGTTGGTCTTCTCTCCTCTCGGTCCTACCTCTTCATTGGCCTTTTCTCCTCTCTGTCTGAACACCTCATTGGTCTTCTCTCCTCTCTGCCTTATCTACTCGTTGGACTTCTCTCCTCTCTGCCTTATCTACTCGTTGGACTTCTCTCCTCTCTGTCCTGTCTCCTCTTTGGTCTTCTCTCCCCTCTGTCCTATCTCCTCGGTGGCCTGCTCTCCTCTCAGTCTTATCTCCTTGTTTGTCTTCTCTCCTCTTTGTCTGAACTCCTCGTTGGTATTCTCTCCTCTCTGTCCTATCTTCTGATTGGTCTTCTCTTCCTTCCGTCCTGTCTCCTCATTAGTCTTCTCTTCTCTCTGTCCTGTCTCCTCATTGGTCTTCTCTCCTCTCTGTCATATCTACTTGTTGGTCTTCTTACCTCCTCTCTGTCCTAGCTTCTCAATGATATTGTCTTCTCTCTGTCCTATCTCCTCGTTGGTCTTCTCTCCTCTCGGTCCTACCTCTTCATTGGCCTTTTCTCCTCTCTGTCTGAACACCTCATTGGTCTTCTCTCCTCTCTGCCTTATCTACTCGTTGGACTTCTCTCCTCTCTGTCCTGTCTCCTCTTTGGTCTTCTCTCCTCTCTGTCCTATCTCCTCGGTGGCCTGCTCTCCTCTCGGTCTTATCTCCTTGTTTGTCTTCTCTCCTCTTTGTCTGAACTCCTCGTTGGTATCCTCTCCTCTCTGTTCTATCTCCTTGTTAGTCTTCTCTCCTCTCTGTCCTGTCTTCTAGTTGGTCTTCTCTCTTCTCTGTCCTAACTTCTCTTCGCTCTTCTCTCCTCTCTGTCCTGTCTCCTCATTGGTCTTCTCTTCTCTCTGTCCTGTCTCCTCATTGGTCTTCTCTTCTCTCTGTCCTGTCTCCTCATTGGTCTTCTCTCCTCTCTGTCATATCTACTTGTTGGTCTTCTTACCTCCTCTCTGTCCTATCTTCTCAATGATATTGTCTTCTCTCTGTCCTATCTCCTCGTTGGTCTTCTCTCCTCTCTGTCTGAACACCTTGTTGGCCTACTCTCCTCTCTGTCCTATCTCCTTGTTAGTCGTCTCTCCTCTCTGTCCTGTCTTCTAGTTGGTCTTCTCTCCTCTCTGTCTGAACACCTCGTTGGCCTTCTCTCCTCTCTGTCCTATCTCCTCGTTGGCCTTCTCTGTCCTAGCTTCTCTTTGCTCTTCTCTCCTCTCTTTCTTCTCTCCTCGTTGGTCTTCTCTCCTCTCTGTCCTGTCTCCTCGTTGGTATTCTCTCTTCTCTGTCCTGTCTCCTCGTTGGCCTACTCTCCTCTCTGTCCTATCTCCTTATTAGTCGTCTCTCCTCTCTGTCCTGTCTTCTAGTTGGTCTTCTCTCTTCTCTCTTTTCTGTCCTATCTTCTAGTTGGTCTTCTCTTTTCTCTGTCCAGCTTCTCTTTGCTCTTCTCTCCTCTCTGTCCTGTCTCCTCATTGGTCTTCCCTCCTCACTGTGTCCTCATCATTCGCCTTTGTGCCCTGCTACTCGCTCTCTCTCTTTCAGGTCTCTTACTGACAGTCACTGTCTTTCCTTTCCAGTCTCTCTTTCTCTTTTCCACTATGTTCCAGTCCTTCTGTTGCCCTGTCTCACACTATCTCACCATGACTGTCTCTATCTCTTCTGTTCCATCACTATCTCCCCCTCCCTCCACCCTCTGTTACTTTCTCTCCTTATCTACTCCTCTCTCATATCTGTCACATATTTCCTGTCATCCTCTTTCCTTATTTCTCTGTAACACTTCCTTCCTCTTTCTCATTCTCATTATCTCTCATTATCTTTCCATCACTCCATCTCATCCTTTCTGACACTCTTTCCGCAGCCTTGCACACCTACATAACCGCTCACTTTGTGGCAGCAGGGTTGCGTGTTTTTCACTAGCGCTGTGGCAACCTACCAATTTGATGCTTGTTGCCTCCCGCCCCATTCCCGCATTTCTTAGCCATCTCATCCCACCACAAAAAAAATAGATTGAGGAAGCCTAACATATTGGTTTTCCCAATGCTTGTTTTCTGAGCACCTGAATACTCTGGATGATGTCCTGGTATACAACTCCTAAGACTTTGCACTCTAGCGTTGCTCCTTAGTAACATAGGGCCAGATGTACCAACGGATTTTACCCATTCTGTGTCTATGGGAAAAAGCTTTCGTACATAGGGCCCATAGTGCCTTGTAGCAGGTGACACAGCTGGCAGCCTATGCTGTTCTTTGTCTCTGCTAGCCTCCTTGGAGGTGCTGAGAACCAGAAACCCTCATCAAAGACCCTCTCCATCCACAGGCAGAGCTGCATCCGGAGCATAGTAACAAGGGGAACATCACAGAGGAAACCCTAGGATTTCTGGGCTCTGTTCACCTGAAATTGATCAAATGCACTTGTGCCAGGCCTGTGTTCTCTACTTGCAGTTATGTTGCACAGCAGCAGCAATGCTGTGCAACATGGCTAAAAAACACTAATAAATCCAATAGATCTCGCCTAGACGAGACCTATTGGTTTTTCCAATGCTTGTTTTCTGAGCACCTGAATACTCTGGATGCTGTCCTGGTATACAACTCCTAAGACTTTGCAATCTAGTGTGCTCCTTAGTAACATAGGGGGTCATTCTGACTTCGGCGGGCGGCGGAGGCCGCCCGCCAAAGTCCCGCCGTCAGAATACCGATGCGCGGTCAAAAGACCGCAGCAGTAATTCTGAGTTTCCCGCTGGGCTGGCGGGCGACCGCCAGAAGGCCGCCCGCCAGCCCAGCGGGAAACCCCCTTCCATGAGGATGCCGGCTCCGAATGGAGCCGGCGGAGTGGAAGGGGTGCGACGGGTGCAGTTGCACCCGTCGCGATTTTCAGTGTCTGCGTGGCAGACACTGAAAATCTTGGTGGGGCCCTGATAGGGGGCCCCTGCAGTGCCCATGCCATTGGCATGGGCACTGCAGGGGCCCCGAGGGGCCCCACGACACCCGTTACCGCCAACCAGGTTCTGGCGGTCAAAACCGCCAGAACAAGGCTGGCGGTAAGGGGGTCGGAATCCCCATGGCGGCGCTGCTTGCAGCGCCGCCATGGAGGATTCCCTTGGGCAGCGGGAAACCGGCAGTACACCGCCGGTTTCCCGTATCTGACCGCGGCTGTACCGCTGCGGTCAGAATGCCATGGGAGCACCGCCAGCCTGTTGGCGGTGCTCCCGCGGTTGTTGGCCCTGGCGGTCCATGACTGCCAGGGTCAGAATGACCCCCATAGTGCCTTGTAGCAGGTGACACAGCTGGCAGCCTATGCTGTTCTTTGTCTCTGCTAGCCTCCCTGCATGTGCTGAGAACCAGAAGCCCTCGTCAAAGACCCTCACCATCCACAGGCAGAGCTGCGCCCGGAGCATAGTAACAAGGGGAACATCACAGAGGAAACCCTAGGATTTCTGGGCTCTCTTCACCTGAAATTTATTAAATGCACTTATGCCAGGCCTGGGTTATCTACTTGTAGTTGTGTTGCACAGTGGCAGCAATGCTAAATGGCTAAAAAAAACACTGATACATGAGACCTATTGGTTTTGCCAATGCTTGTTTTCTGTATATGTGAAAACTGTAGACAGTGTCCTGGAATACTTCTCCTAAGACTTTGCAATCTGGTGTTGCTCCTTAGTAACTTATAGAAGGCCACTCAGCTGTCCCCATTTCCTGTCCGGTGTCTCTTCTAACTCCCCGCAGGTGCTGAGAGCCAGACCCCCTCTATGAAGACCCTCTCCATCCACAGGCAGAGCTGCACTCATAGCTGAGTAATAACAGGAACATCACAGGGGGAACCCTGGGATTTCTGGGCTCCGTTCAGCTGAAATAGGTGAAATGCACTCTTGCCAGGCCTGGTCCCAAAACAAGTCTCTTGCATGATTTGTCCTCTGTTGTAAATGCAAGCCACATGATTTCAAAAATGGTTCAATGAATTTCAGTATTTCCAGGTGGAAATGATAAAAGTGCCTGTCACTGACTCAAGAGTATAGATGAATTTCATATTCCTGAATTCTAAGCCTTCCGATTGACTGACCCACTCTCAGTAGTCCTCAAAAGAGTCCTAATACACCATCATAACAAGCTGCTCATGCTTACATCTGTTATCAAAATAGACTCTGCCCAAGTCTTAGGTGTGAACTAGAGGTGAAAACATCTGACCAACTGAGAACAGAATGTTGTATATTAAACAGACAGAAACAGAAAGACAATCATTGAAATGTGAAAGGAGACAGTACTTCCTTCCGTAACTCTGCAGTCTGCACTCCAAAGTACTAATATAGCATTACAGCTCTCTAGCTGTGGGCTATAACAGTTGATAAAGGCCCTGAGCCCAAGCCTATAAGAAGGGAGAGGGCCATTAACAAACAGTGGGGGTCATTCTAACCCTGGCGGTCCAAGACCGCCAGGGCTAAAATGACGGGGGCACCGCCAACAGGCTGGCGGTGCCCCGCTGGGCATTCTGACCGCGGCGGTTTGACCGCGGTCAGAAGTGGAAAACCGGCGGTCTCCCGCCGGTTTTCCGCTGCCCATTTGAATCCATTTGAATCCTCCAAGCTGCGCCGCCATGGGGATTCTGACAGCCCATACCGCCATCCTGTTCCTGGCGGTTCGCCCGCCAGGAACAGGATGGCGGTATGGGTTGTCGTGGGGCCCCCGTAAGAGGGCCCCACAAAGAATTTCACTGTCTGCATTGCAGACAGTGAAATTCGCGACGGGTGCCACTGCACCCGTCGCACCTTCCCACTCCGCCGGCTCCATTCGGAGCCGGCGTCCTCGTGGGAAGGTAGTTTTGCACTGGGCTGGCGGGTGGCCTTTTGGCGGTCGCCCGCCAGCCCAGTGCAAAACCCAGAATACCCTCAGCGGTCTTCCGACCGCGGAGCGGTATTTTGGAGGGGGAAGTCTGGCGGGCGGCCTCCGCCGCCCGCCAGACTTAGAATCACCCCCAGTATGTCCCAAAGCAGAAGGGCTATAAGGCTATTAGAACAATCCACCCACTGATGGTAGAATCTTCTGAATTAAAAACTGAGAAACAGGAAGACAAACATTGTAATGTTGGAAGAGAACAGCTATGCCAGCCATTACTGGCTCCGAGACACTCTTTGGTCTTCAGTGGAGATCTCAGTATTCCAAGCAGTAATAAACTTTCAGACCAGAGATCCTCGCCTCGCCAACAGACAACAGTGTGCAGGCTCAGAAGCCATAGATGGAATATTTTCTCAAAAGAATGTGAAAGAATGAGTCCAAGTGAGCGACAAGTTCTTCGGGCGTGGAACAGATGTAGCAGTAGGACATAGATGAGGCAGGAGACTTTGCAGGACCTGTGGCGTGAAGGCTCACCAGGTGCAGGTGCACACTGGGTGGGGCCGGTGCTTGCTTTCTGCTCTCACAATCTCATTATCAATAGCTCGATAAGACTCTGCTCACCTTCACCTAATGACGTATCCAAGCAGGAAGTGGAGACACTGTGCCCATTGTTGCAGGAGAACACTGGCTCCTTGTTGCTGAGTGTAGTGCCCTCTAGGAGGGTGGCCCTGGCAGGTGTGTTGTCCTTCACAGGGATGATGGCCTATGTGTGAAGCTGAGTGGAATGAGCTTTCCTCTTGAGTATCTCACTCTGCAAAGGTCATCTTATCAAGCAAAGATTTCATAAACAAGAACACTGGATTATTTTGTGCCTGGAGTGCTCATCAATTCACAGCTTGTTATCAAGAAACGCAGTGACACACAGAGCTGAAGGAAACACACTTCATTCTTTCTGGTCAATGAGTTTTCATATTTTTGTAACCAAAATGTATCTTTTAAGCAATATCCCCTACAATGATGCTAGAAGCAAAGATGTTTATTTTACATATTGTGTATATTTTAGTTATACTGCAATACAATGTGCGCAGGATTAGCAAGTAAATCGTCACTTTCATACTTTTGAACCAAAAAAATATGAATCACATGTTAAGACGTGCAAAAACAAAAAGAAATCTTGCAGTTCAGATGACCAAAACAAGTAGTGTTAAAAGGAGGAGAACATTAACTGATATCTAGCAGGGCAGATTCATTAGGCATGGTCTCATACTACTGTTGGGACAAAGACTCCCTGGGACAAAGACTAATCTAAAGAACTGATTGATTTACACATAGTCCCATGGTGTGGTACAATTGTGAAGCTGAATATATATCCTGGAAAAAAGTTGCTTTACCAATGAAAACTGCAACTCATTTAAAAATTGTTTCCTTTAAGGGTATAAGTCTGTCATGTTCACTGCCAACACGTTTCGGCCTTTTCTCTCTTGATTTAGGTGGGCATTCACCAGGTACTCCGGGAAACTGTTCAGTGAACCAACATGTCCCGTACTGATTGTAAGTTGGTATGATTATTCCTGTCTGCCAGTAGAACCTGCTTGTAATGTTTTTACCTTATACCTTCCATGATGTTTTATTCTGAAGCGGTGTCTATTCCCGGGGCAGGGCAGTACATGTGTTGTCAAGGTGTCAGTGTGCATTCATTTCAACTGTTCTTTCATTTGTTCTCTGCGTGTTCAGTCTGTCGGACCTTTGTCTTTCTCCGGACATGTCTGGCGATTGTTTGAGTGTGTTAGAGAGAGAAGAAATGAGGGAAGGATGGAGTGTGAGGATTTGTACAGTGCAACTCTGAAAATAAATTGCCTTTAGGATTTTTCTGACAAACAAGAGGTTTTCTATGACAGAAGGTCCTAGGTGAGATGTCTCTGCAAACTGTTATAAAGGATGTGGTATTTGTGTAGCACAAACCTAACTGAAAGGCAACCCTCCTAGCCAAAAGACTGAGAGCCTAATTTATATATTGGCAGATGGGTTACTCCGTCACAACGGTAACTGATATCCCATCTGCCGAACTCTAAATCCTATTATTTCCAGGGGATTTAGATTTAGGCAGACGAGATATCCCTCGCTGTTGTGAGAGAGTAACCCATCCGCCAATTTACAAAGCAGGCCCCAGGTGTTTGAGTTCACTGCAGAGGTCAAGCTGAAGAGCATTCCACAGATGTGGGGTGTGCACCAAGCAATGTCTCCCCTACTGTTGCATCAGGTGCTTTGGGTATTGGGTAGGTCACAGCTACAAGAAAAGGGCCATTTTGCACTCAGCCTGGGTCTACGACACAAAACATTTTAGGTGAAAGTAAATAAATTTGCATTTGCAGTCAGATATT
This sequence comes from Pleurodeles waltl, assembly GCF_031143425.1. Taxonomy (NCBI): domain Eukaryota; kingdom Metazoa; phylum Chordata; class Amphibia; order Caudata; family Salamandridae; genus Pleurodeles; species Pleurodeles waltl. The sequence goes on from NC_090448.1 coordinate 36,404,919, forward strand.
TGTACATTCTAATTCAAAGAATCAAGATTTTCTCAATTTTGTAAATGTGAATTCCACTCACAATTGCAGAGTTTTTCTCACATCATTAGTGTTGGGAGCATTTGTATTCCCAGCGGAGGAGTTAAGAGACACACTGGCAATAAGGTTGCTACCTTTTTCAGAGATAAATACTGACCATTTGTTCACCGTTTGAGATCCTTGAAGGAGCAGGAAATTCCCCTTGGCTAAGATGTTTTGTAAAATCATCTCTTTTTTTAATACAATGGCAATTTTGGCTCTGGTTATTTTAAAAATTATTTCAGTGGGCTGTAAAATACTTTTGAAGTGATTTCTTCTTGTATTTGCTGTTGTAGATTTATATTTCAAAGGAGAAAAATGCCAGCTTTTACAGGATTTTTTAAGATGGCATTAAAATAACAATACCGGCTATACTGGTAAAATACTGACCAGGAGGCAACACTGATTGAGAAGGCAGTGGTGCCCACAAAGTTGTAAATTTGGGGGACTTCAGTGGCATTTCTTATACATTTCCGTACCCTATTTGCATACATAACATTTGTATTAAAAATCTTGCAATAAGTGCCCAGGATTGGCCCCAACCACTACCTGTTTTGAAGGTGTGGATGGGAAGGTTTTTCTCCACATCGAAAAATGTTTTCTAGGTGGAGTAAAAAAAAAGATTAAAAAAATGAAATTGTCTATGCATCCATACGCCAAACTCGTATTTCTCAAACGTTCCGATTTAGGAGGTAGGCTTTCATTTTTAGGTCTGACATTAACCAAGACCTTTTGATTTGAATAAACATTATATATATAAATATATATATATATATATATATATATATATATATATATATATATATATATATATATATATATATATATATAATGTTTATTCAAATATATATACACTCTTATAGGGGCTTTCTGTCACCTATCTTCATCCATTGGTTTATCAGTAAGTCACTGACCTTTTTGTTCTGCCCACCACAGCATACAGCGTGGGGCAGAGGCTGAGCCTCCTTCAACCATTGGCTTACAGCTGTAGAGCACTGTGCTCTTGCAAAATGTGCACTTACACGCAAAAAGAAGTCCTCTTGTACAGTTTTACAAAAACACAACCACAAACTTTGGCAAAGCCAAAAGGTGTCAGCTACAGCCAAAGCCTTTGAGGCTTTGCCAAGGCCTGTTTAATGGTCTTTACCCCCTACTGATTTTGTAACATATTCGCACAGCTTTTTAATGCCTGCAATCAGCTCAGAGAACATTGTCTTCCAGGCATCATTGTGAACCCCTTTCAGCTATGAACAAAAAGATGCTTTTACTTACTTGCGTGCTGACTGATCTTTTGTGGGCTCTCTGAGATGCTGAGAGCCCCCTTCGACTCCACTTCCTGCATAGAGTCCACCTGGTCCTTCCTGGTCCCGGCAGCGCCATTGTCCGCTCACCACGAGCTTTGCATGTGCCAAGGTTTGTTGGCAGACTCCAGCGACGCATACCAAACTGCAATCCTCCATCCGACGTGGGACATCATTTGCACCAACCAGGAACCCGACCCAGTACTGACTGTTCTTCTTAACCAGTGGTTCTTCTTTTGCACCTTGATCCGGGTTAGCAGAGGCTCCTCTTCTCCTGGGACTCTTCGGTGCTTCTTGGACTTGGCCCCCTTCTTTCGCAAGTCTTCAGACCCAGGAATCCACTGTTGGTGTCTTGCACTCTCTTCTGGTTCTTGCATAATCCTGGCGTGATGCATGCATTGTTCCACTTTGTAACTGTGGCGTGGCGAATTTGGCCTCGTTGAGCCACATTAGCATCATAAAAAATGATGCAAATGTGGTGCAAGTAGGCGCTAGGCCCTCTTAAGTTTAGGCCATAGTTTTATGTTGTGCTTCTCAAAGATCACTACTACTTGAGTTTGAAAAAGAGAGGCAGAAAGAATGTTTCAGGTTTTGAAACCAACCCTTTCTGCTGACCATGTTAAGAATGCATTGACAGAGTCTACAGTCTTGCAATTTCTGTTGGAGTTACAGAACCGGTGTTAGGAGGATTAAGTGCCTGATTTAGCGTTTGAGTGACGGGTAACTCATGACGGATTACCCGCCCACCTTGTTACGAGCGCTATAGCGTATAATGCACTTGTAATAAAGCGTATGGGATATTTGTCCTGTTTGTAACCCCTCACAAATTCTCTAAATAAAGCCCTAAGGCTATCCACCGTAATGAAAGCTAACTTATGTGTGGCATGTAATTTACGTTGAGTGACTTCATCTGGCTGAGAAGGCACATGATCATCCGTTATGATTTAGAGGTGATTTCATGTGTGATTTCCTTTGTGTCATTGCATCAGCACAATGGTCTCATGATGTCATTTCCTGTGATCAAGGCCAGGCTGGCGTTTTCTTCCATCTTGTTTTAACATTCTGCAATGCCAGGACATGTTTCTTAAGTAGAGCTTGATAGGAAGTAGTCTGTATTCATTCTTAACAAGGCCTTCCTGTCTTTGTTTACTATAATTATGAGACAGGGGTCACTAGGGGAGCTCTAGAACACATCTGAAAGTGTTTTCTTCTAACATTTACTATTTGAAATAAGTACTGATAAGTGGATGAAATACTACCTTCAGGTGACTTTTCAAATTTGTGCACTGACAGGGACATTAAAATAATGGTCATGCTGGTATAAAACCGGCAGGTTGCAATCCTAGCCACCAGGGCGGGTCCCTCCCCGCCAGCAGTAGCAGCTGCAAAACCTTTACAGTAAAACCATATTAAACTATATTTATTTAAGGTTTTACTGTAAAAGGGGCAGGCCATAGGATGTGACAGGGACCGAGGGGGAGTGTGCACATGTATGTTTGGCCAGCCGTCTCGGGCCAGCCAAACATACATGCGCACTAGGCTTTCTCCAACCCGGCACTGTGTTGCCGGGTGAGAGGCAGCAGGCAGAGGCTCCCACTCTGCCTCAGAGAGCCCAGCCAGGGCACTCCATCCAATCCTAATGCTGCTTTCATGCTGCCAACAGCATGAAAGCAACGTTAGGATTGGACGCAGGGCAGGCTGGGAGCCTGTGCTTTCAGTGGAGGACCCGAGCAGATCGAAGCGGTGCAGAGAGAAAGGTAAGGTTTTTTTTATTCTTATATATGTTTTTGCCATCCGCCCTCCACCCCACGCGCCACCCCGCCCCTTTTCACTCCCGCCAGCCGCGACTGCTAGCCACTGGAGATTGCTTTGAAAGCCAAGGATCCTGGTGCCTCTGTCACTTTCTCCAGGTCCCGAAGAGAGGGGAGAGGTAGAGGGAAAGCAATTAAAAAGGAAGAAGGGAGAGAGGGTGGGAGAGAGAATGGATGGAAAGAGGCGCGAGAAGACGTGGCGAGAGGGGTGGGGCTCAGCATTTTTGCCAGGCCTGCTTTTGGTTCCCCCGGCCGGCCCTGCCAGTGATGTCTTAATTTTCTAATTAGCCATTTTTCACACCTGAAAAAATCCTACCTCTGTTTTTCACAGAAAGGTGGCAAGGATGCAAACTTACTATCCTAAAGTTTAGAGTGGACTTCTGGTGATATTTGCAAATCCTCAAAACATTAGGAATGCATGCAAACCATAGATAGAATCAGGGTCAGACTGCCCCGTCGGGCCTATAGGTGTGTGGGCTGTGTTTTTGGCTCTTTGTGGGCCGGCTTTATTGCTGCTGGGACAGTTTTTAAAGCTGATTTTTCAGATATTAAAACAAACATTCTCTGCACCAAGCTCAAGTCCATGCAGTTTTCCATACCTCTCTAAACATCGATAAACCGTGTGTTTACAAGTTCAAAGCTGCCCCAATTTGCAAATGTAGGTAACTTTTTCAGCTATATAATTCACTAGTGGTGGCCACTTTTATTTTGAGCCTATTTTCTGCCCCAGTCTGACCCTGGACAGAACGGGTGCCAGAGAGCGGGCCTCTGCTGCTGGGGCTGGAAGACACGAAGTGGAGCCTCAGAGGTCACTTCGTCCTTTCTCATCTGTTGAGGATGCGGGGACCAGGGGCGCATGCGCAGTAGGTGTCGCTCATTCCAAGCTTCTAACATCGCCAATGGGGCGGAGGCGCGCTCGGAGTCAGGTACCCAACACCGCGCGCCCAGCGCGCGCCTGGGAGTCCAAGGGTCATGGGGGATGTTGTCCTTTAAATATTGATGTGTGCAATCCGATCCAATGACCGGCTGAGCACCAGATGCGAATGATACCCACACTCCCGCTCCCCTGCGGCCTGTTGCCGTGGTAGCGGGTTCACAGCATCTTGTTGCAGAGGATGTGATGGGGACCGGTTACAGAGAAGATGCTGCAAGGCGCCTGTCTCTAGCGCTCTCATCACTTGGAGTATTTCTTTATCAAGCCGAATTAAGGTCCTTTTGTGCAGAAGGTACCCAGGGTTCATCACAAGTGTATACTGGATCAGATGGAAACACGGAGATTTCTTCAAAGGCTGATGCATGAGGTGTCGGTTGGGCTGGGGCAGAGTCAAACCATGCCAGTCAAAGAAACATAGCTTTAATAGCTGAGTGCTTAAGAGGGCAGATGTAATATTGTAGTTTTCTACAAGGTGATTTGGAAGATGAAGGGGTGGTGGCTGAGATCGAACTGTACCAACAGAAGCATTAAAATACGTGTTTGGTGTTTGTGTTGAGGAACGGTTTTTCTAAGTCTATGTTAACACAAAAACAAACGGATAAAATGCACACAGCAGCAATTGGGGGGGAGGCCTTATACACATACAAAAGAGAGTGTAGGTATTTTTTATTTTATTTCTGGGACTCGTAGTCATGTTTATTCCATTATAAAACAAGCATTTGCAATGCAATGGGTCTCACGTTTGCTCGAGTTAGAGCTATTAGCATTGTAAACTCCTACCGGACTTTTCTTGCCACATAAATTGAAAATGAAAAGTAAAACAGTTTCACATAACTAACCGGACTTTTCTTGCCATATAAACTGAAAAGTAAAAGTTTCACATAAGTGAGCCGACTGCCACCATCAGCGCATCGCAGACACACAAAGGGAAATAAAAGTTTGCTCGCAGTGAAACCTATCGGCAAAAGTGCAGTTATCCATGTAACCTGCAAAAGTGCAATTATCTATGTAACCGTCAAAAGTGCAATTACCCATGTAACAGGATTGATGTCATGCAAAGTGCTCAACTACTGCCCAGCGAGATCGTGCTGCGAAATAAAGAGAAAAAGTAGTCCAGGAACCAGACAGAAAACATCGAGCCTCGTATGTTTTCAGTAGTTGGTCGGTGCACTCGGGGAGGGCTTAACACCAGAAAAGGCATGACGTACGCATGCCTTTCACTAATGAAAGCAAGCAGATTTTAAAAGGTAAGCCCACAAACCAATGAAAGTGACTGATGTGACATGGGCGTTGTTAGAAGCCCAAAGAGAGATTACAACAGGGGACGGAGCGCTTTGCGCTTGCCCCTAAAAAGAGAGACTACAAGTCCCAGAATTCAAAGGAAAATACCTGGGTTGGACAGCACATCATGCGTGGACCTTGGAAACTTGGCAGCTAGGTGTCCATTTCCCTCTGGTTCATACGTCATGGAAAGCCCAAGCAGGAGCATTGCAAGCTTTCCTATATAAAAAGGTAAGTGTTAGAAATGGGGTTTTTGGTTGGCAGTCAGGTTACCCTCTGTCCAAGCAAGAACCCTCACTTTAGTCAGGGTAAGTCACACACAATCCAAAATTAGCCTGTGCCCACCCTCTGGTAGCTTGGCACGAGCAGTCAGGCTTAACTTCGAAGGCAATGTGTAAAGCATTTGTGCAATAAATCATACAATACCATAATATAACACCACAAAAATACACCACACAGTGTTTAGAAAAATATATAATATTTATCTGGGTATTTGCAGGTCAAAACGATCAAAGATGCAATATGAATTTGTAAAGATATCACTGAAAAGTGATATAAAGTGTCGTAAGTCTTTAAAAAGCAAACAAAGTCTCTTTCATGCACAAAGTACCTGGTTTCTGGTGGAAAATCGCCGCAAAGGGTCGCAGAAGAAGAGATACGTGGAAAAATGGTGTGTGCGTCGATTCCTCCCCAGCACACACGGACTTGCGTTGTTATTTTTCACGCGGGGAAGTCGTGTGTCGTTTTCCGGCGCGCGGACAGTCTCTTTCTGTGGATCGCGGGGATTACCAGATGTCCCGGGTCTGTGCGCGGATTCTCCTGCTTGTTTTCCAGCTGCGCGTCGTTCCACGGGGCTGTGCGTCGAAATTTTGCTCTCGCGGCAGGCGTCGCGTCGATTTCTCCTTGGAAGTCGGGCGGCGTTGTCCCTGCGAGGCCGTGCGTCAAAGTTTTGGTCGTCCCGTAGGCGTCACGTCGATCAGTGTCGGTGTGCAGCGTTTTTCTCGCCACGGAACAAGCTGTGCGTCGAAAAGTTCGGCGCACGAAGCGTCCAAATGAAAAAGAGAAGTCTTTTTGGTCCTGAGACTTCAGGGAACAGGAGGCAAGCTCTATCCAAGCCCTTGGAGAGCACTTTTACAGCCAGACAAGAGTTCAGCAAGGCAGCAGGCCAACAGCAAGGCAGCAGTCCTTTGTAAAAAAGCAGACAGGTGAGTCCTTTGAGCAGCCAGGCAGTTCTTCTTAGCAGGATGTAGTTTCTGGTTCAGTTTTCTTCTCCAGCAAGTGTCCGATGAGGTAGGGCAGAGGCCCTGTTTTATACTAAGTTGTGCCTTTGAAGTGGGGGTGACTTCAAAGAGTGTCTAAGAAATGCACCAAGCCCCCTTTCACTTCAATCCTGTCTGCCACAGTCCCAGTAGGGGGTTTGGCAGTCTTTTGTGTAAGGGCAGGCCCTCCACCCTCCCAGCCCAGGAAGACCCATTCAAAATGCATATGTATGCAAGTGAGGCTGAGTACCCTGTGTTTGGGGTGTGTCTGAGTGAATGCACAAGGAGCTGTCAACTAAACCTAGCCAGACGTGGATTGAAGGGCACAACAAGATTTAAGTGCAAAGAAATGCTCACTCTCTAAAAGTGGCATTTCTAGAATAGTAATATTAAAACTGACTTCACCAGTCAGCAGGACTTTATATTACCATTGTAGCCATACTAAATATGACCTTCCTGCTCCTTTCAGATCAGCAGCTGCCAGTTCAACAGTGTATGAGGGCAGCCCCAAGGTTAGCCTGTGAAGGGAGCAGGCCTCACAGTAGTGTAAAAACAAATTTAGGAGTTTTACACTACCAGGACATATAACTACACAGGTACATGTCCTGCCTTTTACCCACACAGCACCCTGCTCTAGGGGTTACCTAGGGCACACATTAGGGATGACTTATATGTAGAAAAAGGGGAGTTCTAGGCTTGGAAAGTACTTTTAAATGCCAAGTCGAAGTGGCAGTGAAACTGCACACACAGGCTTTGCAATGACAGGCCTGAGACAAGGTTAAGGGGCTACTGAAGTGGGTGGCACAACCAGTGCTGCAGGCCCACTAGTAGCTTTTAATCTACAGGCCCTGGGCACATATAGTGCACTCTACTAGGGACTTATAAGTAAATTAAATAGCCAATCATGGATAAACCAATCAATAGTACAATTTACACAGAAAGCATATGCACTTTAGCACTGGTTAGCAGTGGTAAAGTGCCCAGAGGTCAAAAGCCAACAACAACAGGTCAGAAAAAATAGGAGGAAGGAGGCAAAAAAGTTTGGGGATGACCCTGTAAAACGGCCAGGTCCAACAGTAAGGATCAGCACTGGAGGCAGCAGTGCAAGCTTCTCACACAGTGAAACGCAGGGTCAGACTCGGGCGAGAAAAGCAGGCCGGACACCAAAATAAAGGTGGCCCCATAATAAGATACCTAAAAATCGGCCCATGTTGGGAAATTGTGGCAGTTTTCAACTTGTAAAGACACGCTGTACATATGTTTTGCAAGGTATGAAAGACTGCATGGATTTGAGATTGCTGCATTTAATATTTGCTTTACTATCAGGGAAAGCAACAGTAAAAACCAGACCAGCAGATCATAAAACAGGCCACAACCAGCCAAAGTAACAAGCACACACACTGACTTGTCAGACCAGGCCATTGGGAACTGCCTGATTGCCCTATAGACCAGTCTGATCCTAGAGAACAGCTACAGAACAGACCGCAGCAATACAGCCTTCTAGCAAATACAGAGGTTGGTCTGCACTGCTGACCCTGTCTCACAAGGTAAGGCACTCCAACCAGAAGCGGACTTCAGAACAGCAGGCACTGGTATGGTCTCACATTCGTGCACAGTAATGCTTGGCCGGTCAAAGTTTGGGAGACCGTCTTGACACACCGAAGAGAATATTACAGTCAGCCACATCCCATCTCTCCACTGAAATGTGATAGATTTACACTACCACTCAGAGAACTGAACTCCACGGGCTCCCGCTGCCAGCACACATCACATTCAGCACCAGATGAACTGTTCGAAGGTCTGCTTGTAAGGTAGATTGACACCAGGAGGCAAAATCATTTTAGAGCCATCCCTGTTACTCCCAAAAACACACTCTTGAAATGCTCTTCATCACCATTCTCAGGAGGATGATAAAGGATGGTGTTCTTGTGTGTGATACCTTTCCGGGAAAAAAACTTTCCAATGTTTCCGTCTCAAAGTGAGCCCCATTATCACTGAGAATAGGTTTGGGGAGCCCTCCTTATCGGAAACCTCATCCATAAATATACACATGGCATTAGAATCCACTTTTCTTGACAACAAAATCTTGGGCCACTTTGAAAAGAGATCCAATTTCAGAATAACACATTTAGACAAGCCCTCCGTGTCAGGAATGGGACCCAAAATGTTAATTGCCAAGGATTCCCAAGGTAAATCAGGGCGAGCGAAGGGAATTAACAGGGGAGCAAGCGGGCCAGGAGGAAGGGGCAGCACTCATAACACTCACTCACAAACCTTTCCACATAGCCATGTCCCCTTGGGATCCAATATATTGATCATCCACCTTTTTCTTGTTCTTGACAATACCAAGGTGACACTCATGGCTGATTCTGACAATGTGCTCCCTTAAACACAATGGCAATACAACCTTTCCACCTCTTAGCAGGACGCTGAAATCATCTGTTAACTTCTACCAGACTTCTGAAAAGTTGCTTGCTTGAGTTGCATCTTGTCAGGACACCCATCTCTAACATATTTCTTCACTTCTATTAAAGTGTGATCTCAAAAGATAACTCTTATTCCATTCATCCTTTAAAATAGCATATTGCTCCTGCAAATCCACACTAACCTTAAGGTATTCCTCCAAATCATTTATTGTTCACTCTGTCATTGCCATGGGAACCCTGCTCATAAAATCAGCCACTCTGTTCTTAACACTGGGAATATGCTCAACTACATAATTATAATCAAACAGTCTCATTTACATCTGAGCAACCTGGGGAGAAGCTTTCAACCATCTACTAGTCACAATGTCGGTAAGTGGTTTATAGGCTGTTCCAAGGACAAACTGAGAACGTCTTAGGTATCTCTTGCTCCCCAGATGCATGTCAGCATTTCTCTTTCGATAACAGAGTAACGCTCCTCAGGGGGAGAGAGTGTGAAACAAAACACACAGAGAGTTCCTTCCCATCCTGATTGAATAGTGACAATACACTCCTAAGACCTCTATTACTGGTGTATAAGGTAAACACGCTCATAGCACTGGGTTCAAAGCCTTGGAGCGGTGATGCTTTGCATATTCAGTTGACTCAAAGGCCCCTTGAAGTTTTTCAACCCACTCAGACATGTTCTAGGTTTTTTAACAATTCTTGGTTTTTTTATATCATAAGTTTTACTGGCAAAAGCTTGTAGACATTTTAAATAAAATTCTGACAGCCTTGAGGATTTTGCACCGTCCTTGCATACAGTGGCTGGAGCATCCATAATGGTATTCACCAATGCCCTCTTGGGCATAATCCCTTGTTAGGTCTTGCCCAAAACAGCGCATGTGCTGTGGCTTGCAAGACATTTTGTTTACAGTGATTTTAGAGCCCGCCCATTGCTTACCATTGGTTGGCTTCACCTTCACTCTCATTTGCTTGCTTCTTTCTGGGTATTTCATGCACGCTTCATGTACTCTTCTTCTGTTTGACTCTCCCTTTGGGCATGCCCCAAGTACTTGTGTCCTTCCGATGCTCGCGCTTTGGGAGCAACTTTTTTCATATTTGGTGAAACACTGCATGGGACTGCATTTATTCGCAGGCTGTTTCTCTCATGTGCCCCAGTACTTTGTGTCGTTCTCTCTCACCTGTAAGCTTCTGTCCCTCTTTGTGCCTTCTCCCCACCCACTGACTTTGTAGTTGCATGCCCTCTTTGCGTTGTTGGTTGCCCCCTCTCCCTGTCCGTGTTGTTGCTTGCCCCTTCCTCCATCCATGGTATTGCTTGCCCCCTCCCGCCTTCTGTCTACTGTCCATATTGTGGCTTGTCCCCTTCTGTTGTCCCTGGTCCTCTGCATGTTGTTGTTTGTCCCCTCCCAGTGCTCTTATTGTTGCTTGCCCCTCCCTCCGTCCATGTTATTGCTTGCCACCTCCTGCCCTCCTCCTGCTGTCCGTGTTGTTGCTTGTCCCCTCCTGTTGTGGCAGGTCCTCTGTATGTTGTTGCTTGTCCCTTCCAGGTGCTCTTATTGTTGCTTGCTCCTCCCTTCATCTGTTATTGCTTGCCACCTCCTGCCCTCCTCCTGCGTCCGTATTGTTGCTTGTCCTCTCCTGTTGTGGCAGGTCCTCTGCATGTTGTTGCTTGTCCACTACAGGTGCTCTTATTGTTGCTTGCCCCTCCCTCCGTGCATGTGTATTGCTTGCCACCTCCCACCCTCCACCTGCTGTCCGTATTGTTGCTTGTCCCCGCCTGTTGTGGCTGGTCCTTTGCATGTTGTTGCTTGTCCCCTCCAGGTGCTCTTATTGTTGCTTGCCCCTCCCTCCATCCGTGTTATTGCTTGCCACCTTCCGCCCTCCTCCTACTGTCCGTATTGTTGCTTGTCCCCTCCTGTTGTGGCTGGTCCTCTGTATGTTGTTGCTTGTCCCCTCCAGGTGCTCTTATTGTTGCTTGCCCCTCACTCCATCCGTGTTACTGCTTGCCACCTCCCGCCCTCTTCCTGCTGTCCGTATTGTTGCTTGTCCCCTCCTGTTGTGGCTGGTCCTCTGCACGTTGTTGCTTGCTCTCTCTAGGTGCCCTTATTGTTGCTGGTCCCCGCCTGCCATACGTCTGTGTTATTACTTTCCCCTTCCTACCCTCCTACTGTTCTTCATGTTGTCCCCACTCACCCACCATAAAAAAAGCACTATGACACCATCAGCTCTGTTTTTCTCATATCCCTTTTTTCTAAGCTTGCAGCCGTGCACCAATCCATCTCTCCGATTTTTGTTGCTTTGCCCCACTTCCCCTCGGTTGTTGTTGACCCCATGCAGCGCCATAACACAAACTAGCTATGAAGCAGATACTACTGACTGCATCAGAGCGTTTTTTGAAAACACAACCTCTGTTTTGTACACCCTCCTTGCCACAAAAAATAAATAACAAGCAATAAAAATATGGGCATTTAACTTTCAGCCATATTGCATGGCAGCTGCACTGCTGTAATTGGCTAAACACTGACAAAGTCAATAGCTATCATCTAGTAGACAAGACCTATGAGCTTTGCCATTGCTTGTTTAACCATCTAGTTTCCCAAATGGGATACAGATTCATGGTAACTTTACATTTCCTTTACTCTGCCTTTTTTTCCAGAACATGCAGCGCTTTCACCAACCATGCATCATGTTCTTTCCTATTCTTGCCAATGACCAAGATGTCTTCTTGAAAAAAATGTCTTTTCAGTTCCTGAATAACTAAAAATATGAAATACAGTGGCCTCAGGGGTCAGACCAAAGGGCATACAGACAACCCCATGTCATCCAAAGGACATGAAGGAAACAGTCAGGCTCTTGCTATTTGAGGCTAAATCAATGGAGGAAACCACCTCACCACTTTGGTCACAGCCAAGAGCTAAACTACGGCAGCACAAATTTGTCAACCAGTATATTTGTATACACGTCTCCTAAATCTATGTACAGTCTACTGCTGCTGATGATGTTTGTGGCTACAATCAAAGGGGCAAGTCATTTCTTGACCTATTATGCCAAAGTCGGTGAAGCTACTGGTTGATGAAGAGGTTTTAAAGCAATCTTCAATTGTCGGACTCCCCTAGGCCTTAATGTCTTCTTCCTTCCTTTGTATTACTTCAGACACTTCATTGCACAACATTTTTCATTTGCTGAGCATGCTGGGTAAGAAACAGACCTAGAATTTGTTGTCATTCTCCTAGAAATTACTAACATTACCCTTTACAGAGACAAGTGTCCTACCACATCCAAAGCTCTGATGTTGGACACTCTGACAAGATATCAAGAACAATAGAATCACTAACCTTCCTGAAAGTACTTTTAAAGACAAAGGCCCTCATTACAACATTGGCGGTAAAAGCCGCTAACCGCCGTGCAGAAGACCGCCAACACACCGCCGCGGAATTCCGCCACAGCTATTATGACCCACATTTCTGAATCTGCCAAAATTCAGACACCCACACAAGTCCGCCACACCAAAGGTCAGTGATAAACTGGCGAAAACAAAACCTCCACCGTCACACCAACAGAAAAACGCCCACACTATCCCGACACACTAATCCACGCTGCGGTCTTTCAACCGCGGTATTCCATTAGCGGTACACACCGCCGCGCTCAAAATACACACACTCTTACAAAACACAGCCACAATGGACAAATCAAAATACACACCTGATACACATACAGACACCACTCCCACACACCCATTACAATATAAAACACACACCCACATCACCCACAAACCCCTATGACAAAAAATTCAGAAAGAAGGCCAGAGAGAGACACCACCAGCAAGAACAACAGCATCCACAGGCACACAACACCATCACCCACAGAACGTCCACGCACCTCACACAACACACCACTACATATCAGCACACTTATCACCACACACTCCACCCCACACATCACCTACACCACCCCATGGCACGGCAAAGACACCCCAGGTTCTCGGAGGAGAAGCTCAGGGTCATGGTGGTGGAAATCGTCCGGGTAGAGCCACAGCTATTCGGATCACAGGTGCAGCACACCTCAATAGCAAGGAAGATGGAGCTATGGCGAAGAATAGTGGACAGGGTCAACGCAGTGGGACAGCACCCAAGAAATAGGGATGACATCAGGAAGAGGTGGAACGACCTACGGGGAAGGTGCATTCCGTGGTCTCAAGACACCACCTGGCGGTTCAGCGGACTGTCGGCGGACCCCCACCACCTCCCCCACAACTAACAACATGGGAGGAGCAGGTCTTGGCGATACTGCATCCTGAGGGCCTCGCAGGAGTAGGTGGAGGAATGGACTCTGGTAAGACAAATCTTCATTATTACATCCCCCACCCTACCTGCATGCCAGCACATACCCCCACCCTCACCCCCAGCACCCCAACTCCTCACATATGTCCCAACATCACAAACCACCCATCCCAACACCAAGCCCTGCATGCAACAACAAAGCATGGACACCCATCACTAAAGCATGCCCACTGCACATACCCATACAACCCACTAAACCATCATCACACAAGGTCCCACACAGGAATGCAAGCACTGGGGTACACGGTCACCCACCCATTGCACACCATGACACACACAGATGTAATAACCATCCTTTTATACCCCTGCAGGACCCCTACCCAACGTCACCAGACAGGAGGGTCCACACATGTCCACATCACCAACAGAAGAGGCCCACAGTGATGACAGCAGCTCTGTCCAACTGGATCTAGATGACTAGCCCGGCCCATCGGGGACCTCGGGACAGTCGGTTCCCCTCACACAGTCACAGGCCACCACAGACCTTCCCCCCTCTGGAAACACCAGCACAGCACCCACCCAGCAGGCCCATACCTCCGTCCCTAGGACACGTCAATCAGCTGTGTGTCCACCACTACAGGAAACCCAGGATAACCCACCACCCAAACAACAACAGGGACCTGGGGGCAGTGGCAGTGGGCACACGGTCCAGGGGACGGAGGCCCAGGAACACAGGGGAACTGGGAGGGCTGCTGTGCGACAGGGGGCGGACAGGCCAAGGGAACTCCACGAGGCCCTCTCCTCCATCATGAGAGCGTACCACCACTCCCAGGAGACGATGGCAATGGTACTGGCCAATTTTCAGGAGACCCAGTGCCTGCAGGAGGAACAGTAAATGGGCTTCAGGGAGGAACTCAGAACCATCAGCTCCACCCTGGGCACCATCGTAGGGGTGCTGAAGGAAGTACTCAACACCAGGAGGGACACTGTGGCACTACAAAGGGCCCCTGACACTAGCATGGACGATGAACTGCCCACCACCTCTGCCGGCGCTAGTGGACAGGACGCCCTGCCACAGGACCACCACACCAGCACCCCACCCCCTGCAGAGGGAGAACTACCCCGCAAATGGTCCCTGAGATCCAGGACAAAGACAGAGCACGATGCCAAGACCCCTGCCAAGAAATGAGACCACCCTGATTGTCATCCTACTGTCCCACCTTGTCACCCTGTCCATACTTAAACTGCCCCAGCTCCACTTCCTTTGCCAATATGGGCAATGCACCTGTGAGACTAATAGACTGGACTCTGCCATGGACATTCCTCCGCCATCACCCCTCACCATTTCACTACCCCCTGCAATATTGAGCACTTAAAAAAACACACTTAAAGCACAAAACAATCTGGAGTCTGTCTGTGATTTCGAAATGGTGTATTAGCAATTACAGTGACAAAATGCTCTTTCAATTGTAATGTCAACATACCTATGTCACACAGCTCTAGTCCATGAGGAATCTAAGCAGATGTCACACAGTGGGACCCACATCTGTGAAATCGTAAGGGAAAGTGACAACTCAGTGACCATACACTGGGTGAAAACGACAGACAGTAGAGAGGTAGTAGTGTTAAAGTACATGTAGTAGGCAGGTCTGTACTCTTACCTGTGTCTCACTGGAAATATTGCTGGATCACTGAGCCCCTGTTGTTCATGTCTTCTTCCTCTGCTTCCTCGTCTTCACTGTCCACAGGCTCCACAGCTGCTACAACACCGCTATCTGGACCATCCTCCTGCAGAAAAGGCACCTGTCGTCGCAAAGCCAAGTTGTGAAGCATACAGCAGGCCATGATGATCTGGCACACCTTCTTTGGTGAGTAGAATAGGGATCCAACTGTCATATGGAGGCACCTGAACCTGGCCTTCAGGAGGCAGAAGGTCTGCTCGATCACCCTCCTAGCTCGCCCATGGGCCTCATTGTAGCGTTCCTCTGCCCTTGTCCTGGGATTCCTCACTGGGGTCAGTAGCCATGACAGGTTGGGGTAACCAGAGTCACCAGCAAATGGTGAGGGACAACTGTTAGACACACACTAACCTGGGGGGATATCCCCAGACCCAGACAACCATTCCCACTGACTTGCTTCCAGGTGCTCACCTAATAGCCACACATGGTGCCTCTGGAGTTGACCCATCACATAAGGGATGCTGCTATTCCGCAGGATGTAGGCATCATGCACTGAGCCAGGGAACATGGCATTCACATGGGAGATGTACTGGTCTGCCAAACATACCATCTGTACATTCATCAAATGATAACTC
Organism: Pleurodeles waltl; assembly: GCF_031143425.1. Taxonomy (NCBI): domain Eukaryota; kingdom Metazoa; phylum Chordata; class Amphibia; order Caudata; family Salamandridae; genus Pleurodeles; species Pleurodeles waltl. The sequence goes on from NC_090448.1 coordinate 36,420,582, forward strand.
TTCCGGTTTCTGTACACCTGTTCACTCCTGTGGGGCGTGGGGACCAAAGCCACATGGGTCCCATCAATGGCACCTATGATGTTGGGAATGTGTCCCAGGACATAGAAATCACCTTTCACTGTAGGCAAATCCTCCACCTGAGGAAAAACGATGTAGCTCCGCATGTGTTTCAGAAGGGCAGACAACACTCTGGACAATACTTTGGAAAGCATAGGCTGGGATATTCCTGATGCTATGGCCACTGTTGTTTGAAAAGACTCACTTGCAAGGAAATGGAGCACTGACACCACCTGCACTTGATGGGGGATTCCTGTGGGATGGCGGATTGCTGACATCAGGTCTGGCTCCAACTGGGTACACAGTTCCTGGATTGTGGCACGGTCAAGCCGGTATGTGATAATCACATGTCGCTCCTCCATTGTCGACAGGTCCACCAACGGTCGGTACACCGGAGGATGCCACCATCTCCTCACATGTCCCAGCGGACGGTGCCTATGAAGGACAACAGCGAGCACAGAGTCAAACAACTCAGAGGTACGTACCCACAGTTTACACAGAACACCATTCATACAGAAAAGGTGGCCTGTATGTGTGTAGAGTCTAGGCCTAGGTATGTGTGACGCAGTTGAAAACGAAGCCATGTGGGCCCCTGAAATGGCGGCTGCCTGACCTGTAAAGTGGGACAATGGGATGTGAGGTAACTGCGCTGGCGTTGTACACCGTTGCGGTAGGCGGTCGAAGACCGCGGCGCAATGCTGCATTGGTTAACATTGGACCCTGTGGGTCCCAGGAGCCAATGACGATGTACGCCGGCGGTGACGGTACGCACCACCGCGGACGTGACTGCCATTTTATATCTGTTCAATCACTCGATACCTGATCTTCGACAGGAGAGGACCTACACTGCAAGTGCTGCTGTGACCTCGGTCTGGAAGAGACAATGGCTCGAGTGTCTGAGGAAAGGGCCCCTGCCTTCACATCGGAGGAGTTGGAGAAGCTTGTGGATGGGATCCTCCCCCAGTACACGCTACTCTACGGTCCTCCAGACAAACAGGTAAGTACACAGGGAGCATGTTGTATGGGCTATGCCTGTGTGGAGAGGGCTGGATGTAAGAAGGAAGGGGGGAGAGTGCTGCATGCATGAAAGACGGTGAATGCATGTGCCACATGGCAAGGGTAGGGATGGGGGCCAATCAGTTTTGACGGTGCAGTTGGTAATAACTTCTCTTTTTCCCCTGTACATGCCATCTCAAGCACCGCTGCACAGGGCACCGCCGTCTCAAGCACCGCTGAACAGGGCACCGCCAACTCAAGCACCGCTGAACAGGGCACCACCAACTCAAGCACCACTGAACAGGGCACCGCCGTCTCAAGCACCGCTGCACAGGGCACCGCCAACTCAAGCGCCGCTGAACAGGGCACCGCCATCTCAAGCACCGCTGAACATGGCACCGCCAACTCAAGCACCGCTGCACGGGGCACCGCCATCTCAAGCACCGCTGAACAGGGCACCGCCATCTCAAGCACCGCTGAACAGGGCACCGCCAACTCAAGCACCGCTAAACAGGGCACTGCCAACTCAAGCACTGCTGAACAGGGCACCGCCGTCTCAAGCACCGCTGAACAGGGCACCGCCAACTCAAGCACCACTGAACAGGGCACTGCCGTCTCAAGCACCGCTGAACAGGGCACCGCCAACTCAAGCACCGCTGAACAGGGCACCTCCAACTCAAGCACCGCTGGCCCATGAGCGGCAAGGGCACTGACGCAACTAAGTCTGTCACGGGGTGAATGATGCACTCTGGGCACCATGCCCCCTCCAGAACCACTGGAGACTGTCATCCACTATCTCTGTCCTTAGGAGGATGACGAACTCTGGGCACCATGCCCCCTCCAGAACCAGTGGAGAAAAGCATCCACTACCCCAATCCTTGGCAGGATGAAGCACTCTGGGCACTATGCCCCCTCCAGAACCAGTGGACACTGTCATCCACTTGTGAGACTGTGGCTTTGCACTCCCCAGGATATGGCAGTGGGCAACCCACCCACTGTAGAGACTTGAGAGACTGTGGCTTGCACTCCCCAGGATTGAACAGTGGGCAAACCACCCACTGTAGAGACTTGAGAGACTGTGGTTTTGCACTCCCCAGGATTGAACAGTGGGTGAACCACCCACTGTAGAGACTTGAGAGACTGTGGCTTTGCACTCCCCAGGATGGAACAGTGGGCGAACCACCCACTGTAGAGACTTGAGAGACTGTGACTTTGCACTCCCCAGGATTGAACTGTGGGCGAACCACCCACTGTAGAGACTTGAGAGACTGTGGCTTTGCACTCCCCAGGATTGAACAGTGGGCACACCACCCACTGTAGAGACTTGAGAGACTGTGGCTTTGCACTCCACAGGATTGGACTGTGGGCAACCCACCCACTGTAGAGACTTGAAAGACTGTGGCTTTGCACTCCCCAGGATTGAACTGTGGGCAAACCACCCACTGTAGAGACTTAAGAGACTGTGGCTTTGCACTCCCCAGGATTGAACAGTGGGCAAACCACCCACTGTAGAGACTTGAGAGACTGTGGCTTTGCACTCCCCTGGATTGAACAGTGGGCAACCCACCCACTGTATAGACTTGAGAGACTGTGGCTTGGCACTCCCCAGGATGGAACAGTGGTCATGTGGCCCCTTCGTGGATTTGGCGTCGTGCACTCAAGCGGCTGAGGTGCCCCCCCTTTCCCTCCCCATGAGGTGCCTGTTTAGTTGCTGTCTGATGCCCCTGCAGTGTTCTCTCCGTCATGGTCGGGGATCTTGTGTGGGCCTCGCCCATACCGTGTGGTCCCAGTGTTCCACGGACTTTCTTAGAGCACTACCTGGACTACTATGCTTGGTATATATTATGTACATGGTGTATATATATATTTCTGCCTACTTGCTTTTAATATATTACAATGGTTACACTCATTTTCTATTGTCTTTGAATTCTTCTGGGGAGTTTGGGGGGTGTAACTGTAATGTATCATGCTGTATTAGTGTGTGTGTTGTAGTGGGTGAGGGTGAGGGTGGGGGTGTTGCGTGTGTGTGTCCCTGTTTTTTCCTCCCCCCCTCCTCTGTGTCGTAGGTGCAGTACTCACCGTGGTCTTCGCCGTCGGGGTTCGTGCTCCTGGTAGAGGAGCAGGAAGACTACTGCAGGTAGAATTTGGAGTTCTGGATCCATGGCGTCCTCGTTCCTCGTGGGGTGTGTAGAGGTGAGCGTTTTCCCTTTGGGATTCCTGTTTCCACCGTGTTTTTATCCGCAGTGAATCCGCCCCATAAAAGGTGGCGGATTGGCCTGTCATAATAGTGTGGGCGGTACATTGTCTCCCGCCTGTCTGTTGGCGGTGTCCGCCGTGCTGTTTTTTTGTACCGCCGTGGCGGTTGGAGTGTTAAAGTGGCTGTCTTTTTTGGCGGTTTCCGCCACGGTCGTAATTGCAAATCTTTTACCGCCGGCCTGTTGGCGGTCTTACAGCCGCTTTAACACCGACCGCCAGGGTTGTAATGACCACCAAAGTTTCTTTATCTGGCCATGGATAACTTGATCACTTTTTTTACATTCCATATATATTCCATAGATGTTCGCAATGTGGTTGTGGAAAAGTCTACATTTTCATTCTTTAATAGCCTGCACACTAAATGATGCTTTCCTACATGTGTACCATCCACAAATACAGAAATAGCAGATCTATAAGAATTCACTGTCCCATAAGCCTTACTCTGCGGTGCTAATTCTAATGAAAAATTCACAATATTACCTATAGGTCAGAAGTGAGATGTAGACTAGATTAACGGTTTTATAGCTCTTGAATTTATCGGGGGTCCAAGGTTTTAATGAATTCTTCAGCTTGCTCAGAAAACCCACAGATGCGCCATCTCTTTGTGAAATCCTCCATGCCATTAGAGTCAGCAGACTCTATGTACCTGAGTTGGCCTCCCCAGTGTGATCAAGATCAGTTCCCCTGCCTGTCTCCTGCCTTGCAACACAACCCTTGGGAGCAACCAGAATAGAGGACATGCATTGCTTAGCCAAAGACCACAAACCTGAAAGAAAGGATAAATCACTAAGGCCTATCATAGATCTAGTCTGTAGCTGAACTAGCACTGAATGAACAGTTAAAGAAGAGATGCTTGTAGAGCACATTTTTACCCAAGGTAGGGTGTCCTGGCATTAAGAAGCAAATCCAGGAAATTAAATAGAAGTGAATTGCCAAGTGTTCAAACTCTTTCTGAATTGTCATTTGCACAAGGTAAGCCGAAGAAACATTTAGAGAGAATTCCAGAGCTAAGCAGTCAGGAGGGTAAACTGTCTCTGCCAGAGTGACTGCTGGAAATGTGAAGAACAATGGGCAGGTTAGAGGAAGAAGAGCAAAATGATCAGGTGGGGCATTGTGGACAAAATATGCAACTGTGGTAAACCAGGAGTATCCTGCAGAGCTCGATGCACAATGCAGACATATTTGAGGATGGTTCACTTGTGGACTGGGAGCCAATGAAGATTACTAAGCCAAGAATAGATGGAGGCTGAAGGAGGAAGTTTGAGTGATAGGTGAGCAGCAGATCTTTGGTCAAACTAGATCCTCTGAAGCAAACAGCCTGAAATGGCAAGGTCAAGAGAAGTACTGTATATGAGAAGTGATATGATCAAGGCCCACTCTACAGCCTTCTTACTGGTCTCAGGAAGGAACAGAAGCCTTTTCCTGAGCATTCTTAGCATTGCAGAACTGACTGCAGCAACTTTGCTGATTTGAAAGAGAAGGAAAGTTTGTTGTCTAGGGTGACACCAAGAGGAAGAGGTGATGGAGCTTTGCAGGCCACCAAGCAGATTATAAAAATGGAGAGGTCTCTGCCAGACAATAGGACTTCAGTATTGTCCCCTTTGAGTTTTAGACAGTTTTCTTGCAACCAGATTGCAAACTGGAACTTGCAGACACGGATTTGTTTCTGAATTAAAGTAATATTATTACCAACATCTTTATCTGGCATTATGGGGGTCATTTTGACCCTGGCGGTCCGAGACCGCCAGGGCTAAAATGACAGAAGCACCACCAACAGGCTGGCTGTGCTTCCTGCCCTATTACGACCGCGGTCGCACCGCCGGTGCCGGCGGTTTCCCGCCGTTTTAGCCCCAGTGGATATAATCCACCAGGGCAGCGCTGCAAGCAGCGCTGCCCTGGGGATTATGACACCCCTACCGCCAGCCTGTTTCTGGCGGTTTGCACCGCCAGGAAGAGGCTGGCGGTAAGGGGTGTCCTGAGGCCCCTGGGGGCCCCTGCACTGCCCATGCTACTGGCATGGGCAGTGCAGGGGCCCCCGAACAGGGCCCCGGCCAGCTTTTCACTGTCTGCATAGCACACAGTGAAAAGCGCGACAGGTGCAACTGCACTCGTCGCACTGCCGCAACACCGCCTGCTCCATTAGGAGCCGGCTCCTATGTTGCGGCCTCATTCCCGCCGGCCCAGCGGGAATGTCATAATGGGGGCCGCCTGGTTGCGGCCGCATTGGCGGCCTCACGGCGGTTACCGCCTGGCGGGTGGCGGTAGCCGCCCGCCAAGGTCGTAATGACCGCCTATGTCCTGATATCTGCAAAGGAGATGCTTCTTTTGAATTTCTAGTTTCTAAGGGTGTGGATGAACACCACTGATAGAAAGTGAATACTGAATTGTCTAAATTAACTTCAGTCCCTGGTAATTGCTCTGGGTTGCAATCACGTCCATCAAGGCCCCCTCAGACAGCCATATGCAAATCAGTCTTGGTCCTGTCCACCTCTGAAATGTTCAGGCCGACTGCCAGGCTAGGTCTCAAAAAACAATGGACAGAAATGTGGCTTCTAGCAACACTAGTGGCTGACATTAATCTAGGCATTCTTATAATCACATTTCTGTTTGTTGCAATAGACCCACTAAGTGTGCTGGGTATGCCCAAATATGGGTTGCATGCTCACTGTGCTATAGCAAACAATCTTTACCTCACTGACGAGGCCTAAGAAGGCCGAAACCAGTCTGGGGTTGCTTGAGTTCCCATCTGCAGGTGACCTGGTCTGGCAATGCAGAGTGGATAGTTCGTATTGGCGTAGGACCAAGACTGATTTGCATGTTGCAGGTATGTGCTAGAGTGGCATAGTGGGTGAAAAATGAATACCTTGAATGAGCCCTGGATGGTTGTTAGTGGCTGAGATTAATTCAAGCATTCCTTCCATCACCTTGTTGTTTTTACCTGTTTGCTCCGCATTGCACTCATTTTGAATTGGGTGGCCAACTCCACCAGTGTAACTGGATTTGAAGCACCACAAGTTATAAGAACAAGCCAGGGAACTTCTCGCTACTTTGACTGTTCCATTCATTACCTAAATGCAGTAAAGTGACAATGGTTGATCAGGTCCAGCTGGCATGTTTAAGCTCTGACCTTCAGGTCTCTACAGTTTTACTATGTAGATGTGTGAATTTTCGCTGGCTGCCCATAAATGGTAGAGCACACCGTGACCGTGGGAGTCATCCTGCCCAGTATTCTGCTCCTGTTGTCTAGAGAGTAGGGGAATGACGTTGATCCAATTGAAGTAAGATTTCTCTGTTGCATGACTAGCAAGGAAGTTTTACAGAGACTGATATTTTTTCGGTCTATTAGTGGAGGAGGGTGAGGGATTTATATGTCAAGTTCGACCCGAAAAGAGATGACTGATGCTTTGATGAATAACTTGGATAATTGGTGAACATTTTCCCCATCTGATTCCTTTCTGTGCTCTGATATGGTACCAAGGGCTTCAAGGAGCATATACATTGATGCCAATGTGATCAGCTTGTTAATGACAGAATTGAACATTGACAAAGGCTCCATTTTGTATTGTAGGAAAATGGCTCCCTGTTGCAGTTACCCCCCACTTTTTGCCTGATATTGATGCTGACTTGACTGAGAAGTGTGCTGGGATCCTGCTAACCAGGCCCCAGCACCAGTGTTCTTTCACTAAAAATGTACCATTGTTTCCACAATTGGCACACCCCTTGCACACAGATAAGTCCCTTGTAAAAGGTACCAGTGGTACCAAGGGCCCTGTGACCAGGGAAGGTCCCTAAGGGCTGTAGCAGGTGTTGTGTCACCCTAATGGACCCCTCACCTAACACATGCACACTGCCATTGCAGAGTGTGTGTGTTGGTGGGGAGAACAAGGCAAAGTCGACAAGGCATCCCCCTCAGGATGCCATGCACACAAAATACTGCCTGTGGCATAGGTAAGTCACCCCTCTAGCAGGCCTCACAGCCCTAAGGCAGGGTGCACTATACCACAGGCGAGGGCATAGCTGCATGAGCAATATGCCCCTAAAGTGTCTAAGTCCATTCTTGGAAAAAATATAAGGTCACTACAAGAGGGAAGTAAACCTACACTTCCACGGTAAAGTTACTTTCTCAAGGAAGGGACTAAATTCAATTCATCCAATATCCTTGGATTAATTTATATTTTATTTCTTTTGTCAACTGAATTATTGCAATCTACAAATCTCATCATAGACTTATTATTATTATCATAAAATTCTAGGTGCTCCTAAACTTACAAACACAGTGAAAGTGAAAATTGTGAAAGAAAGTGACGGTGTTATGTACAATATATACACAATGTGTGGTTAAAATCAATGAATCGTGAACTTCCAGAGGCTCCTTCAATCCAGGAGTCCTGAAGTCACTCAAAAGCATATATTATCAATCCACAATCAATTTTTGTCGACGTTTCGACCCTGTATATAGATATGAATCAACTGCGGGTCATCATCAGGACTTAGAATCTCTTTATATGGTAGCACCTATTGGTTCAGATTTAATGTATTCATGTCTTGATAATGTTTGCCAAAGTTCATTGGTCATCTACAATGTTAGCGATTCTGCACAGTTGTAGTCGTTTTAAGCGATGCTATTTTTAGGAGTTTTCACCAGATTTATAATCTCTCACTTAAATCATCACTTTATGAAATTCTGGCAATAATGGTGGCTGATTATAAATTTACAGCTGCAATTCAGCGTCTACCGTTGCGCGGGATAATATTCTACCAGAAGTGCTGTGCCTAATTATTATCTTTGGGAGGTCGATCAATACGGAAGCAATGCATTCTAGTTACTGGTTGATTCAGATTTCAAGAGAGAACCATCACACTCTTTCTGATGTCCCCCTGCAGGGACATTAAGGGCCTGATTTAGAGTTTGGCAGAGGGGCTACTCTGTCACAAACATGATGGATAACCCATCCGCCCTATTACATGTTCCTTTACAGCCGATGAAACGTGTAATACAGCAGATGGGATGTCTGTCACGTTTGTGACAAAGTAACCCCTACGCCAAACTCTAAATCAGCCCCTAAGTCTTTGCACTGAAGCAGATTGTAAAGCTGTTTGCAAACCTAATGGCTTAATGTCTTCCACGTCTGCAACCATAAGCCATTATGTTCCAGCCAAAGTCATTTGTAAAATATGAAGACGAATTGCTGAAAAAGTAGGCTGATAAACACAACAGCCTTCAGAGGATTATGTTTTGTACCAGAGTAGATATGTAGACTAAGATTCCATCTTCCTTGTCTTTCTTCATCAGTCCATGGTCCATGAGCCACTTATTAGTACATCGCCTACCTGTGGCAATTAAAGTTTCACCAGACCGGGTAATACAGTGAGGTGGCCATGTGGTCCGGGCATCCTGCCCTCTTCTTTCAGCTTGGGAGCAGATTCCAGGCCCAGTTGTTCCTGTGCTGCTGCATCGTTCATGCTCCTGTCTTCTCCTTGCTTGTTCCCCCAATTGTTCTGTGCCTTCTCGTTTTCATTGCTTTCTCCTTGCTTTTCCCCCAGTTTTTTGTGCAGCCTCCCCACGCAACTCCGGGCCATCACCAAATTCAAAGGGCTCTCAAGACATGGCTGTTTGAATGAGCCTCCGGGACCTGCAAAAACCTGGATACCTTGTTGAGTGGTTAGCCACACTTTACATATCCTGATCGATTGACTGGCGCCCATTAAGGTGGCCAGACATGTAAAAGGTATAATTCATCTCCAAATGAAGCATGTTCCAGAAATCTAACCAACTTTCAGTAGAGGACTCTCAGCTAGTTGAACTCTCTCATTTAAAGCTAATCCAAATCCACCAGTAAGTCATTGAAAAAAGAAAGGCAGTGGAATTCAAGGTGACAGAAAGGGTACAAAACACCCACTACAAAGCACACATCCCTAGTGCCAGTGAGAGCGAGAGAGGAACTACCAACTATAACAACAAGTAAACATTAGGTATGACCACCTCAAAATTCCTGGAGCTGACATGTGCACACCCTACCCAGGCCCTTGACGAAACACTCCCTGGATCCATTTCAGACCTTTAAAAGATGCCAAACAGCAGACAACATTAACAGTTTTCAAGATTAGCTATTAAAGCTTGTGATAAGGAATTGTCACCATACGTTCTCGGGATGGGAAGCAGAAGATACTGTCCACCATCCAAGAAACCCTTCTTTCCCTCTTGAAAAGCATCCTCCATGCTGTTCCACGTCTCCTCAGTTGTCCTTGAAAATGTGACAAAATAACCCAGATGCTGAGAGATCTTAACTGCCTCCGATTGCCTGTTAAATCTTTAAAACTATTTGCAACAACTGGATGACGTTTATTGATGGTACACCACCATACCATTACCTACTCTCCAAATCAAGACATCGGGTAGAGGGGTAGTGCTTTGCAAAACTCACAGCAACACCTTCACAGATTGGGAGCTAGTAAATGCAAGAAGAAAATGAGGTGCAGACATTCTCCTGTTATGCTGAAGGGTGTAGGATGGCAGCCTTTTTTAAACTTCCAGGGCCCAACCATCCCTTACCACAGGAAACAGCTTAAGACCTTCTCTTGAAGTGGCACCTCAGCAGGGCACAATATCTGATTCTTTATATTATATGAGAACTTCCCCAAACCTCCTCACACTTCTCTCCAGGTATGGATTCCTTCCAACCCTACCCCCCTTTGAGTCCTCCTAGACTCTACCCTCATCAGCCTCTTCCCTTACTGTCTTCTACCCTCTTTCTACAAAGCCTTCAAGTGATGCCTTGCACATAGGCTAGCACTGCATAAAACCACATACACACAAGCATGCAGGGAAACATCTTTGTGGGCTATTAAATACACAGAGAGACACTGCCTGTCTAGTGCCCGTTGTAGTCTCCTCTGTTTTGACCATAAAAGAATCTTGAGATTCTTACATTGCTGAGTCACAACTAAGTGTGTAGGAATGGACATTGCTGGGGTGGCCCCCTCCCTCTGCTCATTATAGACACTGTTTCCAGCCTTAGGCGTTGGTATGATAACCTAAATCATTATGGGAGTTGTGGTCTTATTTTGCTTCTATTGAACTAGTTAGTCTAACACAGCTGACAATGGTTATTTGTAGGTGAAATGGTCAGAACATGAGACGGTGTTGGTAATGACCTGAAACGATGCATCACCCTTGACACCTCACCTGATTGGTTAGCATTATACCAACATCCCACTCTTCAAATAACATTTCCAGGCCACCAAGAGATCATTGGTTAGATTATATTCAAATGCTTTTTTCAATATATGCAACATCTGCTGAGTAAATTTCTCTAGACGTTTCCGCCTCACATCTATGAAAAAAGATGCCTGTTGTCAGCTACAAGTGAAGAGGTTAAAACATATTTTGCGTGTGACAGTCGGATTAGTGGAGAAATACGCGCATCAGGTTTTGCAACATTTTTACACTTTTACTGTCAGTGCGCTCGCAGGTGATTTCCCAGCAAGGCTTAAGTCCAAAATACGTAAAATAAATGCAAAATAAAAGTAGGAAATTCAACCAAATGAGACCTGCTCCTCATGTTGATCAATCACCATGAGAGTGTTATCCAGGGACACACTGCCTAGGTGTTCAAGAGGGAGACCTCAGTTTCTTTCTAAATGTCCTTCTTAGTTGCTGGGGTGTCATGAGTTCATGGACACTCTGGTTGCTCTGGTGACTACCCCAGAAGTAGGCACGGTGCTCTAAGCAGTGATCCAGGCCCACTTCAGTCCTGGAATAGGAAGGCAGCAGCTGAAGATTTAGATAGACACACAGGACACACGAGACAACCTCCACGAGATTTCGCTTTTTTGCTCAGGCCATAAAAAAACCCAAGGTCCGTCCTGCCAACTTTTTTTCGCTGGTTAAAGGTCCCTGAATAACTGCTGTCTGTATCTCCTCCTTGGTGGAAAAGGAGGTTGTTCCCATCTGGAGAATATGGGAGATCTCCATCTAGCCAAGAAACCTACACCTTCCTTTTCTCAGCTCAGGGCTCCTAGAGACTGAACCATATCTATCTATCTATCTATCTATCTATCTATCTATCTATCTATCTATCTATCTATCTATCTATCTATCTGTCTATCTGTCTATCTGTCTATGGGGGTCATTCCGACCCCGGCGGTCAAGGACCGCCGGGGCCGGGGTTGGCGGGAGCACCGCCAACAGGCTGGCAGTGCCCCGCAGGGCATTCTGACCGCGGCGGTTTGGCCGCGGTCAGAACAGGAAAACCGGCGGTGTCCCGCCGGTTTTCCGATGCCCTAAGGAATCCCCCATGGCGGCGCAGCTTGCTGCGCCGCCATGGGGGATTCCGACACCCTCACAGCCATCCTGTTCCTGGCGGTTCCGACCGCCAGGAACAGGATGGCGGTGAGGGGTGTCGTGGGGCCCCTGGGGGCCCCTGCAGTGCCCATGCCAATGGCATGGGCACTGCAGGGGCCCCCGTAAGAGGGCCCCACAAAGAATTTCAGTGTCTGTCTATCTGTCTATATGTCTATGGGGGTCATTCCGACCCCGGGGTTGGCGGGAGCACCGCCAACAAGCTGGCGGTGCCCCGCAGGGCATTCTGACCGCGGCGGTTTGGCCGCGGTCAGAACAGGAAAACCGGCATTGTCCCGCCAGTTTTCCGATGCCCTGCGCCGCCATGGGGGATTCCGACCCCCTCACAGCCATCCTGTTCCTGGCGGTTCCGACCACCAGGAACAGGATGGCGGTGAGGGGTGTCGTGGGGCCCCTGGGGGCCCCACAAAGAATTTCAGTGTCTGCCTAGCAGACACTGAATTTCGCGACGGGTGCAACTGCACCCGTCGCACCTTCCCACTCCGCCGGCTCCATTCGGAGCCGGCTTCCTCGTGGGAAGGGGTTTTCCGCTGGGCTGGCGGGCGGCCTTCTGGCGGTCGTCCGCCAGCCCAGCGGGAAACACAGAATGGCCGCTGCGGTCTTTTGACCGCGGTGCGGTCATTCGGCGGTTCCCGCCGCCCGCCGGGGTCTGAATGACCCCCTATATGTCTATATGTCTATCTGTCTATCTATCTATCTATCTATCTATCTATCTATCTATCTATCTATCTATCTATCTATCTATCTATCCCACGGCAGTGAAAATAAATGTGGCCCAATAACTCATGCTACTTTGAGCAACTGTACTATTAAACACATATTCACACGTTTGTTATAAACACGTTTGTTACTATAGTGCTAATGACCATGCACAACAGAGGTATCCACACAGCGTCGCCTGTGGCCAGGCCCTGCACTCTCACCTACCTACTAGAAATGGAAGTTTTACCAGACAGGGTAAGACAGTGAGGTGTCCATGAGACCAGGGCACCTACCATCTTCTCTCAGCTTGACACCTATGAAGGTGGCCAGACTTATAAATGACACATTTCATCACCAAATAAAGAACGTTCTAACAATCTAATGAGTTTTCAATAAAGAATTGTCAGCCAGTTGAGATGCCTCATTTAAAGCGAATTGTGATCCACAGTCATCTGTAAACCACTGAATCAAGGCAGTGGAAAACCTTGAAACGTGGCTTGTCTGTAGGGTAGTTTATTCAAAAGTTTATTCAAAGTACTTGACATTGGAATGTCCATCACGTTGATTTTTTGTTGTTGAGATCCCCAGCTGGAGTCGAGAAAACAAGGTGAAAAAATAGATTTTATATGTTAATGTAAAACATTTCTTCTCATTTCTATTTATTAAGAAACATTAATTTCACATAAATGTAGAACAGTCAAACGATAAAAGTTATCAGCATTACACACAGCATGAATGCTAGAATAAATGCCACTGGGCCAGTCAAGTGTAGTAGAATTAATAAACATATTTATAACTTAGTGTCATATTTTTAAATTGTCAAATTAATATGACATATTATGCAAAATACATTATATCGTACGTTAATGCAATGAAAAGGAGGGATAGGACGAAAATAAACAGCATTGTTTCCAAATATGATAATTTCTAATGTTCCGGAGAGAATATCTGTAGGAAGTTGGCTCTGTATATACTATTTCAAAGTAAGAATTAGTGTGCACAGAGTCCAAGGGTTCCCCTTAGAGTAAGATAGTGGCAAAAAGAGATAATTCTAATGCTCTATTTTGTGGTAGTGTGGTCAAGCAGTAGGCTTATCAGAGGGTAGTGTTAAGCATTTGTTGTACACACACAGGCAATACATGAGGAACACACACTCAAAGACTTACACCAGGCCAATAGTTTTTTTTATAGAAACATATATTTTCTTAGTTTATTTTAAGAACAGCATGTTCAAGTTTCACAAGTAATACCTCAAATGAAAGGTATTTCACTCAGGTATTCTAGGAACTTTGAATAATCACAAATTGCATGTACAAGTTTGACAAAACTGGCAATAAGCTATTTTAAAAGTGGACACAGTGCAAAAATCAACAGTTCCTGGGGGAGTTAAGTAATTGTTAAGTTCACAGGTAAGTAAAACACTTACAGGGTTCAAAGTTGGGTCCAAGGTAGCCCACCTTTGGGGGTTCAAGGCAACCCCAAAGTTACCACACCAGCAACTCAGGGCCAGTCAGGTGCAGAGGTCAAAGAGGTGCCCAAAACACATGGGCTTCAATAGAAACAGGGGTGCCCCGGTTCCAGCCTGCCAGCAGTTAAGTACCCGCGTCCTCAGAGGGCAGACCAGGGGGGTTTTGTAGGGCACCGGGGGCGGGACACAAGCAGGCACAGGAAGTACACCCTCAGCGGCACAGGGGCGGCCGGGTGCAGAGTGCAAACAGGCGTCGGGTTTTGTATTGAAAGCAATGGGGAGACCCGGGGGTCTCTTCAACGATGCAGGCAGGCACAGGGGGTGCTCCTCGGGGTAGCCACCACCTGGACTAGGCAGAGGGTCGCCTGGGGGTTGCTCCTGCACTGGAGTTCGGTTCCTTCAGGTCCTGGGGGCTGCGGGTGCAGTGTTGGTTCCATGCGTCGGGTCCCTTGTTACAGGCAGTCGCGGTCAGGGGGAGCCTCTGGATTTCCTCTGCAGGCGTCGTTGATACCAAACTTCCCAGTTTTCAGTGTACCCATTATGGTGCTGTGGAGTTCGTGTTTGACAGACTCCCACACTATATACTCTTATGGATACCCTGCACTTACAATGTCTAAGGTTTGGCTTAGACACTGTAGGGGCATAGTGCTCATGCACTTATGCCCTCACCTGTGGTATAGTGCACCCTGCCTTAGCTGTGAAGCAGTGTGCATGTGCTGAGTGAGGGGTCCCTAGGGTGGCATAAGACATGCTGCAGCCCTTAGAGACCTTCCCTGGCATCAGGGCCCTTGGTACCAGGGGTACCAGTTACAAGGGACTTACCTGAGAGCCAGGGTTGTGCCAATTGTGGAGACAAAGGTACAGTTTAGGGAAAGAATACTGGTGCTGGGGCCTGGTTAGCAGGGTCCCAGCACACTTTCAAATCATAACTTGGCATCAGCAAAGGCAAAAAGTCAAGGGGGTAACCATGCCAAGGAGGCATTTCCTTCCAATATCGATTTGAAAGAAAACTACCTAGGGAACTGTGTCAGTAGATTAATCACAGCCACAGTGCCAAATATTTTTTTTAAAGGGGAGATGTCAATATAGGAGGGGTGAAAAAATATCTAAGAAATATAGGCACTCATTTTGAGATTGGCGGTAAATGCCGCCTACCGCCGCTGTGACGGCCACCAAAAGACCGTCGCCCGTAGCTAACAGCCGTCCGCCAGATTATGACCACAGCCGGTTTTCCTCCACAAGAAGGATGGAAATTCAGCTGTGGTCATGCTGGCGGATGGTGTTAAGGTGACGCTGCTACCATCAGCAGCGCCACACCAATAGACCGCGGCCAGCCGTATTATGACAGATAATACGGCCTGGCGGTGTTCTGCTGGCGGGCGCTGCTGGCGGTAGCAGCGCCCCACCCCGTTCCCTGCCGGAAGACCCCTGGATGCAGGTAAGTTGGCTTTCCGACAGGGTAGGCGGGTTGGGGGTGTTGTGTGTGTGGGGTTGTGTGCATGAATGTGTGAGTGTGTGCATGAATGCGAATGTGTGTGTAGTGTTGTTTGCGTGTGTGCATTCCACCCCCCCTCCCATGGCCCAGCCCAACCCCTCCCTGCACTGCAGGCTGAGCCAGCAGATGAAAAATGAAACAATAGTCAACTATCCGCCTCTGTGTCTCACAAGGCTGGATGCTGAGCACGCACAATAGGTAGGTAATAAATAAAAATGGAAAGCTCAACCCATAAAGAACAATATCTCAGAAAGAGTTTATGAAACAATACATACATCTCCCATTTTTTTTTAAGTTCCGCATTGTCGCAGTGTTCAAGCTACTGACTCAGTTCCCTTAAGTAACCCATGATATTTTAAATTTTTCAATAACTTCTTCTCAGAGGTTTATAAAGCCTTCTTTGTCCCATCAATTCACTCTACATCTGGTAGGGCAAATGGTGGGTTGATTATTTTTCTATCTCTGGATGTAGCGGGGTAGAGAGGTGAGTTTGAACTCAGGGGCCTCGACCACACAAGCCCTTAAGCTAACACTAAATGGATCATTTTCCCTGGTAGTGGTAAATTTCGCAACAATTGTTTTCAGAATACCCCTGATATTGATACCCTAGCGCTTTGCTTGCGGAAGTGGTCCACGATCAAGAAAGCGCAGGGAAACTTTGTTTTAGCAGGGGATTTGAACTTTAATTTGTGCGCCAAAGATAAGCATGGCTTGAATCAGAGGTGCTGCTGGTCTAAAGGGTGGCACATGGAGCACACTAAGGAGGGGATTAACTTGCCTACGCTGTTAACTGATTTTAATCTTGTGTTCACCATGGTCAAAATGGTGAATTCACCTGGGTGAGACCCAGCCCGACATATAAGGCTAGGGGACGCAGTTCTACCATAGATTATATTTTTGTGTCATCCCAGTTGCATAACTTGATTCTGAATTAAAGGCCAGATTTGCAAGAGGGTCGTGCATCAGCTTTGATGTGCCACTTTTCTTGCACCCCCTCTGCCCCACTAATTACACCATGTGTGAGCCGTATTTAGAATACGGCGCACCATGGCGCTCGTTTCCACAATAGCGTCATAATTTATGATACTACTGTAGCACTTTGGTGGATTAGTGCCAAAATTTATGGCATTGGTGAGCAAAGCACTAGGGAGGCCCATGGGCTACTATGGACCCGTCACTTTAACGCCTGCCCCTAGCAGGCATTGAGAATGACTAAAAAGATGTCACATTGAAATCTTGTAGATTTCACTGCACCATTTTTTGTGGCCTCCCTGCGTGGGAACGTCCCCCCTTGCATACATTATACCTGGTGGAGGTATAACTTGGCACCAGGGGATACAAAGTGGCGCAATGCATACATTGCACCACTTTGTAAATATGGCGAAGGAGAATAGCCTCCTTAAGCGTGCCATTATGCAATGCAACTCTATGAGGGGACCTCGGAGTCACTTAGGGGCTGCAGCAAGGTCCGGGGGGGTGTCTCAGGCACACCACCAGTTGGACAGGTGGATGCTGCACCGGGGGTCAGGTTCTCCAAGGCCTGGGGGGTGCAGGTGCAGTGGGTCCTTTAGGCATCGGATATCTTCATCCGGAGCTCATGTTCAGGTGGGGCCTCTGGATTCTCTCTGCAGGCATCGTCGTGGGGGTTAGGAGGGATCAACCCAGGGTGGGCTCTTGCTCCCAATCACCTGGGGACATTTCTTGCTGGGCGGACCAACGGGACACAGGCCATGGACGTCAGGTGCACAGGGGTCAGGACTCACCCATCCAGAGTGAGGTGGGAGTCATTGGTTGAAGGTTTCTTTTGGACAGAGCCGCTGTGCTCTGGAGGTATTGGTCCTTTGGGGTGCAGGGCAGTCCTCTGGAGTTGTCAGGGGTAGCTGGGCCTGCTGGATGCGTTGCTGTTCTTCTTGCAGGTTCTTTGAAGCAGGAGAAAGGCCTGTAGGTCTGGGGCCAAAGCAGTTGTTATCTTCCTTCTCTGCTGGGGTTTTCAGCTTAGCCGTCCTTCTCTTTGTAGGTCGACAGGAATCTGGTGATCTGGGTTTAGGGAGGCCTTTTAATCCTAGATTTAGGGGCGTGTAAGGGGTCAGAGGGCAATAGACAATGGCTACTGTCCCTGAGGGTGGCTACACCCTCCTTGTGCCCCCTCCCTTTAGGGAGGGGGCACATTCCTATCCCTATTGGTCCCTGTCCTCCAAAACAAGATGGAGGATTCTGCAGGAAGGGGGGGTCACCTCAGCTCTGGACACCTTAGGGATGGTCCTGGCTGGGGTGGTCACTCCTCCCTGTTTTTCCCTAATTTTCCCGCTGGACTTTCCGCCAAAAGTGGGGCTTTGTCCGGGGAGGCGGGCATCTCCACTAGCTGGAGTGTCCTGGGGAACGGTAAACAACCTTTATGCCGAATTTTTTACAACAAGTCCTGGTTAACGAAAGCGGAACAACGCTTTCTTTAACCACGACTTCGTTATTTTGTGCCTTAACCACGCATGTCCTGAACAACGAACATGCATGGTTAAGGTACAAATAAGGGATCGGCTGAGGAGGACGACGCAGATGACAAGGTGACGAATCAGGTAAGTGGGGGGTTTTAGGTTTTGGGGAGGGGGTGGGGGTCAGGGGGTTTTAGGTTTTGGGGTGGGGTTGGGGGGGGTGGGGCGTTTTTGGTTTTGGGGAGGGGGTGGGGGGTCGGGGTTTTAGGTTTTGGGGTGGGGTTGGGGGGGTGGGGCGTTTTTGGTTTTGGGGAGGGGGTGGGGGGTCGGGGGTTTTAGGTTTTAGGGTGGGGTTGGGGGGGTGGGGCGTTTTTGGTTTTAGGGTGGGGTTGGGGGGGTGGGGCGTTTTTGGTTTTGGGGAGTGGGTGGGGGTCAGGGGGTTTTAGGTTTTAGGGTGGGGTTGGGGGGGTGGGGTGTTTTTGGTTTTGGGGAGTGGGTGGGGGGGTCAGGGGGTTTTAGGTTTTGGGGTGGGGTTGGGGGGTGGGGCGTTTTTGGTTTTGGGGAGTGGGTGGGGGGTCAGGGGGTTTTAGGTTTTAGGGAGGGGTTGGGGACGTTTTTGTTTTTGGGGAGTAGGTGGGGGGTCAGGGGGTTTTAGGTTTTGGGGTGGGGTTGGGGGGGTGGGGTGAGGGATGTAGGGTGAATGGTGCCTATTGCTAATGATTTTATCAGGAATGCCTTTACAACGAAATATCGTTGTTAAGGCATTCGTGGTAAAATCATTAGTAGTAAAGACGAGGTCGGTGTTCCGACCTCGTTGTTAAGGTTAGTAGTAGTTTAAGATTCGGTGTTCCGTCATATAACCCTGGGGAACTGTAACCCGAGGCTTGGGCCTCTGAGGCTCACCACCAGGTGTTACAGTTCCTGAAGGGGGACGTGTGAAGCACCTCCACCCAGGACAGGCTTTGTTTCCTACCACAGAGTGCACAAAGGCACTCACCCCATGTGGTCAGAAACTCTTCTGAAAGTGACAGGCTGGCAAAGACCGGTCAGTCCTACACTAGCAGTTGGGCTAACATACAGGGAGCATCTCTAAAATGCCCTCTGTGTGCATGTTTCAATAAATCCTACTTTGGCATCAGTGTGGGTTTATTGTGCTGAGATGTTTGATACCAAACTTCCCAGTATTCAGTGAAGCCATTATGGTGCTGTGGAGTTCGTAATGACAAACTCTCAAACCATATACTTAATATGCTACACTGCACTTACAATGTCTAAGAATGGACTTAGACACTGTAGGGGCATATTGCTCATGCAGCTATGCCCTCACCTGTGGTATAGTGCACCCTGCCTTAGGGCTGTAAGCCCTGCTAGAAGGTGACTAACCTATGCCACAGGCAGTGGTTTGTGGGCATGGCACCCTGAGAAGGGTGGCATGTCGACTTTTCCTTTTTCTCCCCACCAGCACACACAAGCTACAAGGCAGTGTGCATGGGCTGAGTGAGGGGTCCCCCAGGGTGGCTTAATGCATGCTGCAGCCCTTAGAGACCTTCACTGGCCACAGGGCACTTGGTACGTTGGGTACCTTTTACAAGGGACTTAACTGTGTGCCAGGGCTGTGCCGATTGTGGAAACAAAGGTACAGTTTCAGGGAAAGAACACTGGTGCTGGGTCCTGGTTATCAGGGTCCCAGCACACTTTCAAAGTTGGCATCAACACTAGGCAAAAAGTGGGGGGGCTAACCATCCCAACAGTGGCACGTTCCTACAGCAATGGTTTTGAACAGGCTTTAATTGCCACAAACCCTGACTACCCCTTAATTGGCAAATGTCCAGTTCCTGTTTTTTTTTATGCAGATGACACAGTCTTGGTGGCAAGGACAGTCAGTGGGTTGCAAAGTTTGTCAAATGCCTTTGAGACCTTTAGGGGGGATCTGGACTTATCTGTGAACCTTTCCAAATCATATATAATGGTGGTGGGACCGAAGTCAACTAGATCGAAGACTTTTTTGTTGAACCATCATTCGTTGACAGAAGTCCAGAGTTTCTCCTATTTGGGTGTTCCATTTGACAGCATGCTGAGCTGGATCCCACTGGTAGTAGTCAAAAGGCAGGACTTTAGGAAGTCCATGCGTGCTATTGTTAGCTTTGCTGCAATACTGGGTAGTAGGCCTCTTAAGGCCTTATCAAACATCTACCAGGCCAAGTGTGTCAAAAGTATTGTATGGTGCAATATTTGGGGTTATAGGGCTATTAAGGACATCCAGATGGAAGAAAACCAGTTTCTTAGGCGTGTCCTTTAGCTTGGTATTAGATACATCAGTGACTTGATAACTGTTCGTCCCTTATTATCTGTGAGTAGATTGAGGCACATTTTGCATGCAGTAACAGTGGTAATAGAAAAATGTCTCCATCCTGCTTGATTTCCAAGCAAAGTTAAGGTCTGAGAACCAGAATACCTAAAATGAAGAAAGGAAATAAGATAAAATGAGACCTTATCTTCCCACCATGGGAGGCATTTTTATCAAACTCGCGTTTTGAGATTTCAAGACTGAATCATTAGCTTCCTCCACAGTGCCCGCCTCCCACTTGTGCAAGGATAGAAGGGACTAAAGGAAATCATAGGACTATCTGCAAGTCTAATGCTGCCACAGCAGCAACAAAAATGCTCTCACCACTGGTACAGACCAAGGCACCACTTGCAACAGAACTAGACCAACACACAAGTCAACCTCCACATCTTTTATGTTGCCCCTGAGTCAATATAAGGGCACATGTTCTGTGTTTTTTGTTTTTCTTCATTGGTCAAAGATCCCTGGGCAATTTTCATCTGTTTCCCATCCCTTGTAGAAATGGGTGTAATACACAAATGCAGAATCCCCATCTGTTGGTGACCCTTTCCTCTATCCTTCTCTCACTTTGATGCAACTCTAGTGGGACCCGGTCATTGAGTACTTGGAACAGGCCAGACCAGACATCAGAACAAGAGTAAACTCATTTTTAAGGTTTTCCTAGAGAACTTGGATAAATTAGGCGAAATGAGTAACTTCTGACCACCTTCTCTGTGGGGTGAGTTGTCTTGAAGTAGCAACTTGATTTTTTACATCCAGGTTTCCTACATGTTCTAAAGGAAATGTGAGACTGAGATGTAGGCACTTGGGAAAAAGCATATGAGGATACCCACCATCTCACCAAATTACTCAGTATGCAAAATAGTAGTATGGTATGTGTCGAAATGCTGAGGTCTTACTACAATTTGAATCCAACACTGGCTGTAATGTCTATCATTGTTGCTTGCCTGTGAAGGACATGGGACAACAGCAAGATCGTGTCCGACTAACTGTAAGATCCTGTTGTACAACTTTGTTTTCTGCTTCCAGATCCACACCTTGTTCTGCAAATCACAGACACATTTCAGGGCACCTTCCCACGGAAACATAGCTTTATAAAGATGCCAACAGCGGCTATTTTGACTTCTAAAATTCTTACTTTCTCGACCCTGGAGGATGAGAGGCAAGGCTTCTCCTTTCTAGTAGCACTGATTCCCTCTAAAAGTAAACATAGTACTGCCAGTGGATCAGTAGACATAAATGCTGGATTTGATCAACATTATTGGGCACTAGCTTATGTAGAATAATGACTGCAAGAGAGAAAAGCATGAAGCCTACTGGACAAATAACCCAAGAACTGTATAAAGACCCTTGAAACGCGACAGTGGAAAGTGTCACTTGTGCAAAAGATGGACCACGTTTCACCTGCATTGTTAGGCAGTTCAGATAATTTGCTTCCTCAGTAGAGGAAGCATGGCATTCGCGAGATTGTGGAGTATTTGCATGCGCACAGAGGCAGGACCTAACGCAAGGTGACAGAAAGGGTTCAAAATACCCACTACAAAGACCACATCTCCAGTACCAGCGAGAGCTAAGAGGAACAACCAACTCTAACCACGAGTCAAAATCAGGTACGACCACCTCCAAGCTCCTGGAGCTGAAATGTGTCTGCCTTACCAATGCCCATGCCTCACCACTGGATCCATTTCAGAACTTTAGAAGATGCCAGACAGCATTGATTGTCAACTTGAGCAGTTTCCAAAATTAGCCATTAATGCACTGTGATAAGGAGGTGCCACCCTAAGTTCTGGGGATAGGAAGCAGAAAATACTCTCCACCATCCAAGAAACCCTTCTTTCCCCCTTGAGAAGCATCCTCCATGCTGTTCCACGTCTCCTCAAAGGTCCTTGAAAATGTGACAAAATAGCCCAGATGCTGAGATATCTCAGCTGCCTACCACTGCCTGTTAAATCTTAAAATCTATTTGCATCAACTGGATGGCGTTCAATGATGGTTCACCACAATACCATTACCTACTCTCCAAATCAAGACATCAGGTAGGGGTTAGTGCTCTGCAAAACTCACAGCAACAACTTCAGCAGATTGGGAGCTACAAAATGCCAGAAAAGGAAATGAGATGCAGACATCCCCCTGTTGTGCTCAGGGGCGTAGAATGCCAGCCTGGTTGAATCTACCAGGCTCAACCATCCCTTGCCACAGGAAACAGCTAAAGACCCTCTCTTGAGTGACACCTCATCAGGGCAGAATATCTGATACTTTATATTATATAAGAACTCCCCCAACTCCTCCCACTTCTCTCTGAAAATCCCAGGACTAACACGCCCTCGATACCTTCCATCCCTATCCCCCGCTACTTCCATCCCTATGCCCTGCTACGGCCTCCCTCCTCCTGACCCTACACTCACCAGCCTCCTCCCCTACTGTCTCCCACCATCTTTGTACAAAGCCTTCCTGTAATGCCTTGCAGCTTGGTTTGCACTGTATCAAATCACACACACACACAAGCATGTAGGGAAACATCAGGGTAGGCTATTAAATACTTGAGGACACTGCCTGTCTAGTGCCTGTTGCAGTCTTCTCTGTTTTGACCATAAAATAACCCTGAGCTTCTTACATTACTGAGTCACAACTGAGGGGCATATTTAAGAAAAGTGGTGCTGCACACAGTGCAGCGCCACGTTTCTTGCACCCCGTAGCGCCCCCCCCTAACGCCACCATGCGTGTTCTATATTTAAAATACAGCGCACCATGGCAGTAGTTAGGGGACTAGCGTCAGAATTGTTACACTAGTTCGGCACTTTGCAGGATTAGCCTAAAAAATTTTGACACTAATCCTGCAAAGCACCTAGAGGCCCACGGTAACCAATGAAAGCCTCCTTTTAACGTCTGCTTTGAGCAGGCTTTAGAAGTGCCGGAAAAAATGACGCAAAGAAAGATTTCTTTGCACCATTTTTTTGGCCCCCTTACGGGGGAACGGCCCCTCTGCATACATTATGCCTGGCGCAGGCATAATGTAACACAAAGGGTTACAAAGTGGCGCAATGCATGCAATGCGCCACTTTGTAAATATGGCCCTGCGTTTTTGGCCTTCTAATGTCTCATTAGAAATTACGCTAATGTGGTGTTAAATAGTGCTAGGGGCTCTTAAATATGCCCCTACGTGTGTAGGAGTGGACATGGCTAGGGGGCCACCTCCCTCTGCTCATTATGGACACTGTTTCGAGTCTTAGGGCCTAATTTAGAGTTTGGCGGATGGGGTTACTCCATCACAAAAATTTTGGCTATCCCGTCCACCGTATTACGATCCCATTATATACTATGGGAATCATAATACAGTGGACGGGATATCCGTCATGTTTGCGACGGCGTAACTTGTCCGCCCTTACACTTTTGTGTGATAACCTAGCACATTCAGGGTGTTGCGGTTTATTTTGCTACTGATTAATTATTTAGACTAACGCAGCTTGACATTATTATTTGTAGGTGAAAGATTTAGGACAGGAGACAGTGATGACCTGAAATGATGCGTCCCCTCTGCACACCCCAGCTGATTGAGTAGCATTATGCCCACATCCCAATCTTTAAATAACATTTCCTGGCCACAAAAAGATCACAGGGTTGGTTACATTCAAAGTTTATTTTATTTTTTGCATATATGACACCTGCTGATGAGAACAGATACCTCTCGTTAGCTACAGTTGAAGGGGGTTCAAACACTTTTTGGGTGTGGGTGTGGTAATTGGATTAGTAGAGAAATATGTTCATCAGGTTTTGTAACATTCTTACACTTTTACCGTCTGCAAGCTTGCAGGTGATTTCCGAGCAAAGCTTTAGTTCAGGAACTGAAATACCTAAAATAAATGCAAAATGGAAGGAGGAAATTCGATTAAATTAGAGCCGCTCCTCATGTTGACCAGTCACCGTAATAGTGTTATCAAGGGACACTTTTGTTGGGATTCCAAGAAGGAACCCTTAGCTGTCCACATCCTTCGTAGGTGCTGGGGTGTAACGGGTTGATTGACACTCTGGATGCTCTGGTGACTATCCCAAAAGCAGGCCCGGTGCTCTAAGCAGGAGTCCAGGCCAACTTCATTTCTGGAACAGGAAGACAAGTTGCTGAAGATGTAGGAAGGCACACAGGACAATCTCCACGAGATTTTGCTTTTTGGTCCAGGTCATACACAAACCCAAGGTCCATCCTGCTAACTTTATTCACCGGAATAAGACCCCGGAGCAACTGCTGTCTGTATCTTCTCCTTGGCAATAAAGGAAGTTGTTCCCATATGGAGAATATGGGAGATCTCCATTTGGTCAAGATACCTGCACCTTCCTTTTTTCAACTTGAGGCTTCTAGATTCTGAGCCCCATCCATCCATCCAACAGCAGAGAAATAAATGTGGCCCAATAAATCATGTTACCTTGAGCAACAGTACTAATAAACACATATTCACACATTTGTTACTACAGTACCAATGGCCATGCACAGTGGGGGTTGTCATAGGGTGTGGCCCATGGACAGGCCCTGCACCCAACCCACTGCGCACTCCCTATCCCCGCAGAAGATGATATCTCACCTCAGCTAGGTTTGTGCTCAGATGCACACCCACAAGCTTCAGTGCCTCGTCTGATGTATAAAGCGCCATGTAAATGCTACTACTGCACAGTAGGTTTGGGCCATCCTGGCCTACCTGTACCTGCTAGAGGCGTGTCACGCTATTGGGAGGTAGGAACGTGACAGAGGAACCTCAGGTGACGGTTATCATCGCGTGCACTCAGGTCTCATGGTCACATGAGGAGTGACCCTCTCACATCTGGGATGGGTACGTGTGCGTCTTTACGTATAACTAATATGGGCAATATGGCGCACCATGGCGGTTGTTAGGACAATAGCGTAAAACGTTTTGCCGCTATTGTGATGCTTTGCTACACTAGCGTCAAATATTTTTGACACTAGTGCAGCAAGCACAGGGAGGCCCATTGATTAAAATGGGTGTGTTATTTTAACGCCTGCTCTGAGCAGGTGTTAAAAATGATGGAAAAATGACGCAGTGAAAAGTTGCAAATTTCACTGTGCCATTTTTCGGGCCTCCGTGCGTGGGAACGCCCCTCCTTGCATACATTATGCCCGGTGCAGGCATAATGTGGTGCAAGGGTTTACAAAGTGGCGCAATGTGAGCATTGCGCCACTTTGTAAATACGGCACGGAGAAAGGCCTCCTTAATGCTGCCTTAACTTTAAAAAAATTCCGCTAGAGCGGCGGAAGGTGGCGCTAGAGGCTTGTAAGTATGCCCCTATGTGTGTAGGCGTAGACATTCCCAGGGTGGCCCCTCCCTCTGCTCATTATGGACACTGTTTCAAGTCTTAGGCCATAATTTAGAATTTGGTGGGTGGGGTTACTCCACCACAAATATGACTAATATCCCGTCCGCTATATTACGATCCCATTATATCCTATAGGAATCGTAATACGGCAGACGGGATATCCATCACGTTTGTGACAGAGTAACCTGTCAGCCAATCTCTAAATCAGGCTCATAGGCCCATAGACTTTTGTGTGATAACCTAGCGCATTCAGGGGGTTGAGGTTTAATTTGCTTCTGATTAATTATTTAGACTAATAGCTGGAAATTATTTTTGTAGGTGAAATATTTAGGACTAGAGACAGTGTCAGTAATGACCTGGAATGACGCGTCACCTTTGACACACCCCAGCTGATTGGGTAGTTTTATACCCACATCCCACTCTATAAATAAAATTTCCTGGCCACTAAAAGATCACTGGGTTGGTTACATTCAAACGTTTTTTTTCGCATATATGACATCTGCTGATGAAAACAGATGCCTGTAGTTAGCTACAGGTGAAGGGGGTTCTAACACTTTTTGGGTGTGGTAATTAGTAGAGAAAAATATACATCAGGTTTTGCAACATTCTTACACTTTTACCGTCTGCAAGCTTGCAGGTGATTTCCGAGCAAAGCTTCAGTTCAGGAACTGAAATACCTAAAATAAATGCAAAATGAAAGAAGGAAATTCGATGAAATGAGACCCGTTCCTCATATTGACCAATCACCATAATAGTGTTATCAAGGGACACTTTTGTTGGGATTCCAAGAAGGAACCCCTAGCTGTCCACATCCTTCTTAGGTGCTGGGGTGTAACGGGTTGATTGACACTCTGGATGCTCTGGTGACTATCCCAAAAGCAGACCCGGCGCTCTAAGCAGTGGTCCGGGCCCACTTCGTCCTTGGAATAGGAAGGCAAGTTGCTGAAGATGTAGGTAGGCACACGGAACAACCTCCGTGAGATTTTGCTTTTTTTGTTCCAGGTCATACAAAAAGCCAAGGTCCATCCTGCTAACTTTTTTCACTGGTATAAGGCCCCGGAGCAAACACCGTCTGTATCTTCTCCTTGGCAATAAAGGAACTTGTTCCCATCTGGAGAATATGAAAGATATCCATCTGGCCAAGACACCTGCACCTTCCTTCTTTCAGCTTTGGGCTTCTATATTCTGAGCCCCATCCAACGGCAGAGAAAATAAATGTGGCCAATAAATCATGTTCCTTTGAGCAACTGTACTAATAAACACATATTCACACATTTGTTACTACAGTGCCAAAGGCCATGCACAGTGGGGGTTGTCATAGGGCGTGGCCCGTGGCCAGGCCCTGCCCCCAACCCGCTGCGCACCCCCTATCCCCGCAGAAGATGATATCTCACCTCAACTAGGTTTATGCTCAGATGCGCACTCACAAGCTTCAGTGCCTCGTCTGATATATAAAGCGCCATGTAAATGCTACTACTGCACAGTAGGTTTGGGCCATCCTGGCCTACCTGTACCTGTTAGAGGCGTGTCATGCTATGGGAGGTAGGAAGGTGACAGAGGAGCCTCCGGTGACGGTTATCATCACGTGCACTCAGGTCTCATGGTCCCATGAGGAGTGACCCTCTCACATCTGGGATGGGTACGTGTGCGTCTTTACGTATAACTAATATGGGCAATATGGCGCACCATGGCGGTTGTTAGGACAATAGCGTAAAACGTTTTGCCGCTATTGTGACGCTTTGCTACACTAGCGCCAAATATTTTTGACACTAGTGCAGCAAGCACAGGGAGGCCCATTGATTAAAATGGGTGTGTTATTTTAACGCCTGCTCTGAGCAGGTGTTAAAAATGATGGAAAAATGACGCAGTGAAAAGTTGCAAATTTCACTGTGCCATTTTTCGGGCCTCCGTGCGTGGGAACGCCCCTCCTTGCATACATTATGCCCGGTGCAGGCATAATGTGGTGCAAGGGTTTACAAAGTGGCGCAATGCGAGCATTGCGCCACTTTGTAAATACGGCACGTGAGAAAGCCCTCCTTAATGCTGCCTTAACTTTAAAAAAATTCTGCTAGAGCGGCGGAAGGTGGCGCTAGAGGCTTGTAAGTATGCCCCTATGTGTGTAGGCGTAGACATTCCCAGGGTGGCCCCTCCCTCTGCTCATTATGGACACTTTTTCCAGTCTTAGGCCATAATTTAGAGTTTGGCGGGTGGGGTTACTCCACCACAAATATGACTAATATCCCGTCCGCCGTATTACGATCCCATTATATCCTATAGGAATTGTAATACGGCAGACAGGATATCCATCACGTTTGTGACAGAGTAACCTGTCAGCCAATCTCTAAATCAGGCTCCTAGGCCCATAGACTTTTGTGTGATAACCTAGCGCATTCAGGGGGTTGAGGTTTAATTTGCTTCTGATTAATTATTTAGACTAATAGCTGGAAATTATTTTTGTAGGTGAAATATTTAGGACTGGAGACAGTGTCAGTAATGACCTGGAATGACGAGTCACCTTTGACACACCCCAGCTGATTGGGTAGTTTTATACCCACATCCCACTCTATAAATAAAATTTCCTGGCCACTAAAAGATCACTGGGTTGGTTACATTCAAACGTTTTTTTTCGCATATATGACATCTGCTGATAAATACAGATGCCTGTAGTTAGCTACAGGTGAAGGGGGTTCTAACACTTTTTGGGTGTGGTAATTAGTAGAGAAAAATATACATCAGGTTTTGCAACATTCTTACACTTTTACCGTCTGCAAGCTTGCAGGTGATTTCCGGGTAAAGCTTCAGTTCAGGAACTGAAATACCTAAAATAAATGCAAAATGAAAGAAGGAAATTCGATGAAATGAGACCCGTTCCTCATGTTGACCAATCACCATAATAGTGTTATCAAGGGACACTTTTGTTGGGATTCCAAGAAGGAACCCCTAGCTGTCCACATCCTTCTAAGGTGCTGGGGTGTAACGGGTTGATTGACACTCTGGATGCTCTGGTGACTATCCCAAAAGCAGACCCGGTGCTCTAAGCAGTGGTCCGGGCCCACTTCGTCCTTGGAATAGGAAGGCAAGTTGCTGAAGATGTAGGTAGGCACATGGAACAACCTCCGTGAGATTTTGCTTTTTTTGTTCCAGGTCATACAAAAAGCCAAGGTCCATCCTGCTAACTTTTTTCACTGGTATAAGGCCCCGGGGTAAACACTGTCTGTATCTTCTCCTTGGCAATAAAGGAACTTGTTCCCATCTGGAGAATATGAAAGATATCCATCTGGCCAAGACACCTGCACCTTCCTTTTTTCAGCTTTGGGCTTCTATATTCTGAGCCCCATCCAACGGCAGAGAAAATAAATGCGGCCAATAAATCATGTTCCTTTGAGCAACTGTACTAATAAACACATATTCACACATTTGTTACTACAGTGCCAAAGGCCATGCACAGTGGGGGTTGTCATAGGGCGTGGCCCGTGGCCAGGCCCTGCACCCAACCCGCTGCGCACTCCCTATCCCCGCAGAAGATGATATCTAACCTCAGCTAGGTTTATGCTCAGATGCGCACTCACAAGCTTCAGTGCCTCGTCTGATATATAAAGCGCCATGTAAATGCTACTACTGCACAGTAGGTTTGGACCATCTTGGCGTACCTGTACCTGCTAGAGGCGTGTCACGCTATGGGGAGGTAGGAAGGTGACAGAGGAACCTCAGGTGACGGTTATCATTGCGTGCACTCAGGTCTCATGGTCCCATGAGGAGTGACCCTCTCACATCTGGGATGAGTACGTGTGCGTCTTTATGTATAACTAACATGGGCAATATGGCGCACCATGGCGGTTGTCAGGACAATAGCGTCAAAAGTTTTGCCGCTATTGTGACGCTTTGCTACACTAGCGTCAAATATTTTTTACACTAGTGCAGCAAGCACAGGGAGGCCCTTTGATTAAAATGGGTGTGTTATTTTAATGCCTGCTCTGAGCAGGCGATAAAAATGATGGAAAAATGGCGCAGTGAAAAGTTGCAAATTTCACTGTGCCATTTTTCGGGCCTCCGTGCGTGGGAACGCCCCTCCTTGCATACATTATGCTTGGTGCAGGCATAATGTGGTGCAAGGGTTTACAAAGTGGCGCAATGCAAGCATTGCGCCACTTTGTAAATACGGCATGGGAGAAAGGCCTCCTTAATGCTGCCTTAACTTTTTAAAAAATCCACTAGAGCGGCGGAAGGTGGCGCTAGAGGCTTGTAAGTATGCCCCTATGTGTGTAGGCGTAGACGTTCCCAGGGTGGCCCCTCCCTCTGCTCATTATGGACACTGTTTCCAGTCTTAGGCCATAATTTAGAGTTTGGCGGGTGGGGTTACTCCACCACAAATATGACTAATATCCCGTCTGCCGTATTACGATCCCATTATATCCTATAGGAATCGTAATACGGCAGACGGGATATCCGTCACGTTTGTGACATAGTAACCTGTCAGCCAATCTCTAAATCAGGCTCATAGGCCCATAGACTTTTGTGTGATAACCTATCGCATTCAGGGGGTTGAGGTTTAATTTGCTTCTGATTAATTATTTAGACTAATAGCTGGAAATTATTTTTGTAGGTGAAATATTTAGGACTGGAGACAGTGTCAGTAATGACCTGGAATGACGCGTCACCTTTGACACACCCCAGCTGATTGGGTAGTTTTATACCCACATCCCACTCTATAAATAAAATTTCCTGGCCACTAAAAGATCACTGGGTTGGTTACATTCAAAGTTTTTTTTTCGCATATATGACATCTGCTGATGAAAACAGATGCCTGTAGTTAGCTACAGGTGAAGGGGGTTCAAACACTTTTTGGGTGTGGTAATTGGATTCGTAGAGAAATATATACATCAGGTTTTGCAACATTCTTACACTTTTACCGTCTGCAAGCTTGCAGGTGATTTCCGAGCAAAGCTTCAGTTCAGGAACTGAAATACCTAAAATAAATGCAAAATGAAAGAAGGAAATTCGATGAAATGAGACCCGTTCCTCATGTTGACCAATCACCATAATAGTGTTATCAAGGGACACTTTTGTTGGGATTCCAAGATGGAACCCTTAGCTGTCCACATCCTTCGTAGGTGTTGGGGTGTAAAGGGTTGATTGACACTCTGGATGCTATGGTGACTATCCCAAAAGCAGGCCCGGTGCTCTAAGCAGTGGTCCAGGCCAACTTCATTTCTGGAACAGGAAGACAAGTTGCTGAAGATGTAGGTAGGCACACGGAACAACCTCCATGAGGTTTTGCTTTTTTTGTTCCAGGTCTTACAAAAAGCCAAGGTCCGTCCTGCTAACTTTTTTCACTGGTATAAGGCCCTGGAGCAACTGCTGTCTGTATCTTCTCCTTGGCGATAAAGGAAGTTTTTCCCATCTGGAGACTATGGAAGATCTCCATCTGGCCAAGACACCTGCACCTTCCTTTTTTCAGCTTTGGGCTTCTAGATTCTGAGCCCCATCCATCAACAGAGAAAATAAATGTGGCCGAATAAATCATGTTACTTTGAGCAACTGTACTAATAAACACATATTCACACATTTGTTACTACAGTGCCAATGGCCATGCACAGTGGGCGTTGTCATGGGGCGTGGCCCGTGGCCAGGCCCTGCACCCAACCCGCTGCGCACTCCCTATCCCTGCAGAAGATGATATCTCACCTCAGCTAGGTTTATGCTCAGATGCGCACTCACCAGCTTCCGTGCCTCGTCTGATGTGTAAAGCACCGTGTAAATGCTACTACTGCACAGCAGGGTGTGAGGTTTGGGCCATCCTGGCCTACATGTGTAGGAAGGTGACAGAGGACCCTCAGGTGACGGGGATCATCGCGTGCGCAGCGGTGCTAGGTCCCACGGGAGTGGCCCCTCAGCTCTGGGATGGGCACGCGTGCGTCTTTACGCATACCTCACATGGGCGGGCGCATTATGAACAGGTGTTTTTGCCCCTCAGCTCTGAAAACAACTGATCTGAGGTGGAGATAAGCGAGGCGTGGGCGCCGCGTTAGGCCAGTTTCCTTTCATAGACTTCAACAGGTACGGTTAGGCCACATTTTTACCCTTCAGCCCTCAGCGACCTGGGAGCCCCTTTCCGCAATAATTCTAAGTATGGAGCAGGGGCATAACGAAATGCACATATTTACATTTAAATTTACAAATTACGTAGGTAAAAGCCCCCAACCCAACACCCCCCCTCCCACCCCCTCCTCTTCCTCAGGAGTTCCCAGGCCCGGGTAATGTGATGGGGGCTGCAGGTCGCGCTGCGGGGGCCTTTGTTACAACACTGGCACGGAGCAGGTGTCTGACGCGTGAGAAGGACGAGGTGTCAGTTAAAAGCGCACGAGGCAGCCTCGGGGAGCTACTTCATGCAGCATTGTGTGTGCAGATTAAGGGAGTTAGGAAACACTACACTAATTACAGCGTCTGCGTTAATGAGGTCCTAGTGGCGAGTTTGTGTCACTTGTGGGCGTCGGGGAGGTGAAGGTCAGAGCGGGGAATGCGACGCCTCCGGCCTCCGCTCGCTCACCTATGTGCACATCACATTTTATGGTTTTTCCATCTCTTGCCCCTCGCACCAGAGCCAGACTCTCTACCCCTCTCCGAGGTACCCCCGAGGGCTCTGAGGCACAGCCAGGCGGTTTAAAGCGCTTTACAACAACACAACCAAATTAATTGCTGTCAGCAAATCCAGGCCTCAGCTTTTCATGGGTTACACCGAGCTTCGCCTCTCTGCACCTCTCCTTCTAACACTGACTGCAGAGCGTGGCCTCTCTGCGCCTCTCACTGTAACACTGACTGCAGAGCTTGGCCTCTCTGTGCCTCTCCCTGTAACACTGACTGCAGAGCTTGGCCTCTCTGTGCCTCTCCCTGTAACACTGACTGCAGAGCGTGGCCTCTCTGCGCCTCTCCCTATAACACTGACTGCAGAGCGTGGCCTCTCTGCGCCTCTCCTTCTAACACTGACTGCAGAGCTTGGCCTCTCTGCGCCTCTCCTTCTAATACTGACAGCAGAGCTTGGCCTCTCTGTGCCTCTCCTTCTAATACTGACTGCAGAGCTTCGCCTCTCTGTACCTCTCCTTCTAACACTGACTGCAGAGCGTGGCCTCTCTGCGCCTCTCACTGTAACACTGACTGCAGAGCTTGGCCTCTCTGGGCCTCTCCCTGTAACACTGACTGCAGAGCTTGGCCTCTCTGTGCCTCTCCCTGTAACACTGACTGCAGAGCGTGGCCTCTCTGCGCCTCTCCCTGTGCCTCTCCTTCTAATACTGACTGCAGAGCGTGGCCTCTCTGGGCCTCTCCCTGTAACACTGACTACAGAGCTTGGCCTCTCTGTGCCTCTCCCTGTAACACTGACTGCAGAGCGTGGCCTCTCTGGGCCTCTCCCTGTAAGACTGACTGCAGAGCGTGGCCTCTCTGCGCCTCTCCCTATAACACTGACTGCAGAGCGTGGCCTCTCTGTGCCTCTCCTTTTAACACTGACTGCAGAGCTTAGCCTCTCTGTGCCTCTCCTTCTAATGCTGACTGCAGAGCGTGGCCTCTCTGGGCCTCTCCCTGTAACACTGACTGCAGAGCTTGGCCTCTCTGTGCCTCTCCCTGTAACACTGACTGCAGAGCGTGGCCTCTCTGGGCCTCTCCCTGTAACACTAACTGCAGAGCTTGGCCTCTCTGCGCCTCTCACTGTAACACTGACTGCAGAGCTTCGCCTCTCTGCGGCTCTCCCTGTAACACTGACTGCAGAGCTTGGCCTCTCTGCGCCTCTCACTGTAACACTGACTGCAGAGCTTGGCCTCTCTGCGGCTCTCCCTGTAACACTGACTGCAGAGCGTGGCTTCTCTGCGCCTCTCACTGTAACACTGACTGCAGAGCTTGGCCTCTCTGCGGCTCTCCCTGTAACACTGACTGCAGAGCTTGGCTTCTCTGCACCTCTCCCTGTAACACTGACTGCAGAGATTGGCCTCTCTGCGCCTCTCCCTGTAACACTGACTGCAGAGATTGGCCTCTCTGCGCCTCTCCTTCTAACACTGACTGCAGAGCTTGGCCTCTCTGTGCCTCTCCCTGCGCCTCTCCTTCTAACACTGACTGCAGAGCTTGGCTTCTCTGCGCCTCTCCCTGTAACACTGACTGCAGAGATTGGCCTCTCTGCGCCCCTCCCTGTAACACTGACTGCAGAGATTGACCTCTCTGCGCCTCTCCTTCTAACACTGACTGCAGAGCTTGGCCTCTCTGTGCCTCTCCCTGTGCCTCTCCTTCTAACACTGACTGCAGAGCTTGGCTTCTCTGCGCCTCTCCCTGTTAAACTGACTGCAGAGCGTGGCCTCTCTGCACCTCTCCCTGTAACACTGACTGCAGAGCTTCGCCTCTCTGCGGCTCTCCCTGTAACACTGACTGCAGAGCTTGGCCTCTCTGCACCTCTCCTTCTAACACTGACTGCAGAGCCTGGCCTCTCTGTGCCTCTCCCTGTAACACTGACTGCAGAGCTTGGCCTCTCTGCGCCTCTCACTGTAACACTGACTGCAGGGCTTGGCCTCTCTGCGCCTCCATCTGTGATGCTGACTGCAGAGCTTGGCCTCTCTGCACCTCTCCTTCTAATACTGACTGCAGAGCGTGGCCTCTCTGCGCCTCTCACTGTAACACTTGACTGCAGAGCTTGGCCTCTCTGTGCCTCTCCCTGTAACACTGACTGCAGAGCTTGGCCTCTCTGTGCCTCTCCTTCTAACACTGAGTGCAGAGCTTGGCCTCTCTGCACCTCTCCCTGTAACACTGACTGCAGAGCGTGGCTTCTCTGTGCCTCTCACTGTAACACTGACTGCAGAGCTTGGCCTCTCCGCGCCTCTCCCTGTAACACTGACTGCAGAGCTTGGCCTCTTTGTGCCTCTCCTTCTAACACTGACTGCAGAGCTTGGCCTCTCTGTGCCTCTCCTTCTAATACTGACTGCAGAGCTTGGCTTCTCTGCGCCTCTCCCTGTTACACTGACTGCAGAGCTTGGCCTCTCTGCACCTCTCCCTGTAACACTGACTGCAGAGCGTGGCCTCTCTGCGCCTCTCACTGTAACACTGACTGCAGAGCTTGGCCTCTCTGCGCCTCTCAATGTAACACTGACTGTAGAGCTTGGCCTCTCTGCGCCTCTCACTGTAACACTGACTGCAGAGCTTGGCCTCTCTGCGCCTCTCTCTGTAACACTGACTGCAGAGCTTGGCTTCTCTGCACCTCTCCCTGTAACACTGACTGCAGAGCTTGGCCTCTCTGTGCCTCTCCCTGTAACTCTGACTGCAGAGATTGGCCTCTCTGCGCCTCTCCTTCTAACACTGACTGCAGAGCTTGGCCTCTCTGTGCCTCTCCCTGTGCCTCTCCTTCTAACACTGACTGCAGGGCTTGGCCTCTCTGTGCCTCTCCCTGTGCCTCTCCTTCTAACACTGACTTCAGAGCTTGGCCTCTCTGTGCCTCTCCTTCTAACACTGACTGCAGAGTTTGGCTTCTCTGCGCCTCTCCCTGTAAAACTGACTGCAGAGCGTGGCCTCTCTGCACCTCTCCCTGTAACACTGACTGCAGAGCGAGGCCTCTCTGCGCCTCTCACTGTAACACTGACTGCAGAGCTTGGCCTCTCTGCGGCTCTCCCTGTAACACTGACTGCAGAGCGTGGCCTCTCTGCGCCTCTCTCTGTAACACTGACTGCAGAGCTTGGCTTCTCTGCTCCTCTCCCTGTAACACTGACTGCAGAGCTTGGCCTCTCTGTGCCTCTCCCTGTAACTCTGACTGCAGAGATTGGCCTCTCTGCGCCTCTCCTTCTAACACTGACTGCAGAGCTTGGCCTCTCTATGCCTCTCCCTGTGCCTCTCCTTCTAACACTGACTGCAGAGCTTGGCCTCTCTGCGCCTCTCCCTGTAACAGTGGCTGCAGAGCTTGGCCTCTCTGTGCCTCTCCTTCTAACACTGACTGCAGAGTTTGGCTTCTCTGCGCCTCTCCCTGTAAAACTGACTGCAGAGCGTGGCCTCTCTGCACCTCTCCCTGTAACACTGACTGCAGAGCGTGACCTCTCTGCTGCTCTCCCTGTAACACTGACTGCAGAGATTGGCCTCTCTGCGCCTCTCCCTGTTACACTGACTGCAGAGCTTGGCCACTCTGCGCCTCTCCCTGTAACACTGACTGCAGAGCTTGGCCTCTCCGTGCCTCTCCCTGTTACACTGACTGCAGAGCTTGGCCTCTCTGTGCCTCTCCCTGTAACACTGACTGCGGAGCGTGGACCCTCTCTGCGCATCTCCCTGTAACACGGACTGCAGAGCTTGGCCTCTCTGCACCTCTCCCTGTAACACTGACTGCAGAGCCTGGCCTCTCTGTGCCTCTCCTTCTAACACTGACTGCAGAGCCTGGCCTCTCTGTGCCTCTCCCTGTAACACTGACTGCAGAGCTTGGCCTCTCTGCTCCTCTCCCTGTAACACTGACTGCAGAGCTTGGCCTCTCTGTGCCTCTCCCTGTAACACTGACTGCAGAGCTTGGCCTCTCTGCGCCTCCATCTGTGATGCTGACTGCAGAGCGTGGCTTCTCTGTGCCTCTCCCTGTAATACTGACAGCAGAGCTTGGCCTCTCTGTGCCTCTCCTTCTAACACTGACTGCAGAGCTTGGCCTCTCTGCATCTC
Source organism: Pleurodeles waltl (assembly GCF_031143425.1). Taxonomy (NCBI): domain Eukaryota; kingdom Metazoa; phylum Chordata; class Amphibia; order Caudata; family Salamandridae; genus Pleurodeles; species Pleurodeles waltl. The sequence continues at coordinate 36,456,672 of NC_090448.1, forward strand.
TCCCTGTAACACTGACTGCAGAGCTTGGCCTCTCTGCGCCTCCATCTGTGATGCTGACTGCAGAGCGTGGCCTCTCTGTGCCTCTCCCTGTAACACTGACTGCAGAGCTTAGCCTCTCTGTGCCTCTCCTTCTAACACTGACTGCAGAGCTTGGCCTCTCTGCATCTCTCCCTGTAACACTGACTGCAGAGCTTGGCCTCTCTGCGCTTCTCACTGTAACACTGACTGCGGAGCTTAGCCTCTCTGCACCTCTCCCTGTAACACTGACTGCAGGGCTTGGCCTCTCTGCGCCTCCCCCTGTTACACTGACTGCAGAGCTTGGCCTCTCTGGTCCACTCCCTGTAACACTGACTGCAGAGCTTGGCCTCTCTGCATCTCTCCCTGTAACATTGGCTGCAGAGCTTGGCCTCTCTGCGCTTCTAACTGTAACACTGACTGCAGAGCGTGACCTCTCTGCTGCTCTCCCTGTAACACTGACTGCAGAGATTGGCCTCTCTGCGCCTCTCCCTGTTACACTGACTGCAGAGCTTGGCCACTCTGCGCCTCTCCCTGTAACACTGACTGCAGAGCTTGGCCTCTCCGTGCCTCTCCCTGTTACACTGACTGCAGAGCTTGGCCTCTCTGTGCCTCTCCCTGTAACACTGACTGCGGAGCGTGGACCCTCTCTGCGCATCTCCCTGTAACACGGACTGCAGAGCTTGGCCTCTCTGCACCTCTCCCTGTAACACTGACTGCAGAGCCTGGCCTCTCTGTGCCTCTCCTTCTAACACTGACTGCAGAGCCTGGCCTCTCTGTGCCTCTCCCTGTAACACTGACTGCAGAGCTTGGCCTCTCTGCTCCTCTCCCTGTAACACTGACTGCAGAGCTTGGCCTCTCTGTGCCTCTCCCTGTAACACTGACTGCAGAGCTTGGCCTCTCTGCGCCTCCATCTGTGATGCTGACTGCAGAGCGTGGCTTCTCTGTGCCTCTCCCTGTAATACTGACAGCAGAGCTTGGCCTCTCTGTGCCTCTCCTTCTAACACTGATTGCAGAGCTTGGCCTCTCTGCATCTCTCCCTGTAACACTGACTGCAGAGCTTGGCCTCTCTGCGCCTCCATCTGTGATGCTGACTGCAGAGCGTGGCCTCTCTGTGCCTCTCCCTGTAACACTGACTGCAGAGCTTAGCCTCTCTGTGCCTCTCCTTCTAACACTGACTGCAGAGCTTGGCCTCTCTGCATCTCTCCCTGTAACACTGACTGCAGAGCTTGGCCTCTCTGCGCTTCTCACTGTAACACTGACTGCGGAGCTTAGCCTCTCTGCACCTCTCCCTGTAACACTGACTGCAGGGCTTGGCCTCTCTGCGCCTCCCCCTGTTACACTGACTGCAGAGCTTGGCCTCTCTGGTCCACTCCCTGTAACACTGACTGCAGAGCTTGGCCTCTCTGCATCTCTCCCTGTAACATTGGCTGCAGAGCTTGGCCTCTCTGCGCTTCTAACTGTAACACTGACTGCGGAGCGTGGCCTCTCTGCGACTCTCTCTGTTGCACTACACAGCTGGCCTTCAACACACGAACCATCAGGGAATGCCTGAAAAAAAAAATGTGTTTATGTCTTTGTACTCTCAATGCTCTTGGAAGGAAATCCAGTCGCTAGCAGTTACCCTCCTTACCTTTTTCTCTCCGGTGTGAGTAGGCACACTGCCTTCCGCTTCTCCTCCTCAGACTGCCACTTCCTGGTTCAATGAATGGACATCTGTCTGGACGTCTGCTGAAGGTCTGTGGCTCTCACTGCCACTCCTTGTAAGGTAGAGAGAGGTGTTACTTTAGGGTTTGTTCACCACACTGAACAGGCCACAGAGGATTTTTCTGGAATGTCTGTGGCGTGTTTAGCCACAGGTGACCTCCCTGCCTTCCAGAAGCAAGGACCTCTTCTTCAAAGTAACAGGTTCCCCCAGGTGCAGCAGGTAGAGAAGTAACTTGTGGTAAGCGCACAGTGTCCCCTTTCTCCGCGAGGCCGTCAAGCCATCATGCCCCTCAGTACAAGTGGCACTTTCATGTCGATGGGCCGCTAACAACTGACACTAGGCCAGTCTGAATTATGAGTTTAGCAGGAGCGCGGCTGCTCAGAGGTATTCCACCCAATTGAAGTCCAGGTGGCGAAATGCCAGTGAAGTTGACACGGCAAGTCTGATTTCCACGTTATTCTCCTAAAACTCATAATCCCCGTTAGACCGGACAGCCTTAGGGAGGTCTTTCCCCAAACATTTTGCCTACTTACCTCCTATGTTTGCTGATTCTTTTTGTTGGCCTTAGGACTCTGAGCACCTTACCACTACTAACCAGTGCTAAAGTGCATGTGCTTCTCCCCTAAAACATGGTTTGTTTGACGTATCCACAATTGGCACATTTAATTTACCCATAAGTCCCTAGTACAGTGCACTACATGTGCCCAAGCCCTGTAAATTAAATGCTACTAGTGGGCCTGCAGCGCTGATTGTGCCACCCACTACAGTAGCCCTTACACATGTCTCAGTGCTGCCACTGTAGAGACTGTTTGTGCAGCCTACCCCTCTCACAGATTAACATTGGGGATTCCTTATTACATTTATCAAGCTGTAATTCCTAAATGAGAGAAGGTAGATCTGTCATCTTTAGTACCTATGTAATGGGAATGATAAATCCTTTTTAATTGTGAAGCTGCATTTACTGTTACTCTTTTGAAAATACAACTTTTAGAGAAGTAGGCATTTTCTGCTTTTAGCCATATGGTGTCTGCTGCCTGTTTCTGATCACTGGCTGGGCTGGGTGACAGCTGGACTTTGTGTATTCCCTCTAGACAGCCACACACAAGGAGCCTGGGTGTGACTGCATACATCTTCCTGGGAGGAAGGGAGGGGAGGACTGGGCACAGCCTCACACTTACACCAGGAAGAAATTACCCATGTACACTTCAAAGACCCAGCTTTGACGTCACCCCCCTTTAAAGTCCACCTGGGGATAAATACTGGACCTCTGACCCTACCAACTTAGTACACTTCTGGAAATAAATCCCACTTGCCAAGAAGAAGAAGAAGAACTGCTGTACTAAGTACACTTGTGGACTGCTGCTCTGGAAGACTGCTGCCTTGCAGTGCTCTCTGCTGCTCTCTCTGAATAGACCTTCATCACTTGACCCAGGGTGACTCCAAGGACTAGCTGACTAGCCTCCTGTTCTCTAAAGACTCAGGGACATCAAAGTCTTTTACCCTGCTCCTGTGTCTGGTTCATTGGATGTGAACCCAGGTGCTTGCTTCAGTGGAGCGGACGCATCCTCTGCTGCAGAAAACAGAATTGATGCTTCGCTGCTGATGCGGGAACAGAACTGGCACATCGGTCTCAGGACCAGCGCATCACCGCCGCATCGGAACCACTGTATCACGGCCACTGCTGAAGGAGGATTGACACATCCCTTCTTTGTGTGGAGAGAACCTGGTACATCGACATCGGAACCACCGCATTGCTGCCACTGCTGAAGACGATCAATACATCCCTTTGTTGAGTGGAGAAACCCGGCGCATCGGCTTCGGAACTAAAGAATCACGGAACCATTGCTGTACTTGCGTGAAGAAAATAAATGCATCTTGTGTGGCAACCAGGATTAAGGTACTTTGCTCAGCCGGCCCTGCATAGGTCGTGTATCGGGCCCACACTCCATTGCGGTCAGCCTGAACTCGTCGAGCATGAACAAATATCCCTTTGAATGGTATTTGCTTCTAAGGGGTGTTTTTGCATTTAATCTTTAAAGAAACCATTTCTCGACTTCTCCTTATTGGATTTTTGTCATTTTGGTCTTGTTTTATTTATAAAATCATAATCTATTTTGCTAAATTGGCGTGGAGTCTTTTTGTGGTGTTTTCACTGTGTTACTGTTTGACGTGTTGCACAAATACTTTACACATTGCCTCTTGAGTTAAGCCTGACTGCTCTGTGCTAAGCTACCAGAGGGTGAGCACAGGTTAATTTAGGGTGTGTACCTGACTTACCCTGACTAGGATTGTGGTTGCTGCTTGAACAGGGTGCATACCTCTCTCAACCAAAAACCCAATTTCTAACAACCCCATATTTCCCCCGCCTCTATTATTACTGGGACCACCGGTAGTAGTAATTTGAGGAGAGGGAAATAAAGGTGATTTTAAAAGCCACTCTTTTAATGAGGGGCTATGTGTTTCAGCAGAAATGTCTGCCTGACTGTGGCAGAGAAGACCTTTGGTGTTGGCAAAATACTCTCAGGAATATTTGGCACTTTTCTTAAATATGTTATTATGTTAATTTTTTAAATGTATTAAAGTTTTTTTTAGACTTTACTGTCCTTATGAACAATGTTACCAAAATACTTCACACAAAAATGTCATATATTTACATCACCAATTCACACTGCACAATAAAAAGCCAGCACTAGAGCTGCACAAAGGGCAGGGGCGGCTCCTCCGCAATGGCGAAGAAGCGTCACCCCCAGTGAGAGCCAGCAGCTAAAAAAACAAAGCAATGTTTTACTTTATCTTTCAGCTGCTGGCTCAGCCGGCATGTGCAGAGAGGAGAAGGACTGGGCCATGGGAGGGGGGAAGAGGATTGGAATACAGTGCACTAAGTGTGCATGTCAATTTGGCCGGCCATCTTAGGCAGGCCAAACACACATGCACACTTAGGTTTGTCCAACCCAGCTGTGTTGCACAGACGGGTTGGAGAAACAGCACAGACTCCCCTGCACTGTCAGAGCGGCAGACCAAGCTGCTAACACCAAGCCTGGCACTGCTCTTGTGCTAGGTTTAGCATGAGAGCAGCACCAGGATTGCTGGGGAGCCTGTGCTGGTGTCCCAGGGGCTGCTGGGACACCATGAGGAGAGAAGAGGAGCAGCAGCCCAGGTACGTTTTTTTATACTTGTGTTTTTTTTTTTTTTCTTTTTTCCCCTGTCCCCACTCCCTCCCCTCCACTTGAGATTTGCGGCGGCCGCCACTGACAAAGGGTGTCTAGTGCGAAAACAAAATTCATCTGTGCCTTAACTTTTAGGATTGAAATAGAACAAAGTAAAATGTCGTAAAAGACATTTACGAAGATACAAACGTGGCTTCCAGAAGAAAGATGTAAATTAAGGGTATAAATCTCTTAAAAACACACTTACATTTCAACATCTCCATATTTTGGTTTCTCTGCGTGGTAAGACAGGTTTTTCCCAGCCACATTTTCAAAAGTATGTGCCTCAGTGAAGGAATGGAAACAAACAAACCCTGGGAGATACTGACTCAAGATTCTTCCATCCATGCATGCCTGTCAGGCATACACAAAATACACAAATACATGCACATCTCCCTCCCCTGTGAGCCTCTCTTACCCCTCCATGTCACTGTATTGTACCTATAGATATTTCTCTCCCTCCCGTGGTTCTCTGATGACCCGCTCCCCACCCTCCACTGTTCGAATTCCTCTGTTTAGACTTTGTTTCATCCATGCCCTCCTGTGCTTTAACCCTCTCCCCAACCTGTTTTGCCATTAAAAAGTTGTTTTAAAAAAAGCATTTTGCGCTACTTTTTTTTTTAATCTTCTGTCCCCCTCACAAATATCTTACTCCACCAAGAAGTAGATGAGGGTACAAGACACTCCACAACATTCCACTCTATGTCATTCCACTCTAGGACACTCCACTCTATGACACTCCACTCTATGACACTCCACTCTATGACACTCCACTCTACGACACTCCACTCTACGACACTCCACTCTACGACACTCAACTCTACGACACTCAACTCTACGACACTCAACTCTACGACACTAAGCCTGCCGAACAGTAGCCATGTTCCAGAGGCAGAGAGATGACCAGTTTGGGGACATGGAAAGGGTTACTACATTCCAGAATTATATCCTAGCCTTTCCATCATCTTTGGAAAGTCATAAGGAAGCACTGAGTAAGGTACTTAGGAGCAAAGGGGTGACCCTACAAATGGAGAAATGAAAATTCTTGTGTAGATTATAGGAATTCCTGGGGCACACAATGTCTGATGGCTGTACCACACCTAAAGAGACTTTAATAGAAGCCATCAAGGAAGTACCTATTCCATCACGTAAAGAACAGCTGTGTTCTTTTTTGGGTCTTTGTGAATATTATGCATGTTTCTGTGGAGGGTTTCTCCATGCTCATGCATCGATGAGAACCCTTAAGAAAAGGATTCCAAATTTGAATGCGCTCAGCAAATGACTGAAGATTTTAATATGTTAGTGGACAAGATTATTCAGACCCTTAGCTTTGTCTCGGTTCAGTAAGTATAATGAATGTGCAGATATTGTGAATGTAAGTGTCATTGGGTGTGAGCAGTTCCATCTCCAAATCTAGGGATAGTTGTGATATAGACCAGTGGTTCCTTGGGGTTCCGTGAAGCCTCCTCAGGAGGTCCGCGACTGCTTAGAAAATTAAATAATATTAACAGTTTAGGTCCCCAGCTGGTGTAAAGTGATTCCAATGATGATTCAGTGGGGGTGCCTGGGCTCCAGTAATGATAAAGTGGGGTCCACAGAAGTCAAAAGGTTGGGAACCACTGATATAGACCATACAGTGGCATTTACTTCAATAGCCTTCTCAGAGCCTAAACAAAGAGTTACTCTATGGCTGTGAGTGGGCAGTCACCTCAAAATGTTTTGTGGGGCAGACACGTCACTCTTAAAACTGATCTCAAACCCTTAATTTTGTTACTTTACCAACAATGGTACTGATTAAGTTACCTCCAGGTTTATACCAATGTTATTCAAATTTGGTAAGTTACATTTTTCCATAGGATACATTTCAGGAAAGATTATTGAGAGCAGATTACCTGTCCAGATTACCCGGGGTACTGAGCTAAAATGCAGAAGCCATGATTGTTAAACAGTGTATTGTAGTTTATGTGTTTGATACTGTAAATTCAGTCAAAGAAGATGTTAGTGACAATATTGGTTGAGAAGGGAGAAGCCTGATCCTGTGATAGAGCAAGTTAAAGAAGTTGTTGAGGTGAACTGGTCTATGAAAAGGAGCACTAAATGGGGAATTTCAGGTCTTCTGGGTGCTAGGATTAACTGACTGTGAATGGTGAAGTAATGACTGGCTGAAATAAATTTCACAGCAGAACGGAGCCGAGAAGATGCATGTTAACCAAGAAATTTGAAACACTGTGCTTTAAAGTTAATCCCTTGGACTCATTTTAAATCAAACCCTTCCTTTCCTCCCCCAACTCCTTCCAGGAGTGGCCAGACTCTCCTCCTGCGCTCATTCACTGATATTAACACATTTCCCGCTGCTGCCTGTAACTTACAGCCCTGCACCGACTGCAGTTGCCCACACTTTCCTGCTAGTATTCCCATCCCCTCTTGGTAATATTTATTTTTGTTTATGGAAGGCTGCTGCAGTGCGGAGAACATTTCCACCCACTTTTCAGTACCACTCCTTCTGAGATCACCGAACGTCCTCACAAAGGGCAGCCCGAACCACACCAGGATTCCCGAAGACTTGTCCCGTGGAATCTCTCCAGCATACCCTAGCCATCCTCCACCTGCATGAGCCAGATACTGTCCTTGAAACACTCAGCTCCACACTTAGACCTTGTACTGCACTCTGTGCAGCTCCAAAAACTTCAAACCCAAGCTCAATACCCTGTGACACTCCCTGGACCTAAACTCACCCAGATGCACAGGATGTCAGCATGCCCAAAAACATCTGAAGCCTTTCCACGTAGCTTAAAAATCTTCTTGTCCCCAGAACTGCCCATGGCATCCCCCAACAGGCAATCACCAAACTAAGGGGTGTCATTCTGAACTTGGCAGTCGAGACCCCCATGCCAGCGGCGGTGAAAATTTCCACCACCGTCATGGCGGTCTCGACCGCCACATAATGAACACAGTGGGGACCGCCAAAGGCGGCCCTCTACTACTGCCAGGCTGCCGCCGCCAGGCAACCTGACGATGGCGGAATTCTTCACCCGACAGGGCAGTGCTGCAAGCAGCGCTGACCTCCGGATAAAGAACCTGCATTCCACCAGCCATTCCCTGGCAGTTTCACCCACCAGGAAAAGGCTGTCGGAAGGAGTGCTCCGGAGCTTAGCACTTGGCATGGGCAGTGCAGGGGCCCCCATGCACAGCCCCGTCGCACAGGTCACTGCCTGATTTGCGCGACGGGTGATGCTGCACCCTCCACGATGCGGCATTGACGACGGCTCCATGTGGAGCCATCGGCAATGTCCAGGCCCAGTGGAATGTTGTTTATTGGGCCGGCGGGGTCCTCAACAGGCTGGCGGTCTGTGTTCAGACCGCCAGCATGAACACGGCGGGGTTTTCCGCCATGTTCATAATGAGGGCCTAAATCAGAACATCACACTAAAAATTATCACTGAGGCAAAAAACAAAGGAAAATTCTATTCAAAACAACCAAATATTACACTGACCTCCACCTGTCCCACCACCCAGCAGTCAGTCGATAAAGCCACCAACATTAACAATATCATCATGATGAAGTTTTAAATCACAGACACTGTCATTGACCCCTGTAGCTCACAGACAGCACCCACACCTCCCTCACATTTCATATAAGGGTATCAATTGGTGGTGTTGTTTCATGGCGCTTCTCAAAGATGATCTAGCTTACATCCTTGGATCCCTCGAAGCAGCATCCCATGATGGCGATGACAGCCCGTAGCGACTTCACATAGGTAAAAGAAGCTAAATCCAGTTTACTGCATCCCTACTGCTGCCACCTCCAAGCTCTCAGTACACAGAAACTCTACTGACTCAAATCTGAAAGGAGGCATTTTGTACTAGGACACAAGATCACGTAAACATCAGCATTCTACGCTTATCTCATTCTAGATGGAATACAGATTCAAGGAGGGAAAACACGGAAGGGCAAGTAATGGGACCAAAGCATTTTCTGAAGGACAGAAATAATCCCTTTAAACTTAACACTTGTGCTCAACTTTGTGCACAATTGTGATTACATCTACAGGCTGAGGATCTCTGTGCCCCCATGACCTCTCTTGCACCATTCATTAGTAACCTGCATTACTGCTTGATCCCATATAAATTATTTTTGCAAGGAACCAAAGCTATAGGTAACCACAAGATTTTCAAAGATGACACAGAATCTTCAGCAGGTTCAGACTTCCCTTGCTTTCTGTGGAAAAAATAAAACCTATATATAGCTACACAAAGCAAGGGGAAAAATAATCATCAAAGTGTGCCGGTGGGTTAAAAAAAACTTCCCTTCATCAGGAGATCTCACTTCCTTCTCCATCCTGTTCTAGACCTTCAGACCTTCTTGACGGAAGGAATGTAAAGGAATTTTATTTTTTTCCCTCAACGGTAACTTCCTCATCATCGTTTATGTAGTTAATGAAATACTCCTCCCACGCTTGCCCCTTCAATGGTGGGTATCCAGGTACAACAGAGGTCTTCAAACTTTTTTACTCTCAGCCCCCCTATGTAAAATGTTTTGAAGTACCCCCCCAAAAACTATATAGCAAAGATTTGGGGAGTGGGAGGCGGAGGGATGATCGCAGGGGGTGGATCATGAGATCATTTCGGGCAGGGCTTTTCTGCAGCTTGTAACTCACATTAAGGGCCTCATTTACGAGACCCCTGGCGCACCACCCTGCGCCACCGGGAAAAGGGAGAAATGAGCCATATCTACAATATATAGCACATTTCTGTCCGCTCCCTCTGCGCTTGTGCACAAATTGTTGCCTAGCACCAACACAACACCATGGTGCAAGGATGCCCGTGTTGCGGGGATGATTGGTTTTGTACAGGAAGGAACACCTCCCTGTACAAAAACAATCACAAGAGCTGTTTTCCTCTTTCTATGTGTGCTGCAGAAAGACGAAAATACACAGCTAAATACACATATTTCTCCACATTGCATCATGTTTACACCACCCCTCAGGTGGTGTGGGAATCTGACACATTCCCAGACTCGTAAATCTGGGAATGCATCAGACTCCCTCCGGTTCCATGGGTGGTGCGTGGGAACACCAAATGCAGCACCATGCGTGAAAGGGGTAAATACTGACAAGGCAATGAAAAGGCAGGTGGCTTTGCATGGCCTTATAAATATGGACTGGCACACTGTGCCAACAGAGCGTTAAAAAAAATGACGCCACGACGACGCAGTGTGCAGCCAGGGCCTCGGAAATGAGGCACTGAATGTGGGACTTATAAACTAAACAACAGCATCAAACAAGAACTGAATTGACCAAAAGCACTACTCCCCATAATTGGAGTGCTTTGGGCCCCAATGCAACTCCACCGGCTGCACTAATGATGGCTGTAGCTCTGAGAAGAAGGCTATCTCCTCTTCTTTCACTCCTTACCCACCATGACTGACCATCACTTAATTCTGAAACAAGCCCGGCCTGTTTCCGGAGAAAATGAGCTACTAGATGCTGCTCCCAGCCTACCTTTTTTTGAGCAAAACCGACCTATGGCCAATTCTAGCAAGGAAAATGAGCCTCTGCGCCCACTTTTATTGTAAAACATTCATAACTGTGATGCAGCGGACCCCTGAGAAAAAGTGTCACTGCACCAGTTTCACTAATGCTAGCTACTGCCTTGCTGTCACCTCTGACCTTTGTGGTTAACATGGGTTCCAATCTCACATCATCCCTCTCTCTCTCATCTCTCTGATGCCCAAATCAGTGTGTCTCCTCGGGTTCATTTTCCCCCTCCCTTGGGCCATTACTCCAAGACTCAAATAAACACTGGCACAGGAAGTATGACCTGGGCCTCTAATGCAGCTGCAGCACCAATGATACCTACAGCTCACGAAGCAGGCTGTCTCCTCTGCCCAATCAACAGGGCCATTACTTCTAGACAAGATGCCCAAAGCAGGCTTTCTGCCACTTTTTGTATCAAATAACAACAAAAAAACACATTTACCCCATCACCCACATTCCCTGTTGTTTGGGCCCTGAGCTTTACACAACAGTGGTGACCTGGATCCTAATTCTAGCAAGGAAAATGTGTACTATGTTCGTTTTCATAGTAAGACTGCCATAACTGGGGTCCAGTGCCCACTCACAGAGGGGGCAGGAGGGGCTCCTGTGCTGTGAAGCAGATAGTAGAAAACTAAGAAAGACGCATGCCAAGGTGCCCACCACCTGAAAGAAATGTAAGTGTGTGTAATGGTTAATCGCCCAAAATAAAGGCTGCTTTGGAGCCAGTGTAGATTTAATTAATGGAGTCACTCAGCTTCATGGTGACAAATATTCATTCTTTTTTAGAGGTAATATATGTGTCCATTAAAAGAAGTGCACCCTTTTAATTGACACATATAAACATATTTACACTAGATATAGTCTGAATGCTTAGCACTAAAAAAAATTTTTTTTAAACATTTGTTTTATCTTATACAGTATTTTTCAGCAGCCTGTTCTATACAATGTAAGACCATTGTAAAATAATGATAGTACGCCCTCCATCAGAGCGGCGAAGGACATTACCTTCTCCATCCTGACCGATTACCATCCATCAAATTTAGAGATGACCACCAGGTCAGGTGTCATCTCCGTATATTGAAAGGAACCGCCATTACATGTTTTTTCATTTCAATGTACAAAAAGCTTGATGTACGGCCATCGTCGGGTTTGACTGCCGTTCACCAAACCTTTAACATTTGTTTTGTTTTTCCAAAACAAACTCCCAAAACAGTAGTTTGTTTAAGAAAAGCTAAACAGTAATCACTCCACATACACTTGGGGTCATTCATTTTTTTCTGTCCTTAACTGAGGCAGTGACAAACAGGGAAAAAAGGCAGTACCCCTTCCCCGTAATTAGGAGGATGGGGTAATGTTTTTCCTCTGACAGCCCCTACTACAATGGGCCGTTAGAGAAAGTTTTCGGTTGATGGAGTCAACAAGGGTTCCATTGATGGACATCTCTAAATATGGTGGGAAAACCAAAGGTTTAGCAAATCGGGTTTGCAATGGAGTACCTTGTCCACCAAACTCTAAAACAGGCCCTAAGGTTCGATGAGTGACTGGCAGCAGTGCATTTACTCTGGAGAAGGTACTGGGTAGCGTTTGGAATACAACCACACGATTTGAAACATTCTGATCCCAATAAAAGTAAAATGCAAGTAAACAGTGTGTCAATATGGCCACTTCAAAGAGTCAGGCACCGTGCACTTGTGATGCTGACTCAGTACATTCCAAAGTCATTCCAGTTCTGAGTTTGTGGTGTCCAGGACTTCTCTGCTTTTCGTCAAATTTGTAATCGCTCCACACAGGTAAGGTCAGTAGTATTTATTCGAACCCTGGTGCTCCCAACTCCTTGCTTCCAGCACAAAAACTCTACTGACCCAAATGTAATCTTTTACTCAAGAACAAAAGAAAGTATAAACAAAAGTATTCTACACTAACACAGTGGAATCCAGAATCTCAAACACCACACATATTTCCCCCATCAACAAATCCCTCTCACATCACTAGGCCCCGCATCCTTGACATCATGACCACCTTCCTCTGAGCCAGAACTCTACCAACAGCCCTTGCAACTGCACAAATACTCTCTCTATTGAAACAGTCCAATCTGGTTGCCAGATGCTTTAAACTGGCTTCAGCTCACCCGGCAATACCAGCCCCTATAAGTTGTCATCAGTGCCCAGTGAATTACAGACAAAGAGCGCCCCCCTTTTTCATTTCCTTCAACACTATTGACCATCATGTACTACGTGATACTCTGTCCACACCTAGCGACATCCATTACACTCTCCACTGGTGGAGTGCCTCATACCCGATGAAATCAACAATAATATGTTTATTGAACTCCTCAACCCACCTCCGCTTGAGTCAAACACTTGGTCCCTCAAGATTCCATTCTAGCCCTTAAGATATTATTTGAACCATCAAGGAATGCTTTAAGCCACTCACGATAACACTTTTCTTAAATATGCACATGACAAGCAACGCTCTCTTAAGGTGTCCTTCGTAAATGGTTGTACTTCTGTATATTGACCCTCAGAATATAGTGGGACTATTATATTGATGACAGGATATCGAGATCAAAATATCGAGCAGGTAAGTGCACATAGGTAATTATAGATTTACTATTCCTAACTAGACATATATGCACCTAGAATATATATATATTACCAAGGAACATATATGTGATGTTAGGTATAGTAAATCTAGACTTACTTACCTGTTGATATTTTAGTTTTGATATTTTGCCTTCGTATTGTGTGCCATTAATGTTGTGGCATTGATATTGAGCTTGCACACCCCACTCATGAACATACTTCTATCTACAAACAGATTAGATTTGCCTGATCGAACGGGCAAAGTGTGCGCCACAACAGACCTGACCATCCAGGCAGTAGTGCTTGGTGACTGTATGCACAGACACCCACGTGGCAGCCTGACAGGTGTTTTGAAAGACAGCAAATTAATGGGGCAGCATGCAATGGCACAAAGTTAGAGCACACGAGGAAGGTAAGGACCAGGTTAAGATCCCACTGGCATAATAACTGGCCCGGGGAGAAAATGTGTTGTAGCCCTTTCAGGAACCTAGTCACAATAGGTGAAACTGCAAGAATGGCGCAATGGCAGACAGCTAACCTTTAACAGTGCCCAGAACAGAGCCCTGCTGGACCAAGGGAAGAACAAATATTAGAACCCGGGATAAGGATGCAGTAAGGGGAGGGAAAGGGGGGAATGTTTCCGGGTGCACACCATGACACAAATTTGTACCAAAGTCAAGCGTATACCATCTTAGATGAGGGACGCCTGACTGCCATAATAAAGTCACAGGCTTCAGAAGAGAGGGTGAAAACTGTCAACTGTCCCTGCTCAATCTCAACTCATGAAGGCAGAGTGCACAGCTTCCGTTCAGGGCCCTCTCCTGCTGATGCAACAGAAGATCCTCCTGAAGGGGCAACTTTATCGGGCAACCGATGCTCGTGTTGAGAAGGTTGGGATACCAAACTCTCCTTGCCCAATCAGGAGCCAAAAGAATGACTTGGGCCTGGTTGTTCCTGATCTTCTCGAGAGGTCTGAGCAGCGGTGCTATCGGCAGAAAGCTTCTCTGAACAAGAACCACCTTGGAAACTCCACGCACAAAACTGCTGACATTGCATGATTTTGCCCGTGGCAAACAGATTTAACCAAGGCTCTCCCCACTCCCTCTCAGATCTGGACCAGGTTGCAGAGATTCCCCTGATGCTGTGCCCATTGGACCTTTAGGTCTCACTTCGGAGCCCTCATAGGTCAATTGGCATGTTTTACAAGAAGGATGCAGGAGGGCATGAGGCCCAACAACCTCACACTGAGTCTCACCGAAATCCAGGATAGAGGCTGAAACACAGAATATCCTGGAATCACCTTCTGGACGGATAGGCCTGAAACTGCACTGTGTCCAGAGCGGTCCCAATAAAGGGAGTGTCTGAGAGGGAGCCAGGTGTGACTCTTCAACACGTTGATAATGACACCAGCAAATGAAGGAGGCCCACCATAGTCTGGCAGTGGTAGATGACTGCCAAGGACGAACCCGTCTTCAACCGCCATTCATCAAAGTAGGGGAAGACTGGAACCCCTGAACTCCGTGGATGTGCTGCAACCCCGCCATCACTTTCGTGAACACGTGAAGGGGGCTGATGAGGCCAAAGTGGAGCACAGCAAACTGGAAGTGCTCATGTCCCAGTGTGAACTGCAGGTAGTGCCTGTGGGCTGGCAGGATGGGGATGTGAAAATATGCATCCTGTAAGTACAGCGTCACCATCCAGGGTAGACAGACCCTGAGCTAAGGTGGCAATTTTGAAGTTCTCCTTTATCATGAAGAAGGTGAGAAGGTTCAAGTTAAGGGTAGGAAGAAGGCCCCCATCCTTTTTGTGAACCAGAAAGTAGCTGAAATAGGATCACAGCCTACTTCTGATGCCCGCTCCCTCGTAATGGCTCCTTTGGCCAAAACAGCAAACACTTCCTGATGGAGAAAGGAGAGATGGTCCTCCGTCAGCTGGTTGCTAGTGGGTGGCTTGAGTTGAGGGATTTGCAGGAAAGAGATGGAGTAGCCCTTCTGGATGATTTGCAAAACCCACTTGTCGGGTGTTATTGACTTCCAATGGGGCATATGATGGTGGATCCTGCTGCCCACTTGGTGCACATGCTGGTAAAAGAGAAAACTAAAAGGACTTGGAGGCTGTGGCTGCAGGTGGAGTGGTGGACTGACCAATCTCTGGCTGGGGGTCCCAAGTTACCTGGGGGAACTGCATCCACAGCCACAAAAAATCTGGAAACCCTGTTGGCCTTGGTGGCTGAGCAGAAAAAGGATGTGGTTGGTAGCCCCTAGCATAGCCACAGAAGGGGCACAAGACCGATTGGGGTTGGCAAAGGACCTTGGATAGGCCAAAGGACCTGGCCGTAGCTCTTCTATCCTTGATGCGCCCTAGCGCTGAGCCTGTCTTCTCATCCAAAGAGGCGAGAGGGCTTGGACATATCCAGAGAAGCCACTGGCTCTCAGTCAGACATGGCATCTCAGTGCCAATGAGGATAAAATATCTCTGCCCATCGAGTTGCTATTGTCCAATCCACAAATGATAATGAACTGTGCTGCACCTCACTCATCAACAATTGCTTAAGAGAATACAGCTTGGGCCTCCTTCAAGGCCATAGGCAGCAAGTGTGCAACTGAATCCCACACAGTGAGCTGGTATCTACCCAAAAGGCATGCAGTGTTCACCAACTGCAGTGCCAGGCTGGCACAAAGGAAAATCCTCTTGTCAAAAGTATCCAGTATTTTGCATTCCCTCTCCAATGGAGTGGTAGGGAACGTCCCAAGGTTGATCCTAGAAGTGGAAGCTTTGACTACCAAGGTCTCCGAGGTAGCATGCTGGATGAGGAGACTGGGGACCCTGGGAGTGGGGCAATGGAAGTGGGCAACTGTCCTGTGCACAGCTCATGGAGGACATCTACAAGGGTTTCACTGAATGAGAGTAAAGGTTCAGAAGGGTCAGCTTCCAGCTGAAGCACCTCTGTCAAGATGTTCGTCTTTAATGCCACTGTGGACAGCTGAAGGTCCAGGACGTCAGCTGCCCTCTGCACCACCACTGTGAATGAGGCACCCGCCTCCATAGCCATGGTAGGGAGAGAGAAAAGGTCAGAGTCTGGTGAGGTGTCTAAACCACTGGCACCCACCAGTTCCTCGTATCAGTTGTACTCTCTTCATAAAGGGGATGCTGGTAACCATAAGGGTGCTCTGACCCCTCCCAATCGTCACCCTCTCCAGGCTTGTCAAAAGGCACTAACTCTGACTCGGAAGACATGGTACCGCTTGGCTCAGGAAGCGGTGTCGGGCAACGCCCAACCGGCTCCATGTAGGAGTTGGGCATAGCGATGGAGCTGTTGTCGCTGCTGGGCATTAGCAGTGCAGGGAGCAATGGCACTGGAGTGGGCGCTGCAGAAGGGTTTGCAGGAAGCGCCGCTACATTTCCAACACCAGATCTAAAGGGCCCAGCTGGTGCTGAGGGCAAATCCGCTGGCAAACCCAGCAGTGGAGACCCAGTAAGGGCCCCTCCCTCACCTGTGGAGCCTGAAGGTACTCTAGAGGGTTGAAGCTCCAGAGATGATAGCCTCATAAATCTCTTTGAGTTGATGAGCGATCTCACCGGTTCTGGGAAACTCTGGGAGGCGCCGATCCAGTGCTGGCACAGGCTCCACTAACGAGCCAGACCTATAGTGCTGACGCTCCCATGCCAGGTCTGATGTCTTGGACCGGCACAGATCTTGGACTTCTTTTTCTTATGGCACTTACCTTGATCGAGAAGACGACTGTCGAAAGCGCCTTCACAAGCAGTCCCTGGACCTTCTCCATGACTGGGATGGAGAGCATTGTGGGTCGTTCAACCTCGGGAGGCAAGGAGCTTGAGGTACCATTCTCTCAGCGTATTGGGATTCATGGCATAACAGTCCTCACAGATCTTGGAGTTGTGGGCCTGCTCCAAGCACCAGAGACAGCCCATTAGAGGCTCTGTCACAGACATTTGTCGGTGACAGCCACCACGTGGTTTGAAGCCCTGTAGGCTTCTTAGGAGACATTCCTATCACACCCTAGGATGCAATCTTGAAAAAACCTTCACAAAAAGTTGAGGAAAAAGTCAGTCAAAAAAGACTTTGAGTAGCTCTCTCCAGATCTGCGCTAACTGGCATGGAAAGAAAATAACTGACATCAGCGCACCGTGGTGCCATCTGTATAGGCACTGTGCACATCTTATCCGGCACAAACGCCGCCGATCCAGAACTGAACAATGCCACTGCCAGGCATGCAGGTTACTACTTAAAACTTTCTGGATCCAGTCTGATGCCTGGGGAATATTCTAAGGTAAGGAATTTGTGCCTAGAAGTCTCTATCAGATCAGCCTTCCATGTAAGATAATAACCTTTCTACCAGTCCTCCGCACAACCACGCAAGTCCTAACATTCATCCTATCCGGGCAGAGCCCTCATGGCAAGGCAACCCCTGGACATCCAAACCTGTCTTGCAAGCAGTCTCCCAACATGTTCTGCAATATAATTTACAAAGCTTTGCAAACTATGTCAAATTTGTCTACCTCCACCCGTGATATCACCTACTCCTCCTCTGCTTTTGTAAATTACCACCTTTGCTCCTGTGACCTGCAAGTAACCAGATGGAAAGTAATCCCCAGCTAGCTCTCCGTAACCTGCTGTGCCCAGTCATTAGGTCTGCACTATACAATTACCGCAAGGAAATAAATTACCTCTGCACTATATAATTACCTCAAAAAATGAATTATCTCTGCACCTAGAATTACCTCTAAATGAATTAAAAAGAAAAAGAAAAGTGAATATTGTGCTGTATTAAAGAATCAGATGGGATCAGCAATAAAAAAAGGTGTGGAGGATAGGGAAAGACCGCAAATCATATTTCTGATACGAAACGTACCATCTTCAGTACACTGAGCTCTATTCAGACTTGAAGAAAGGCCAAGCTTAAGTTAAACTTCTCCAACAAGGGAGGGAAGATATTGCCTTATGTCAGGACAAGGAATGTATTTATGAAATGTAACTGACACAACATGTACTCCAACGTCAGGGACAGATCATATTGTGATATTATTATTCCAATTTTATATATATCAGTCAGTGTTGGCGACTGGGCAAAGTGGCGGGTGGGGAGAGCAAAACAGAAATAAATAATATTCATATAAAAAAAAGTTAAACTTACCTGGTCGCTGCCACACCGCTGTGGAACTCAGGCACAGGCTCCCAGCCTGCCATGCGCCAATCATGGCGTTGCTCAGAGCAGCGTTATGATTGGTTGGAGCGCCCTGACTGGGTGCTCCAACGCAGACTGGGAGCCTAGGCCGGCTCTCTCCAACTTGGCAACACAGTGTGTACTTGTGCGCATGTGTGTTTGCCTGGCCCGAGATGGCTGACCAAACATACACTGAGGGGAGTACTCTGTGCACCCCGCTCACTGTTCGTCACTCCCATGGCCCCGCCCCTTTAAAAATAAAACGATAATAAACACGTTTAGTATCATTTTATTTCTAAAGGTTTGCCGCTCCTGCTGCTGCTGGTGGGGGGGCATAGCCCCTGATTTATATACAAATTGTAACAGCTGTATT
Organism: Pleurodeles waltl; assembly: GCF_031143425.1. NCBI lineage: Eukaryota > Metazoa > Chordata > Amphibia > Caudata > Salamandridae > Pleurodeles > Pleurodeles waltl. The sequence goes on from NC_090448.1 coordinate 36,475,279, forward strand.
TACCGTACTTACCACTGAATTTGCAAACGTGGCATACGTCCACATCCTTATGGAGCTGCTACCCACAAGAAATCCTAAACAAACAGCAACTTGAATGTGCAAAAACATTTACCACATAAGGGATTTACATTTCTAGTAAATATATGAAGATTGCCCCTTGTTCACAACGTGATAAAATGTTTCAGTGAAATACATTCTCGCAAGAGCTTCTTCAGGACATGCAGACATGGTGAATAGAGAACTTTCTGCAATTGGAAGGTTCAAGCGAGATCTCCTTGTACCTGGGGCAGAGCTCGGCAGATCTACAGACAAAGGCCCTCTCACTCTTACCAATGGTTTGGGAACTCTATGGGTTCAAGAAAATTAGCCATAAAGTTCGACCTTGATTCATTCAAAGAAATAGTCATCAGTGGGCCAAGCATTGTGGACATTGACAATGGTTTCACTAGCCTCAAAAGTCGCGAGCAGGCGTCAGGCAAATCTACAATTAGTTAGTTTTGCTTAAGAACACATTTAGCTTTGATATTAATAAATAGGGCACTGATTCAGGATAGCAATCCACACTCAACCGATTCAGGAAAAGGTGGATTGGCCCAAAAAATATTTCTCTTTATACAAAAAAAGTTTCCATGCATAGAAACCCCGTCCTGCCCCCCCCCGTACAACACTGCGGCTAGGGGCACTTTTGCAAACCCACTACAACACTTAACACAAACCCCCTTTAGGTGTCAGTGTAGAAGTGGAACAAGTGTGGCAACAGTGCTACAAATACCAACAACATGAAGACTTTCTGGGTGTTCACAATAGCTGCAATACTCCCTCCCAGCCTCAAACCCCTTGACTCCCCACCCCGGGTACACACAGGGCTGGACATAAATCTGTGACAACTGCGCAAAATATTTTGTGAATCAACCTTTAGCTGTCATCTTTGGTGAGCTTCTTTCACTAACCATTGGGCCACCAATGTTGTGAAGTCAGTTCAGACACCACCTTTTATCTCGGATAATAACAAAATGCTTCCACCATGCATACAAAGGAACCCACCACTGCACCTGAATGTGTGTAGCTGGCCATATGTTCAATTCTCCTTTAAATCCTCTGTGTGCCTATACATCTGGCAGTGACACCAGCTGCATTCTTCACATTTCATCAGCAACAAGTTTTCCACTGTCCCCTGGTTGAGGATCCCTGGTGGTCTGCCACCTTCCTGGCACCCAGTCTCTCTCTATGTTAAATAAACAAACCACAATTTATGCATTAAACTAGGTTGACTGCTCATCCACAGTGAACCAAGGGCCATATGTATCATGCATTTTTGCGATCGCAAACGGACCAATCAGGCTGTTTGCGACTGCAAAAATTTATTTTAGTATGTATGAATCCCAATTTGCGATTCGGTAACTTGTTTCCAAATTGTAATTTGGAATTGCAACTACATACCGATTCGCTATCAGGAAGGGGCGTGTCAAGGGCATCCCTTCCTAATACCAAATCGCAGCGGTATGTAGGAATGTTTTGTGACCGAAATGCGGTGGCAAAACATTCACATTTTACCACCTACTTCGAGTAGGTGATCACCCATTCACAAACAGAAAGGGGTCCCCAAGGGACCCCTTCTTTGTGAATGCATGTGAAGACATTTTTTAAGAGCTGGCAGTGGTCGCAGGACCACTGCCTACTCTTATAAAAATGAAAAGAAAACTTTTCATTTTCCTTTTTTAAGCGCATTTTTTAAAAAAAGATTGCTTTATTTAAAAGCAATCACAGACATGGTAGTCTGCTGAGCACAGCAGGCCACCAGCCTTGTGATTATAGCCATTCACAATGGGTCGCAAATTGTGACCTACCTCATGATTATTAATGAGGTAGGTCAATTTGCAAGACATTGGAATCGCTAAATGAAACTCCTGGAGTTTCATACATTTAAATAGCAATTACTTGGGTAATCGCTATCCAGATAAATGCTGCATCTGGCCCCAAGTTCCATAATTATGCATCTGTGCCAGGCAGGTTAGCAGGACTGACCAATGTTAAAAAGAAATCTACCCAACCAATCTGTGCATACAACTTCAGTCCCACAATTCTGCAGCCCGTCTGCAGCCTTCAGGTAAATTCAAATGTTCCGCTATATAAAATTACACAAAAATATAAATTAGATTAACAGCCTCATCAGTATCTTGGATCACCATCTGTTTATTCACAACAAAAATATTAATATTAATTTCCCAAAATTAGAGTCACCAGGCCCTGCAGCCCAGCTTCCATGGGTGGCGTACCATGGTGTTCACAGGAGGGGCTGCCCTGCAGCGAGCCCCTTGCTGGCTGGCCACACCCTACCACACGTGCGTGGAGTGGCGTTGGCCTCAGGACCTGACCTGCGGTCAGACCGTGCAGCCAACCCCCCCATAGATGGCCAAGCCTCCGTTCGTAGAGTCAGGGTGGATTCAAGGCCTGCACCCAAACCCCGTTGCTGGCCACCTCCTAGTTTTTTTCACAGTACCCCAACGATACCACTGCCCAAGCATCACTACATAGTACCGTCAGACCGGTCTAGCCTCAATTACTGATGGCTGTATGGTCATGCCGTACCACGGGGTTGCCGCTTGTATGACACATATCATGGGAGTACCAGGCTACATCTCAGGGGGCCCTCAAAGGATCCTGTGACAATACTGAGGTACCTGAGACACAACTATTTTTTTTTGTCCCTGGGGGGATCTTAGAGTCCCACCCAAAAGTGCCGCGAGCTCAGTAATCCCTACCCCGCCCCCTTACCTGTTTTTTTAAACAAGTTCATGACATGAGCACTGAGTCTCCATGTCCTGTAAAGGTGGCAGCAAAATGTTCCTTCAAAATGTGGCCAGCCAATCAAATCATTCATCTAGTAGCACCTAAAAGTCCGATGGGAGAAAAAGCACCCTCAGCCAAGCACGGCCCTTATTTTGGTAAATTTACAGTACAGTGGACCCAACTATCTGAATAATACTATAATCTTATCCCCTCTATGACCACCCTGAGCATATTTCTACAGTAAATGGACATTTCTCAGAAAAGACTGAACAGATTTACATCAAGTGATGGAAAGCAGGCTTTTTTAGTGAAGTTTAAACTTTCTGCCTAATTGGTGCAAATTCATTCAGCCCTTTTTTCAGTATCGCTTCTAGAAATGTCCTAAATGTATTAACATGGGAAAACAATGTTTTAGGACCCCTCTTTTTCCTGGCCCCTGCTTGATGCATCACCCTGAAACTTTCCAGGAGGAGCTGAGGTGGCTGAACTTTTTGGGGGAAAGTTTTGTAAAGATTTGTCAGATGGCACCAAAATGATTTTTTTTTAAAACAAAGAAATATTTTTTTATGGAAACTTTGACCTACGTATGACTACAAACTGGCGACTGACACTGTGGTATATATCTTGAAGGTACGTAGATATAATGTAGTTAGGAATAATTAATCTATACTTACCTGTACATAGCTAACTTTGTGGTATTGTGGTAGTCAATATCCAGACTAAGAAATTTTGTACAGCAAATTTTAAAACACAATATTCTGGTAGAACAACCCGCAGATGAGATTCAGACACCGCAAAAGCCTTTGGTTTGTGCCAATCAACTCTCTGCCAATTCCCACGAGGAACTGGGAATAATTACCAAGACATTGACTCATAAACCATTTAGTGATGCTGAAACAAAACGTGTGCTGAATGCCGGAATACATTACCTCTTTGTAATACATCAACAAATCGGCCAATGAGAAGGCTTGTGACCAACAGACCATTGAAGAGTTCCCTTAGCTCAGGGGAGTCAGCTCCTCCCACAAACACCCACACAGTACTGAGTCATCAAGGCAACCGTTCTCATTGGTCAGTTATTGTAGCAGCTTTATTGCTGGGCCCCAACCAGTTGCCTTTGGGCTATCACACATTGCCAGGCAGGGCTGGGCTCTCACATCACCTTAGTGTCGCAAGTGTGATCACATGTTGCAATGTAGTTTCCCAACCTCTGCTGTGGGCCGCACCCCTCCTTAGAGCATCATGCTCGCGTGCAGAGATTAATCAACACCTGGATAATGTTGGAGGTGTGATGATTTTATTTTTAGAGTTGGCCAACTTCTGCATGGTTGGAAATTGCATCATTTCATGCACTTTGTTTATGTTCTGAATGCTTTATCTTACAACTTTGTTGGCAAGATTTTTCAAACTCGAGCTGAAGATTGCTGCAAAATTTCCCCTAAAATAATGCATGGACTCCTGGGAAGATGGGTAAGCCCTAAGCATCTCCAGTGAGCCCACGCCGGCCAACCAAACTGGATCTTTAGGGGTTATCCATGGGCTACTCTGCATGCCAACTCCTTTACCAGGCAGATATGTACACAGCTGCCAAAGAAATTCATGCTCCCTCCCTGCATTGCCACACAGGCCCTGCATAGAAGGAAATCACAGCGACTCCTCAGGTCCCGGGTGGTAGGGGAATGCCAGCCTCCCTAGAGACTGCCATGTCGACCTCTGCCCAGGTGGTGTCAGGCTAGGAACTTGGGCAGGATTGTACCCTCTGTCCAAGCTGAAATCAGCCCCATTCCTGCAAACTCTACCGAAATTTCATCTTTGGTCCAAGAAGATCTGAATTTACTAATGAGCTGCGATGGAGATAATTCAAGCTGATATCGGCTGCAACATGCATCTATTTATTGGTTTCCCATCCTTCAGCTGATATCTCTACTTAACTAATGAAATTCCGATGTTTTTCACTGGACGTATACAGTACAGTGTCTGAAAGCCTATATGGCTCAGTTGTATACAGCAGACCATTTCTAACTGGTCAACTAGAATTCCCACCCGGAGAAACAAACACCAAACTAATGATTATTAAAGGCAGACAAGGGTGGGAGCATGTATTTTTTTAGTATTACACTTTTTATCAGCTTCACAGGCCAGTACCTCTGAGAGGCCAGTAGAGCGTCTGCTGGGACTCCCTGTGCCCCAGGTCTCCATGTTTTTCAGAGGGGACCAGAAATTATGAAATCCCCAACTTTCCATAGAGGCCTGTCCATGGCTGATGCCACGCATGAGCGCCAGTGGGCTTGTGGGCACATCTCACCGGAGTCTTTTGTGATCTTTCTGTAGCAGTCCTGTGTTATTACTCAACTAGTCATCACTGATTCTTAGAATGATTCATTGTATGGTCTTGAAACAGAAGTAAGTCATTCCTTAGATTAAAGACACAGAAACCTGATGGAACCCGCCTCCGCGGAGAATAAATCAATAATTGACAAAGAGTCTATCTCTGGTGGCGCCTTGGCCTCCCGCAAGCAGGACAAAGGGCAGATTATGAATAAGGTAACATCAGAAAAAAGCCTGCACCTCCTGCCACAGCAACTGTCTGCTGCCAATCGCGCTTTTTGGAGGGCTGGGGCAGGGTCATAGGTTGGTCAGAGGGTGGCAGACCTTTCACCTCTACATGACAAGTCTGAAACCGACACTGTGTGGCAGTGAGCACACTGCTCCATCAGCATCTCTGGTGGTCCAGCTGACATTTGTTAGTGGCCTCGGAAGACAGGAGTCCATAACCTCAGTGGAAATGACACTCGTCTCCCCAGCTCTCAGACTGATAAAGGGAGCCAGAGAGGGGGCTCGGGGCAGATACTGGATGTACAGTGCTACAGTAGGAAGAGGTTTGCACTACCACTGTGCGAAATTGCAAAACATGATGGCTCACAACTTTGTACATTTTCCATAGCTTTTTAAAAAATCATGTGCCCGTTTACCGAGTCAGAAAACTACTAAACTTTGAAAAAAACAAAGGTCAAAGCTGGACATAGTGCTCACTGTTGCAGCCAGAAGTTCCTCGAGTGCTCACTGTTGCAGCCAGAAGTTCCTAAAGTTCTCAATTCTGCAGCAGGAAGTTCCTTGAGTGCTCAATGCTGCAGCCAGAAGTTCCTCGAGTGCTCAATGCTGCAGCTAGAATTTCCTCAAGTGCTCACTGTTGCAGCCAGAAGTTCCTCAAGTGCTCAATGCTGCAGCCAGAAGTTCCTTGAGTGCTCAATGCTGCAGCCAGAAGTTCCTCGAGTGCTCAATGCTGCAGCCAGAAGTTCCTCGAGTGCTCAATGCTGCAGCCAGAAGTTCCTCAAGTGCTCAGTGTTGCAGCCAGAAGTTCCTCAAGTGCTCACTATTGCAGCCAGAAGTTCCTCAAGTGCTCACTGTTGCAGCCAGAAGTTCCTCAAGTGCTCAATGCTGCAGCCAGAAGTTCCTCAAGTGCTCAATGCTGCAGCCAGAAGTTCCTCGAGTGCTCAATGCTGCAGCAGGAAGTTCCTTGATTGCTCATTGCTGCAGCCAGGGGTTCCTCACTGTCATGCAAAATAGGAAGCAAGACCCTCTTCTTTTTGACAGCAGCACCATGTTCCTTCATATTTCCCCCAATCTTTAAAGCCCTAGGGTGGAATTTTTAGGACTGGGTCCTAGTCCAACAGTGATCTGTGCAAAGACTGGAACTTCCGGGACTTCTGGGTTTGGGGAAAAGAGATCAGGTGAGTGACAGCAGCAGGGAAACACAATGTAAATGTAAATTGTAAATGTAAATTAGCACTTGTATAGCGCACTACTCACCCGTTAGGGTCTCAAGGCACTGTACTCATACCGCTATGGAACCCCTCCTGGCTTTTCCCTGTGAGGCGCCCACTCCTGAGCACCCCCAGGGTGAAGCCAGGCATCCAAGCGCTGTTGGGGCCGTTGTGGAGATTAAGCAAGCTATTGCCCAGAGTTGCAGAGTGGGACCCATGAATTAGATTAGGCACCGAGGCGAGAATTATCTGGTCAAGGGGAATTGAGCCCAAGACCTGCCGAAGCGGGACTTGAACCCTGGTCTTGAGCCAGATCTCTGCTTCAGGGTCTGCCGCTCTAACCATTGAGCCACACTTCTCCATGGAAGCAGCTGTCAGCCTCCTCTCTGCTCTGAAGCCCTGGCCTATGCAAAGGTAACTCTTAATTACTGATTGTGACACAACGGACACAGAAGACAGACTGCCACAACCATGTTTTAATTTTCATCACAAAAACCACTCAGGATCTGATTTTACAAAAAAAAAAAAAACACTATTCTTGCAATTCATAATGTTTTATGAATTCAGCAACATTTGTTAGCTGTTTATTGATTTTCCCTCATGACTATGATTCGATATCTGGTCGGCAGAGATTCATCTGATAAATGGTTTTGATTTTTTTTCCATAATAATTCGGCTTATCGCCATCTTGGCCTTTAATCAAATCTCACTCATTAGGTAATCATTCATTATTTCTAGCGTGGGTCAGAATAACATAGCCGCATCTGTCTTCCCTCTAATTAGACGGCGTTGAGCACGAGACAGTGATGACACGGAAGTGTGGGTGCGCAGGGCCCCACGAAATCTTCTTTACAGTAGTGCACGTGGACACAAACATTGGGTGGATCGGGGACGGTGTTAACCTCAAAGTCTATGGCGCAGTGTGCGCCTAGAGACAAGATTCAAAACAGCATTACAAAAAAAATTAAAAGAAAAGACAGACTCAAAAAAAGGGAGTTGAAGACTGGAAATTAGAAACCCATAAAAGTTTATTGCAAAATTCAAAAGACACAATACAGATTTATTAAGTGCAAATGCAGCTGTGAACTCATTGAATTACATAGACGTAATTTGCCATGATGTCTACCAAATGCAGAATAATATAATTATGGCCACAAATCAGGGAAATGCCAAGTCTCAAGTGTGAAGCAACATCAGTAAGATATCCGACAGCATCCCTAGAAGCTCAGAAAAGGTCTCTCAAAAAGTCCTGTTTCACCCCCAAATGCAAGGGTTTATATACAGTTTTCTTGTATAGAAATTTTAAAAAGTGCAAAGTCAGCATGGTATGATCATTTCTCTAACAAAACATATTTTCACACTTTAAAAGGTCAAATAACTTTGTCAACTTAGCACTAACACACTACATGAACATGGATTCACCTATTCAGACATAATATCACCCGGAGGCTTTAGAACAAACTAGTGACATAAACATCAGTGAACCATTGTAAATTAATGAAATACAGCGGTAGGTCCTTGAACATTGTAACAAAAGGTTTTCCTCTACCAGGCTCTTCAAGAACATTGTCATTCAGAAATAAACAATCCATATACTTGCTGCGAGTAGTGTCAGGTGAGAAATATAAATACAAAATCAATTTCATGATACAGCAGCCATTTTGAACAAGACAGTGCAGAGGCTGAGGCCTAGTTAGCCTAAGCCCGAAAAACTCACTTTACTACATTTCAATGATTTTGTTTTAATTGCTATAGCTCCATATCAATATACATGTGTACAGCAATGTACTGATTGACTAATATCAATGCATATTTTAGTTTAAACGTTCACTAGAAATGATGACTGCATCCAAGAATCGAGCTCCATTCCTAAACAATGAAAGTAAATTCTGAATAGTCCCTAAAACCCTGCTGTTAAGTTTCTCCTAAATGGATACCTCCTATATTGATACCTCCATAGATGTCAATTGGAGTTTCTCCAAGGATAGTGGTTGGTACCCCCAGTTTGGCCTCTGATATTCCTACCACTGTCCTTGCCTCCCTAACAGGGATCTTGAATGCATGTTTACTTTCTGTGGTTTCCAAAACCGTATGCTAGCTCCTCAGCAGTGTGTATGAGGATGATGTGAGAGCTGTTTTCCGTTCTTTTTTGTTTAATGCATTTGAAACTGAGCTCACGCTAACATAAGCTGTGTTTACACTGTCCTCCATCTTGAATCACTGTTGTAATACCCAGTGCTTAAGCTTAAACTGTAAATAAAAAGGTGCCGGTGCCCAAAGCCCTCCTCTTAAACACGCAGCTGATGCAATTAAATGTGCAAACACAGAATACTGAGGCAGCGTAATCCTGAAGCCATCTCGGGCCTCTTCAATCCATATAAAGTCACTCCCTGCCCCTTCATCTCACTCTTGCAGCTTCCTGCTTTCTACCTTTGTGACGCTTTTTGGTTTTTCCCTTCCTCATTCTTTCCCATATGTGTATTTTGCTCGCAGCAAATGCTTGACGCAGAAGAATAAGCCCCGGCCCTCAAAAATAAGTGCCGGTGCTCAGCACCGGAAACAACAAACAGAAATTAAGCACTGGTAATACCCCATGTGTTACTCGCTCTGTTTTTCCTTGTTCTAAACAAGGAATTACAAGCTTTCACTAACAGATGGAGAGCTTTTCCACCACACTGCTCACTATCAAGGACATCCTGACAATCCCAGGCTATCGCTTATACAATGTATCAATTAACAGGCTTGAATAAACTGTGAGAACGGATGAAACTAATGTAATATTACTATGAGAGAATCCTTGAATGTATTCTGTAGTAGTTTCTTCTTGCTTGTTCCTCATTGGTGCACATTCTGAGAGCCAATCATTTGTGCACTACAGTATGAGAGCCATGGTCTAAAGTCATATAAAAAGACGTGCTTTTCTCTGTAACCTGGAACCAGGTGAATCTATGCCAGATTGCACATAGAACTTTACAAAGGACCGGATTTAGATTTTGGCGGACGGGTTAATCCGTCCCAACGGTGACGGATTGCCCATCCGCCAAAATATAAATCCCTTAGGATATAATGGGATTCATATTTCGGCGGACGGGCTACCCGTCACCGTTGTGATGAAGTAACCCATTTGCTGCTAAACCTCTTGATGGCACATTCTATGTACCTTGCCGATTAATTACTTAAATAAACTGTCAAAGCTATAACCAGTGCCTGTCATTCTTATTGAGAATGTCTCAATATTGCTTATTGAATTTGATCTCAAATGTATTTGTGACAGATCCATTTAGGGAGCACCAAAGTCTGTATCAGGACTTAAATGCTCCTGGTCCTAGATGTTGGCACATTTGGTGTAAAAAGACAGAGTAAGGTTGTGACAACGATGAGAGGCTAAGGGGACAAGGGATGAACCCTGTAGTGTCACTGAGGGCTAAAGGATTAGGATGTCCCTGCATTTTGGAGAATTGACATCCGTGGATACCCACACATGTATGCCCAAGGAGCAAAGGTGGGAAAAAAGACAAAAATCGTAAATGTTCATTATGTGCATTTGAGGGCATACCGAACGTCACTTTGCTTAGGTGTGAAGCCATGCGTGTGAAGTGTTGTAATTTTTTGTGACTTCGGCCCAGTAGAAAAAAACAAGGTAAATCTACTTGTTACATCGACGTACCACCAGTTCAAATAGATGTTCGGACTGTTTTAGATCTCGGCAGATGGAATACTCCCATCCCCCATATTACGATTGCCATAGGATATAATGGGATCGTAATACGACCAGTCGCGACTCACTGCGCTGTGAAGGGGCAGGACAGCACGCGCACTTGGGGCTGGGGGGACATTGAGGATAAACATTAAATTATATACATTTTTAAATTTAAAATGTACTTTCCTCGCTTCGTCGCCACGCCGCACCACTGCTCCTTCTTCCTGACAGGAGGCACGTGCTCCCAGCCTGCCATACGGCCAATCCTGACGCTGCTCGGAGCAGCGTTAGGATTGGCTGGGAGCGCCCCGCCAGGGCGCTCCCAGGCAGACTGGGAGCCTGCGCCTGCTCTCTCCAGCCCGGCGGCGCACTGCCCGAGACAGCCGGCCAAACACACATGCACACTGAGGGGAGTGCACAGCGCACTCCCCTCATCCCCGTCACCCCCATGACCCGCCCCTTTCACAACGAAACAATAAAAAACATGGTTTATTATTGTTTTGTTGTAAAAGGTTTGCTGCGGCTGCTGCTGGCAGGGGGAGGGCGACGCTCACCTGCCCAAGTGGAGGAGCCGCCCTTGAATACGGCAGACAGGATATTCCCCTCCGCCAAGATCTAAATCAGGCACATATTTAGGCCCAAATAACCAGTTTCAAACAACAACTGGATTCAACTGTAGTTTTCTCCACAGCAGTTCAGTGGTTGTCCAAAATTGGAAAAAAAAACATATAGGGCTGCAAGTGGATCAGCTGCAAGCTATCTGTAGCTGGTCATCTGGAATTCACACAGGGGATATTATTCCAAAAAACACAGCAGCTCAGAGCTGCCATTCACACTCGCTGGGTCTGAATCCCTCAGTCATCAAAAGCTGCGCTTGCAGGCGCCCCCGGGGGACGTAGCAAAGATTGCGTTGGGCAGACCTGTCTATGCATGCCCGCGCAGCCATTCAGGAGGCGCAAGAGCCTTACACAGCCAAACCCACGCTTGGGAAGGCTTTTCCACAGTATCCTATAATCTGCTCATAAACATTTCAACTGCTTAGGATAAATCCGTCAAGAAATATTAGTTTATATATTTGGGTCTGACACCAATTTGCTTACATGACGCATCAGCAAACAGGATGAAGACAAACTGCATACCAGACAGACTCCAGCAAGCCCCTGTTTTGAAACCCTTCCCTGCCACTCATCAAAGATTTGGGATTTATGTACCTTAGGACTGCAAATTATATTATCTATTTTATCCATGCAAAGAATCAGAAACAGGCATGTGATTAAATGCATCATCGGGGTATTATTTTAAGTCGCTCGTTTCAATTGCAGGTTACCAAAGACCATTGGTGCAGCAGTGTTGTGAACGCACACTGTGCTGGAAGGCCAGGCTGTTCTGTGTGTGGAGGGCGGCGCCTGCCAGCCCTGGCTGGGAGGCACGTGCCCGACTTCATGTGTTTACATAGCGCCTTCTGCAGACATAGCAGGCTGGCAAGGAAAGTACGAACACGGAAAGAAATGCAGGTGCAAGTTCATATTTTTACAGCAAAAGCAACAACGGTTCCCAGCAGACAAAGAGCATTGAAATAAACCCAGATCAAGTGATGTGCCGAGGAGCACACAGTGCGATAAGATAAGGACGCCTGATTTAGAATTTCGTTTTGCTGAATATGCAACAGATATCTTCCCCAACTGCTCTTCAAGTGGGTAAGAAGGCTTAGTGAGTTACAACACTGCGACAGACGTCTGCGTGGTTTGCAGGTCACATGTTTGGATCCTGGCCATGTGAACTCAGCCTCCCATCCTTCTGTGGTCGGTAAATTGAGTGGTAATAATAATTGTCATATATGAAGCAATGTGGAATAAAAACAAGTTGTCAAAGTCTTCCCTACGGCCACCAGGCCCACTGTGTTTTTAACTGTTTCTGTGCATGTTTCTCATTTGTTTATAGTATTGCTGAATTGTTTTCTAGTTATTCTCCTATAAATTGCTTTTCTTTCTTACTGGAGAATTGGCTAATCGAAAAGCTAGGAATCGTGCAGGTCAGAACCAGAGGGTCATGTAAGAGCTCTTAGGAGACGACAGCATCCCATTCTAGGGCAGGATTAAGACGTTAGGGCATGACAGTAACCACTGGGAAGCCATAGCTTTTACCCCAAGGTTGTACAGGAAAGCACTCTAAAGTACCCCAGGCGTATCCTGGTAGATATTTATTTTCCACAGGACTCCTATAAAGTGATTTTCATATGTATTTTTCCTTCTCCCTTCGCCTGTAGCAGTTGGCACCCTACTGTGAACCTCACCCCTAAAAAACAACTCCCCCCTGTACATTGTTTACAGCAGGGGTGTCCAGGGCGGGCCCAGGAGTGCCAGACGCATGCAAGATTGTCAGGGTATCCATTAAGAGACATTTACATGCAATGTATGGCAATGAAGCCCCTTTACCCGGTGAGCTGCTGTCTGCGACTGGAGGCTCAGAGAGTGGTTTGTGGAGCATTTGACGGCCCTGGCGAGCGCTTTGTGACATCTGTAGTCACTTGGCTGCGATTGTCTTGTATAGAGCAGCTTTGGTTGTAGTGGAAGGGATCTGTGTGCAGAGCTGGGCGCTTTGAGTCAGGTGACAGCGTTAAGGACATTGGGCCAGATGTCCCAAAGGATTTTACCCATTCTGTGTCTATGGGAAAAAGCTTTCGTACATATTGCCCATCGTCTCTCTCTTCTTGTCTGCATGTGATGCGCTTGTTCCCTAATAGTCGGGGGTGTACCGTGGTGCTTTGGTTTTGGGGTCGAACAATCCTATTCACAGCGGTGCAAGGCTGCTCCATGGTGTTTCAGGGGTCCTGTCAATGCCAAGAATGCTGATGTCTGATGCAGGCTGGAGGAGTCGAGGGATTCAGGAGTTTTTCTTGGAGGGAGTCCACAGTGAAGTGTTCGGGGGTGGACCTCGATGCAGAGGTGGAATGAAGGATGAATCAGGGGAAGGCTAAGTCATTTTTGGGGTCTAAAAGCACCAGGCATTGCAGTGGACTGGCTGTGGGTGGGACCGAAAGGATCATTAGGAATGGGTGGGTTCCTTCATGTTCTGCTTGGGTTGTATGCCAGAATATACTTGACAAAAATGCTGTTGTAGATTTTCTATTACTAACGTCAATGGGGTGATATTTTTGTAAATGATATTTAGGACAAAATATTTTTGTCAGATTATATTCAGTCTGTGATGTCCTGCTGCCATACAGCTGCTTGACATCCAGGGTACAGGCCATCAAAGAGCAAAAGGAGCTCCCAGGACTGGTCTGTGTATTTGTTCGTAAGCTACAGCCCTGCGTCCATGGGGTCCCGAACACTGCCCTGTCTATTTATCCATTGGTCAGGGCTCTGCTCCCAAGGGGCCCCTAAGACTGGCCTGTGTGTCTCTTCAGATGTCAGGGCTCTGCTTCCTAGTAAGAGTGAATCAACCCTTTGTTTAGCGCTGACTGATGCAACAGCAGCTCACTCCTAATTCATTGTAAATGATTCATGGAGCAATTAAATTATTTGCCAGAATTCCACACCTCTGAGTAAATGCTGTGACTTTGATTATCCCAGGTTATCCACCAAGAATTCTACAGAAAATAATTTATAGACAAGGGATAATGTCCAGAATAACTTTTCTACTTGTTAGGAAGAATAAAATAAAGACAAAATATAACACAAAAAATAAACAAATATTAAATACATACAGTGCCAGTATCCTTCGGCATGTCATCATCCCGCAGAAAACTGCCAGAGAGCTGAGATCTAATGAACCCCCTGCTGAAGATCCCTAGAATTAGGAGAGCAAGAGGCGGAGGTCACTCCTTTGCATATAATGAGGTGAGACTATGGATTTCCCTCCCCTTCAGTCTCAGTGTGAATGAAGATGTGTTAAGTTTTAGGAAACAGCTAAAAACACATCTGTTCAGTTAACACTGTGTATTCTTTACTGGGTTCTCTCAGCGCTGGGAAGCCTGGTTCTGGGTAGCTATGCGCTCTATAAAAACATAGATAAGACATAAAGGGCCAGATGTATCAAAGGACTTTGCATTCACAAACTGCACGAATCTGTAAATTCCACCGTTTGCAAATGCAAAATTGCCTTTCCCGATGTATGAAAGGCAGTGCAGTGCAATTTTAGGGAATTGCAATTTTTAGTGATTCCCTAAAATTGCAACTTTGAATAGTGAATCGTAAATTGTGATTCCCTAAATATGAAATCACAGATAGGGAATTCCTATATGTGGTTTCCAAAGCACATGTATCATGCATTTCCTAAATGCAAACTGGGCATTTAGGAAATGCAATTACCGCCTAATCCAATTTCGTGGTAACTATGTGCAATTTTAAAAATGCATTTCAAAATGCATTTTTAAAAGTGCCATGTAGCGCACACATGCCCAAAGGGCATATGTGCGGTGTACATGTGCACAATTCCTTTGGGGGAGTGCATCAAAGGGGGCCTTAGGCCCCCAGCACCCGTGGATTTGCATTACCTAAATTGCAAATTCCTAACAGGAATTGGCCAATTGGGAAATGCAAAACCATGCGCACCTATCGGCCTGAAGTCCCATTCCCTAATAGCGATCCCCTAATAGCGATTGCAAATGTTAAGAAATCGCTATTAGGGATTTGCTATTTTCTTACATCCCATTTTGCATTTCTAAAATAGCGATTTCTTAAAATTCGCTATTTAAGAAATGCAAACCAGGACTTTGATACATCTGGCCCAAAGTACATTAACTGGTCACAAGGAAACCCTTAATACTCTGCGTGTTTGATAATTTGCTGCTGAAATATGTTACAGAACAGTAACAATGAAGTAATAAGCCAATATAAATTATGCTTATAGCTGTGGAGAGTTCTTAGAGAAAAATATTGATAACTTGTTTCTGGAATTTAAGTGGGTTTGTAGTCATTTAAGTGGGTTTGTAGTATGTGAATATCAGTTGGAGAGCACATGTCATATGAGAACAGAGAACAAGCCAGAGATAAGAAACAAGCTAGAGACAGGAAAGAGGGGGTAAGTAATTGATGGAACGGGAAGAAATGCAAGCTCTGATGACAGAGGAGGGGAGAGTAAGAAACAAGAGTAATTCCTGTGTCATTTTCTTGTGGGGGCCTATTGGGGTGCCTTCACCCCTGAGTCAATCTTTTGTAGTGCGTGGGGTGTACTGTCATTCCTGAGATCTTTTATTGGGGGCCTGGGGTGTGCTGTCATTCCTGAATCATTCTTTTGTGGAGCCTTGCAGTGTTGTAATGAAGCTTGTGGGGCCCCCCTGCACAGTACATGGAGGGGCCCCCTCTCCGGACTCACTCAGAAGATCTCAGGCCAGTGTACTGTGCTGAGGGGGTCCCCTGCACTGCAAGGGCTGTGGGGGTCTTTGTTACGCCACTGGAGCCTTGGGTGTTCAGTCATTCCTGAATCATTCTCGGTTGGGCCCAGGGTGTGCTGTCATTCTTGAATCATTCTCTGTGGGGCCTAGGGTGTGTTGTCATTCCTGAATCATTCTCTGTGAGGCCGGAGGTGTGCTGTCATTCCTGAATTATTCTTTTATAGGGCCTGAGGGTATGCTGTCATTCCTGAATCGTTCTCTTGTGGGGCTTGTGATGTGCTATCATTCCTGAATCTTTCTCTGTGGGGCCTGGTGTGTACTGTCATTCCTGAATCATTCTATTGTGGAGCCTGGGGAGTGCTGTCCTTCCTGAATCATTCTCTGTGGGGCCTGGAGTGTGCTGTAATTCCTGGATCATTCCATTGTGGAGCCTGGGGAGTGCTGTCATTACTGAATCATTCTTTTGTGGGGTCTGGGGTGTGCGGTCATTCCTGAATCATTCTCTGTGAGGCCAGGAGTGTGCTGTAATTCCTGAATCATTCTTTTGTGGGGCACGGGGTGTGTGCTGCAGATCCTGGATCATTCTTTTGTGTGACCCTGGGTGTGCTGTCATTCCTGAATCGTCCATTGTGGGTCCGGGTGTGTGGTGTTATTCCCGACTCAATTCATTGTGGGGCCTGGGTGTGTGCTATCATTCCTGAATCATTCTCTGTAGGACCTGGGGGTGTGCTGTACTTCCTGAATAATTCCATTGTGGGGCCTGGGGTGTGTCAGTGGGGGCCTAATACAGGATGCAGGGGGGGGGGCACAACCTTCAAGGCCTCCCCACACCCCATTCAGCCTAAGGCCTATGTATGACCAATTGTGGGATACGAGAGTCGGGGGGCTCATCACATTCTGCAGGTTGGACCTAGTGGCGTAATGATAAATGCAGAATGTGTAGAGCGCCCATGTGTCTCCTGTGTCTCACAGATGTTCACTGTCTTTGGTTAAATGGGAGCCCACGCCCTTGGGGGGAGGGGCTTCATTTTGGGAAACACAACTTTGTGTCACAAACCATTAGTGTTTTTTAGGTCGAGCCGAGGCCGCGCAAATGCGCTATCTGCAAGACCTGCTGTATTCAGTAAAAGGACATTGATCCTGCCTGCTGCTTACCATAGGTTGACTGCAGTGTCGCTCATCTTTGCTGGTTCCTAACTGGTTTGTGTAGCCGATAGATCACTTCCGTTCTTGGCTGAGGAACACCGGCCAAGTACTTATGGCAGAGTTTACCCTAATGTAGCCATGGCTGTGAGAAGCCGTATCGTATTCAGCTACACGATCTATGACTGAATGCAAGCATTTCTAGGGTTGCAGCTGTGAGTACAATGGGATTAATTTTTAATTACCCATCCCATTGACTGACACCCGCTCTCCCGTTATTCAACACCCACCCACCCTCCTGTTGTCCCCTCCCAATCTTCCTCCCCCACACCCATCCGATTGGCAAAGCCAATAACTAATTTTCCCTTTGCTCTGCTCCCAGTTAACAGGGCCGTGGGCCAGCGTGCCCCCTTGTCTTCTTATCAAATCAAAGTTTATAAAGCACAGTTACTCACCTGTAAGGGCCACAAGGCGCTAAGGGGGTTTATCCTCTGAGCTTCAGTTGAAGAGCCAGGTTTTAAGGTCCTTCCTGAACTGATGCAGCGATAGTGACTGCCTGAGGTGCAGGAACAGGGTGTTCCAGCTCTTTGCCGCGAGGAAGGCGAAGGATCTTCTGCCAGCCGAGGCCTTCCGTATGCAGGGTACACTGACTAGTGCTTGTTGAGTGGAGCAGAGAGGTCTGGTGGGGGAGTAGAAGGTGATGCGGTGGTTGAGGTAGGCGGGTTCTAGGTTATGGAGAGCCATGTATGCATGTACGAGGAGTTTGAAGTGAATCCTTTTCTCGATAGGAAGTCAGTGGAGGTCTCTTAGGTGATTGGAGATGTCTTTGCGGCGGGAAATGTCCAGGATGAGTCTGGCGGAGGCGTTTTGGATGTGCTGTTGTTTCTTCAGGTTACTCTGGGTGGTGCTGGCGTAGAGGGTGTTGCCATAGTCAGGTCTGCTGGTAACCGGAGCGTGGTTCAGGAATCTGCGGCAGCCCTTTGGGATCCATTTGTAGATTTTCCGGAAAAGTCGGAGAGTGCGAAAACAGAAGGATGCGACTGAGTTGACTTGGCAGGTCATGCTGAGCGATGATTCCAGGTTGAGAATGAGAAAGGCAGCAGAGAGATGGGGCGGTAATTCTTGAGGTCCAGAGGGTCGGCTGTGGGTTTCTTTAGGAGCGGGCGGATCTTGGTGTGCTTCCAGTCCTCTGGGAAGGTGGCTAAATCTATGGAGTAGTTGAGGGTGTTTTGGAGCTCGGGTGCGATGGAGATGTTGGCTTTGTTGAAAATGTGGTCCGTAGGGACTCTGGAATGGATGTTGCTCATGATGGTGCAGGTCTCGTCTTTGATGAGGGTGGTCCAGCGGTGCAGGATCTGTGATGGTTCGGGGAGATCAGAGCTGGGGGGCTGTAGGGGGTTTTGGGGTCTGAGGCTGTGGTATATGTCTTTGATTTTCCGGTGGAAGAAGTTAGCTTGTCTGTCGCACAGGCCTTGAGATGGAGGGATGTTTGCTGTTTCTGATAGGAGTTTGGTAAACTCCTTGACCATGGCGAAGAGCTCTTTCGTGTGGTGAGCTGTGGCGGTGATACGGTCCTACAGGGTGGCTGCAGGGCTCACATCCTCTAAGGCCGAAGAAAACATCACGTTCACGTTTGGGGCACCCAAGAGTTAGTCTGGAAGAGAAGTGTATTTGGCGTGTGTCTGTCTGTTAAAAGAAATTCAACAAAGGGGAATATCAAAGGGGCTGAAAACAGAGTGAGCCCATTCTTTAAATGGGACTAGTGGGCATGTGCGCCATCCGCCAGTTTTGTACTTATATCATTATTGATGACTTTGTAAACAATGCAGAACTGACGTTTAACAGGGCAAAGACGGAGCACACGCTACCTCGAACACATTAAAACAAAAACACTTCAAAACAAGAATAATGGTACAACTTGTTATGTGGATGCAGCGCCGAACTGTATCTCGAACAGTGAGCGACGCGCATCTGGTTCTATGCACGGGAAAGTGAAGTGTTTTGATTTCACCAGTGTTTAGATTCAGTGGCGGGCGGCACGCACACACGCACGTCCGTTAACAACACTCATAACATTCAAACATGCACGCACGCACGCACCAAACATTCATTTTAAAAGTTCACACACACTCATTCTTTCACACACACACGCACGCACATCCATTAACAGCACTCATAACATTCAAACATGCACACACGCACCAAACATTCATTTTAAAACATCACACACACACTCATTCTTTCACACACACACGCACGCACATCCATTAACAACACTCATAACATTCAAACATGCATGCATGCACCAAACATTCATTTTAAAACATCACACACACACACTTACCTTCAGCCTCGAGGTCCCAGGAGGGTTGGGACTGCTGCCTTCCCTCATTGGCTGACCTTAGGTAAGATTGGGAGGGGACAACAGGAGGGTGGGTGGGTGTTGAATAACGGGAGAGCGGGTGTCAGTCAATGGGAGGGGTAATGACAAATTAATCCCATTGTACTCGCAGCTGCAACCCTAGAAATGCTTGCATTCAGTCACAGAGCGTTTAGCTGAATGCGATGTGGCTTCTCACAACCATGGCTGCATTAGGGTAAACTCTGCCATAAGTACTTTGGTCAGCCAATGATGGAAGGCAGCAGTCCCAGCCTCGTCACAGAGTGGGATGGGGTCAGTGAGGCTGCTGATCCCACCCCACTCTGTGACGAAGTGTCACTGATTGACACTCACCCTGGGTGCTTCAGGGGTTAAACCTGAAGCGCCCAGGTCGAAATTAATGGGTGACGCTTTCCTCGTCACCCGGGGGAGGGCCTCGAGGCACTTTTGCTGAGCCGAGGAGGTCACGCCCATAGGAGCTGTGACCACCTCAGCCCAGCAAAGTTCAGCTCAGGCAGCCAGGAGTCTGCGCAAATCGCACATGTCTGCTCCTGGCTGTCTGAGCTGAACATGGAGAGTGTCTGTCAGGCTGACCTTTGTTCATCCTGACAGACACTCTTCATGAGGGGCAAGAGGTGGGGGTGTGTGGCCCTGCCGCCCTAAAGGACGGGCCGCGCCTGTTTAGATTAGTGCTTAATTTGTCAATAAAAACGTGCTGGTGCCCAAAGCCCTCCTCTTAAACACGCGGCTGCTGCAATTAAATGCCTGAGCAGGGAAAACGGAGGCAGCGTACTCCTGAAGTCATCTTGGGTGTCTTTAACCATTTACAGCTACTCCCTGCCCCTTCAGCTCACTCTTGCAGCTTTCTGCTTTCTCCCTTTGTGACGCTTTTTCGTTTTTCTCTTCCTCCGTCTTTCCCATATGTGTCTTTTGCGCTCAGTAAATGCTTGAGGCAGAAAAATAAGCGCGGACTCCCAAAAATAAGTGCTGGTGCTCCGCACCGGAAACAAGCACAAATTAATTACTGGTTTAGGGTCTACCTTGACATCTCTATTTTTGGAGCTCTCCATCCTCTGTCAGTGTACACTTTTTGGTCCTAAATGCCACTTTACCCTCGCTCCATTCGGAGCTGTACAGCTATCAAACTCGCTTTAAAATTTCTTCCACAAACTTTTATTAAGCAAAGGCCTCGCTCTTTTGGTAGTTTCATTTTCAGCTACTCTTAGCCCGTGCTCTTGAGATCACTGCCACAATAAATAGAAGTGTTCGTTCTTTCCCACGTTATTTTACACGTATATAATGCTCAACATCTTATTAGCAATATGCAGTGTTTCACGCCTCAATTTTGGTTTCATGAGCTTCATGGCGCTGGGCGCTCACAGCTTTCCTTTTCAATGTGTTTTTATGCAGCTGGCTTGAACGAATATGTTAGAAATTGAGTCTACTTAAAAAATCACTTTTCGTTTACATTGGCAAATATTTGTGCATTTCCGACATTTTTGGTGGAAGCAACGTATTTTAATTTTGTGAATTTGTGCGCTATGGGAGGCCGTATGTTTGTAATTATGTTTCACCATTTTTAAACTTGGTGACACAATTCTCACAAATACACACCACACCATGCGACACAATTGGCACGCCCATCATCCACGCCCACAAGGCTCTACACAACACCGGACCCACCTACCTCAACACCAGACTCAACTTTTACATCCCCACACGTCAACTCCGCTCTGCCAACCTCGCCCTCACCATCGTCCCCCGAATCCAGCGCAAGACCTCCGGCGGCAGATCCTTCTCCTTCCTCGCCGCCAAGACCTGGAACTCTCTCCCCACCTCTCTTCGCCAGACCCAGGACCTCCTCACCTTCAGGAGACTCCTCAAGACTTGGCTCTTCGAACGCTAGCAGCACCCTCCAAACCCCTCCGCCCCCCCAGCGCCTCGAAACCCTGACGGGTACATAGTGCGCTTTATAAATTATCTGATTGATTGATTGATTGATTGACAATTCCAGTCAGCATAATTTCACTCAACGGCACACACTTTCACGCAACACAATTCAACTCTAGATGTTTCCATTTCACGCCACTTAATTCAACAACAAACTACATAATTCAACTCAACAACACAATTGCACAACACACCACATACATCTAATCCACACCATAGAATTCCACATCATGCCACAAAATTCAAAAGCATACCACATAATTAAACTCCACTACATTCCACTCCATAACACAAAATACCATTCCACATAATTACACTCCATAACACACACTCCACATAATTCCAGTACACTCAGTACCAATTTACTATCCACACAATTCCACTGCACACCATGCCACATCATTCCGCAACACAAATCCACTCCACACCACACAATTCCACCACATGCAATTTTACAACTAACAATTCCAGTCCAACCCACATAATTCCACTCCACACCGCATACATCGACTCCAAACCAAAACACTTGGGTAATAGACGTTGTCATTTACAACGCCAACAGCTCTAACTCGCACAAAGGCGAGACCTGTTGCACGGCAAATGCTTGCTAGAAGAAGAAACGGGGTGTGCACCAACGAGGGAAACCGCTCCCATTATCTCACCACTGAACTGAGTGCATGTTTTAAAGTGAGTTATGAGAACAGAGAAAGGACGTGAAACACTTTCTGTAACCCACAAACAAAATTATTCTGTCAAAACGAACATTTCCTTTAGGTGAAACTTCAGAAGGGCTGGACTCTCAGTGAATTTTCAGACTCTGTTGCTTTCGGATTCCTATATACACTCCGCGCCTGCCCTAATCTCACGCTTTATCTGTTGTGGGCACTGTGTATACACACGGATTACCTACAGTGAGCTGCAGGCCTTATATGGCCGGATGTGTCACTCAAGTGTTTGTCTACTTAGTATGTATAAGTGAGCGATCTGTGAGGTGCCTGTGTGGATTGCAAGCCCTGGGGGTGCAGCAATAATGAGGCATCCTTCAGGGAGTAGGTGTGACTGAAAGGGTGTAAGAGCTGTGTGTGTGTGTGGGGGGGGGTGAGTAGCAGCGACTTCACTGCCTGTGCTGTGAGTGTGCGCCTGCGATGAGTAGCTCAGCCTGTCTCTGGCCGGACAAACATACATGCGCTGTAGGCTGTCTCGAGAGAGGCTGCACAGGTTCCTAGTCTGCCTGGGAGCGCCCTGAGGCATCCTTCAGGGAGTAGGTGTGACTGACAGTGTGTAGCAGCTGTGTGTGTGTGGGGACGAGTGAGTAGCAGAGACTTCACTGCCTTTGCTGTGAGAGTGCACCTGTGATGAGTAGCTCAGCCTGTCTCTGGAGGGCCAAACATACATGCGCTGTAGGCTGTCTCGAGAGAGCCTACACAGGTTCCCAGTCTGCCTGGGAGCGCCCTGAGGCATCCTTCATAGAGTAGGTGTGACTCTGACAGTGTGTAGCAGCTGTGTGTGTGTGGGGACGGGTGAGTAGCAGAGACTTCACTGCCTGTGCTGTGAGAGTGCACCTGTGATGAGTAGCTCAGCCTGTCTCTGGAGGGCCAAACATACATGCGCTGTAGGCTGTCTCGAGAGAGCCTACACAGGTTCCCAGTCTGCCTGGGAGCGCCCTGAGGCATCCTTCATAGAGTAGGTGTGACTCTGACAGTGTGTAGCAGCTGTGTGTGTGTGGGGACGGGTGAGTAGCAGAGACTTCACTGCCTGTGCTGTGAGAGTCCGCCTGCGAAGAGTAGCTCAGCCTTGCTCTTACCTGCCCCATAGTGTCTCCTCCGCCTTTGACAAGTGCAGGCATTTCAGAAATACCCAGAGGTCCATCCTCGTTCCAAATTCAACCATACCAAGACAAAACGATTGGCTTGGTCAATGTCTGTTTTATAAAGTTTGTAGTACTTGGGTGGGACTGATTCTGAGCAGGGCTGGACTGGCCGTAGCAGGCATCAGGCGTTTCCCCTGGGAGCTGGAAAGGTGGGGGCCGGTTGTGTTCCTGGGGGGGTGGGCGGTTCTGCAGCAGTACTGCAATATGAACCTTCAGTAACAAAAGCAGCAGTGCTTCACACTTGCATCCCCCACCCCTCTCCGGGGGCTGGTCCGATAGAATTGCCAGGGCTGCTTTTGATTCCCAGCACACCTGCTTGGGGTTCTCGACACACCTGCTTTGGGTTCCCGGCACACCTGCTTTGGGTTCCCGGCACACCTGCTTTGGGTTCCCAACACACCTGCTTTGGGTTCCCGGCACACCTGCTTTGGGTTCCCGGCACACCTGCTTCGGGTTCTCGGCACACCTGCTTCGGGTTCTCGGCACATCTGCTTCGGGTTCCCGGCACACCTGCTTCGGGTTCCCGGCACACCTGCTTTGGGTTCCCGGCACACCGGCTTTGGGTTCTCGGCACACCGGCTTTGGGTTCTCGGCACACCGGCTTTGGGTTCCTGCCACACCTGCTTTGGGTTCCTGCCACACCTGCTTTGGGTTCCTGCCACACCTGCTTTGGGTTGTCGGCACACCTGCTTTGGGTTCCTGGCACACCTGCTATGGCTTCTCAGCACATCTGCTTTGGGTTCACAGCACACCTGCTTTGGGTTCCCGGCACACCTGCTTTGGGTTCCCGGCACACCTGCTTTGGGTTCTCGGCACACCTGCTTTGGGTTCTCGGCACACCTGCTTTGGGTTCCTGGGTCACCTGCTTTGGGTTCTCGGGTCACCTGCTTTGGGTTCTCGGGTCACCTGCTTTGGGTTCTTGGCACACCCGCTTTGGGTTCTTGGCACACCCGCTTTGGGTTCCCGGCACACCTGCTTTGGGTTCCTGGCACACCTGCTATGGGTGCTCGGCTCACCTGCTTTGGGTTCTCAGCTCACCTGCTATGGGTTCTCGGCACACGTGCTGCGGGTTCTCGGCACACGTGCTGCGGGTTCTCGGCACACGTGCTGCGGGTTCTCGCCACACGTGCTTCGGGTTCCCGGCACACCTGCTTTGGGTTCCCGGCACACCTGCTTTGGGTTCCCGGCACACCTGCTTGGGGTTCCCAGCACACCTGCTTTGGGTTCCCAACACACCTGTTTTGGGTTCTCAGCATACCTGCTTTGGGATCCTAGCACACTTGCTTTGGGTTCCCAGCACACCTGCTTGGGGTTCCCAGCACACCTGCTTTGGGTTCCCAGCACACCTGCTTTGGGTTCTCAGCACACCTGCTTTGGGTTCTCAGCACACCTGTTTTGGGTTCCCAGGCACACCTGTTTTGGGTTCTCAGCACACCTGCTTTGGTTTCCCAGCACACCTGCTTAGGGTTCACAGCACACCTGGTTTGGGTTCTCAGCACACCTGCTTAGGGTTCCCAGCACACCTGGTTTGGGTTCTCAGCCCACCTGCTTAGGGTTCCCAGCACACCTGGTTTGGGTTCTCAGCCCACCTGCTTAGGGTTCCCAGCACACCTGGTTTGGGTTCTCAGCCCACCTGCTTAGGGTTCCCAGCACACCTGGTTTGGGTTCTCAGCACACCTGCTTTGGGTTCTCAGCACACCTGGTTTGGGTTCTCAGCACACCTGCTTTGGTTTCCCAGCACACCTGCTTAGGGTTCTCAGCACACCTGCTTTGGTTTCCCAGCACACCTGCTTAGGGTTCCCAGCACACCTGGTTTGGGTTCTCAGCACACCTGCTTAGGGTTCCCAGCACACCTGCTTTGGTTTCCCAGCACACCTGCTTAGGGTTCTCAGCACACCTGGTTTGGGTTCTCAGCACACCTGCTTAGGGTTCCCAGCACACCTGGTTTGGGTTCTCAGCCCACCTGCTTAGGGTTCCCAGGACACCTGGTTTGGGTTCTCAGCACACCTGCTTTGGGTTCTCAGCACACCTGGTTTGGGTTCTCAGCACACCTGCTTTGGGTTCCCAGGACACCTGGTTTGGGTTCTCAGCACACCTGCTTAGGGTTCCCAGCACACCTGGTTTGGGTTCTCAGCCCACCTGCTTAGGGTTCCCAGGACACCTGGTTTGGGTTCTCAGCACACCTGCTTAGGGTTCCCAGCACACCTGGTTTGGGTTCTCAGCACACCTGCTTTGGGTTCTCAGCACACCTGCAGATGTTGTATCCTTGAAAACCAGCAATGCTTCTCTCAGTTCTTCTGGCCACACAAAACAAGTCAGCCGGAAGTCCACACGCATCACTAGTGAGTACCAATGTCGATAAACCTAGGAGGGAACAGCGAATGGCCTCACAAAATGTTATTTTTCATTTATATGATAGAGCAATATGTATTCTGCTGAATATGGACAGTAACCTCCCCAAATCTTCATGAAATCGAAAGCTCTGTGGTTTGTGAAACTATTGTTTGTGAAACCGGTCCGTCGTAAATTTTTGTAATACTTACATTATTCCACCATAAATTATGGCAAGCCAACTTTATCGGCATATGTGACCTTATTTAGAATTTGGTGGACATGATACTTCATCAAAATATGATGGCTATGTCTTCTGACTTACTAGAAGTGCCATAGGCTACAATGCACTTGCAATACGGTGAACCGGACATCTGCCGCATTTGTGACGGAGTATCCCGTCTGCCAAACGCTGCCGCGGTGCTTTGAATTGGCTCGCTTATGACAACTGTTTTACTTTACTTTTTCATTTTATGTGGCAAGAAAAGTCCAGTTAGGAATTTACAACACTAATAGCTCTAACTCGAGCAAACGCGAGACCAGGGCAGGCTTTAGGGCGGTGCGAGCAGTGCGGCCGCACCGGGTGCTGACCTCAGGGGGGGCGCTGAGTTTAGCAAGTACTTACGAAACTTGTGATTTAAAAGCTCCGGCTGAAAAGTTTATTGTGGTCCAGCCTTCAGGAAACAATTAAAATGTCAAGATACCTCTTGCCATTAATGTTCCTGCTAGGGAGAGAGATGGGAGATTTGTCTAGCGGCAGCTTTGACTCGCATTAAGTAACACAGAGGGTTAATGTGCCTGCTGCAAAGAAGTCTGTATTCTATGTGGACAGCTGAGTTGATTAGTAAAGCCAGCCTTTAGGCGCGCTTTGGTACAAATGAATGTTTGTGAAAGGGGCTATGGAGAGATGAGTGGCACATTTGCTGGGTGGTAGTGAGTGAACCAGAGGAGGTGGCCATGGGGAGATTGGAGGGGGGGCGCCCCAAAAAAAAAGTTGCACAGGGCGCCACCAGCACTAAAGCCGGCCCTGCGCGAGACCCAATACATTGCAAATGCTTGTTTTTTGTCTTGTCCTGAGTCAAAGTCTGAGTAGGATAAACAAGTGGTGGTCCCCAAAAAGAGTGCTGGTGGGCCCCACCTGCAACCACCGGCTCAAATTAAACACGGTGTGACTTTGAATCTTATCACTCTTGTGGTAGACTGGTTTCTGTTTCCTTAAAAGCCGGAACAGGTTTCAAGAGTCTGTTTGTTGAGAAATGCATTGTCATTTCCTTCCTGCATGGGGGCTGCTGGAGCGCGCGCTCCTCGGGCACACGTAGGCACGCGCCCACGACAGGAAGTGGCTTTTTTGGCAGCCAAATTCAATGCAAGAGGCTTCCATTGTTTTATAGAAGCAGCCTGTGTCCTGTAACCCCCCATTCTTCTTCTGTCGTGTCCTGGATTCGGCCATAAATATTTTCCCTGCCTCTGAAACACTATGAATTCTTCTAGGGGGCCTGGTCGCCTCGAAATTCATGGGCTAAGCTTCAGAATAAAACAGGTGATTGGCACAGTAGCCCCGTCTAAAAATGACCCGACCACAAACTCTTTGCAAACAGCTGAACATTCTTGTCCTGTGTGGAAAAACGCAGCCTTGGTGCATTGGCCCTGAGACAGTGTTGGTTAGAAAGGAGAGTCCTCCAGACAGAAGTTTGCAGTGACCCCTTTCATCACCCAGTGAGCGGTGTGCGCCTCTACAAATAAAGGCTCTCAGTTTTCCGTTTTTACTGATTTTTACAGAGAAATACAGACAGAAAACAGTGTATTTCATGTCTGTATTCATTTTTAAAAGCAACAAAATATGGAATGTCAAGCTTCTTGTGGGTCACTTTCTGTGCTGTTTTTCGTGATTTCTAGCAGAACAGCTGAGCAAAGAGCATGGGAATTTAAACAACAGGCTGACATTTCCCTGACTACAGGCACATGTTAACATATATTTGTATTACAATGCTGATATTTACTTGTGGATATAATATTTCACAGTGTTTTAATTTGTAAATAAAAACGTGCTGGTGCCCAAAGCTCTCCTCTGAAACATGCGGCTGCTGCAATTAAATTAAAATGAAATTAGGCAGCGTAATCCTGAAGCCATCTCAATCTCTTTAATCCATTTACAGCCACTCCCTGCCCCTTCAACTCGCTCTTGCAGCTTTCTGCTTTCTCCTTTTGTGACTCTTTTTCTTTGTTTTCTTCCTCCACCATTCCCATATGTGTCTTTTGCTCGCAGGAAATGCTTGAGGCAGGAAAAAAAAGTGCCGGCCCTCAAAAATAAGTGCCGGTGCCCTGCACCGGAAACCACCGGCTCAAATTAAGCACTGGTGCTTCCTCATATTTGATTGCTTAATCTGCTAAAACACATCAGGCAGAAAAGTATAAGTGTATGTGATCAGTTAAGTAAATGTGGAATATAACATTTTACGACTCCATTTATTCCCGGAACACAAACAAAATATGGATAAATACAGCCGGAAATGTTAAAAAAATAAATACCATAAAACCAGGATCCCTATTTATAAAGCAGCTGGGCCCCGATGCCAACAAACCACATGTTGATGGTAAGGCTGAGCCGTATCCTGTGCGATGATACATGTTGGGAGAGAACTAGTTAGATGAGAGTGTCTACCACTTTCGATACTGAAGCTATGAAGAAGGAAGAAGCAACAGTACAACAAATCATCATAGGTGGCTCATCTGCTAAGGCGGAGGTGCGTTGCCCCGCTGCTTTCAGCAGAAGGAAAATAAAATAATAATAACAGATTGTTATTATCATATTATTTTTTGCTGAGCCAGGATAGGGCGGGACAGGGCTGGAGGGAGGAGTGGTGGTATGTGCCCCTTCAGTGCGCATGTCTGTTTGGACGGCTGTGCTAGGCCGGCCAAACAGAAATGCACAGTTTGTATTTCTCCTCCTGGCAGTATTTCACAGCCGGGAGGAGAAAGTGCACAGGATGGCACTCCCTCTGTGAGCCCCGAACCAGGCCGCTCACACCAATCACGGCGCTGCTGTTATTCTGGTGACAGCAGCGCCGTGATTGGCTGAGGGGAGTCTGGGAGCCTGTGTGCTTCCGGGCGAAGAGAAGGATGGAGGTCTCCCACCCTGACCAGGTAAGTGGATTTTACATTTCATTTATTTTTTTAAATCTCCGCCCCGCCACCCCCGTTCAGTGGCAGCCGCCACTGCAAATCATGTCGGATGGTGCTGACAAATAGGTTGATGGTGAAAGCGATCTGCCAGATAAACTGATGTAAGGATTAAGGCCTTGATTTAGAGTTTGCGGCACAGCGTACTCCATTGCAACCATGAAGAAGTCCCTGCCACCCAATCCCTCGGTCCATCCACCTCATTTATAGACAGGTAAACCTTAAGTATTTCATCGACTAGGCCACTGTTGGCTGGGTCTACAGAATGCTTCCTGTGATGGAGTTGGGCCATTGGAGGAAGCACATTACACCGTCCGCCTTATTTAGGGTAATGCCTTATTTCCTATCTGCCGCCACCAGGAAAAACCTGGTGGTCAGGGACAGGAATATAACAACAACAACACCCACACCATGGGAGAAAACTTCCGGGGTGTGTGGTTCATTACTTTTTTTTTTTTTCAGAATCAAACTCCTAGGTTGGGAGTGTGTTTTTGAAAGATAAAAACATTGTCAATAGTATGGTGAACAGCGGTCAAAATCAACAAAAGCTGCACACCCAACTTTCAGACCACGGCGGGTCCACAGGGGTGTCTGCAGGGCTAGCGGCCAACATTAAATTTAGCGGGCGGTGTACCTCAGAGGGTTACTCTCCATCCACCCAACTCAAAATCAGGCCCGGACTGGCAACACCATTTGTACAGTGTTTGTGGGGTGTCTTTATGGAAAGGAGAAAATAGTATTTGCACAAGGACAAAACATGGAGCTGAAAGATTCTGTTCTTATGTTTTCACAAACCTTTAGGAAAGGGGCAAAATAAATGTATTTATATTTATATCTTTATTTATATCTATTCATAGATTTGAATTTATTTTCTAAAACCTCGTTGCCTCACAAATATTTATGAGCAGTTCTTGTGCTGCAATAGGATATTAAAATCATTTTTTTTTTTTTTTCTCATTTTATGCCCAATTGAAAACATCTTTCTCTGGTATGGAATGGGCCAAGCCCCTTTGCTCATTTCCATGTTACACAAGAGGTACAAATCATACCAATATATTCGCCTTGTTATCGTGCACCAGTACGAACCTCAGCGTGGCACAGCAAGTGTGCATCGCACAACTGGTGAGTCATAAAACTAGTTTGGCCAAACAAAGGACACACACATGAAAGAGATCAGAAGTTGCACAAGGTGAAAAAAGCACACACGTCCTGCAACATAAGTAGTGCACAGATGGCAGGAAGTTTTAATGTAATGATGGGGCAAGACCACAAACAGAGCCAGTGTTGCAGACTGTGTGACTGGTGGGTTAAACCACAATGGCCTGTTAGCACATGAGAGGAAGTGCACAGTGATAGGCCGGAGGGGAGGCCCTCATGAGCTGCAAGAGAGAAACAGGGGTCCACCTTTCGGAGAGGAGAGGCACACAAGACCAGTAGGTGAACATAGAGTCCTTTGTGGGAACACATTGTGCACCTTGTCTCTGTCCATGCTGGGCACTGAGTAGGGCAGGAGTGTATCAGCAGGAGAGAAGAGTTAGAGAGATGTCAGCAATGGGGGGCAGTCAAAAGGTAGTCAAAGGCACCAAACAATTCACATATGTAAAGTCAACACTGCAGTGTCCACAATATGAATATATACACTCTGCATTCAGTCCGGATCAACGCAGTCTCCTCTGCCTGCTTCCTCACCCTCTGCATGCTCCGCAAGATCTTTAAATGGCTCTCTATATCAACCAGACATACTGTCACTCAAGCCTTCGTCACCAGCTGCCCGGACTATGGCAATGTTCTTTACTCTGGAATCACACCACATCTCCTGAAGAGACCTCAGACCATCCAGAACTTGACGGTCAGACTCATCCTCGACCTCACCACATGAACCCACATCACCTCTACCTGAAGAATCTCCACTGGCTCCCCATGCACGAGAGATGCCAGTTCATGATTGTGATGCACACCTACAAAGCCCTTCACACCCAAGGATCAGAATACCTAGACCATAGTCTGAGCTTCCACAGACCCTAGAGACTCCTGCGCTCTGCCTCCATCTCCCACCCCCCCCCCCACATTTGCAACAGTAGAGGTCATTCCTTCTCCTACCTCACCGCAAAATCCTGGAACAGCCTCCCCATCCTCCTGAGGACCGCTCCCTGCCTCCAGGAATTCAGAAGGGGACTCAAGACCTGGCTCTTCAGTTGAAGCCCCTGAGCTGCCGGATCTAGTGCTTGGATACCATCATAGGTGATTAGCACGCTCTACAAATCTTGATTGATTGTTTGAGTTCATTGATTCTAGGAAACTGGTTTATATTCCTAACAGCTTTATTCTTGTATCTTCCACATTAAATGCCCAGCCCAGCCAATGTGTTTTGTCCTTACAACAGGAGTTCATCGGGGATCCCAATTCTCATGGTTGTAAGGACTTTCACGTCAACAATATTATTTATTTTCTATTTCTTAGCTATTTTAGTCCTCACATAAGTGATGTACCTCAAGCATCAACAAAGCGAATGGTACCATAAAAAGAGGACGTCATGAACTGCTGAGACAGGGCAGTGACGGAAAAGCAGGACAGAGGAGACATGCTCACGTACACGGAGTCTAGTCACCAGTGGAGCTTGAGAGAGGGCTGGCAGTGACGGACTTGCAATGGCGGTGAAGATGGGGTTAGGCATCAAGATGTGCATCATGTTGGTAGCACTATGATCCAGCAGTTACTGCTGTGAGAATCATCTTTTAATTAAAATCTGGGGGCATATAATGATGGGCTGCCACGGCGGATAGCCGAGTGCCTTTTTTATGCACCTGCAGAGTGAATTCATTTACCCTGATTTTTCTTTGAGTTAGTGGTTTATTTTCAGACAGCACAGCTCAGAAAGAGGCAAGCCTTGCTTGCTGTACTGTGTGAAAATAAAGCACCAACTCTGAGAAGTATCAAGTTAAATGAATTCACTTTATCCTCTGCAGGTGCATAAAATATGAGCAATCATTCCTTCGCCGTCAAGGTATGGCACCGGGAGCTCAAGTCAAACACCCAATGAACCTTCTGCTCTGGTCCAGAGTGGAAGTGAATTTAAGACAAGATATCTCAGGTTCCCCTTTTACATTTAGTGTATTCCCGTTTAGAATATCCAAAGTGGTGGACTTGCTGCGTGCAGAGATTCCTACAAAAATACACAATAGACACCAAAGTCTAAGTCACAATTTCTTTACAATAATATATAAATAATTCACATATAATACAACACTTACATTTATAAACAAAAGTAAGATCAGGGAGGTGCCAGTTGGAAAATTTGAGATTTGGATTGGGAGTGGTAATAGTCATGTGGACTACAGAGTTGTTCCAGCACTTCTGCACAGAGGAAGGAAGAGCATGGCCACCAAAAGGGATGGTGAGACGGGCCATGTCTACTTCCCATGTAGAGATCGGATATGCTTGCAAATATCTGTGCCCAGATAAACATTACTGTCCAAACCATTCTGGATGACTGGAACTGGATTCAGAACCTCACTAGAAGCCCAAGAAGGTCTTGTGGCTACCAATGCGTAATAAGACTGGATCAGTCGTGTTCTAGACTGGTTGGAGTTTCCCAACCAGTGGATGTGGCACCTTTACAGAAGAGTTGTTGACATATGCCCCTTGCACCAACATTGTAACCATGCTCAGGGTACAGCAACACAACACCCTGGTATGTCTCTAGTTCCATGTGACATACCCCCACATGTAGAGCTGCAGCACCACACGATACAGTAAATGACTATCGGGACACAAGTGACATTCCCTGCTGGGGCTTGAAGTGTTGGCAATGTGACCCTTCACTATACGCAAGTACATCACAGAACAACTAAGGATAAAGAAGTCTGTTCATACACGGAAGAGTGCATGTCCAGTTAAGCCGAAACCACGCAATATAGCAAAGTATATGATGCATCACTAGTAAAGTCACCACACCAACTACTGCCATCCCCAACACAACCTCTGTCTGCACCTCCAACACCACCACAAGCACTGCCCTCACCAATGTTGTCATGACTACTGCCATAAGTCTCCCCTCCAACACCATCACCAGGCTCACCACCAACATTGCTTTTATTGCTTTCACCACGGCACCTCAACTACCACCATCATCGCTATATACACCAACACAACCATCAACCACCACCACGGCCACCGGCGCATATTAAAACTGCTGCAAACACTACTGTCAGCAGCACTCTGAAATCACCATCTCTGTCATCTTGTCCACCGCGGTCATTGCCACCATTTCCACAGTGACCACTGCCACCCTTGTCATAATTACCACCATCACCACCAAGAAGAGCATCATATTATTAATGGAGCACCCAGCTGTCTGTCCTACAGTTCTCAGTTATTGGGACACCGTCTGCACAGCAGTGCCGGGAGATATACAGATCTGAAAATTACAACAAAGGCTCTACATAAGAACAACAAGTCTGTATCTTAGGAGCTCCAGGGAAGACCACCAGCACATCTGAAGATGTCTCCTGTGACACACCCACATCATGGAACACCCTCCCATGCCACAGGTGGTAGCCGCGGAGCAGCAGCAGCAGCGGTAAATACATGTTTTGGAAAACGGCTCCGGTGGCCTTCCGTGACAATGATCTGTGACACTTTACTTCAGTACTGTGGAGTTATCCCTCATATGGTAGATGGTGTAAGGTCACTCCCACCTTTGAGTGTGCTGCTAAATTCACAATAATTTCTGACAATGAATGATACATATTTTTATGTAGTTACATATAAATTAAATCATATTTATTTGTAGAGATTGTGGCAGCAAATTGTTTTATGATTATATTTTTGTGATAGGTTCTAGAGGCCTTTGAAAGTGAAATAAATTATTTTTTGATTCAAACTTCCTTCGGCAACAACTTTATACACTGTCGTACTGGGGTGGAGCATATTATCTTGTCTAGTGAGCGGACAAATGAGCATCACCAATTTGTTTCTCCGGCATCGTCTGTGGCGGGCAGGGCTGTGGCCAGCCAACACCTCAGGTGCGGCTACAGCTACCTTCCATTTAGGCCGCAACCTAAGAAACAAGGAAGGCACCCATTCCTAGCCTGGATCCTACCAACCTTTCATCTCCAGCTCAAGGTCTGCCTCTCCACCAAGGATGCTCCATCCCATGCAGCCACATATCCCAACCCCATGCTCCCCTAATCTCCAACCCTTGCATTTAGAATCTGCCCCCATTCAAGCTCCTCCCAAGCACCAACTCATAGAATAAGGCAACCGAGGAAGAAGAATTGCCATGGGAAGGATTCACAATTTCTTTGTGAACTCTCCTCTAGTCTTCATGCCTTACAGAGTGGGCTCAGCTTCCTGTTTGTGAAGTACAGGGGGGATGAATGTGACACCAGTATATGGAGTGTATGCTTTTAACCATCAGTCAGACCCGGCCTCATCACAACAAACGCAGTAACGGCAGCTGTGGTCTGCTTTTTTGTGGTTCTTCTCTGTCTTTACTAAAGAAAAACATTCTGCTGTTATTGTGAATTATGTTTTTGAGTCTTCATTTTGAACATGCGTATTCATCTTGGGTTTAGTGTCCAATACATTAGGGTTCCTCAACAGGGGCTCATGCAGCCGGCACCAATGCACTCCTTCTTCTGTAACTTAGAGACATTTGCTGGACTCTAGGGGTAGTGCTATGGTTGTGTTACTGCTGGGCACACCATGCCGATGAGGGTGTGCACAGTGGCCAGGTCCAGAGACGGCAAGAGTAACACATCAAAGGCACTCTTAAGGGACCCAATGTTGGCACATCGAGACCTAGGATCAGAAATGCTACTCAAGCGGACTGTTCTTGGGGTTAACGCTGGTGATTTCTACTGATGTTATGGAAGAGGGTTTTCCAGCGAGACCTGGAGCACCTCAGCAGGAGTAGCGGGGAATAGAGAAGATCTCTGATTTGGGATGGGAGGGGAGCTATGGCAGTCACAGAGCCTCTTCCGAGAGAATGGACCAGGTTGTGTGGCACACAAGGGCTGGATTCTCAGACAAAATGCAGTTTCTGAGCTATATACAGGGCTATTCCAAAAGGCAATCTATGCCAGAGCCATTTAATGGAGCTTGCAACCCATCTCTATAATCCTACAAATCTTTGTAGGTTTGTACACCTGTGTCACATCTGTTCTGTGAAGGTCAAATACACATTACTTGTGCACAGAGGTGCTTCATTGAACCTCTGCTGCTGGGCATTGACAGGGCTCTGAAGGGAGTCACTCAGCAGGGCAGCAGTTCCTATCCAACGTCACCTCTGGGTGGATTGATGCATGCAGTAGTCAAAATACTGTGACTCTACCCTTGTGTAGAGCTCAGTGATTTCTATCTGTGTATCACTGTTCTGTCACTCCTGGTGAATGATTGAATAAAACATGTGTAAAATGCCAAACCACTGCCCCAAAGGAACATGGTGCTAAAACTGATAGAGAAAACACAGGAGACTCAGCAGGAAAGATGGGTTTTCAAGGGCTTCAAAAGTGCAGTGGAGGCTTTAGTTCAAGAAGATGGAAAGGAGGACAATTCCAGAGAATGGAGGCTGTAGATGAAAAGGTGTCACCCCCTATTCCTAGCTCTTGAGAAATTCAGGGTGATTAAAAAAATAGGAAGTGGACCAGGGGCAGCAAAAAAGAGAATTGTGGGCTTGTGTTGTGGACAGCTTTCTGGCAGAAACATAAAGCTTTGAATGTTTGTGTTTGGTGACTGGAAGCCATTGGAGAGATAGAAGGACCTCAAAGACTACTTACGTAAATTGTGTACCAGCCAAACTGCCATGTTTGGAACCTCTTGCAATCTATGTAAAGATGAACAAAGCCTAGCTAGCAGGCATTGGCACGGTCCAGTCTAGAAGTGACAGAAACCTTGACCACAAGGAATATCAGGAGAGAAGGGACAAAAGGGAGGATTTTCTTACTAATACTCATTTGTTAAAAGCAGACAGAGAGCACTGGGTTGAGGTGCAGATAAAGGGCCAGATCCTTGTTTAACTACAATCCTAAACCCTTTACCTGTTGAGCTGATTTGGGCAGTGGTCCAAACTGGAATGGCATGGTGAGCAAAAAAAACTGATAGATTAAACCCAGATCTGTGACACGGGGTGAATGTTTGATTTGATCTATATTCCGTCCATCAACTGTTTATTTTGCATATGTGAAAGTAATGGCATTATTGAAAAAAATCTGATTTTGCATTGAACGGGCAACGCATTATTGAAAAAAATCTGACTTTGCATTGAACAGGCAGTCCTGGTATATGCTTAATTTGGTGTGGAAAGAGTCACTCATCTCATTAATAGAACAACAACGACATGTTCTTTACATCTGACAAGCCTTCTGTCTCTTAGTTTATAAGATAAATAAGATTTACTAGCATTGCTGTATGAGCAGAAATTTCACAAAATGAAACTATTAAAATTCACCAAAATGCAGATGATACTCAGCTTTACCTCAGAGACATAAACACAAAGAACCTGAAAATCTTCCTTCAAAACGTCATCAAACGCAACTAATTCAAAATCTGACCAAATTCATACTCCTCAAATCCTAAATTCCTCATCCACCTGAATAATGGCTGGAATCCTTAGCGCCCTTAGGAATGACCTCTTATCTGGTATCTATTACTCGATCTCTTATGTTCCTAAGTAAAAGCACCTTAACCTTCAGTGAGCTTATCAACAATCAAAGGAAAGCTGCAACATACCAGTTACACCTTCTAAAGAAAATGTAAAAACTCAATCCTCTCAGAGGTCTTCAAGGCCTTGGTGCAAGCTACGTTAGGCTCGTTTATAGACTGTACCAATGTCCCTAGATCCACAATCTGTCCCCATAAAACCAATCCTGCATGCCACAGCTCAACTTGTTGCAAATGCAAAAGAAGGCCACAGAACTCCAATCATGAAACATCTCCACCGGCTTCTTGTTGAAACATGAATCACATTCAAGATTGCCTGCATTACACACAAGGCAGTTCAGGATACCTGCAAGAAACCTACACACATCTGAGCATAAAAGAAAATCTTCTGACCTTCTGTAAAAATCTCCAGACTCACATGTTCAAACCACACCTTCTATAGTTTCACTCCTCAAGCCAAACAGATATGGCTTAGATCAATGGTTCCCAACCTTTTGATTTCTGTGGACCCCCACTTTAACATTTATGGAACCCAGGGACCCCCACTAAATCATCATTGGAATCCGGGGACCCCCGCCTGAGTCATTACTTGAAGCTGGGGACCTAATTTGTCAATATTTGCTCATATTTTTTAATGTTCTAAGCAGTCGTGGACTGAGAAGGCTTCGCAGACCCCCGGGGGTCACCGGACCACAGGTTAGGAACCACTGGCTTAGATGGTATATAATTTTGTCATACAACTGATATATAATGTTATGTATCTGAAACTGGCATAAATACCTACTATAATTATAGCGCTCCACTGCACATGTGACTGAAGCTGTGCTCTATAAATACTATTAATTAATGAGTAAACAAGTAAATAAACTCTATCCAGTGGTCCCTGAACCCAGGTTCTTCACTGTAAATATCTGAAGGTGGAAAACCTTCCCTCCTCTTTCAATCAGTGAAAGAAAGAGGATCCCTGATGCATTCAGCTGCTGACATATTGTGCTTAGCCCCATGCTTGCTTAAAACAAGTACAATGAAGTATTATGTGGGTCAACAGTCTTGTGATGTCATTCCCTGTGATCAAGATCAGATTCATTGGGAATGTGATGGTAACAATGCTCTCCTCTCATTTTGATGAATTGACATCAATGGACAGTTCCTCCATAAGAGACGCAGATGGAAGATTGATCAGTGGATTCGTGGTTGGTCAAATTTTTTTTCCACAAAACCTTGTCTTGCCTTGCCTTATACTGTGCTTGTCTTGGTCATATATATTCTTATGATAGTGTCTGAATTAAAGGCTGGCAGATGCTTTTCCACCAACAGTCACCAGTTGGTTTGAGCTGGTATGATTTTCCATGGAACACACATCATCTTCGATATGGGCACAGTTGGTGCTGATTAATGGAAAGTCATGTTCAAAGAATAATGTTGTTCCAAGTCACGCGTATCTTGTTGCCTGCTGACTATTGACAAACCGCATTTTCTCCCTAAACAATGTTGCAGGAAAATAAATCTGCTGCAAACAAATCGGCAAATAGTAGATACCATCATAGTGGAGAAATGTGTTTGGCTATTCAGTTCACTCACAAATAATACAGGAGCAATGTTCACTGTTTCAAGTATTGTAGGGAATTAGGGAGTAACGGCTGGAAGAGCCAAGAGGGTTGACTTTCAATACTGGCTGTGAAAGAGTGCACAGGATCTCAAACTAGGAGTCAAAATAAATGAAATTAAATTTTAAAAACTGATGATTCTTGTTTTCTATGATTTATGAGGTTTACCTGGTTGGACAGAAAAATCTGAAAGGAGGCTCAACTTGCTGATGCTGCAATAGTGGATAAAGGTGATAGGAGAACCTGCCCAATACTACTGGGAAAGGAGTAGAGAAGTTAAGCACAGTGAAAAATGTGGGAGGCAATGAAACGAGCAGGGAAGGGTAAAGTGGGAGAAAAGAAACGATAAGGAAAGAACTCATAAATTAAGAGGAGTGGCGCTAACCAACAAAACTATTAAATATGTTAAATTTCAAATAATTATGTAAATGATTTTTTTGCTTGCATTTGTTCTAGGTTTCCACATGGAACCACATAACCCTGACAACTGAAACTCAGGACGTGTGTTCTTCTGCCGCCCTATTGTAGTGTCTCGTGAAATCAGATCTTTAATTCGAAAAATGCAGCATCACATGTGTCACGTGAAATCAATTCACAGTCCTGTGTCTCTTGCACAAAAATCTAGAGCTGATCCTCAGAATAAATGCAGAAATATTTTTGTAAAAGATTACACACCGTACTGAGGAGAAAGTAGTCAGAGCGGGTCAGTTTTCTATATAGAAACTTGAGAATTTAAGCATGTTGTAGAATTTGACAAAAAAATCACGTTTTTTTTACATGCATGGGGTACAAAATTATTAAAATAAATAGCTGGAGTCTTAAATTTTTGTGAAATATTTAAAAAAACATCCAGGCTTCTTCAAAGAAATAATGCAGGATGCACCATGGGGTAATGAGAGTGGTTGGTAAAAAGTGCTCAAGGGTTTGAGGAAGACACTAAGGTGGTCATTACAACCCTGGCGGTCGGTGTTAAAGCGGCAGTAAAACCGGCAACAGGCCGGCGGTAAAAAAAATATGGAATCACGACCGTGGCGGAAACCGCCAACATAGACAGCCACTTTAACACTCCGACTGCCACGGCGGTACAAACAAACACCGTGGCGGTAACCGCCAACAGACAGGTGGAGGACAAAGTACCGTCCACAGTATTAGAACAGTCCGATCCGCCACCTTTTCCGGGGCGGATTCACCGTGAACAAAAACACGGCGGAAACAGGACTTGGAAGGGAAAACGCTCACCTCTACACACCCCACGAGGCACCAGGACGCCATGGAACCGGAACTCCACATACTCCCTGCCTTGTCTTCCTGCTCCTCTACCAGGAGCACTAACGCCGGTGGCGAAGACCATGGTGAGTACTGCACATACGACACAGGAGGGGGAGGATAAGAGAGTGACACACACACACGCAACACCCCCACCCCCAGCCAAACCCTCACCCACGACAACACACACACTAATACATCATGATACATTACAGTTACACCCCCCAACCTCCCCGGAAGAATGCAAAGGCAAAAGGAAATGAGCTGAACGTTTGTAATCTATTAAAATTCAGTATTCAAAAAATATATATACACTATTAACAAATATATACACCAATAATACAAGTCCAAGGTATTCCACCATTAAAGTCCGTGGACCACTGGGCCCAAAATGCATGGGCGAGGCCCACACAAGATATCCGATCAAAACGGAGAGAACACTGCTGGGGCATCAGTTCGAAATACAACAGGCACCTCAGGGGGAAGGGAAGGGGTGGCACCTCAGCCGGATGAGTGCATGACGCCAGATCCACGAGGGGGCTCCATGCCCATTGATGTATCCTGGGGAGTGCAAAGCCACAGTCTCCCAAGTCTCTACAGTGGGTGGGTTGCCCACTGCTTTATCCTGGGGAGTGCAAAGCCACAGTCTCACAAGTCTCTCAAGTGGGTGGTTTGCACACAGCTTTATCCTGGGGAGTGCAAAGCCACAGTCTCTCAAGTGGATAACAGTCTCCACTGGTTCTGGAGGGGGCTTTGTGCCCAGAGTGCTTCATCCTGCCAAGGACTGAGGTAGTGAATGGGATACTCCACTGGTTCTGGAGGGGGCTTGGTGCCCAGAGTGCTTCATCCTGCTCGTGGCGGCCCCAGTAGCGTCAGAGCTTTTGGCGCTCATTAGCCTGCGGTGCTTGTGGCGGTGGTGTCCTTGGCAGCGGTGCTTGTGGCGGCGGTGTCCTTGTCAGCGGTGCTTGCGGCGGCGGTGTCCTCTGAAGTAGTGCTTGTGGCGGTGGTTTCCTTGGCAGCGGTGCTGGTGGTGGCGGGGTCCTTGGCAGCAGTGCTTGTGGCGGCGGTGTCCTTGGCAGCGGTACTTGTGGCGGCGGTGCCCTTGACAGTGGTGCTTGTGGCGGCGGTGTCCTCTGAAGTGGTGCTTGTGACGGCGGTGTCCTTGGCAGCGGTGCTTGTGGCGGCGGTGTTCTTGGCAGCGGTGCTGGTGGCGGCGGTGTCCTTGGCAGCGGTGCTGGTGGCGGGGGTGTCCTCTGAAGTGGTGCTGGTGGTGGCGGTGTCCTCTGAAGTGGTGCTTGTGGCGGCGGTGTCCTCTGAAGTGGTGCTTGTGGTGGCGGTGTCCTTGGCAGCGGTGCTGGTGGTGGTCTTGTCCGCCGTGCAGGTTTTCTGTGACTTGCCTGTCTTTCTGTGCCCCTTCCCCACCTTGGATGGTGGCGCAGCTGTCTTCCCACTCCCAACTGTACTCCTGGAAGAGGCTTTGATGGTAGATGTTTTGCCTTTCTCCTGCCGGGCACTGCCCAACTTTTTATGCTTTTGAGGTGGGGGACTGTCCGTGGTCTGGCTCGTTGGCACACTGGCTGCCCTGCTGCTTGGCGCACTCCAGAAGCCGGTTACTGCTGGCACCACTGTGCCCGGTGATGTGGTGGCTGAGGTGCTGGGTTGGGACCTGGAAAGGCAGGCCCTAGGGGACTGAAGGGGTGGGGGAGGTGAGGGGAAAAGGTCAAAGTTGGACAGGAAAAGTTTTTGGGACACACTGGGACGGGTAGATGGAGGGGGTTTGGGAGTGGAGGAAGAGGTAGTGGTTGTAGGAGGTGTACGTTTGCTGACTTTGGGTGAAGGTGCATGGGCTGGAGGCTGTCGTGAGTTGGATGGCTGTTGGGTGGGTGTGTGGCTGCGTTTGTGTACCTTGGGAGGTGGGCTCACAGACACACTGGGAGAGGATGTGTGAATGGTAGTGGGGGTGGTGAGTGCAAGTGAGCGGGGTGTGGTGATGGGTGTGCTGGTGATGGAGTTAGTGGCTGAAGATGTAGTGTATGCAGGTGTGAGTGGAGACGAGACTGGGAGGGAGGAGGGAGACGTGGACGAGGGGGACACAGTGGAGGCAGTGGATGTTGGTATGTGTGCATGGGTATGATGCTTGTGTGAGTGCCTGTGGGATGTGTGGTGCTTATGTTTGCCAGAGCTTCCTTTGTGTGGTGAGGTGTGTGCATGCTGGTCTGATGGTGTGCTGGGGATAGGATGAGGTACAGGGGTTTGGGTCTGGGTAGAGGAAGTTGGAGGGGGGAGGCTAGACACAGGGACAATGGCTGCCATCAGTGCTGAGGCCAGAGTCTGAAAAGCTCGCTGTTGGGCTGCCTGACCAGAATGAATGCCCTCCAGGTATGCATTGGTCTGTTGCAACTGCCTCTCTACACCCTGGATGGCATTCAAAATGGTAGACTGTCCAACAGTGAGGGACCCGAGGAGGTCAATGGCCTCCTCACTGAGGGCAGCAGGGCCGACTGGGGCAGGGGCTGAGGTGCCTGGGGCGAAGGAGATGCCCACCCTCCTGGGTGAGCAGCCACGGGGCACACGCTGAGGGGCTGCTGGGAGGGCGGTGCTGGTAGGGGGGGTGTGGCGGCTGTACCTGTAAATGCTGTGCGCACAGAGGGGCCCGCCACCGCAAGGGAGCTCCCATCAGAGGAGGAGTCCATGTCGCTGGTCTCAGCTCCTGTCCATGCCGTGGAGCTCCCCTCGCCGTCCGTCCCACTGGTCGCTTC
This sequence comes from Pleurodeles waltl, assembly GCF_031143425.1. Taxonomy (NCBI): domain Eukaryota; kingdom Metazoa; phylum Chordata; class Amphibia; order Caudata; family Salamandridae; genus Pleurodeles; species Pleurodeles waltl. Next base: position 36,517,019 of record NC_090448.1, read on the forward strand.
AGACTCCGTTGTCTCGCCCTCCAGGGCCATGTGGGATGCAGCTCCCTCCTGCTCTGGTGCCACTGCTCCTCCGCCTGATGATGCTAATGCACACAAGAACAGGGAGACCACAAAAAGGGGGGGGGAGACAGAAGAAAGACATGTTGAGTGCATGCAATACCGCTACCGTTGGCGGACACTGCAGACACAGAAGCCCCCTGCACTACGCCGTGCACTTTGAGTTCCCTAATTAATCACAGGGACATGGGTTACAAGGCACAGGAGCCTGACTAGGTGTAGGTGGCTCTGAACACAGGTGGGGTGGGGTGCCACATGGCCTGCCTTACGACAGGGCCTTGCCTACTAAACTCACCCTGGCCTAGGGGAACTCACAGCCCACCTCCCCCACCCAGACAACTCCACTGCGCACAGAATCAGCTGAATGTGACTGTACTCACCCCCTTGTGGCTGCTGTGATGCCCTCAAGTGCCCATCCAACTCTGCCCCCCCCCATCTTCCATCCACACCACTCCACACAGGCATAGCCCATTCGGCATGCTCACAGTGTACTTACCTGTTTGTCTGGAGGACTGTAGAGTAGCATGTACTGGGGGAGGGCCCCATCCACTAGTTTCTCCAACTCCTCCGCGCTGAAGGCAGGGGTCCTTTCCCCAGACACATGAGCCATTGTCTCTTCCAGACTGAGGTCATAGCAGCACTTGCAGTGTAGGTCTTCTCCTGTTGAAGAATAGGGATCAGGTGATTGAACAGAAAGAAAATGGCAGTCACGTCTGTGGCGGTGCGTACAGTCACCGCCGGCGTACATCGTCATTGGCTCCTCTGACCCATAGGGTCCAATGTTAACCATGCAGGATTGCGCCACGGTCTACAACCGCCTACCCCTTGTCCCACATTACAGGTCAGGCAGCCGCCATTTCAGGGGGCCACATGGCATTAATTTTAAATGCGTCACACATATCTAGGCCTTGCATACACACTAATACAGGCACATAGCGGTTTTATAAAATTGAGGAATAAAGTTGTGTTAACGTACCTCAGTGTTGGTTCACTCTCTGCTCGCTGTTCTCCTCCATAGAGCACGTCCGCTGGGGCAGATGAGGAGGTGGCAGCATCCTCCGGTGTACATACCGCTATCTGTTGAGAATGGAGGAGTGACATGTAATTGTCACCTACACACTTGATCGTGCCACAATCCTGGAACTGTGTGCCCAGTTGGAGCCAGACCTGATGTCAGCTATCCGCCATCCCACAGGAATCCCCCCTCTAGTGCAGGTCCTGTCAGTACTCCATTTCCTGGCAAGTGGGTCTTTTCAAACGACAGTGGCCATAGCATCAGGGATGTCCCAGCCTATGTTTTCCAACATGTTGTCCAGAGTGTTGTCTGCCCTGCTAAAACACATGCGCAGCTACATCGTTTTCCCTCAGGTGGAGGATTTGCCTACAGTGAAAGGTGACTTCTATGCCCTGGGACATATCCCCAACATCATAGGTGCCACTGATGGGACACATGTAGCCTTGGTCCCCCCCGCAGGAGTGAACAGGTGTACAGAAACCGGAAGAATTACCATTCAATGAATGTGCATGCCAAGTTTCCTGGATCAGTGCATGACGCTTACATTTTGAGGAATAGCAGCATCCCTTATGTGATGGGGCAACTCCAGAGGCACCGTGTGTGGCTATTAGGTGAGGACATGGAGCCTATACCGTGTGACTAGGTGTCTGGGTCTGGGGATGTCCCTAAGAGTTAGTGTGTGTCTAACAGATTTCCCTTGACATTTGCAGGTGACTCTGGCTACCCCAACCTGTCATGGCTACTGACCCCAGTGAGGAATCCCAGGACAAGGGCAGAGGAACGCTACAATGAGGCCCATGGGCGAACTAGGAGGGTTATAGAGCGGACCTTCGGCCTCCTGAAGGCCAGGTTCAGGTGCCTCCATCTGACAGTTGGTTCCCTATTCTACTCACCAAAGAAGGTGTGCCAGGTCATCGTGGCCTGCTGTATGCTTCCCAACTTGGCTTTGCGATGACAGGTGCGTTTTCTGCAGGAGGATGGTCCAGATGGAGGTGTTGTGGCAGCTGTGGAGCCTGTGGACAGTGAAGAAGAGGAAGCAGAAGATGAGGACATCGACAACAGAAACACGGTGATCCAACAATACTTCCAGTGAGACACAGGTAAGAAGACAACACTGCCTGCTACATCTGATATAATTGTTCGACCTCTCATCTGTCTGTCACCTTCACCCAGTGTATGGACCCTGAGTTGTCACTTTCCCTTTCAATTTCACAGATGTGGGTCCCACTGTGTGACATCTGCTTTGTTTCCTCATGGACTAGAGCTGTGTGACATAGGTATGTTGACAATACAATGGATATATAATTTTTACACAGTTATTGCAAATATAACATTTTCGAAAGCACAGACGGACTCTAGATTGTTTTGTGCTTTAAGGGTGTTTATTTAAGTGCTAAATATTGGAGGGGGTTGTAAAATGGTCAGGGGTGATGGTGGAGGAATGTCCATGGCAGAGTCTAGTCTATTAGTCTCACAGGTGCATTGTCCAAAGGGGCACAGGAAGTGGAGCTAGGGCAGTTTAAGGATGGACAGGGTGACAAAGTGGGACAGAAGGATGACAATCAGGGTGGTCTCATTTCTTGGCAGGGGTCTTGGCATTGTTCTCTGTCTTTGTCCTGGATCTCAGGGGCCGCTTGCGGGGTGGTTCTCCATCTGCAGGGGGTGGGGTGCTGGTGTCGTGGTTCTGTGGCGGTGCCTCCTGTCCACTAGCGCCGGTGGAGGTGGTGGGCAGTTCATCGTCCAGGCTAGTGTCAGGGGCCCCTTGTTGTGCCACAGTGTCCCTCCTGGTGTTGACGAGTTCCTTCAACACCCCTACAATGGTGCCTAGGGTGGTGTTGATGGATTTGAGTTCCTCCCTGAACCCCAAATACTGTTCCTCCTGCAGCCACTGGGTCTCCTGAAACTTGGCCAGTACCGTTGCCATTGTCTCCTGGGAATGGTGGTAGGCTCCCATGATGTTGGAGAGGGCCTTGTGGAGAGTGGGTTCCCTGGGCCTGTCCTCCCCCTGTCGCACAGCAGCGCTCCCAGTTCCCCTGTGTTCCTGGGCCTCTGTCCCCTGAACTGTGTGCCCACTACCACTGCCCCCAGGTCCCTGGTGTTGTTGGGGTGGTGGGGTGGTGGGTTAGCCTGCGTTCCATGTAGTGGTGGACACACTGCTGCTTGACGTGTCCTGGGGACAGAGGTATGGGCCCGCTGGGTGGGTGCTGTGCTGGTGTTTCCAGAGGGGGGAGGCTCTGTTGTGGCTTGTGGTACGGGGCAGAAATCCTTCCTATATACAAGAAAGGCGATCGCTCAGTACCCTCAAATTATCGGCCTATCAGCCTTATTGATGCGATCAAAAAAATTATAGCGCGCCTCATTTTAGGGAGGATACAGGAATGGATAACAGACTCAGATATTTTGACTCCGTTGCAGGCGGGTTTTAGACCTCATGTAAGCACCCTTGATCAAGCCTTTCGTTTTGCCCTTTTATATTGGAAAACAGTTTTTTTGGGTAAGGGCAAGTTGTATGCAGCTTTTGTGGACCTAAGATCTGCATTCGACTTGGTCCCTAGGACTAAATTATGGGATTGCTTACTGGAACAGGGAATGCCCAGGGCTCTAGTGCGACTCTTAATGAATCTTCATGCATACACTTATGCCCAAGTCCGCTGGGGTAAGCCTGGCGAGGTTACGGACAGGTTCCATGTTTTGAAAGGTGTTAGACAAGGATGTGTTCTGGCTCCCACTTTGTTTTCCCTGTTTATTAACGGGGTTACCAAATATTTTGCAACACATCCCACGGATGCTCCCCAGATAGCGGGAATGAAAGTACCATTGCTCATGTTCGCGGATGATACCTTGCTATTATCAAAGACAAGGCAAGGGCTCCAGCAGGCCCTACTCAGATTTGAGTTATTTTGTGACGAGCATGAGCTAGAAGTAAATGTCTCTAAAACAAAATTTATGGTACTAAGAGGTCTAACACAAACTGTGGCAAGGGTCAAAATGGGTGGTGCTATTCTTGAGCAAACTAATGAATTTACATATCTGGGTGTGCATTTTAGTGATAATTTTAGTTGGAAACCCCAGATTGATATCCAAGCACTCAAACATGTTCAATTAGGTGGTGCCCTTCTTAAGGAATATAAAAGATCATTTACCCGCCCGATGTCCCCACTTATGGAAATCTATGGGTCAAAAATTCTTCCCTCAGTCTTGTATGGGGCAGAGCTCTGGGGTTATAGCAATCTGGACCGACTGATGCTGGCCCAAAACAGATTTACAAGAGGGGCGGTTGGTCTTCCGAGATCATCCCCACGTATCCCGCTCCTTTATGACCTTGGGCTCCAACCGGTGGAAGATCAAGCCAGATTTCGGCCCTTGGCCTTCTGGCGGAGGTTGTGGTCTACCCCAGAGCTGTTATTATATGCGAAAGCATGCCTCGAGGTAAGGGACACCCTAGGATCCGATAAGATTGGTTGGTTTAAGGGTGTTAGAACCACCCTTTGTGCCATGGGTCTAGGTGCCCTTTGGCTCAACCCAGACTCAGCTACTTTTCCTTCAAAAAAAGAGCTGAAACAACTATATTGGGAATGGGTGGTAGGCATAAGACACTCATCCCTTATAGGTAGTTCCCTTACAACAACATTTGTACACGTGAAAGATGCCTCTGCAATTGAAAAGTACTGGGATGTTATCACAAAACCTATGGACCGCAAATTATATCACCAAGTTAGAGTGGGCTCAATACCACTAAGGTGTTTAACCTCAACCTGGGGCACTGGAGGCCCAGATAAATGCCCATTGTGTACAGAAATGCGGGAAAATGTGAGCCATTTGTTTTTTGTCTGTCCATTATATGCTGCCCCAAGGAAGAAGTGGTTGGTACCCCTATGCAAAAGTCTGGGCACACAATCGGCTGAGACTGCTTGTAGGATCCTTAAAACTGATCTTTCACCTACTATAGCAATAGGGGTGGCCAAATTCCTGGGGTGGGCATGGATAATTCGTTCTGAATTACTAAAACAGTTACATGTTTTAGATAAGTAAATTATCTTGAATTTTAGAACTGAGTTTTTAAAGTAATGTACTCCTTTTTTTTAATATGTCAAAACATTTAACAAATGATGCATTAGATAGATTTAATACGTTCTTAGTAACTTTTATGAAATATTGTATTTATTGTTATAATCATTAGCACTGATAATTTTATAAGTATTATGACGTGTAGCATGTCTTTTATGATGAAATATCGAATAAAGACTTCATTGAATTGAATTGCTTGTGCCAGTGTAAGGGGAACCGACTGTCCCGAGGTCCCAGATGGACCGGCCTGGTCATCTAGATCCAGTTGGACAGAGCTGCTGTCATCACTGTGGGCCTCTTCTGTGGGTGGAGTGGACATGTCTGGACCCTCCTGTTCGGTGATGTTGGGTAGGGGTCCTGCAGGGGTGTAAAGGCATGATTATTGCATCTGTGTGTGGCATGGTGTGCAATGGGTGGGTGACCCTGTACCACAGTGCTTGCATTCTTGCGTGGGACCTTGTGTGATAATTGTTTAGGGGTGTGTGTGGGTATGTGCAGTGGCCATGCATTGGTGATGGGTGTCCATGCTTTGGTGTTGCATGCAGGGCGTGGTGTTGGGATAGGTGGTTTGTGATAGTGGGACATATGTGAGGAGTTGGAGTGATGGGGGTGAGGGTGAGGGCGGGGGTATGTGATAGCATGCAGGTAGGGTGGGGGATGTAATAGATAAGATTTGACTTACCAGAGTCCATTCCTCCAGCTACTCCTGCGAGGCCCTCGGGATGCAGTATAGCCAAGACCTGCTCCTCCCATGTTGTTAGTTGTTGGGGGAGGAGGTGGGGGTCCGCCGCCAGTCCTCTGAACTGCAAAGTGGTGTCTGGATACCACGGAACGTACCTTCCCCGTAGGTCGTTCCACCTCTTCCTGATGTTATCCCGTGTTCTTGGGTGCTGTCCCACTGCGTTGACCCTGTCCACGATTCTGCACCATAGCTCCATCTTCCTAGCTATGGTGGTGTGCTGCACCTGTGATCCGAATAGCTGTGGCTCTACCCGGATGATTTCCTCCACCATGACCCTGAGCTCCTTCTCAGAGAACCTGGGGTGTCTTTGCGGTGCCATGGGGTGGTGTGGGTGATGTGTGGGGTGGTGTGTGGGGTGATGGTGTTGAGTGCCTGTGGATGCTAGTTTGTAGATGGTGGTGTCTCTCTCTGGCCTTCAGTCGCAATTGTGGTTGTAAGGGTTTGTGGGTGATGTGGGTGTGTGTTTTATATTGTATTGGATGTGTGGGAGTGGTGTGTGTATGTGTATCAGGTGTGTGTATTTGGAATTGTCCAATGTGGTTGTGTTTTGTAAATGTGTGTGTATTTTGAGCGCGGCGGTGTGTACCGCCAATGGAATACCACGGTTGAAAGACCGCTGCGTGGATTCGTGGGTCGTGATAGTGTGGGCGTATTCCTGTTGGCGTGGCGGTGGAGGTTTTGTTATCGTTAGTTTATCGCTGACCTTTGGTGTGGCGGACTTGTGTGGGTGTCTAAATTTTGGCAGATTCCCAGCTATGGGTCATAATAGCTGTGGCGGAATTCCGCGGCTTGGCGGTGTGTTGGCGGTCTTCTGCACGGCGGTAAGCGGCATTTACTGCCAATGTTGTAATGAGGGCGTAAACCTCAATTCACTTCTGAAATTTTTGGGGAAACACCCAAAACTGTACAATTGTGAGGAAAGGCTGAAAAACTCCAGGCTGGAAACTGCGACTGTATTAAAAATTTAAGAAATATACACAGTGGCAGAAAAAGTGTTGGAAGGTAATTAATTCCACGTGGGAAGAGGCATACGTTATGCTGCTTTTTCCATTACTTTACAAGGGCAAAAAATCACAACGGCTAAAGTGACGTTATAGTTAAGTGAAAATGTAAGTTAAAAAGTAACATTTTAAACTAAAACAAACCCACTAAAATTCACCAGTTATAGTTCAATGAAGTAATTATAGCCTGCACACTCGCTATACGCTATGATGTTGTTAATGATGTCATTTCAGATGTTATAACTGATGTTCAATGACACCATAAATATGTGATGAGTGATGTATTATGTGAGGTCATGAACAGTAGATAACAAGGGCACAAGTTAACTGGTGAATTTAAATGGTTTGCACCCAATAAGCAAAACAAAAATTTTGTCAAACGTTGGACCAAAAACCACAGAATGGATTTACACAAAAGTTGCACTGTGCACTGCACACACACACACACATATATGTATATATATATATATATATATATATATATATATACTCATACATATATATATACATATATCATATACATGACATTGATCATTTTCGTAACAATTGGAAAAGTATTAAAATGAAAAAATCTCAGAGAACTAACTTCTCAGCCTCAGATTGGAAAGATCTAAATGAGCTTAAATCTAACAGCACTATTGTCATCAAACCTTCCGATAAAGGAGGGAACATTGTCATCATGGACATAGAAAGTTATGTGAAGGAGGCCAATCATCAACTTTCCAATAAACAGCACTATCAAAAACTGACTACCAATCCTACTATTGAATATCAAACTGTTTACTGGGAGATGCTTGACATTTGGCACACTAATGATCTTATAGATCAAAATGAATATCTTTATTTGAAAGTTACATCCCCCAAAAATCCCTGTATCTACTTTCTACCACAAATTCACAAAAATAAAAAACATCCCCCGGGTCGACCCATAGTCAGCATAAATTCGTCCCTCCTGGAAAATACCTCTCGTTACTTGGACCTCTTTTTATGTCCTTATGTAACTGACTTACCTTCATACCTACGAGATACCAATGACTTTTTAGTCAAGATTCATAACGTTCCATGGCAATCTAATTATTTATTGGTGACCATGGATGTGACCGCTCTTTATACCTCTATCATGCATGATTATGGTATTCAAGCTTGTAGTCATTTTTTGGGCACTCGTAAAATTTAATTCCTTCAACACACCAATATGCTTGTAAGCATGTTAAGATTCTGTCTTACCAACAATGCCTTTTTATTTGACAACCAGTATTATTTGCAAAAACAAGGGACTGCAATGGGAGCTTAATTTGCTCCACTTATGCGAACCTCTATATGGGCTGGTGGGAGAAGGAGATAGCTTGGTCTGACTCCAATAGTAAATACATGGAACAAGTGACACTATGGGTTAGATACATTGATGACCTTTTTCTCATTTGGGATGGTGATGAAGGTTCTCTTATACAATATGTCAACATATTGAATAATAATGAGCTTAATATCCATTTAGATCTAAAATACAGTGCCCAAACTATAGAATTTCTTGATGTCCAGATTTCTGTACAAAAGGATAGTTTACAGACAACTATTTTTTGTAAACCTACAGCCTGTAATTCTATTCTGCATAGTAATAGCGGTCACCCTAAAGCTTTGAAATGGAGCATTCCATATAGTCAATCTTTACGGGCTCGTAGAATTTGTTCCAATGATGAATGCTTTAACACTGAAATTGTTATCATGATACAGAGATTTCTAGAAAGAGGTTATCCCTTAAAGATTCTCAAAGATGCACATTCAAGGGTGTTGAACATGTCTAGAGAAAAACTTATTTTTAAATCTGGAGGCATCAACAATCAGGATCAAGATGATGGATCTCCGCCTAGACTTTTTCTCGAATTCAATTCTCAACATTCTCAATTAAAGAATAGCATACAAAAAAATTGGCATGTTCTTAGACATGATTCCTCCATAAAGGACAGTATAGGTCCTCATCCGCATATAACATATCGCAAAACTCAGTCATTGGGTGACCATCTCACTAGAAGTCTATTTAGCTCCAAAGCTAATTCATCTTGGTTAGCTAAGAAAAGCCTCGGCTTTTGGAAATGTGGGCATTGTAAATCTTGTTTATATGCACAAAACACCCACACATACACCACATTTGAAGGGAAAATTTGTGAAATAACTGACCGCATTACCTGTGAAACTGAATATGTTGTCTACGTTATTGAATGTGGCTGCCACAAAAAATATGTAGGCAGCACCATTCATAAATTGAAAGTCAGGTTTCTACAACATCTCAGAGCTATTAAGAACCATGATCCGTCTTACCCCTTGGCTAAACATTTTTGGGACGTACATGAAGGGAATTGCAGTTCCTTAACATTTTATGGCATTAAAACCATCGTTGCCCATCCCCAGGGGGGTAATAGAACTGCCCATTTAAGACAAATTGAATCGAAAATGATTCTACTCTTAGGCACAGAAAACCCCTGGGGTCATAATTTGGATGCAGAACTCCATGTACATTTGTGAAATTTCACTTTTACATTTTTATATCTTTAGATCAAAAATCATGAAATTCCTTTTGCATTAAATAATAATCAGAATTGCATTGAAGATTTCTTTGGGATCCCATAATGATCATCAATATGTCCGGACCAGGACACAGTTAATTTAGTTAATATATATATCACATCATTAATTCTCTTTCTTGGTTTTTACACTCAATTTAACAGTCTTGCACTTTATCATCACTTTTTGAGGGAATTTTTTGCGGTTTCCATATATATGTCCCTATTGTTGGATTTGATGGGGTTTCCTTTTTCCTTTTACATTCTCATATTGACAGTATCTTTGTCTGTGTCATGGATATAATAATTTTTCAGTTGATGTAACATTGATATCTGGAGGACCCTTTACCCTTTTATAGAATTGTGTAATTATTTATCTATAATTGAATTTAACACTGTCACTAAGATGAATTGAGATATTTATATGTCAGTATAAATTGTACAGATTTTTGGCTATTTATATCTATTATCTTTGTATTTGTCCTTTTTATACATCTCTTATTGTCATTTTTCGATAGATATTGGTTGGAATTATTCCATTTATTTATAGCCTTTATATATATTGATTGTATTTGTCAATTGAAAATATTTCATTACAGTGCATATATTTATCTATTTATTCATATATCAAGCTTTTGGAATAGCAAAGTTAAGGGTTGACAGTATTTCCGTACCAGAGAAAAAATATCTATATGTGGGTGGTCTTCCTCCTTCTATGTATTAATTACCAATTGAGAAAATATATTTATTTATGTATTTATAGGTGATTATATAATAAACATGATGCTAGATGATAATATGAAAGAAATACATAATGTTATATTTAAGAGTTCATATCCTATTCAAGCACAGGGTCTAATATTTTCTATTTTGAATTTTAAAAATGCTATGTTACAAAATGGCCGCTCTGTTTGCACTTTCCTTTTCAGCTATGTCGTTAATAGCAAAGAAGGACTATAGGGTTTAAATAGTTGGGTGTAAAAATGTCTGCCAATGTCCAGTTGAAGGCTATTGCCGAAACGCGTCGATATTTGGTTGGGACAGCGTGTGTTTGTTCTTTGCAGGCACTTTAGAGACTTTTTATAAGTGCCATTTACTTATTTATACTTTTTATGCAGTGTCAATTTAACCTGTATTTGAACCCTTTCAATAAATTGGAGCCGATGATATTGCATACGAGTGATTTTCAACTCCTCATTTCACAAGCTCGTCTGGATATTGTGCAGCCCTTTGGTGTGTGACCGAATTGCACCGTCTTTTTGAAAATTATATATATATCTATATATATGAACTTCTACCCCTCCCCGACCCCCCTGGTACACGGAGTCCTTTGACTATTATCATGCTTATGTCTTAACTTAAATGATGCCTGGTGTAAGAACATGTGAGCGTGAGCAAGGCTTGTTAGCTGAAATGAATCACATGGATTGTTATTGCACTGAATAAAGACGAAGAATTGTGGAGGAGTTCTGGATGCGTGTTTTTGGGATGTTGTTGTTCTTTGTGAATATATATGTATATGGATATCTATCTATACACAGACATATATATATATATATATATATATATATATATATATATATATATATATATATAAAAATCACCAAAAGTATTCACTGCACTCCATGAGGTTTCAATAGTGCATATTTATACCAAAATAACAACCACCAACGCGTTTCAACTCCCTCAGGAGTCTTGTTCACAGTGAATGAGTCCCTTTTCCCTTTTGCTATTTATACCCCATGGTGTTACATCATACACAATGCATTGTTATATAGATGATCTATTCTTGATTTGGAACGGTACCAAGGAGGAATTTGCATCATACTTTAAAATTTTGAATACAAATGAATGTGGTTTGAGTTTCACTTATGATATCGGTGACAAACAAATTGATTTTTGGGATATTAAAGTATATGTAGATAATGATCAAATAAACACAACTGTATTTAGGAAAGCGACTTCCACTAATAGTGTCTTACATGGGAGCAGTTTCCACCCAAAACCATTGATAAAGAGTATCCCATTTGGTGAATTCTTAAGAATGAGACGGAACTGCTCCAATGATAAAGAAATGGAGAATCAATTCAATATGGTACAGAAACGTTTTATGCGTCGTGGGTACCTAAGAAAAAACATTGAATTAAGTGAGAAGAGGGCTAAGAGGATCTCTTGACAGGAAACACTGATAGACAAAGGTGCAAAAAGAAAAGGAGGAAGTGATAAGGAGGATATGTGTCCTCGCCTAATTCTCACTTACAGTAAAGAAAGTAAGGCCATAGAATCAATATTCAGAAAATATTGGAAGATATTGAGAAGTGATCGAGACTTGGCAAGGAGAATAGGTGGCAAACCACAGATATCATATAGGAAGTCACGCTCATTGAGAGACATATTGGTAAAAAGCCATTATGAGGCACCAACTATGAAGAGTTGGTTGAATAACGAGACGATTGGCTTCTACAAATGCAATAAATGCAAAGTATGTCAAATTGCAAGAAATAGTAAAACTTATATGGATTACAGTGGCAAAACTATACATATTTCACAAAGAATTACTTGTGACAGCCAATATGTAGTTTATATGCTTGAATGTGAATGTGGCTTGAGATACATTGGAAGCACAATCTGTCCATTGAAGAAAAGGATTTTGGAGCATACTAGAGCCATTACCAATCAAGATATGAGCTATACAATGGCAAAACATTTTGCGAACTCACATACCAATGATTGGAGATCGCTACGATTTATGGGTATAGCACAAATGAAAAGGAGTGAGAGAGGAGGAGACAGAATTAGAAAGTTAAGACAAATGGAGAGTAAGGGGGTTATTACAACTTTGGAGGAGGTGTTAATCTGTCCCAAAAGTGACGGTAAAGTGACGGATATACCACCAGCCGTATTACGAGTCCATTATATCCTATGGAACTCGTAATACGGCTGGTGGTATATCCGTCACTTTCCCATCACTTCTGGGACGTATTAATACCTCCTCCAAAGTTGTAATAACCCCCTAAATGTATTATCCAGCTCCGTACCAAGATGCCTTACGGACTGAATATGGACGCGGAATAACATGTGCATTTGTGACTCTGCAATATGGATAAACATATGGTAACAATGGTATATATGCAGGGTGGCTACTGATTAAATATTACTAAATCACAATATATTCTTGTCAAACAATGATAGTTATCAAGTTGGAGAGAATTGATGTTCATTGATGCCCATGCAAAATGAATTAATTAAGTGAAAAAAAGACAAAGATTGCTAAAACTATAAATGAAATCAACAAATCTCAGGATCAATGTAGATATATAGAAATGTTTGACTAAGAAAATGTTGAAACATTAGATTGACAGTAATTCTTTAAATATGTCCATGAAAAATGAAATAGAGGTTAAAGGGTTAATACTGTCACATAGGTACAGCTTTAATAACCATAGTGAAGTAATCAATCAGTAGTAAATGTAACTAGTGTGAAATCATGAATTAGAAAGTAACAGTACTACATAAGAGAGCGCACGAAAAGAGCATTATACATTGAGATTGGTATTTTTATATTTTATTTTCTATATCTTTTCTTTTTAGTTTTAATTGAAATTTAGAAAAATATTAAATTTATTTTTAATTGGAAACTACACCATCCATAATGCATTGTGTATGATGTAACACCATGGGGTATGACTAGCAAAAGGGAAAAGGGACTCATTCACTGTGAACAAGACTCCTGAGGGAGTTGAAACGCGTTGGTGGTTGTTATTTTGGAATAAATATGCACTATTGAAACCCCGTGGAGAGCAGTGAATACTTTTGGTGATTTGTATTTTTCGAGACTGGTCTTCTCCGTCACTGGCACCGGCAGTGGAGTGCGCCGCCCAGCAACTTTTAGACCATTCTTGTTTGAGGATATATATAGCACCAATGCATCAAGAAATGGAGATAATTATAGTAAATTTATATTTATTCACCTAGATATAATTGCCTTCATAATATTGTGGCAGTACAATTTTTCTGGATGACATTTAAACCTTGATATTCTGGTCGTACATCCCAATTTGTTGCTCGCAGCAGGATACAGAAGTTACCAGACAATGCTGGTTCAGGTCTGTCATTTTCAATCACTGCATTTATAAAGGGGTAACATGCTCAGTGCAGGAATCCCACAACAAATATCGCCCTCACATAGCATTAGATGGAAACCTTACAAACCCAGACTCGCCAGGTTCCATTTTCACATTCTAAGAGACTTCCGCCCCACCAGCCCTGGCTGCCTCTAAATCGAGAAGCCTTACTTTCAAGAGTCATAAAAATGATGGTAATGCCATGCAAGTCCCCTTCCTTATGCTCAGTTCCACCCATTCCATCTCAAAACCTCTTTGGTCATTGCAGTTATTCTCTCCCTGCTCAGTGATGCCCATTTGGTCTTCAGTGATGTGCCTAGACCTGGTACCAACAAGACCCAAATCATTGACACCAAAGCAGCAAGGCCTATGTTCAGCCAATAGCTATATGATTCCACTAGCTCAGCTCTGAGAGACCTATGCTAGCTGGATGTAGAGGACGCCATGACAGTCAGATGATTCTGCCTTGACTCACAGAGGACTTCATGACATAGGCCCAGCAGACCTTAGATCTAGGATCACCAGGGAGACCCCATCTAGGAAAATCAGATCATCCTAGCCTACCCTCTAGGTGGTCCTAAGAGTCTACCAAACCACAAAGGCGGATGGGGCATGTCATTCCCGGCTCCAGTGCTGTGGAACTCCCTACCCACATTCCTTGTAGATGTACAACCATCTGTTCAATGAACTTTATTCCCCTCTATTGGCACCACGCTTGCTTGTTTCTCCCTCTACTACGTCCATCATCCATTTGTGTATTCACTTCCTGACCTTCCTTTACCCTTGTTGTCACCACACTTTGAGGATTCATTTTCTAGCTATACAAGGTTGTTAGAAATTACCACACAATAAACAGAATACAGGTAGTACAGTCACAGAAAAGAAGCAAACATGACTCATGCAGTCAGATCTAAGGACACAGAATAATACATGGTTAGAGGGAGGCACAATGATGCTTGCTGAGATCATAATGGTGGTGAAAATGAACTGAGCCTCCCTCAAGAGCTTGACTCAACAGACAGGTCCAGAAACATCTCCTGGTCAGCGGCAACAACAGCGCCCTCCTTCTCACCAGGATGGACCGCACAAGTCACAAGCCCAGGAGAAAGAATGCACGGCCGGCATCACAAGGAAAACAAGATCTTGTTGCCGATAGCACACCACCTTGGGATCACAACATCCTTGGCAGGAAATAATATAGCCATAGAACTTTAGGGTAAGTGAGATCCACTGTAATCAGGTATTCCAGAAAACGGGTGTCCAAACTTAACTGCTGAGCTAATGAAAGGCATTATGGTTTTCACTGAGCAAAAAGTGTCTTCACTACCTGCATTTTCTCAAAGTCTTAGTCTGCTTTTGCTCAAGCAGTGCAATGACATAATGGTGAAAGTATGACTACCAAACCTAATCACAGTGTAAAACTACAGAACAAAAATATCTGTTGGGTGGTAAAGGTCTGCAGGCCAACCACTCCCTCAAGGAAACAATTGTTATTCTTTGTCTAGCTGCCCTAAATTATTTATTTCTTAAATATTGAAACAGATGCGTAAGATGGGCATTGCAATACACCCTTAACCTCCACCAGTCACTATCTACGAACAAATGGCCTCTGTCTTTAAAATGTTAGTCTCTATCGAGTATGAAACATCGTCTCATAATGCTAGACTTGAGGAACAGTGTAGTGATACCCACTGTTAGACAAGAGACAGGCCTAGTGAGTAAGTTATACGTACACGGACAGTATTCAATTCAGATTGTATCCAGGTGTTCCACCTACAGGTCAACCAGCGATGTGACCCATCTTACCCAGCTATGGAAGAGACACAATGCCTATAACAGCCTCATGTCTGGCTCCCTATGTCTGGGGAAATAAAGGCTGTTGGTGCAGATGGGCCCATTGTCTCTCATCACTGCACCCCTGCCACAACAGCACATAATGATCAGGTATGTGGTGAGCTGAAGCTCTTTATAGTAATCCAAAGAGATGACCATGATATGCAGATCCTTGCTCCCTACAGGCAGGCAACAATGGTTCCATGCTCAAGCACTCTGACATAAGAATGTCATCCCTTGTGATTGTGACATCTTCAGAACTGTGGAAGCATTGCTCTGGAACTGGAAGGTGTCAAGGACACTGAAGAGAGAGAAAGAACACAAGCGATTCAGAAAGAGAAAAAAGAACAAAAGGGAAGGAGTAAAAAAACAAAGAGCTAGGAAGGAGAAAATGATTGGTAAGGGAAGCAAAAGGCAAGAGAAAGCTGGGAGAGAAACAAATGGGAACAAGAGAGTCTGAGAAGAAAAAAAACTCAGGCCTTGGGTACATTTCTGTGACCGGAGATCCTCAGTGACATGATGTTCTACAGGAAAGTAGGACTGAAGTATTAGGAGAGGTGGCAGTATTAATGTTATTCGATGTTTTACTGTGTGAATGATGATGGATCTTCAGAAAGAAGTCTGACTCAATGAATTAAATCCATTCTTGATGTATTTGGGAATCAATCTTTTTATGCTGGATTGACCATCACAAGCAACTTGTGCTGATGGTGTATGCTGATGCAAGTCCCCGACAATGTAAATGGGATTCAGATCACTAATTTCCTAATTGACAAAAAACCCTTTATAAAGCCGAAGTTTTACTCACATAGGTTCATGCCTACATTTAGAGTAAATTTCCAATTTTTCTAGGATTCTCAATGAGCTGCAGGATTTCTTCTTGTGAAGTATGACTGTTGCATTATCCCAGGAGTCCCTGCATGTTTATCCAGTTATGCACTTGAAAATGTATAAGTGTACATTTCTCAATAGTGAAATGTGATACTACAGTGTAATTTCTTTTGTTTCTCCACCCATTCCCCACCATACAAATTGATTTAATCCTGCCCTAATAGGTGTAAGTATATGGCTACATTCTGAGAAGAAACCTACTTGTAAGTCAGTTTGTGAATATCCCCAAAAAGTGCAACAAAATGATGTGCAAGTAAATTCTATTTACAGGAGTGAAAACCTACCATCCCTGATTTAGTTTTAGTTTGGCCAGCAAATATCTGTACGAGTTGCTCCCTAAAATCCTTAGAGGCACTCAGATAGCTTGCAAAGCAAATTCTAAAGTGGGCAGAGCATCAATGAACACAGCGCAGCATAAAGTGATCTGAAGCCACTAATCAAGTGTCAACTTGAAGATAGACCTTGTTTTACCTGTGGAGGCTTCTGAAGCAAAGATTAGGCAATGGTCATAGCTGGAGAAGAAAAAAGCCAGGCACATCCTTGGAATGCTTTCTTAAGTGCAGCCAGACTTTGCCAGTGATGAAGCTTCCACAGTCAGGACATCTGAGATACATTCTAAAATTTCAGTATTTGGAGTTACCACCAATTAGAAGCTTCAGTAATGTTTGCACTTGCAGCAGCATTTGGGGTTAGGTTGAAGAGTCCCTAATGAGAGGCCCTCTATTTCTGGCATCCTTGTAGCATAGTGCTCAAGTGCCCCTAGGTTTAGTCAAAGAATGACTATGTGACTGCTGTTACCATTGAAACTACTTCTTCAGTCAAGGGATATATATGCACTAAAACCTTCAAGCAGGATCAGCATTTTAATGCCAATGGCCCTCATTAAAACTTCTGCCTCAGCCTACCAATGAGTAAGACTGCAAGGCCACCTGGTCTCTCACAAAACTAACCTGGAAGGAAACAAAGTTAGGTACATTTGCTTTCTTTTTGAATGCATCTCTGAGACACTGTGTTCGGTACACTGTAAATGTGAAAGACGGAAAAGCAACCCACCCTCTCCTCTCCATACAATCGGAGAGAAATATATGAAGAGACCTGAGATTTAGGGAGGGTCAAGAACTGGAAAACTGCTTACTTGAGAGGAAATGGTGGTGCACCACTATCCGACTGAAGGTCCCAACAGCTTTGTAAGGTATGGAGGGATAAAAGTACATGGCTTGGCAGCATCCAGATGTGAGAATGCTACATACTCAACCAATATAATAACCATGAGGCTTGTAATTCAAATATAAACATTAGATACTGATTAGACTAGTTGGGTACAGGTTGTAGGGATGTGTGATGTAAAATACTTTGCTTTTTTATGTCTAATGAGTTTGACATAACAACAGCTAGGATTACAACAATAGTTTCCATCATTCTGATACATGTGCTGATTGTAGGTAATAAATAACCTTTAATTACAAACCAACAACAGCTGTGTGACTCTACAGTTTCCAGGAGCTGCACTGATAGTTCACAATACATGCAGATAGGAGTTTCTCTGTCAGGGTTGTCTGACTCACAACACTCTGAATCTGGATATGCATCAATCAGTCAGTCACTGGGATTTGTAAAGTGCTCAGGTGGGTCAGAAGAATGCCCCGGCGCTCAAAGGAGACTGGGTACAGGACCGGACAGTCAAATCTAGTTTTGATTAAAGAGACAGGTTTTTAGTTCTTTCCTGGAGTGGTGCTCTGACCAGCCATGCGGAGTTTGGTAGGCATGGGAGTTCCAATGTTTTGCAGTCAATACTTCGAAGGATCTACCTTCCTTTCAGACTTTGGAAAACCTGGGGATGCGCATGACCTAGAGATGGTTAGATCACAGAGAGCTCTCCTGTTGGTTCAGAACGAGTCTATTTCTCAGGTAACAAGGACCCTTGTATGCCACGGCTCTGAACGCCAAGGTCAGAGCCTTAAACTTGAACCTTTTTACTACAGGAAGCCAGTGAAGCCGTCTCAGATGCAGCGAGATAGGATGGTGGAAAGGGACCCGCCGGACCAGTCTAGATGCCGCATTCTGTATGATCTGAGGCCTCTGAATAAGATAGGCAGGTAGACCAATAAACAAGCTCTTTGCTTAATCCAAGCTAGATGTTGCAAAAGCGTGGATTACTATTTTTCGGGTCTCAGCTGGAAGTAGAGGTATCAGCTTCCTGACTGATCAGAGCTTCAGGAAGCAGATCAACTAGAACTGCCTAATCTGGGAGAAGGAAAGATCAGAGTCTTAACTTATCACAGAGAAGAAGAGTGAGAGACTCCTGTCTGTTTTCCTTTTTTCCTGGAGGAGGTATGGTATACAATATCCTCTGGGGGCTAATGAAACCTATGTAAGTGGGCACCAAATTTGGAGGTTTACAACAATATTTTTGCGGCGGTTACCTTTTTTGCTTTTTCTTTTCTACAACATGTTTTAGGGGGTCCCCTTTGTGGCAGAAGTACTTTCCTTTTTGTGGTATGTGTTTCTAGTATTTTTCTTTTTGGCCTTTACCTTTACTTCAGATGTCCTGAGATGCTTTCGTTTGTGGCCTTTTCCTTTCTAGAAATATGTTTCATCTATTTTCCTTTCTACCTTTTCCTTTTTTATGGTATGTAACTGATGTGTTTTGATTTCTGCATTTTTATATATTTGAGGCTTTTTCCTTTTAGACTTTTTTCTTTCTATATGTTTTAGATGGTCTGCTTTTTCCTTGCATTGTTCTCCCTTTTCTGTATAATATGTATTTTAGGACATATTAATGCTTTACGTCTTCCTTCCGACAGTGTATTTTATGGGTCTTAACTTTTCTTTTTTTCAAATTATATTTCATTGTGGTTTTCTTTTTCTGCCTTTTCCTTTAATATGTTTTTCAGATGTTTTCCTTCTTTAATCTTTTTCTTTGTAGGATGTATTTTTGAATTCTGTGGATATGAGCTACCTAACTCGCTCAAATGGGCATTGCGGTACAAGAGAGCCATAGTCTACACCCCTGGTAATTGTGC
Source organism: Pleurodeles waltl (assembly GCF_031143425.1). Taxonomy (NCBI): domain Eukaryota; kingdom Metazoa; phylum Chordata; class Amphibia; order Caudata; family Salamandridae; genus Pleurodeles; species Pleurodeles waltl. The sequence continues at coordinate 36,536,331 of NC_090448.1, forward strand.
ATCTTTGGATTTGGAAAAGTAGTACTAGGATAGCAGGACAATACAAATTTAATTTTCCCATAATCTTTTGGCTTAGCTTATTTATTTACCATTGTTTGCATAATATAGTACAAATTAATTAGCTGAATGTGTTTATTCTATTTGGTTCTGTGGTCTGCCAAGGTAAGCGTAACAGCGAAGCTTGATTACAGTTTGAGAGTAAAAGCTAAAGGAAAATTCAAATAAGTCCTTGAGTTGCAAAGTTAAAAGGCGCTAAGATGGGCCCGAAGTTACTTAAGGAAAGGCTGCTATGTAGACTATAGGATCCAATGCTCAGAGAATAATTTGGTTTGAGGACTTTCATGTATTAGATGATTAATGGGTGGCTTGCAGTCAAAGAGGGCAGTTTATTTTTTTTCCTAGGAGAGGAAGCTTGTACCATGAATGTCTCCTTTGTCAGTAGAACTTTAACAGAGCAGTGGAAAAGACATTTTCCTTGCCAATTTTCAAATTTGCAGTGGATCGCATTGATGTTGTGTTTAGCATGGGTAATGCATGACAGGACTTTTTCTGTGATCTCACTTTGATAATTCTACTTTAGGAATAACCTTTATGGGTTTCAGTGAAGTTGAGATCAATGGCTGGGTGGATTCACAAAACTTTGTATACCTAACTGTAGGAAAGTACCCTCTTTTTGGCATGTTACCCCCAATTTCTGCCTGATGTCAGTGTGTTTGACTGTGTCACTTGGATCCTGCTAACCAGGACCCCAGTGCTTATGCTCTCTCTCCTCTATATTTTGTCACTGCATACTGGTAACCCAGTATGTCATCCCAAATTGGCATACTAGTCACCCCTTATAAGTCTCTAGTATATGGTACCTAGGTACCCAGGGCACTGGGGTTCCAGGGGTTCCCTGTGGGCTGCAGCATTTCTTTTGCCACCCATAGGGAGCCCATGCAAAGGCTTCTATGGGACTGCCATTGCAGCCTGTGTGAAATGGTGCATGCACCCTTTCACTGCCATTTACACTGCACCAGGTCACTTATAAGTCACCCATATACCAGGCCTTCCAACTCTGAAGGCTGGGTGCAGAGTACCCGTGTGTGAGGGCCCCCCTGAACTAGCAAAGAGGCCCCTGCGTCGTCCAGGACCATTTTCCCAGACTTCGTGAGTGCGGGGACACCATTTCACGCGTGCACTATACATAGGTCACTAGCTATGTACAGCTTCACAATGGTAACTTCAAATATGGCCATGTTTGGTATCAAACATGTTGGAATCATACCCCCAGGCTTTTGAAAGCATTGGTTTTATGATTCCATGCACTCTGGGGGCTTCTTAGAGGACCCCCAGTACTGTTATTACAGCCTTCTGAGGTTTTCCAGGCAGCCCCAGCTGCTGCCACCTAACAGACAGGTTTCTGCCCTCCTGTTACTTCAGCAGCCCAAGCTGAGGAAGGCAGAACAAAGGATTTCCTTTGGGGGAGAGATGTTACACCCTCTCCACCTGGAAATAGGTGTTACAGGCATGGGAGGGATAGCCTCCCAGCGCCTCTGGAAATGTTTTGAACGGCACAGATGGTGCCCTCCTGGCATAATCCAGTCTACACCGGTTCAGGGACCCCCCAGTCCCTGCTCTGGCGCGAAACTGGACAAAGGAAAGGGGAGCGATCACTCCCCTGTCCATCACCACCCCAGGGGTGGTGCTCAGAGCTCCTCCAGAGTGTCCCTGGGTTTTGGCATCTTGTTATATTTCAAGATGGTAACTCCGAATATGGCCATGTAAGGTGTCTAACACCTGGGAATTGTACCCCAATACTGATTCCAGTATTGGTTTTACTATTCCATGCACTCTGGGGGTTCCACAGTGGACCCCCAGTACTGCCATACCAGCCTTCTGAGGTTTTTCAGCCAGCCCCAGCTGCTGCCACCTCACAGACAGGTTTCTGCCCTCCTGTTGCTCAAGCAGCTCGAGCCCAGGAAGGCAGAACAAAGAATTTCCTTTGGGAGAGGGGTGTTACGCCCTCTCCCTTTGGAAATAGGTGTTAGAGTCATGGGAGGGGTAGCCTACCAGAGCCTCTGGAAATGCTTTTTCTTGCATAATCCAGTCTACACCGTTTCAGAGACCCCTAGCCCCTCCTCTGGCGGAACACTGGACAAAGGAAAGGGGAGTAATCACTCCCCTGTCCATCACCACCCCAGGGGTGGTGCCCAGAGCTCCTCCGGAGTGTTCCTGGGTTTTGCCATCTTGAATTTCAAGGTGGTGGGGCGCCCTGGGAGCATCTGAGTGGCCAGTGCCAGCAGGTGACGTCAGAGCCCTCCCCTGATAGGGGCTTACCTGTGTAACTGACCAATCCCCTTTTCGTGGCTATTTAGGGACTCTCCCCTGGGTGTTCCCTCAGATTCGGATTGCAAGACTCCAGCAGGAATTCTATGTCAGGACCGGAGGCTTCGGATTATGCTTCTCTTCACTTTACTGACAAACACAGCAGCCAAAGAAAGTGTAACAAATGTAACAATGCAAAAACTACATATCCCATGAACCCTCAGTCCACCAATCATGGGTCTACACGTCCATAAATAGCCCGAATGCTATAGTCCTTCCTCTTTCTTTGCTGCTCCAGCAGCCAGTTAAGTGCGACGCGCTTCGTGTGCTTATGTTTGCCTGTATTACAGTATAATTAATGTTATCAATCGCGAGCGCGTAAGCGAGCGCTTATTGCCTTTGTGCCTCTTTTGTTTAGTAGGATGAAAATCCTCTGTTTTTTCGCCGGAGTGGAGTGGGGGCAGGCCGTTCTCGACAAGCCTAGGCTCGTCGAGTAGAGGACGTTGTCCTCTCTCTGTTTCCACGCTCGCGCATGCGCGTTAGAGAAGAGTCGGAGCTTTTTCTTTCCGATCTCCTTCTCAAGCGCGCGTGTGACTCGGGGAGACCATTCAAGCGGCCAAAGAGCGCCCGTAGGGGCTGTAACAATACTTTTAGAGCTTTGCTCAGGGGACAGAAGAGTTTTTAGTGCCTGTGCTCATCTTTTTAGCACAGGTTCAAAACTCCATAGACAGGTGGCTCCCTCCACAAAAAATTGCCGTCTGTACAGCTAATCTGTACATTAAATTACAAGATCGCCTGCTCAGGGTTTTTTGTCCCCCCCTTCTAACTCCTCCCTTATCAGTGCCTTTTACATGGCGTACTACGCCAACGAGGATGAGCAGTATGACGAACTGCAAGAGATGCCAGCTGAGCATCAACTGGAGGAAAGACTTGTGGAAGCATCTGGTCACCACGTGTAGGATTCCGTGAATTGGGCCTTAATCCAGGCCCTGAAGCCCTTTGCTCAACCCCTGTCGAACTTCGCTGAAAGGGAATTCTTGGGCGAAAATAGCCAACAATCTCGCCTTCAACCCGGAGATTCCGGTGAAACGATGGGTTTGCACCTGCAACGTTCAAATAGCAGCCCCTCTGCAGAAATCCTGTCGCAAATGGCAACCTCAGTGCTGCGCGACCATGCCTATGGAGGTTTTTCCCAACCGCAAGAGCCTCCTTCTAATTTCCTGCAATCCTCGCAATCTAGCTATCAAGACCCCTCTTCCTCAAAATCAGACTCAGATGAGTCTCAGGTTGACCCACAACCGCGCAAAAAACGGCGCAAGACACGACATAATATACCCGAGAGCAATCCACCTCAAGGCAAGAATCTGTTATTCTCTCCGGAGGATATCATCCATCCCCGCTCCACGGAATGGATTCCTAACCAAGAGGTCGCCAATTACGTCCAAGACCGGCTACATAAACGTTTTGAGAAGGAGGTACGCAACACGCTGCGCTCAGAAAGTCCTCGACCTTCCCTTCTTGGTAAAGTAGCTGAAACGCCTGAGTTAGACCCAAACATGGCGACTTTTCTACGAAAGTTCGCTAAAGACCCAAAGAAGGGTCTGGATCGGGCCTGGAGAGGATGCCAGGACAAATTATTGGACGTGTCAGGCCCCTTAACAAAAATATTGGATCTAGCCATCCAATCCAAAGAAACAGAGGCTCCGTTAGACACGGATGCAATCCTGCAATGGGCGCAGAGAGCAATCTGCCTTCTCGGCAATGCCGACTGCGCCATGTCAATGGAAAGGCGACGATCCTTCCTCATTCGCCTAGACCCAAAACTTGCAGATTTGTCCACTAATGAGGCAGGTCCCTCAGCCAACGGTATGCTCTTCGGAGAGAAATTCATTTCCAACCTAAGCAAGTACGTGGCCACCTTTACAGCCCTCGACAAGGCTCAGTCCAATATCAAAAAGGTGTTCAACAACGCTCTTTTTATCCGGGCCGGACGTTTATAGGGGCCGTAACGTCAGGCCGAAGATATCAGGCCCCCAGACACGCCGCCCAAGGCAATCGTGGGGGTTATGCAGACCAGCACAGCTTCTACCCTAATCGCTACAGGGGTCGTGGTCGATCCTCCAGAGGATACCGTGGAGGTAATTCCAATCAGGACAACTCAAACCCAGGTGAGAATTATTCCTCCTTCGGAGGTCATTTTGGGGGGCAGGATACAACACTTTCTCCCGGCCTGGAGACTAATTACACAAGACCCGTGGGTTCTTCAGACAGTACAAGGTTTTCAGCTAGAATTTTACGCCCCTCCCAAGCAATCAGCTCCTCCTATGCCTCTCCTTTTTTCCCTTGCAGATCGCAAATTTATAGAAGAGGAGATAACCTCACTCCTTCAAAAAGGAGCGATAGTGAAATCCTCCCCACACCCTCGATGCTTCGCCAGCACAATCTTCTTGGTACAGAAGAAGGGCGGGGGAGCAAGATTGGTGCTCAATCTCAAATTTTTCAACTCCTGGATGGTGTATCGCCACTTCAAGATGGAGGGCATTCACCCTCTCTGGGATCTGTTAAGAGACAAAGACTGGATGGTACACCTGGACCTCAAAGACGCTTACCTCTCAGTTCCAATTTTTGCCCCTCACAGGCGTTTCCTCCAGTTTCAATGGGACTCCCTCTGGTTCTAGTTCAAGGTTCTTCCCTTCGGACTCTCTTCAGCACCCTGGTGCTTCACCAAACTCTTTCGCCCGGTGGTGCAATTCTTAAGAGAAAGAGGAGTACGTCTAATTATCTACCTAGACGACATTCTAGTTATGGCACAGGACAGAGCTCTCGTTCTGACCCATTTAACTTGGACGTTGCAGTTACTACAGGACCTCGGGTTTATCATAAATTCCGAAAAATCCTGTCTAATACCAACTCAGAAGATAGAATTCTTAGGGTTCCAAATAGATTCTTTGGCAGCCCTATTGATTCTAACGATCAGCAAACGAAACCTGATCAAGAAGGAGTTGAGGAGAGCGCTTGCCTCTCCGACTATATCATTGAGGACGTTAGCACGCCTTGTCGGTCTCTTAGCCTCGTCCATTCAAGCGATCTTTCTGGGGCCCCTACACTACAGAGCCCTGCAGAGGCTGAAGATTCTCCACCTGCAGAAGGGCCTGCAGTACTCGGAGTTAGTTCCCCTTTCCATGGAAGCCAAAACAGAGATGTCTTGGTGGTTAGACCACATGGATGCGTGGAATGGCAGAGCGATTTTTCCGTCCAGTCCGGACGTAGTGATAGAGTCAGATGCCAGCCGGTGGGGCTGGGGTGCGCGATGCGGCCCGGTGGAGACCGGGGGTCATTGGTCTCAGGGGGAGTTGACTTTGCACATCAACTGCCTGGAACTCCTTGCAGGATCCTTTGCCATCAAGTCTCTGGCTCCCCACAGAGCTCATTGTTGTATCCTTCTGCGGATGGACAATGTATCAGCGGTCAGATACATCAATCGCCTGGGGGGGACCAGATCTCGTCTCTTAGCAGAGATAGCGAAGGAATTCTGTCATTTTTGCCTCAGTCAGAAGATTTCAGTAGTAGCAGAGTACATTCCGGGTATTGTCAATACAACAGCGGACTGGAACTCGCGATTTCTCAGGGACGGCAGCGACTGGAAACTCAATCCAGGCATTTTTCAAGCCCTTCAACTTCGTTGGGGGACATGCCAGATAGACCTGTTTGCCTCCCGTTTGAACAGTCAGGTTCCTTGTTTTTTCAGTTGGAGACCGGACCCTCTAGCGAAGGGGACGAATGCTTTCCTACAACTGTGGCCGAAGAATCTACTCTATGCCTTCCCACCTTGTGTGATGATTCCTCGCGTCCTGGCACAAGTTCATCGCCAACGCTCGGAAATCATTCTAATAACTCCGTGGTGGAGTGCTCAGCCTTGGTTCCCTACAGCAATGAACTTGTCATGCGACCTTCCGGTCAAGATCCCTTGGTCAGTGGACCTTCTCACGGATCCATTGAACAATTCTCATCCTCTAATTCAGCAGGGAATGTTAACACTGATGGCCTGGAGACTTTCAGGCGACGATGGCAAGTGCCGGGAGTTTCGGAGTCAGCAATGTTCTTCTTATCCCAATCTTGGGCCCCTTCCACTCAGAAGAGATATGAGCAAGCCTGGAGGAAGTGGGTTCATTGGTGCAATTCAAGGAGTCTGGATCCCCTGGGGTCAGAAATTCACGTCATAGCCAATTTTCTCTCGGAATTGGCTTCCCAAGGGTTAGCCTACAGGACAATTAATAATTGTCGCTCGGCTCTTTCGCCTGGTCATCCCCATATCCAAGGGAAACCGGTGGGAGAACACCCTTGATCTGCAAATTACTTAGAGGTATTAGGATGGTTAAACCTCCACAACCGAAGTACTCTTCCTTATGGGACGTGAATATTGTCTTACGCTTCCTCAGGAATTGGCCAGATAATGAAGGTTTGTCCCGCAAACAGTTATCGGCAAAGCTAACGGTATTATTATGTTTACTCTCCTGTAGAAGAGTCTCAGATGTTAGAGCCCTGGATTTATCAGGTAGAGTATTTACTCCGGAGGGAGTATCTTTTTCCATCTCTAGACGTACAAAAACCTCATCAAAATGTATTTCATATCCCTCTTTTCCACATAACAAAAAACTGTGTGTCGTTCAATGTCTAAAGGTATACGAAGATGCCACAAGAGAATTCAGACAAAATGCGTTTGGGCAAATTTTAAGTTTCATTACAAAAGCCCTTTCGTCCAGTCTCTGCAGCAACCTTGGCTCGTTGGGTTAAGTGGCTTTTGGCCGAATCAGGTATTGATGTAAATTCAGTCAGAGGAGCCATGGCCTCGAAAGCCTTTGCTACTGGGGCCAGATTAGAAGATATTATGGCTGCGGCAGATTGGTCGAATGATTCTACTTTTAAGGTTTTTTATCATAAACCCATAGTCAATGTAGTGTCAGAAGTAGTAGATAGACTTTAAACTAGCATAATCCGAAGCCTCCGGTCCTGACATAGAATTAAAAATGTTCTAGCTATCGCGTCAAGAATTTTAGATTCTATTAAGGACACGGAGGCGAGGATTATCCCACCCGATATAAACAAAATTTTTGCATGGGTGGTATGAGTATTGAAGGATTATTGCATAAAATGTGTATATGATACCCTCCCATTGTATATTCCGATATTAGTTGGATCTTTTTGTTTCACTCAGGTTCAGCTAACACGACTGCGTGAGTTCCCAGGTGGAATGCCGCTGGTGCAACCTTATTCTTCTGCGTCTATGTGATGGTTTCAGAGGACCGGGATGGAGTTCGTGGACAAGTTTTGCAAGTTTAATGCATGTTTGAATTGGTTTCGCAAAGAAAGAGGAAGGACTATAGCATTCGGGCTATTTATGGACGTGTAGACCCATGATTGGTGGACTGAGGGTTCATGGGATATGTAGTTTTTGCATTGTTACATTTGTTACACTTTCATTGGCTGCTGTGTTTGTCAGTAAAGTGAAGAGAAGCATAATCCTCGCCTCCGTGTCCTTAATAGAATCTAAAATTCTTGATGCGACAGCTAGAACATTTTTAATTCTCTGCATCTTTACTTCATCTTCTACTGATGAAACTGCATCTGGACCCTCCAGGAACTCTACAAACTGCAACAAAGAAGCAAAGACGACTTCTGCAACATTGTATCTGCAGCTCCTGCCAGCAACTGCAACTGTTTCCAGACGATGCATCTTCCAAGGACTGCCTGTCTTCAGCCTACGCCAGAACAAAGGAATCTCCCTTGAAGTGAAGGAGTCACTTCCCTGCTTCAGCAGGCACCCCTCTGCAGAGTCGACCGGTGGCTTGGGTCCCCTCTCCTGAAGAAATGCGTGGATCCAGCAACACGGGTGGTAGACTGAAGTGGTCCCACCGGTCCTGAAGTCCAGCTGTCCAACTTTGGTGGAGGTAACAGCTTGCCACTCCACCCCAGACGGTGCCCCCATACACTGTGTGTTCTGCAGTTGCCAAGGCTTGTTGGCATCCTTCCACTAAGTTCTTTGTGCACTGTGCAGCTCCGGCCCCCAGCACTCCTTCCTGTGACGCACAGCCTCCTGTGTGGTTCTCCAGCGGTGTGGGATCCCTTTGTGTAGAGCTGTGTGGGCCTCCTTTTGCACCTTCTTTGTCCCCATGATGTGAGACTCCCGAGCACGCTGCCTGGTCTTCTGAGGGCTCTCTGCCGCATCCGTCTTCTTGGGTGCAGTACTGACTGTCCATCTTCACCAGTGGATCTTCTGTTGCACCTTCATCCGGGTTAGCAGGAGCTCCTGTCCTCTGGACTCCTCTACGCTTCTTGGACTTGGTCCCCTTCTTCCACAGGTCCAGGAATCCACTGTTAATGTCTTGCAGTCTCTTCTGGTTCTTGCATTATCTTCTTTCTCGTGTTTCTGTGTGTTCTAGGAAAGTTACTGTTTTACTCCTGCTTTCCTTGTCTCTGGGGTGGGTTCTAGAGCTTACCTTTGGTGTTTTCTAGTACTCCCAGCGCCCCTCTACATACTACACTTGACTAGGTGGGAAACATATGATTGCCCTACCACTCCCAACAACTTGAATTTATGTCGTTTGTCCATATCACAGGCCCTGGGTAGTATTTTTGTTTGTTTTTTCAATATTGATTTGATGGTGACATATAAAAACTGCAGACTATCCCACGTTGACTGGTCTATTTGAAGGGTGGCAATGGAATTCTGAAGATAAAACGACCAGGTACTTCCTTCTTGGACAAAGGTACTCTGAAGAATAGGGTATTTTGGGGGGGTGGGTGAGGGGGGCTTTTCAGTCCTATAATAGTAATTCACGAAGGTTCCCATGCTTGCCTATTTGTGTGCCTCCAGTCCAAATTTGAGTGCTATTAAGCAGCTCTGGAGAGATGTTGGAAGTCTGAACACCATCTTAAGTGCTTTGGGTTGGTACTTCTTCTATGAGGCTGGCCCTCTATGTAGTGTGCAAAATATGTACACTGTGCAGAGGGTCCGGGCAACCACACGTTGGTTTACAGAGGCAAAAAGTAAACTGTGTAATGCTCTAATTTTTATGGTAGCTTGGTTGAGCAGTTAGGCTATTCTTGGAGAAGTGCAAAGCACTCTCAGGATTAATAAAGCAAGACACACACTCAAAAGAATAACTCAAGACCAATTTACAAAAATACTTCTGATTTTTATAAAAATTTTAAGACCAAAACCATTGAAAGATAAAAAGGTAAGTTCTTTTTAAGTTATGAATTTTCAAAGTTTAGAAAATGTCTCAGTTCTGTGCATAATGTGCACCATAGGAATCAATGGAGAAATACTTTAAAAATGCATATAAATTCTGGCAATGCGTTTACCAGTGTCTACTCTTGGATGTAGGTCAAGGTCGTCGAGGACCTTGTAGACCAGCTGGAGAAGTTTGGGTGGCTCCCAGTTTTGGTAGTAGCAGCTTCAGAGAAGTCTTTGAAGCTGGTGCAAGGCCATTGCAGGGGACCATTTGGATAAGCACTCCACAGGTGGACTTCAAGGGGAGTCCGGCGGGTCCCCTTGGAGTGTTGAGGTTGGAAGGGGTGGGAGACCCTTAAAACACATTTGGATCTTCTGTGCAGGGCACAGGGTGGCTGGGTGCAGAGCAAATTGGTGAGCCGGGTACTGTGCACAAAGGTGCCCTTGGAAGCTGGGGGTAGGTCACTTTCATGGTCACTTGCAGATCAGTGGGGCACGCTGATGGGAGGTCCCGGTGTTTTCTGAAGTCCCTCGACTGGGGCTTCCTCCTGGTCCTTTTTCTGTCCCGAGTGGACTGTCCTTCTGGGTGTCTGATGTTGAGTGACCATGACGTGGGGCTATGGAGGTCACAGTGCCACCAAACTTGGCACACTCGCAGGATTTGTCCTCACAGTCTATTGGGTGACATTTAGTCTGGTGGAGGCGTCCGGTTCTTTGGACAGGAGCCAGTCAGTGAACTCAATTTCACTGTTTTTTTGGTCTTTGTTACAGGAGAGTGATACCTTTACTCTGAAGGGAGAACATCTGCAGTTTTTGAAAGAGTGGAGATCCTCTTGGGTTTGTGGAGTCTACAGAGGACTAGGTAGGCATTCCGAGGGCACCCCAGGCCATCACAGCCTACTTGTCGTCGCCTCTTCCCAAACAATCAATAATCGCAAATTTCACTCACCTCACTAGTGATGGCTGGTCAGTGGTGCAGGCTCAAGACAGGATTGCAGCTGAGGGACCTTCCAGGGGGGAGCCACTGGGGTCGGAGTGGTGGAGGGCGAGGCACCTGGGTGACGCGCTTGATAAAATGCTGACTGGGTAGATCGGGAAGCATTCCGCTGAATGTGGAAAACTCTGTGGAACTTCACTGAGTTTTTAGATAACTCTGCGAGCTCCACCTCCATATATATATATATATATATATATATATATAAACATATATGGGTGTGTGTGTATAGCAGCTCCTTGTGTGCAAAAGCAATGCTTGGTCCCGCAGGCGGCGGCCAGCCGACTAGGACCGCGGGGGCCATGAGGCTCCTGCTGCAGTCCCATTGCACAATGGATGCCCTGGGGTGCACCCAGGAGAGATGGCTGGGCCCTGGGGGATGGAGTTCCCGGGGCCAATATCGGCCTGGGGGGGGGGGGGGGGGGGGGGGGGGGGGGTGGCATGCAGTGCCCCCTCCTCCGCTTTTATAAAGGCCGGGCCCTGGAGGATGGGGTCCTCTGGCCGATATTGGCCAGTGGAGGATGGGGATGCGTGACCTCCTTCCACTATTGAATAGTGGTGGTCCCCAGGGGATGGGGTCCCCAGGGCCAAACTTGGCTGGGGAGGGGAAGCGCCCAGCCCCCTCCCCCATTGAATAGTGGTGCGCTCTGGGTGGTGGAGCCTCAGGCCAAAATCATCCCTGGGAGGGGGGCTGTGTGACCCCCCCTCCCCTACATAACATGTAAATTGTTAAGAGTATGCAAATGTGCAAGTCACCTGGAAGCTGTGCCGAGTTAAGTGGTATGCATTTGTCTTTCCCCTTTTTGCCAGGATAATATAGAGCTTCCCAAAGAGCCCCCCAGTGTGTTTTCTGGCAATTTTGATGGCACATTCTTGATGCTGAGGAACATGAGGACATCTCCACAAAACAAAGAAGCACTTACGTCTAATAGATAAGAGGAAGGACCCTGGTTTGGTGGTTATAGGCCTCTCTATAGGAGGATACATGTTATCAATGAATTCAGGAACAATCATGTTGCCAAAACACACACAAGGTCACTGGTGACATTTCCTTGTGTTCTATTACACAGCTGTAGTGTAGACTACACACTGGATATTACCCAAGGAGGCAGAAAGAACTCCACTTTGGTAGATATTTCATGCAAGGCTGTGGGCTCTTGTTGGACTAAAGTGTAGGTGAGCTTTCTCCGTGCCAAAATCACTCACACAGCTACTGACACACACCCACAGACAATCACAAACTCAATCACAGACGCACTCAGACACTCATGCACCTACTCACAGACCTACTCAGAGACTCACGCACCCATTCACAGACCCACTCATTCTCGCAATCACTCACAGACCCACTAAGACACTCATGCACCCACTCAGAGACACTCTCACACCCACTGTCACATTCAGAGAAACCTTCTTTCACCTACTCTCACACCCAGACACTCTGACACTCACTCTCCAATCCACATAGGCTCTCTCATACCCACTGTCATACTCTGAGACACCATCTTGCACCTATTCTCACACTCAGAGAGACAGGCCCTATGGCCAACTCCTGCCTCACACGGCCAAAGACCATGCACAGCAGAGGGTTGGGTGGTTGGCATCAGGGACTGTGCAGGGTTGGGTGGTTAGAAGGGGTTGGCCACAGGCCTGTGGCTAACTCTCGCCATGCACGCCAAAGGCCGTGCATTGCAGTGGTTGGATTAACGTAATGAAAATTACTTTAAGTTAAAAAAAAATAGAAATTCACTGAAAGAAACAAAGGTTACAGAGACAAAGTTTTGGAAATAGAATTAAAAAAAAAACATAGAAATCTACTTAAAAAAACAAAGGTTACAGGGACATTATAGTTAGGTTCTCAATGTACTTGCACAAAACCAGAGAAATTAAGCAGTTGTTGTTACAAGTATTTCAAGTAACTATAACTTGCGGCCTAAGGTAACTATACCCCACACCCTCATCAATCACTGCTAATTACACCAGATATTACAGCGCTCATGACAACTTTCATAATGTTAATAAAAATATGAATTAAACATTAGCAGTCAAATTACTGAAGAAAAAACTCTGCATGCTGAGGTCGCGGGTTATAATTACCCTAGGCCGTGAGTTATAGTTACTCGAAATAATAGCTATAATTGATTAATTTCTCTGGTTTTGTGCGAGTAAATTCAGAACCTAACTATAACGTCCCTGTTGTTTTCTTTAAGTGAATATATATACATATATATATATATATATATATATATATACACATATTTAGCATTGTACTCAGAAGTGTGTATATATATATATATATATTCACTGAACAAAACCATAGAAATTTAGCAGTTATAGAGTTCTTTCTATAACTCAATCCCTAAGGTAACTGTAACTCAAACCCCTGCTGCCATGCACAGTTTTCTTATCATTAATTTTCTTGCACATGTTGTAGTGATAATATCAAAGCTGCTATATAAGATGTCACCAATGATATAATAGGCAGAGTAATTAGCTGTGCATCGCGAAGGTGGGCGTGATGGATACCTTCATTAGAGATCGTGCCCTAACATTACAATTATAAAGCAATACTTCCAATAAGCCTATTAAAGGTCAGAAGCCAGATACAGTAAAGAACTCGGTTAAGACAAATTAGAAGTTAATGCTAAGATGCACAGAAACAAAAATTAGTAGTTAGGCACTGGTACACAGACAAATTAGTAATTTGTCGGAGCATATCATAAATTGTGCCCAGTTGCTATGAAATGGCTTTGGGGGTACGAGAGGATGCCACGTCTTTCCAGAACTCTCTGGTAAGACCTGTGAAGCTCTATCATAACCAGGACATTTTCCAATCATCGTCGCAAACAGCTTAAATATGTTGTGAAAAACACAAAAAAATACACCTCTCCTGGCGGTGTGCAGGTAAACAATAAGGCCACGCCCCTCTGTTCACCTGTATGCACAGCCGGCGCCAGTGGAAAATCCCAGGCCAGAAGACGAGCGCAGGAGACACAGCAGAACCAGGCACTGAGTGACACTATGGAGGCCATCTTGGACTTGTGACATGTGGATCTCAGAACAGGAGTTAACATTAATACTAGATTAAAAAAGCATTTACTCTTTCATGCAGTAGTAACTAAATCATTGTAGCTTAACGGAATAATTATTACTAAAAGCGATACTAGAACGTTAAAAATAATGATCATTATATAAATGTAAATTGATTAGTATGTGCATTGTTTAAAAAGGATGAGGGAAAATAAAAATGTTTTCCAGCCACTACTTGGTAGTTAGCGTCCACTTTTCAGATTTACCCAGTGATTGCTACCTTTGTAAGATGTCTACCTCCCTTCTGAGCCCCTCCCGTAGACATTTCGCATGATAGTCCTTCTTCGATGCCTGGCCTCTGCTCAGTTACAGTTGACAGAAGCCTCCCCCCCCTCGCCGCTTGTTTAGCTGCCCAGCTCCACCTTAGTAACAACACCGTCGCGGAAGCCCGCCCCTCGGCCAATCGGAAAGCGTCTCGGTGGACGCGTCCAATCAGAACGCGGCGTCCCACTGAGTCGGCCGGCAGCGGCGAGCAGCGACGCCATTTTGTTTCTTTCAACAGACAAAAGAGAAGGAGCGACGAAGCGACCGGACGTCCATCTCTGAGGTAAAGGTTTATTATGGCGTTAGAGCGGGGCTGGCCTCTCGCCACCCTTATCGAAGGACAAATACTGTAACTAAGGCACTCAGTGACGCGTGGAACCAGCCCGCACTCTTTAAATTAGCTTTTCTTTTTTTTTTTTAGTCAGGTTTGTGGTGTCTCCGTTTGCTCTTGTCGTTTCCTCTTCCACAGATGGCTGTTTTATCGTCGTTATGCTTGATTTAGGGCTGGGTGTGTATTTCAGACGTTGTCGTAAAAACGTCGTGCCGGTTGGTGTGTCGTCGGGAGACATCGGGAGCCGGACCTGCCGAGGTAGCATCCGAAGCTCTCACATAACGTGAGCCTTCTAGCTGCTCAAATACACGCACTTTTATGTTTTTTATGTTGGTAAGAAAGACGCTTCTCCGCGTTTTGACCCCACCCCTCGCTCGAGTGTGTGTCTTAATAAGTGATCCCACAAAATGCACGTTTGTTTTTCAATGGGGGAGATCCCATGGGGGTCCATGAAAGATGTTTATGTGCAGGCTGAAGAGGAGACCCGGGAGGATGGCACCCACCAGGCGAGGGTGGATATTAATGGGTGGGATCTTCCAATTAAAGTCCCTTAGGACCGGTCCATATCTCAAAAGACTAGTTAGGAACCAGGATCCCCCGAGACAGGGCCTCTGCGACTTCTGAGCAGGGCTGGCGATCTTTGTCTCCTCGGGAAGGGCCGGGGTTTGGGTGGGGCATCTGGTACGGGTCAGAGTCGGGGCTCCTGCCAGCCGTACACATAGGGGCATGGATCGTCCTTCCGGTCCTTCCCCTGTCACCCACAGACCCCCATCACTAGTTACTTAATATTAAGTGCTCCTCTGGGGGTGCTCGTGCATCGGGGTGGAGAACGCTGGGTCTCGGGGTACCGGTGGGGGGCAGGGAGCGAGTGCTCTCGGGTCCCCTGGCACCGCCCGGAGACCACGAGTAACATTGGGCTTTTCGCGGGGGTGCTTGGCCACCTGCGCTGGGGGACCTCCCCCCACCAGCTGCCTGTTTGGGGAGAGTTACTGTTGGTGTAAGAGGGTTTTTGTTGGAGGGGGTGGGGGCCGTGCCCTCCCGGGCTCGTCAGTTTGGATGTACAGTGGCCAAGTGCCGTGGATGGTTGGCTGACTTGGCCAAAAAAAAAAGGCGTTAGATGTCATTGGTGTCAGGTTCGACCGCATAAAGCCTGCAATATAAAAAAAAAAAAAAAAAAAGCGTCTTGATGCCTTTCTGACAAGTATGCCCGGGCAGATCCCGAGAGCTTTCTGAGCAAAATAAACCCTTTTCCATGTATAGGTCGGTTTTACTGCGAAGTAATGGGGAGCTCGGCAGGTTGATGCGAATTGACAAATGGTAGGTCCTTGTTGTTTAATGGTCCGTCGTTGTGACCACCCCCGTCGCGTGGGGTCAGGCCGATCAGTGAATTAACATTTAATCTTTACATACAGGCCTCGGTGTAGCGGCTTTACAAGGCCATGCAGAAGATAAGTGCGCTTGCGAAAAATAAGATGTGGATCTCCTTATGACGCGAAGCTTCGTACAGCTCATTGAAAACAGTTATGGGGTTAAACTGGTAGGTACTGCTCCTTTTATTGAGAAAATATTTTACATGTGCGTTTTATATAAATATGGGGTATCACCTGATCACGTCAATACTGATAGTTAATGGTCTGTAAACAGGTACTAGAGGTTAATGCAGCCGTCAGCTCTTTAAAGTGTCGAGTTACCCTGGGGTGCCATCCCGACCCTCGTTGTAAAGACTGACATTTTATAGCAGCACTCTTAATGGGGTAGAAACCCTGCAGGTTATCACCGAGTGGTTGGACTCGAAGGATGTTCCTTGCAGGACTAATACGAAGTGGGTACCGCCCGTGCGGTGCGTCCCCGGCGACTGGTGTATCTAAGCATCTCCACGTTATGTAAATTATATGGCCCACAGTAGCTGACCCGGCCCGAGGGCCGTATACCATATCGGAACGATGTCCGCCTCCAGGATTGCAATCTATGAGGGCTGACTACCGAAATCCCTCTCCTAATCGTGTTTACGTTTCTTATCGGGGGCTTTATTGCTCCAATGTTTGCTCCCATCGCCTGCCGTTTTACTTTCAGTTGTCTATTGGGCTCAAGTTTCTCTTTACTCCTTCATGGCCATTTCCCCATCTCCACGTCACTGATGAGCTTCAGCCAGCAGAGGTGCAGTATGTGCCTTGGGCGTTCAACCCCCGCGATTCACCGGTTAGGCAGGAATATCGACTTTTTTTTTTAGCTGTTTCTTAGACGTCACAAGGCTGCAGTAGTAAATTTAGATGACGGCACAGTTTTTGAGCTCGTATCCTTTAGTGGTTTTCACACTATTCGTTCTACATGGTATACCCAGACCTCTGGAATTATGCGGCAAGAAAATGCAAATAATGCGGCATATTTTGTTAGCATTTGTAATCGTCATTTTTACAAATCGTAACACTGTCAAGGAAAAACAATCATCTAGTTAGTACCAGTTTAAACCCAAGTACAACAATAAGAAACTGAAAGATGACCACTGACTTTTGTAAAAGGCCTTCACTGCTCCGGAAAATGTATTGCCACGTTTTAGTAACACTTGATCCGTTCGCATTAGGAACATTTTTTGTGGAAATCTGCAGTTATGCATCAGTCAATGGGGGGTAATGCCACATAACCCCATAATTTCTATGGCTTTGACTATAATTCTGAGGTTCTTAACCTGTTGACTCCTGTGGACACCCACTGAATTATTACTGGAAGCTGTGTGCTGCTGCGAATTGATCCTCAAAACAATACATACAAATACAGAAAAAAGTATGCATCAAACAAATTGAGTTTAATTCACCAAAAAAATATGCGGAAATAAAAAAAAATGAAGTTTAATAGGAAGTTCGGAACTTCTCAAAATTGAGTTTCATTTCCAATAGAAGAAGCAATATGTTTGCCACTGGGCAATAACTGATTTTTTTCGCTTCTAATACATGCTCTGTTTGACAGGTGCGAATGCTTCAATCGAGGCCAACGAGTGTACTTACGCTTTTTCACTTCCTCTTTCAAAGCAGCGTTTTGCCTTCGCGTTTGCTTTCTTATATATTTGTATTTTATTAATCTGCTAAACTGATTTGATTTCCTAGTCCGTCATGGGCCCCCGTAGCAGATATTGGAACGGAGATTGATGACCGCTGCAGTAGAATTTTCTTAGCCTTCTCCATCCAGCCTGAACCATCACCTCATACTACGTTTTTGCGCCGCATAGCGTTGCTTGAGTAAAGTACAGCGTTCCTCTCACCTACGAGTTTTTTTTTTTTTGTAGTACTGTTAACAATTCGGCGTTCTCCGATTTTGAACTTTCTTATTTTCGTGTTCTAGTTTTTTTTCTTCTCTATAAATAGACGTATATGATGGTAAAGCCTGGACTGGTCCCTTAATGGCTGCATGAGTTCAAAGAATTTTGGCCCGCTTAGGCGAGGAAGATGATGGTGTCTTCGGAACCGTCTTTCGTCGCAGAGGGACTACTACTTTAGGGATTCTGTAGTTGCAGCTACATAATGTTATAAGCTTGCATCAGACTTATTTGTAGCTAATACATTTGAGACTTGCCAGACTACACTCGAAGATTAGATCTAAAGCCTATGTTGACACAATTATTGACTTGTCATGATTTTTTTTTTAGGTTTTAGGTACTGACTAATCTGGCAATTGATAGCACAGTCTCAAAGAACATTCAGTACTAGCATAGTTGTAAGAAGGCGTTTAAAACTTCAGAGAGCGTGTCATAGTCTTTGCTCCTTTTGCCTTTTCACACTTACCCTGCAGAGCCAATTACATATTAAGTTTGGCAACAGCTCCACAACATTTCGTGCAAACTTGGCAACTCAAACTAGAACTATTGAACAGATGCGCTATTGTTTTTTTTTTTTTCTACTGGTTCAACTTCCATTTTTGCTAACAGTAATACACATATTCATCATGTTACTTGAGACTACCCCCAGTTTATAGTTTCCTCTCATCCATCATATTCTGAGGGTTCTATTATTCTGAAAATTACCACATGAACTTTGAGAAAGTCCTTTGAGATGAAACGTGTTGGCTGTATTTATGTATGGATTTCACAGTGGTGTGGTCTCCAAATGCTTTTAGTACCACCTCGTAAATGCCATGATCATGGCCCTCCATGAAGATATAGAAAGCCCAGGTCTTAAACTTAGTTTTGTTGAGGGCTTTCTTCCCCCTCGCCTGCAGATCCAAGAGCTGTGTAGCTGATCAACTGGTGTAAGATCGAGGCACAGTTGTGATATAAGGGGCAGTTAGAATTGCAGCAAGTATGGCCTGTTTATTTCTTTCCACATGCACTGTATGTTGCCAATTCACTGCTGAAATTGTAGTGAGCCAACATGCTCCTCAGTCGGCATGGTCTTTCCATGCACATGAACGGAAAAACTTTTGTCTCCTTTTTAAATTTCTGTATGTAGGTGCAGTCAAAAATCTGTCATTCACACGGCACAGGCAGCTCACCAGCACTAAGCAATGAAGCATCTTTCTAAGGTGTATAATCTTTATTTTCTCTTATTTTGACCCAAAGGTGGACATTGTCCTAATAAAATTAGCAAAGCACTCAAGATCTAGAAACCAAAAATTTAAGAGAACAAGCATACACATGGAAGCCTTGTGGTATAATGAGGGAGGGTCCTTGTGCACTCCCAAAAGTCACTCCATCCTCTTTATTCTGCAGGTTGAAGACATGCACTTTGAGATCATTTAAAGGAAGTGGTGGATGTCATGAATGTGGAAGAGACTAGGTGCCTAATAACGAGTCTGGCAGTCCCTAGACCGCCAGTCTCGCAGTGTAAGTCTGGACAGACGCTGTTGTTGCAGGCCGACCATCACATTACAGCTCTGCCGGTCCGACCGCAATGGTCTTGTCGTCTCTGCTAGGATCTGTGAGACTGATGAACTGACGGCGGCTGCAGGTAGCAAGCAGTCAGGGTGGTGCTGCACAGTCCTGATTCGACCTCGTTCTCCACCAGCCTTTTCGTGGTGGTTTCACTGCTATGAAAAGGGCAGAGAACAGGCGCAGGGATCTCCCTTGTAATGCACAGGGTGTTGGTGTCCCCCCTGCGGGTGGCAGCATTGCAGCTGGCTCAATTATGAGCTGGTGACAATGCTGCTGCCACTTTCCGGCTGGGCTAGCTGGCGGGAACCTTGGGTGTCCGCCGGTCAGCCCAGTGAGAAAGTCATAAGCGGTCCAGCAGGGAGGTAGCCACCACCGGGGTGGCCACCCTGTCACAAGTTTATACTCGTAATGAGGGCCAAGGCCTTTTCAAGCAGGATATCTAGTATGTACTAACAGATTTTGTAGATTCTGCACCCAAGAAGCCTACCAGCTACATGGGGGAATACAAGGACAGATCGTTAGCATTGTTTTTTTGCCGGGATTTCTTACAGATCTTTAGATCCTGCACCCAAAAGACTAGCAGCTACATGGGGAATACAAGGACATATTGTTAGCATTGATTTATTTCTTTGTTTTATTTTTCAGGGGTTTCTTCCAGATTATTTAGTAGGACCTACAAGACTGCCATACGGGAAATATTATTTAGCGTCTGCCCTGTGAGACCCAATCAAACTACCACTGAAAGTTATGGTTATCTATGTTCTATGAGGTCTGTTAGTAGTGTTGAAGATTAATATCTACCTGCTGATATTGTTGGATTTCTCAGCTGCCTTTGTCAGAGTTGACTATCGAACCATCATCCACACCCTAGAGTGCTGAATGGGCTTAACTGGCAAAGATAACACTGTGAGAAAAACAGGGCATCATGGTTCCAAAGTGGAATAGTTTTTTTCCAGAAAGTGACTTCAGAACTGCCATTCATGCCATAATACTCACATCTGGATGGTAGTGTTGCCCTCATGGCCTTCAAGGTGCCACAATAGCATCCCAAAGGGGCCTGAAGAAATATGATCACATTACCCCTTCCTGGTAATGCTCCACTGACTCCTCATGCCGACCAGCACCATCTTCTAAACCAGCCACATAATTTATAATTCATTATAAGCAGCACATCACCCACTTGTCTTGCTGAGAAGCTCCACATATCTGGTGGCTCTCAGCACACCTGCAGCCAGCAGACTGGAGACTTCGTAATTGATTAAAAAATCCATCAATGCACCTGGAATTTAGAACAGCATTCCTGTATCAGAGGATCACCACCAATGTTGCTTCTATTTAGGAAAGTGTTGAAGACACACCTTAAAAAACACCTTGTTACAATGCAATAAAGATCCATAAACCAGGCACATATTCTATGCTTGCTTTTGACCCCAGGGGTGTGGAATTTATTAAAATATCTACTTGTCCACGGGACAGGTTGCTTCTCAAATCTACTTGTCCTGTAAAAAGATCTACTTGTCCCTTTGGTGCCATGTAGTGTGGCGCCAAATTATAGCAGCAATCTCATTATGTAAGAGCTCTGATAATAGCCTCTCTGATTATGCCAGGGCTACTACCATAGTAGGGCTTGAATACTAGCAGTTTCAATCCCTACTGTAGCAATTTCCTTATTTTTCCACCTTTCTGCAGATCTGCATACTGGGGCTGGAGGAAGCAGTAAGCAATAGTTCCAGGGCTGGAATGCCTTTGAGTCTGCAAACCTACTAACCTGCATGTTTTAAAGATTTTCACCAGCTTCTCTCTAATATTTTCCCATAATAAGAAAGGTTGGACATTTACTCCTGACAATGGCAGAATTAGAACTTCTTCCAGGGTTGGGAAGAAAGTGGCTGGAGGGAAAATGAACTTGCAAATGCTCAATAGATTTTCACATGAGCAAATCTACACATGCGTATTTACCCATGCTAAAATACAGTTCACAAATATTTTATAGGGGTACGACATATACCATGGGTGCACTTTTGTGACTTTCTTTAAGAATTTGGGGCCACATGTAGGTAGGTTCAGATTTGTGACCCGCAAATTGCGAGTCGCAAATCCGAATGTAGGATGGTGTCCCTGACACCATCTGTGATTCGCAAGGGCTTCTCAAATGCTCACCTCATGAATAATCATGAGGTGGGTCGCAATTTGCGACCCCCTTGCGAATGGCGGCCTCACAGGGATGGTGGCCTGCTGGAGACAGCAGACCACCATGTCTGTGACTGCTTTTCAATAAAGCAGTTTTTTTTTTTTTTTGTAATGCAGCCCGTTTTCCTTAAAGGAAAACGAGATGCATTACAAAAACGAAAAATGAAACGTTTTCGTTTCATTTTTTCAGAGCAGGCAGTGGTCCGCAGGACCACTGCCTGCTCTGAAATTTTTTTTACAGTGACATTCACAATGGGGAAGGGGTCCCAGAGGAACCCCTTCCCTTTGGTGAAAGTGTTAGCACCCATTTGAAATGGGTGCAAACTGAGATTGGTTTGCGCCCGCATTCGCAAAACAATCCTACATTGCACTGCGAGTCGCAATTAGGAAGGGAACACCCCTTCCTAATTGCGAGTCACAAACCCGTTTTGCGATTCGGTAACCAGGTTACTGAATCGCAAAACTGGGTTTGTGCATCGCAATGTACTTTTTGCACGTCGCAAACAGCGAAAGTCGCTGTTTGCGACATGCAAAAAGCTACCTACATGTGGGTCTTGGTCCCTAATTAGGTCTGGTGTTAACAATGATATTTTGTTTTTATTAAACTTCTATTTCTCTCTCTTTCGGCTGGCTTTACTGTGAGTGATCGCATTCTTCTCTTCCACAAGGAGCATATTGGCACACAAAGTAGTTTTGTTCAGTGTCAGGAACTACAGTGGCAATCAGTGACGTAATGAAACTGGAGGGTGCCCCTTTGCAAAGAACATGGAGGAGCCCCCTCTCCAGACTCACTCAGGGCAGGTGCTGTGCTGAAGGGACCCCCTGGAGGGCAGCTGCGGGGCCTTTGTTATGCCACTGGTGGCAACATGTGCTTTTAGAGTTCAAAAACGTTTTGGTTTTTTTTTGCCAGTGTTTGTTACAATGTTGAGGACCTGGTAGCTCCCACAACAATAAAGTGTTACAAAAGCCATGACAAAACAATACACGCATTGATGAAACTAAAAGACTTATAAAAATATGTCAGATCAGTTGGCTTTGTCAGTGTTTGTTTATTTTCATGCTTCCCATAATCGTGTTGAAAATGGTTACACTGATTTTCCATTAGAAATATTTTTGAGAAATACTAGCATGCATCAAAACATTTTACTAAATGACACTTCATTTGCATATAATCAGAGAGCATTCTGGGAGCATTATACTTAGCCTCATAACCTAAACTTTTCAAACATGTGTATACACGTTTTTTTTGTTGTTGTACTGGAACCAACGTCAGTAGTGAAGTGTGACATTAAAACATTTATTTACAGCACTCACCCTAATAATGAAGGTTTTCAAATAATGAACCATAAATACAAGTTCGAACAGCATTATCTCTTGGAAACACATTACCTCAACTGCAGAGAGTTCCACTCTCTGTAAACAGGCAGCCAAAGGGTTTGTGCTGCAGAGAGTTGGGTCTACTTGTCCCAAGGACAAAGTAAACATAAAATCTTGTTGCCCTTGACCCCAAACAAGATGTCCCGGGCGTCGGGCGATAGGAATTCCACATCCCTGTGACCCTACATGGGGCTCCCCTTCTTTTTTGTCTAGTTTTCTGCTATACAAATGCCACATACCTACATAACATGGTGAGCATAGTTTTTTTCTCTTTTCTTCAGGACAGTTTGCGAGAGGTGTACAAGGCACCTCATTTGCAGATTGTGAGTCTTTGATGGAGTTGTCTGGAGTGGTCAATAATGTCCTCTCCCCAAATATTTGCTTTAGGGCACTTAATTGAAATATAATTTTGCCCATACTTCCTTCTGTTACATCCTATTGTGTTGTGTAAGAACTTACTGGAGGTGCGGTTATAGAACAAAAGAGCAAAAAGTAGGTATAGTTATGCTCATTTGCACACTGTAAAATCAGGCTCTCCCCTCGACCCGCTTCTCCTCACATTCTAGCATTGACTTCCAACATAATATATCCTATATTGACTAACACTCTCAACTATTTCATAAACTCTGCATCCCTATCTCAGTCTTTGAAACATGCTGTTGTCAAACTCTTACTGAAAAAACCTAAACTCGACCCCATGCAGCTGAGCAATTATAGGATCTATTGCTCTTCTCCCTATTCTGTCTAAGATAATGGAAAAGCATGTTAACAATCGGCTAACCTGTTTCCTAGAAGAGCATGAACTTCTGCACCCCTCTAAAATGGGATTTAGACCCCAGCACAGTACAGAATCGGCCTTACTAGCGGTCATGGAAAACGCCTGCTAACTTTTAGACTGTGGTGGACATGCAGCCATTATCTTGTTAGATCTAAGTGCCGCATTCAACACTGTGGATCATAACATTCTCCTCCAAAGACTTTCTGCTATAGGAATGGAAGGCACAGTACTGAGCTGGTTTTCCTCATTTTTGAAAGATAGAACGTTCCAAGTTCTCAACTGTTAATTTTTGTCTAATACATGTTCCCTTACCTGCAGCGTCCCTCAGGGCTCCTCGTTGGGTCCTACCCTTTTTAATGTTTATCTTTCCTCTCTGGCTAAAATTGTGGAACACCATGGTCTGTCTCTGGTTTCATATGCTGATGATACTCAGTAGTGTCACTCTCAAATGCCGAGAATACTTCTCAATTGAATCTCTCATCCTGTTTGGCGGATATAGCCAAATAGATGACTGAATCTAAACTTAAACTCAGTGATGGAAAATTCGGAAGTAATGATTGTAGGCGATTGCGCCCTTTCTAACTCTCCTACATTATTTCCAGAGGATCTTAAAAATCTCCTGCCTCCTAAAGACCACATTGAGAGCCTAGGTTTTTGGCTTGACCCTCGTCTTACGATGGACTATCAATCCAAAAAGATCGCCTCATCCTGTTTTGGCCTCTTAAATACTATGAGGAAAATTCTCAAACTCCTGCCTTTCCCTGCTAGAAGACTTCTTATTCAGGCCTTGATATTGTCACGACTGGATTATTGCAATTCCCTCTTTCTTAGTTCCCCTGGCTATGTGATAGGGAGATTACAGGTAGCACAAACTGAAGCCACCCGTTTACTTAAGAATACACCCAGATATATATCAGCCAGACCTGCTTTAGCTTCCCTCCCACTGGCTTCCTATAAAGCAGGGGATCAACTTTAAGACTCTATGTGTGACTCACAAAGCCCTTTATAACAAGGGCCCCAAATTTCTCAGGCAAAATATCTCATTTTATCTCCCAAGAAGACCCTTGAGGTCCTCTGCTGCCCTGTTGGGGCGCACCCCCTGTTTTAAGAGAACCATATTGGGAGGTAACTCCTTCTTAGTCAGAGCTGCACACCTCTGGAATTCCTTTACTGGGCTTATGCTCTGGGTTTTGACCTACCTTTTTAGCGCTGGGAGGCCTTTTGGTAGCCATGTGCTCCATAAATTTCTTAAACTAAACATTTGGTCTTCGGTCATGCCTTGGATTTAGTGGTTTATATCAAGATTCATGCTACCAGCTGTACTGCCTCCTGTGAAGTGTGAGTGACATTCTGGGATAAGATGAATAGAAGAGTAAAGCACATGTAAAGGTTGGGTGGGCACGAGGGTGTGAGGGAATGTCGGGGCAGATGACGCCAAGGGGTGGATGTGTCCTGTCCATCCATCTAATGTAGCTGCAGATGCAGTTTTATTCCTATTTATAGATCAAATGTACATATCTTCATAAGAGGTTATTACTGCTCGTGCAACTGGCATCACTTGAGCAGAGGCAAATAAAAATTACTTTGTAGAAATGTAAATGGGGCTTTCAAAAGAAATGTAATAGAGCGTAGTAATAAAATCTGTGTATCTTATTACACTAATCAATGCAACCGTAAGTGCCCTTGATCTTTCAAATCTTTTGGTTTGAAACTAAAGAGAATATCATAGCAGTAATGGTGGTAATGGCCTTCCTCTGTTTTGGATTTGGCTTTAAAAAGTAAGAGTCTGTTAGGTGACACTATCCTGGTATCTAAATGGGGAAGAAACTTCCTCCATTGTAGTCTTTTACCTTCACTTCAACCTGGAATAAATGATTAGCATGAATTAAGATGCATACATAAAGTTTTCAGGCTTTGGATTGATCTACTTCTGTAGACTTAAATAACCCTTTGCCTCTCTTTTAGAACATACACTATGCAATTTGTGATTACTCTTCACAGCAGTCTGATTGTCTTGGATACAGTTCTGCAGATAAATACCTTTTAGGTTGCTGAGGCTGAACTGTCCATCACTTGGTTTCATCCTGTGCTGAACTGATCCATCTTCACACAAATTAAACCAGAAGTATACTAGGAAGATGGGATTCTGGTGTGCATTTCTAATCTCTTCTCGTTTGGGATCTGAAACTTGGGTTATTCAAGAGAATATTTATCTTTTTGAAGCAAAAATAAAAAGGCCATCTTTCTATCTACCAGTTTGTGACCAGGTTTTTAAATTAAACTATATTTTAACTTAAACCAAATAGTTGTGAGTCCAGAAGCAGTAAACAAGTGCAGAAGACTCTTGTTGGCCTTCCTGGGCTCAGCCATAGATGGCCATAGCAGCATTATCTCCTCCAAACCCAATCCATTGAATGTCACATCTGAACAAATGTAACCAACCCTACAGAATGTCTTTGAACAGAACAGGCAGCTGAATATTGGGCGACCTAGGAGTCTTAGTGATAGAGCCCAGTGGAGATTTCATGACTACAAAGGAGTGTTTAAGAGCTGATCCACTCAAAATTGACCAGTCAAATGAGCAACAAAGGGATCTTCTTTTAACTGCCTTGGGATGTTTAGCCAGATCATCCAGACACTATGGAGAGCTGCACTTGTGTGATTAGTTGGCCCATCAGTTGCCTGACACAGGGTAGGACTTTTCCCTGACACTTCAGTTTCCATGAAGTGCCTTTCTGCTCGTATGAAATAGTCTTGGATGGGAACAGAGAGCAGGAGAAAATGAAGGATGGGAAAGGCGACACATACCTGTGTAAACCTGCTGACTGGCCTGTGCTAGAGCCAACAATTAAATGTAAACCCCTATTTTGCTCTGGGTCATCTTGAAGGACCACGTTAATATATGTCGAGCATCACCATAGTCCTGCAGGACCTTTCCAAGAAAATGGTTGTATTGATTTGGCCTTGTATTGCACATGAAAAAGTTCTGTCCTGTCTTCTGCCATGCAGATGAACCCAGAAATGTATTTCTACTGCACCTCTGTGTAGATACCAGGCACATGCAGTTTTGTAGGTGGTGTTTCAAATGCCCCTCGCCCTTGTATTAGTAGTCAGTGTTATAGAAGAACCCCCCAGTAGTGATAAGGTGGGAGTAAATTCCATGACTGTAGTCAAGGAGGGTCATGTTTCCTTTTTGTCCACTTCGAAAGCATTGGTGGGGTTGTTGACCCTCCTTGTGGCGGTATTTCATTGTGAGATGTTGTTGCTAAAGGTCCCCCCCCTTTTTTTATTTTATTTAAACCTGTGTTTGTTTATTTAGTTTATAAATTAACAGAACTTTTCTCAAAGGAATGTGAAAGGGTGTATATAATTCAGGGCTCAAGTGTATTCCCTTGGAGGCCCAGGTCTTGATACCAGGCAGACATAGGTGTTCAGTAATGTTAATATATTTGTATGCAGTAAAGCAGAATGTGTGCAGAATTGCATAGAATAACTCCTGTGGTACATTTGTGCTGTGACAAAGTATATAACAAGCATTGACAAAGCCAATAGGTTTAGATTATGGGGCCTATTGTTTTTTCCAGTGGATTTTAGTGATACTGTACATTATCCCTGATGCTGCACAGCATGGCTAAAAGTGGAATTTAAAAAGCATTTGCAGTAGGTCTCGAATTTGCTTTTGTTAGAGCTATTGGTGTTGTAAATTCATAGCTGGACTTTTCTTGCCACATAAATTGATCAACCTTGCCTCATAATTTTCTTTTCCTGCCACATAATTCCGGTGGCCCTGCATATAATAAAGCACTTCCATTTACCTTCTTCCTCTATCTGCAGCCAAAAATGAAGATGTTGCCATTTGGCATCCTAATTTAAATCTGCCATGCGAATTCCAATAGAATACCACTTTCACCACCTCCCCATCAGAATTGCTAGCTAGCTAACACAATTCCCAAAACAAAAGGCACAGCAGCCATGCAGGGGTAGTGAAAGAAATAAACTAGAAGGATCACTCAAACATATTGTGTTAAGTTGGCCTGAATCATGGTCATAATTGCCCTAAGGGGCGATTAATAAAACATAAACAATTATCATGTAAACCCAATAAAAACCTTTATCAGAAATAAACTTTTGGCATTAGACTGTAATGCTCAGAATAGCCCCTAGAAGACACCACAGTGAAAATAGCATTTATAAGAAACATGGTCCTGTAAGCACATAGTTAGCCCCGAGAGGACATAACCACATGAAAAGAAAATGTCAAAGTAATGCACTATAACCATATATTTAGCCCCTTGAGGGCATAGCGCATTACACATTTTTAGGACTATCAAGCCTACTGCAATGAAATTACAAATGAGGCTTGTAACACAAATTGCTCCCAGCTGTAAAACAAAAGTTGCAACAGTGAGAGCTCTTAAAAAGTCACTGAATGGTGGAACGGGTTATTTTGGGATGCCCTCGAACCTAGTGTGGGAATCCAGAGATGATTTAGACAGAGCATGTAGTGTTGAGTGATTTGAAGATGGTCCCATTGCCCTAGGACCACCTAAGGCTGAGTTGTGTCGAAATGTTTTCTAAAATAATGGCCTGCAAAGCGTAATGCAGAGCTGATACACAGCGGGAGAGCTAATATTGCAGTATTGGCTCTCCTGCTGTGTGGGGAGAGCTGCTTTGAGGATTTCTGTTTTTACGTAAGACATTTATCAATTACAAGTGTTTTTTAAGCTATGGAGCATGACTGGGAGAGGAAAAAGATATTACTCGGATTAGGTAAGTGTGTGAGCAATGTGACCAGTGCGTCAATACCGCTGATGGAGTTTGCGCTGTGAGCACCATGGCTGCCATGGAGCATGAAGAGGAGAGACAAGAAACAGTTTGCCCACGGTGAAGTATATCGGCAGTCGTGCAGTAATCCATGTTTTAGGGTCAGTCTGCAAGGCGGTAACAAAACAACCTCAAGGCGGGACAAACGTAAATCATTTACCAATGACATCAAGGGATTTTTTTTTAAAGTCAAGCCCATGAATGAGTGAAGGTGATGGGCTTGGTCAAAATCCCACAAAATACTTACAACAGGTCAAAATGTGCATAGGCCCTCGAGCTTTACAAAACAAAAAAAAGTTGTGGCCGCCTGTTTGATTTTGTAGGTGTGTTCACCGCGCATTCGAGTGCGTACGTAGGTGCTTTTTTCCCCCTCTTATTTGCCAATTGTATCAGTAAATAAAAAGAGCAAACACGGGAAAGCATTTTTTTCTGTAAGTTGATGTGGG